>NW_028128987.1:22685625-23307500 GCF_055761805.1 Camellia sinensis | reverse complement strand
AATTGCTAATTATTGCTTGTCATGACTTTGTAGGAAATTTTATTGGCATATTCTAGTTTTATTTTAACCTATAATAATTTTTTAAAGTTGGCTTTTGCACGTATTACATATATTTGCTTGGGACCACAAATGGTTGGTCAAATTCAATGGTATTTTGGTGATTTTTGAGAATTCAGTTTGTTAACAAGTATTACTCCTGTCATCCCAATTTCTGACTCCTGGTTTTATTTTTTTTGGAAGTCCCATTTTATGTGTCCAAGTCTTAAGTTTAATCACTACTTCCCACATTATCGTTCTTTGAATTTATGTTTAAACACTATCCTATTTCCCAAAAAATTTATTCAAACAAGACAAAAGGCACGGTCAACAGCTACATAAAATGCGACAGAGGATTGACATTTTGACTTGTAAATTTACTCATTATAAAATATTTAAATTATTTGACATAATGATGTCATTTTTACTAAAATAGACTATTGAAATAATTGTTAATTTTGAATCTCAAGTGCCTCCACACTGTAACAATTTTAGTTTTTGAGAATACTGTAACGCTCCAAATTTCTAGCCCAAATGATAATACAACAATCATGGCTCTTTCAAGAAAAACCGAATATAAATCTCCAAACTTACATGGCATGATATAATAGTTCTTCATGCAACAATACATTAAACCAACAACAAGTAAATAAACAAATAAATACCCCCAAGGGTTTACAAGTTTCCAAGGCTAGAGTCTGGTTATACAAAACGGTTATTCAAACCCACACAAACACAGCCCTTGGCTTACACACAGAGTTACAACAAAATGAGAGTATTGTACTCCTAACACACATATTTCCACGCCTCTAGTTGGGTGGGATCACTATTTTTTTTCCTGCACAAAAATCCCGTAGGGTTAGCATAAAGCCGAGTAGGAAATTCTTAACAAAGTATATACATTTTATACAAGTCTCAAGAGATGAAATGTACATGTCATGTTATGTCCTTTTTGAAAATAAATCACATTTTCATCTTTTGAAAACCATCATGCTCAATGATATCATGCAATTTCAATTGTTCAAAACTTAACAATTTATTTCAAGGGCGGTAAATACGACTCTGGTAATCCCTAGGTCAGTGTCTGCAAGTAGACTATATAAGTGCTACCAATTTGTCATTTTTACCGGTATTAACCGGAAGGCTCGACACCTATCCTCGCGGGTTTTCGGTCTTTCACCCCGGACTCTCAGGCCAACTTATTCAATATCATCTATGTCACCTATCAAGACTTACCAACGTATTTACCCCAAAACCATTCCATAAAAATTTGTTTCTCAACATTCTTTTCTCAATGCAAGTTTTCAAATCAACTTTCAAAGTTTAATGTAATCAAATGAATTGATATGCCAATAACACAAGATGAATATAAATACTTTTATTCCAATTTATCATCCAAGGAATAACATAATTCCCTCTTCTCAAGTATCCTCAACAATTAATCATTTCAAGACTATTTCAACGTTTTGAACAATAATTTTTAAAATGAATAATAATTCTCATATTTCCTGAAATTCATCATTTATATAAATATAAATAAATTTTTTTTCAAAGATCCATTTATTTTGACACACAAAATAAATATAATAATATCATTCATGGATTTTCAGTCTCTTAAAAAAAAAAATCCCAAATTATAGGTTTTCTCACCAAAACTATACAACTCAAATCTTTTGAAAGAAAACGTTCCAAAATCATCTTTTCTTTAATCAATGAAGATCAAAACCATAAGATTATTTTAAAAGAACAAGAGGCAAACCCACTTGCAAAATCTTTCAATTTCTTGAATCAATAATCAAGTTTCAAAGCTATCGAAAGATGATTTTGAAAATCATATAAATCTTGCAAAAACATATATATAACTCTAAGAAAATTCCTACCTCAAGTTTTGAAGAAGAAATGGGATGAAACTTTCAAAATCAACGGTGCCGAAACTCGATCTTCACCGCACACAACGAAGCCCTCGAGATGATAACCAACTTTGGTGAAGAACTTAGGTCTAAATCCCAACGAATTTGGAGAAATCAAAGAGAGAAGATGACTTCTAGAGAGAGAAGCTCCCGATCTGGAATTCTGGAGAGTTTTAGAGAGAGAAAGGACTGAAAAAATGATTTGAAATATCAGATTCACGAACTGAGATAACATGGTCCGCTCGAGCGTCAAATACACTAACCCAGTACTTTTACAGACAGGTCAAACTTCTGAAACCAAACATTCTCCGCTCGAGCACATAAACGGCCGCTTGAGCGGACAAGCAATTTTGAATGCATTTTGCATTTTTGCTTCGGGGGCGCTGGCCCTCGACCCCGCTAGGGCGCTGCCCTCGGACCCGTCAAGGGGCGTTGCCTCCTGGACCCCCGCGAGCTGACCGAGCAGCTCGATCCCCGACCGGCCTAGTCAAAGTGGCAAAATATGGAAGAAGGATCGAAATCGGGATCGCTACAAATACTTTTTTCAAGAAGAGTTTGAACTCTTTAGGATTTGCAACTCAAGAATTAAACTCCTAGCAAATAAACAGGCCATTAATATCAACTACTGCAGCTTCTAAATTGTTGTGTTGGTGGGAAAGTAGTCCTCCTACATTGGTGGGAAGCATAATTGTCAAGTCGAGAATCGTATTATGAATCAAAATCCTATTTTGCGAATCGTGAATCAATTCGAATTGAGAATCGCTAAGATTTAGTATAGACTTTAAAAAATGATGTTAAGCAATCATATAAATATAAAAATGAAATAAATTGATTTTGGTACTTGTTATGAAATCGTTCTAATATAAAGGTATGATTACACTGTCTAATTGGGAAAGCATTGCCTTCATAACAAGAGTCCAAATCCCACCAACTATAAAATTATTCAAAAACCATAATATAATCTCATCCCTATGTTACACCCCTATGCTAAACCATCTACCAAGGGCCATTGCGCAGAGTTGCACTAGCGTGTAGCATGAGCACGATAATGTATGTCCATAGCCCACAACTAGCATTCTGCCTTCCCACTAGCTCCGCACAATGTGCCTCGCATGATGGCAATGCTTCATGATATTCAATTGTTCCCACGAGTAGCGGCATTGTCACCAAACCACTAGCTAGACTACTTGACCCTCGCGCTCACGGTTGAACCCAAGCCTATGTTCACGAGTTAGCACACAATGCCTTAATGATGGTGCTTTGATAGCCCAATCCATTCGATCTAGGACCACACCACAATATGTTACGAGGAGCGGCATAGCGAGTGCGTACCTAAACCTCTAGCTAGGATATGACATGCAGTGTCAACACTCATGCCCCTCGATGACACTGTCCATGGGGTTCCCAAACCCACATGGAGACCAAAGACAACTAGTAATAGTTTGTCAAAGGCTCGCCCTTTGGTTTCCCAAAGGTTGCTCACTTGTAACCCATCGCAGGTTGGGGAGATAGGCTAAAGCACACCATGCCCCCTTATAATATCATCTTAAGCCCTTTGCAGACTGGCGCAAGGAAACATACCACATGTTTGAGGAGTCATAATAATGATAATTCAATAAATTCCAAATATTATCCAAATATTAGAATTTACGGGAATGTCACCAAGGCATGCTTGAGACCCACTAGCGTGCAAGCATGGGCAGGTCGGCACGCAAAGGTGCTGGGCGTGTGTTGGACTACTTGGGGTCAACACGCCATGTTGGAGCGCCACGCCACATGCAAGAGTTGTGAGCTGAAGTCGAACTGTCAGCTTGTGACACTTTGCCATGAATCTTCTTCTTGTCCTTTGCTTTCTTCTTCATCGTTTCTTTGCTGAATTTCCTTCAAAAGATTCTTTCTTTCTTTTTCATTGTTTTTTCTTCATGTTAGTAGAGCTTTTCATCTTCCTTGTTCATTCTTTTACCGATGGTTGTCTTTCTACTACTTTTCGTCGTTTTGTCTAAATTCTGTGGTTTTGTTGTCCTAAAGCTTGCACATAAGTCTTTTCATCTTCTCTGTCTACTGTTCATTCATTGTTTCTTCCATCTGTGTTGCATTTACTGGAGCTTTAGTTGCATATTCTGTAAATATGAGGTTATACAATTACTGAGATAGGGAGGTGAGGTAAGGATTTAGCGTAAGGTATTTATTCTTCAAGTTGATGTATGAATCAAGAGAAAGCTTATAAGGATCACTGAGAGGTTTCACTGTTATTCATCGACTGTGGATTTGGGTGGTGTCTGTTGGGTTATTCAGTCTCTATGAGAAGCTGTAAGTTTTGGTTGGCAAGGTGATTTCTTTGGGAACTGATTCGGAAGTTGATTTTCGAACAAAACTATTTGCTTCAAAAATCAACTTCCGAACCAAAGATATAGCTGAACCATATAGTTGTGTTTAGAAGTAGATTTCCGAAATAAATAGTTTTATTCAGAAGTTAATTTCCAAACCAAATAGATGTGTGCACTAGGAGGAAATCATGTGAGGAAATAGAAGCTCTCATTCATGAGCCATCTAATGAACTCCCAAATGCATCCACCTTCCAATGCATGTATCCAAATGCAATTTGGACCAATTCCCAACAGTGTGTTGCAGCCTTTCCCTAGATTGAATGATATAGCTAAATAAATCTGTGATGGACCTTTTGTCCAACAACAAAATAAATTAACGATAAAATGGTAAATAGAAAGTACACGAGGACAAGAAGTCCTCCAAAAGGAAAGAAAAGAAAACGTCACAAATTACCCCTCTCCATTAACTGTTGATCAAATACAAACGAATACCTTAAAAAAGGGTGAAGCCAAAGCTCAAAAGGATGACATATAACAAATTTGGTCCCAAATCCCTTGAAAATCGTCAAATATGTCTTCAAACACCCTTGCATATTTTTCTAACCACACCATCTAAAACATTGTGCTAGCTACATCTACCCAAAGAACTCATGCTTTCTTACTTGAGACAAAACCCCTAAAATGAACTTGAATTATTTGGGTACATGAGAAGAGGGAACCACCCAATCCTCTTGCACCTCATGGAATAACCTCCACCATAATGCCTAAAGTAACACAACAATGAAGAAATAGATGATCACTGTCATCCTCATCCTCAATGCACATATATAACACTACTATGGAGATGATAAACAATTAGGTATATTTTTTGAATCGTGTTATTGGTGCTGATCTTCTTACGAGTCAAAGACCAAACAAAAACTTTGACTTTAAGAGGCAATATGCATCCCAAATCATATTATAAGGCTAGAGTGATACATTTGAATTATCAATAATTTTGTCAAAAGAATTATTTATAAAAAATAAAAAATAAATAAAAAAATCCTAGGAATGAACAATTGATACTCTCTTACACACACAATTGGGCCTCATTGAAACACCATCAAGAATAGATAACAAAGACGTCAACTCATCAATGTCATGATCATTAGGATTTCTAAATAAATTGAATTTCCAAGAGATTGGAACCAAAAAGGAAGAGACTATAAATGCAATGGAACATTATGAGAACTAGATAGATTATAAAATCGAGTGAACAAAGGATCAAATGAAGTATCTTTATTTAATAATCAAATGAACAAATTTGAGTGTTCTTAGGATCTTTATTTAGAAGACTAATTACACTTTCTATTAGTAAACCTTCCACAATTGTACTTTTTTATGATGAGACATTTTCTTTATTCCATGCTTCTGGGACATTTTAGCAGTCATTACTATTTACTTTGGAAGATACTCACTGCTAGTGGGATCCAAAATGCACTAGTCCTTGACCCCTGTTGGCTATGCAGGGAGATTGGATTCTATCTGGGAGGGATGCTTGCTACAATTCCAAGTTGTTTCATCTTTACATGTATGATATTGAATGTGTAGATATTGGCTCCTTACAAGATCCATTCCTAACTCAAGTTTTGGAGTTCGCTGTAGTCTTCGGCAATGAGCTGGATGCAGAGGTATCTCATCATTCATTTTTATTGGACTGGTACAACATGCATAATGTTTATCTCTAACTACATGTTTTGTTGATAGGTTTTATCGATGTCGATGGATCTCTTTATTGCTCGAACCATGATAACAAAGGCATCTCTTGTTTTCCGGGGGTCAATAGATATTACTGAAAGTCAGGTTGAGATTGATCGTTGACTTTTCTGAAGTGCTTGTCAAATTATAAAATGTTATTTTTGTTTACATTTCTAGCTATGTTTGTTTGGATAAACCCTGTTCTCTGCTTTTATGCAGTTGGCATCCCTTAAGAGCTTTCATGTGAGACTAATGAGTATTGTACTGGATGTGGATGTTGAACCGTCCACTACTCCTTGGGATCCTTCAAAAGCATATTTGTTTGTCCCTGTGGTTGGCGATAATTCTGTAGATCCTCTAAAAGAAATTGACTGGTATCTGGTTGAAAAAATAAGTAAGACAGATGTGTGGAACAATCCCCTTCAGAGAGCTCGGCCCGATGTTTACCTTGGTACCAATGAGCGAACACTAGGTGGAGACCGAAGGGAGTATGGATTTGGAAAATTGCGTCATGGCATGGCTTTTGGGCAGAAATCTCATCCTACCTATGGCATTAGAGGAGCTGTAGCACAATTTGACATTGTGAAAGCATCTGGATTGGTTCCTAATCGGAATGCTTTTGAAATTGGAAATCATTTGGATTTGACTAAAGGCAAACTGATGATGGCAGATTCTTTTATAGGCGTGGAAGATCTGGTGGGGAGAATTGTAACCGCTGCTCACTCTGGAAAGAGGTTTTATGTGGACTCTGTACGTTATGATATGACTGCAGAGAACTCATTCCCGAGGAAAGAGGGCTACCTTGGTCCATTGGAGTACAGCTCTTATGCTGATTACTACAGGCAAAAGTACGTGCTTTATTTTTTTTGGTCTTCTTGATTTATTTTTCCCATTTTTTTCAAATTAAAACGAAATAGGTCTTCTTTTTCTTCTTTTTTTTTTCTTTTCTTTTTTCAAAAACATTTGTTCCAGCTGCTAACATTTGGTTGGTTTGTTGCAAGGACCGGATAGCACTAATGCACCTCTGTTGTTGTGCCTGAAGGAGAGAAGTTGATCTCAGTCTGAGAAGGAAGCGTTTAACTACTTTCAGCTGTGAATTAAGTTGCCTCCATTGAGCTGTTCTGCAAGTGTCCCACTGTCTGTAGTTTATGAATCCTTCTGGACCGGATGTTTCTAGCTCTTCATGCGCAATGAAGGTGCATTTGGCTAGTCGGTCTAATATTATAACAGGTATGGAGTCGAGTTGATCTATAAGCAACAACCTCTTATAAGAGGGCGTGGTGTTTCATATTGCAAGAATCTCCTTTCTCCTCGATTTGAACATTCAGAAGGTATCCTTTCATCTTTTTCACATTTATTTACCTTCTTTTTCTTCTGTGTTGAATTTTCCTGTTCACTTTGCTTTTCATCATTTTGGCTTCTGGAGGTAACTCGGGAAATTTTTCTTGTTTAGCTCATGATGGTGAATCTGAAGAGGCACTTGATAAAACATATTATGTTTTCCTTCCTCCTGAGCTGTGTTTTGTACATCCACTCCCTGCATCACTTGTTCGAGGTGCCCAGAGATTGCCCTCAATAATGAGGAGGGTTGAGAGCATGCTCCTTGCCATTCAGCTTAAGGATATAATTAATTATCCTGTCCCTGCTTCAAAGGTATTACAATTTCCTGGATGATTGATTTTTTAATAAATTGTTATTTTATCAATTAACGTGTGTTTTCTTTTACAGATCTTGGAAGCCTTGACTGCTGCTTCATGCCAGGAACCTTTCTGCTATGAAAGAGCAGAGCTTCTGGGAGATGCTTACCTGAAATGGGTTGTGAGCAGATTTCTTTTTCTTAAATATCCTCGGAAACACGAGGGTCAGCTTACTAGACTGAGACAACAAATGGTGAGTAACATGGTCTTATATCAGTACGCTTTGAATAAGGGACTTCAATCATACATCCAAGCAGATCGATTTGCTCCATCCAGATGGGCTGCTCCTGGGGTGCTGCCTGTCTTTGATGAGGATATCAAAGAGACGGGATCATCCTTATTTGACGATGAAACAGCACTTGGTGTGACTGTACCCGGAGAAGCTCAAGATGCTGATGGGTATGAAGATGATGAAATGGAAGATGGTGAGCTCGAGAGTGATTCAAGTTCATATCGAGTCCTCTCTAGCAAGACACTAGCAGATGTTGTTGAAGCACTTATCGGAATATATTACGTTGAAGGCGGGAAGAATGCTGCTAACCACCTCATGAAATGGATTGGGATTCAGATAGATTTTGATCCTAAAGAGTTAGAGTGCACAACCAGGCCTAGCAATGTTCCAGAGAGCATACTTAGGAGCATCAATTTTGATGCTTTAGAAGGGGCCTTAAACATCAATTTTAAAGATAGGGGCTCGCTGGTTGAAGCTATTACTCATGCTTCAAGGCCATCATCTGGAGTTTCATGTTACCAGAGGCTGGAGTTTGTTGGCGACGCAGTCTTGGATCACCTTATTACAAGGCATTTGTTTTTTACATACTCAGATTTGCCTCCTGGTCGCTTGACTGATTTGCGAGCTGCTGCTGTAAACAATGAAAACTTTGCACGGGTAGCCGTTAAACATAAGCTTCACATGCACCTTCGACATGGGTCAAGTGCCCTTGAAAAACAGGTTTTCTAAATTCTTCATCTCATTTATTTAAACTCTTATTATTTATTATTTAATTCGTCATCTATCTCAGTGCTTGGCCTAACCATAGTTTTCTTTTTTACTTCAAAACTCGTGCTGTCGTTTTCAGATTCGAGATTTTGTTAAGGAAGTTAAAGATGAATTGTCAAAACCAGGGTTTAACTCCTTTGGTTTGGGGGATTGCAAAGCTCCAAAGGTTCTTGGTGACATTGTTGAATCTATTGCTGGTGCCATCTTTCTGGACAGTGGACGTGATACTGCTGTTGTTTGGAGGGTCACTCTCAGAATTCAAACCTCCTTATATATATATATATATATATAAGTAATGTTTTCTGTTTTTGCCCCCTGGGCTTTTCCTTTTATCCAAATCTTTGGTATGTTTTCAGGTCTTCCAACCTTTGCTGCATCCAATGGTTACTCCAGAAACATTACCAATGCATCCAGTGCGGGAACTGCAAGAACGGTGCCAGCAACAGGCTGAAGGACTGGAGTACAAAGCCTCTCGAAATGGAAATTTGGCTACTGTTGAAGTTTTCATCGATGGGGTCCAGGTTGGGATTGCTCAGAATCCACAAAAGAAAATGGCTCAGAAGTTAGCTGCCAGGAATGCCCTTGTTGCTTTGAAAGAAAGGGAAACAGCAGAAGCTAAGAATGCTAGTGAAGATGGGAAGAAGAATGGCAGCCAGACATTTACTAGACAGACATTGAATGACATATGCTTGCGTAGAAATTGGCCAATGCCACTGTATCGGTAAAAATAATTTATAAATAAACTTGTTTTTGTGCGTAATAATGGTAATTTACATGTTCAATTTTACGGGTTGAATGCTTAGGAAACTCTGGATTAACAAACAATTCATTACTTTGTCATCTGTAGGTGTGTAAGTGAGGGTGGCCCTGCGCATGCGAAAAGGTTTACTTTTGCTGTACGAGTGAATACTACTGATAGGGAATTGACAGAAGAATGTATTGGAGAGCCTATGCCGAGTGTTAAGAAAGCCAAGGATTCTGCAGCAGTTCTTCTCTTAGAACTTCTAAATAAATTGTACCCATGATGGTCATAGCAATCCAAAAAAAACTTTTTTTGGTGTTTGTCTTGCCATAAATGGGGCTAGCTGTATGGGTGCCTTGTCTTTGGGTTAGCTGTTGATGTAACTTAATTTTCATTTATTGGAAAGCCTTTGCCAAATGTGAACAGATCCAAGGACTCTGGCACTTGGAGACAACAGTGAGAAAAAATTGGCTGGCAGTGGCAGCACCTCCGTTGGTGGTGTTGTATGTTATTCCTCATCATGGGTTATTATCCTATGCTAAGTAACTTTAAATTTACTTCTGCCATTGTATGATCTGAGCTAAGCCAATGCCTGTCAATTGGCAAGCTTCAATAATGTAAGCAGCTGTGTTGCATACAAAAGTTCTATGTAGCTAACTAATGCTAACAAGTGAATTGGATGAAATATTGATGCATTGATGTTCCATTGTCCCAGCTTGTTTGTTGCTGACTTATTCTGATTATTTCAAATGGAATCATTGATATACTGATGGTTTAGTGCCGATTGTGGAAGTGTTCCTAGTTAGTTTTTTTACCAACACATTTACTACAAACCAAGTTATCTTTACTCTCATTTGTAGGAGGGAAGGAAAGGGATTTTATTTTCCAATTAGAATACACACACACACATATATATCGAGAGGCAGAACAAGGTATATTAGTCATTTAAATTTATCATGTCCATTCAAGGGAGTCTTAAGGGCATCTTCATAATTTAAATAGAAGTGAATACAGACGCACGCCTACACAATAAGTTTCGTGAGCTTTAGGATTAGATAAATAAATTATAATGGTAAATGTAGAACAATATAGGTTAAAGCTGACAAGCAACATGGGTTTCCCTCGTAAAATTTTGTGTACGCATTATCACAATATATCAAGTTCAAGCCTCTCCTTCCAAGTGTATTCTCTTCGGACCTTTCTCCTCACCTTGGCTGTTGGCACTACTTACCCTGCTCTCCTTGGCCTTGGTAGACCATCTTTTATATTGCTTAACCCGTATTCTGAGAGGTTTCAACTTCCCATGCCCAAGCTCCAATGTCAACAATCCTTCCCCCTGTGAAAAGCTTTGTGGCAATACTTTTCTAGAGACCAGTGCCTCAAAGGCTAACCGACCCTGTAAATAAAGTGAAACTAAAAGCAACAATGATCTGGAAATTACAAAATTCATTCAGAAAAGCATATCTTTTAGTTACCTCTTCAGAGACCTCTTTCCATGAATCATTTGTGCTGCTGGAGCTTCTGCCATGATAATTATTAGAGTCACTAACTAGATAGCTTACGTGAGGTTTTTTTTCTCTCTTCCTACCTTTCTCATGTTTCTCTAAAGCATCTATCTCTACTTCGCTGCTAGAAGGTGTGTTGGAACCACAAGAAGAACGATCCACTTGTTTTCTGCTTTTCATCTCGTTTGAATTGTGGTGCTTCGGTTACTGTTGCAACATTCTCATTATCAAGCGCACTTAAACCCCAGATTTTGGTTTCATACCTTCACTTTTTCAAATCTTGATGATGATAAAGTAGGTGATTAGAAGTTAAATGTTGTTCTTGCAGAGCTTCAGAATGTTACGGGTCTGTTTGTTGATTTTGCAACGGTACATCATGAAGAGCATTCTCTCTTTTATCATTGTTGCTTGCTGTAGCAGCAATAGCAACTAGGCTAGCATCACATGGAGTTGTTGTTGTTGTGGATGCAGGTGTAGAAGTGCACAAGGGAAGCAGTCATTGAGTGGCTCACCATGCAATTGCAGTAACAACAATCACTGCTATAAGGCCGAATTAGAAGAAGCTTCCATGCTTGCATAAGGCTAGAATGCAGCTGCAAAACTTGCTGCATCATGGGCTGCTGCTTTTTGTCTCTGCGCCCGCTAGTGCAACATCTCATTGTAACATCTGTCGCGCTCCTCTCACTCTTTTAACATCTCATTGCAATATTTCTCGCGCTCCTCTCGCTCTTTCATCAACTCTTCCCGATCTCTTTTTTGCTCCTCATGAAGTGGCTCCATCTCAACTCACATTGCCTCTATGTCCTTATCACGTGCTCGTGATGTAGCTATGGTAGAGGGTTGCGTCCCTGACTCACTGGCAGCTGCTTGTAGATTGACTATCTTTCGCTATCATTACAAATAAAGAAGGAAAAAAGGCATTGTTAGATATATATTTTTGGGTACTAAGTAATATTAAATATAATTAATTCATTGTTTCATACTTACATACAGCTTACTGCACTTGGGATAGATCCAGTCATTCGTCTTTTTAGACGTGTGGCTGTCCTCATAAAACTTAGGAAAATCCAAGTCCCTATTTTTTGCTATCTGTTAGTTTCAAATGAGAACAAAAAAATAATCATAACATATTATTCTTAACAAAACAAAATAATGGATTTACTTTTAAATATAATCAATCTCATGAAAGCATCCATCGCGATAGGAAATGAGCGAGATCCACTGGTGTGATTGAATGGCAACTGACTTCTATTACTCTTACTAGCTTTTGATTGTTTCTACAAAAAATAAGTACATAAACAATTTTTTGTTAAATATTAAGACATATCACATTTGGCACGGGACTATGTATAATGCATTATTATTTTACTTGGTGAGATGCATCTTTGCCATGCCACATCCATCAAATGTTTCCAAGCTTCCAAACTCACCCCTCGGGGTGGATAAGCATAGAGGTCACCAACCCCCTTTTCCTCTAATAGTTTAAATTTGTGCTTTAAGTTGCACCTCCAATCTTTGTACAACGTATATGCTTTCTTATTCACAATTCGTTGAGCTTGTAGGTCATTGTGAAAATCGTCCCCAATATCAAACTTGTCCTACAATCATAACAAGTGAAAATCACATCATTACATATAAGTGCTTATTACAAGTATAACTAATACAAATAATATTGCCCAATATTATCCATTACGAGAATAGCTTGCATGACGGTAGCTTTGGTAGTTTCATCCATATTCAGTTACGACGTAACATCCTTGAGAGGGCACAATTTCCTAATCTAAAGCCCTATCTCATTAGCTGTTAGAGTGGCATACTCTTCGATCATTGCATTCAGAACACGATCGATGTGAACATATAATTTTTCCCATTTTTTGGATCTTATTATTTTTGTATTCCTTTTCTAAGTGTTGGTCCTCGTACATATGTGGACCTAGAAGACCCTGATAACAAAATAACAATAATCAAATTGTAAATAATGACAACTGATAATTGACAAATTTGAAGTACAATATTCTTACATATGACATGATTTTCTGTTTCCGACGATGGCTATGGTAGGCTAGTGGCATTAGGAGATGGTGCAACTATTGATCCTAAGGGGACAACAACCGGCGAGTTTGTTATTGTGGTTGGGAGTGTCCTTTTCTGGAGCCTCAATTATGAGAATAGCTTGGATGCTATTTAATTGGCAACTAAATTTTTTTAGTAGGCAAAAATTACTATACCATGACTAAAAGTTTTTTGGTCACCAAAAATAAATATTTGTCAACCAAAATTGTTGTCGCAAAATATTAATAACAAACATTAAGCTAGTTATTTGGCTACTAAATTTATTTTACGGCAAAAATTAGTATACCACAACTAAAATAAATTTTAGTAGCCTAAAACCTAAATTACCGCCAACTAATATTTTTTTAGTTGCCTATTGTGGCATATTTAGCGACTGAATTTATTTTTAGTCACCAATAATAATTTTTTGGCTACTAAAAAATATTAGTAGCTAAAACCATTAACAACACCGACCAATGTAATTTTTAGTCGCTGATTGTACAACTTTTGGCGACTAAATTCCTTTTAGTAGCCAAATTTGGTCGCCAAAAGTGTAATTTCCTATAGTGATGCATATATAGGGCAAAAGTGTCTCTCTAGTAATAATAAAAACAAGAGAAAATAGAAAGAGAGACATTATGCTAATAATAAAAGAATAGAGAAAAGAGAATAGAACAAAGTAAAGGAAAGAGAAAGCTTGAATTCTTGACTAAGACTAGTTCCTAGCTTGAATTGAGATAAAAATTATGTTTTGACACTTAACTATAACTGTTTATTTGGTTGATTTTGCTCGAAAATGATCTTTTGAAGAAAAAATTGAACAACTTAGGTTTTGAAACTTGTTATCACTAAATTCAAACTCTTGAGTTGGAAAACCCTAAATTTTTACATGAAATGAACATGAATTTTCCTATACTTTCATGTAGAAATGGAAAACTCAACCCAAACCATCCCAATTACACCCATTTAAAACATGTTTAAACTTGTCTAAACTTGTTTAAATGGGTTACCATATCATCACTATTACTATTTTTGCTACTCCACCACCACAATCGTCACAACTTCACCATCGCAACCGCTACCACCAGCACTTCTCTCTCTCTCTGTCTCTCGATACGATCACAAATTTCATTTCACGATTTTCTTACTGTATGTGTATTGAATCGAACTAGATCTTATTCATGCCTTTCTAATCTATAGTGAAATTAAGTATGTAATTCACTTCCATCGACTAAAAGAAAAATTTTGTAGAAATTCAGTGATTCATTGCCATAAAAGTTTTGTAAACAATGAATTTTCTCTTATATGTAACAAAGCAATTTTCAAATTTTTTATTTTAGAGCCCACAATTTGAATTGTTGTCCAAAATTTGAAAATAAAAACCCTATTTTCACAATTGAATTTCAATTTTTCAATTTTTAGTTATTGATTGGAAATGCCACTATCTTACTGTGTTTAACCTAGTGAATATGCAGAAAAATTGTAACAGACAATGAAATTTCACTATGTTTCATTGTCTCTAGTGGATTCTTGCATTCTAAATTTGAAACAAACAATCTAATTTTTACAATTGTCTTTTAATTTTACATTTTCAGATATCAATTGAAAACTTCATTGCGTTATTTCACTATGTTCACTGCTATCAACACTGTGAAATTTATCAGCACAATAAATTTTACTATGTTCAACATAATAAATATATAGAAAATTTGTGACAAACAATGAAAGTCCACCGTTCTAAAGTAGAATTTCACTATCCAAAGTGAAATTTCATTATATTTAATGAATTTTTAGTAATAAAATTGAAAATAGGAATCTTGTATTTGTAATCAGTTTTCAATTTTGCATCTTTAGTAATCAATTAAAAATTTCACTGTGTTGAACATGCGTTCAACACAATTAAGGTGGGAAAAATCTGTGACATTTAGATGTCGTAAAGTGAAATTTCATTGTCTAAAGTACAATTTCACTTCAATCTCATTGTTTTGAGAGAAATTTGCTATCCCGGGGATAATAAAATTCAATATAAACAATGAAATTTCACTGTATGATAAGAACATAAGGGTTTTATACCTGTCACAATTAATGTGAAGGGGCACCCTTGACACTTTGATTTTCGCATGATGCAGTGGTCAGGTTCAAGGCCAACGAGAGGGCGCCACATGGTAAAGAAGACCAAGAAGCATTAGATGAAATGATGTCTATTCAGAAATTGTCACGAATGAATTGTTTCAAATACAAGAATGATGGTTCATTTCCAAATAACCTTAGATGATAAAGTCGATGTAGGAAACCAGCTTAGAATCATACTCAGCAAAATCTGAACTGAGAAACTCTAACTTCCCTTATGACGAGCTCAGGCAAGTTAGAGTTTGGAGAAATTATAAGAGGTAAAATTCAAACTACAAGCCTCATGTCATTATTTCATGCCAAGTTAAGCCAGATCGACCGAGCTAGATTAGTGTAAGACCAGTTTGTCAAGCTAGTCTACCTCGGGTGGACAAGTTAAACATATGTCAATTTGGATGTCAAGGTGAGTATGGGTTCAGATGGGTAGTCTGTACAGTTAGCACATATTTTACTAAATGTGGACTTATCTGCTCTTAAAAATTCGCAAGTATGGAACGTGATCCCATGTAAGATGGAACAATGTAGAGTTGTAGTAGAGATCTCTTAACCAACTCAATGGTCATAATTAGGGCCTATATAAGTAAGCCACACTAAATCCAAAAGGTACACAATAACTTACACTTAAGCTACATACTTTTGGTGCTCATACTGTTACTGACTTAGGCATAGTCCCTTGGCTAACCACATGTCGAAATTCTTCTTTTGAGTATCTTTCAGGCTAATCAACCTCGTGTTAAAGCAATCTGAAGTCGTTGCAAGGTGTGGTAAGTTTTTTCCCACATAATTTGTACTAAAAAATAAAATAAAATTGAGAAAACAGTAGCCAATATGGGGTCTATTCAAGCGAGACTAATCAACAGATTAGGCTTATTAAGTCAAATTTTGCAATTAATTTGTAGAATTCAACAAGGCATCTTGTGTGTGTGTCACGACCCCATTCCGCACCTAGTAGAATGGTACCATGATGGCCAGTAATTCGAGATTTACCGAAGGCCAACTTTCTTAATTCACACACAATCAGAGTATACATATGAGGCTTACAAATGCGGAAGCAATAAATGTCAAGCTAAGTAGTCCATAAGAGCAGTGCGTAAGTTTAAATGGAATGGCATACATCTTTACGTAGCTTTAATACAACAATTGAAGTACAAAAATACATCTTGATCAAAAGGCTTCTCAGCCATCAAATACAAAATACAATGAAATACAACTAAGAAGCATAATCTTCAAGATGCGGCAAAGTGCATAATCTAAAACAAGTAGCAAGTACATCTAGGCGTCACCGCCGTCCTGCTCGTCACCTAAGGGGTGAGCTTGGATACTCAGTGACTGGTACAAATAATAAAGGGGTTTACATGAATGATATCCGAAATCTTTATCAAATCAAAGCATAACACATCTAGTACAAAATCCAAGAGCGAATCAAGTTGGTCTAACAAATCTTTCAAGTCTCAACAATTAAAGTCTTTCGAGTTCCAAGAGATGACATTAACAAAGGTTATGCTACAAATGCTTATAGTCCCCTAGCACGTACGGACTTTCAAGATTGTGCTACAAATGCTTATAGTCCCCTAGCACGTACGAACTTTTTAAGGTTGTGCTACAAATGCTTAAAGTCCCCTAGCACGTACGGACTTTTCAAGGTTGTGCTACAAATGCTTACAGTCTCCTAGCACGTACGGACTTTTCAAGGTTGTGCTACAAATGCTTATAGTCCCCTAGCACGTACGGACTTTTCAAGGTTGTGCTACAAATGCTTATAGTCCCCTAGCACATACGGACTTTTCAAGATTGTGCTACAAATGCTTATAGTCCCCTAGCACGTACGGACTTTTCAAGATTGTCATTCAAAACAAGGCTAATACTTGGTATACAAAATAGGGATCATCATTCATGCTTCACAAAATACTTTTCCAAAACAAGCAAGGCAAAACCTTATCAAAATTTAATAACATAACTTTATTAAAAATACCACTCACATAGCTCTTCAGACATCGGGGTCAAGGCAAGTCCAAGTCCTACAAACACATGGCAAAGTCTGTTGAATGCACTTTCAAACAAATTCACATGCATACAGATGATCTCGGCATCTTTCAAAACCAAGCTAAGTCAAAACAAGACACTGTTTCTCATCTCGGGAAAACATGCTGAGCGACTACCAGGTCTAGGCTGAGGTCCCACACCTCCTTGCCGAGGTGTTTCCTCGATGGCCACATTCAAGGAAATGAGGTCGGGAAAATCTGGGTTTCCCTCTCTTGAAGAACATGAACATGAAGAACATGAACATGAGGAAGATGAATGCAAGATCAAAATTCGCTATTACAAAATCTGAGATTTCATGCTATGAATTCAAATACATGGACCTGGGTACCCATATTCAAGGATCTTGCGAGAACAAACACAAAAACATGAATCTTAAGGCAAACTTTCGGATCAAACAAGACTTTTTCTTCAAAACACAAGAACACTATCTTCTCTTTCTAAAACCAAATTTTAAACCAATGCATAACATGTAGAACAGGTTCGATCGTGCAATGCAGTTGGATGATCAATAAGAGTGACAAGAGTGAATCAAGAATCTAACCTCAATACACGAGTCTAACGGTTTGATCTCCAGAAATCAAGCTCGAAAGTCTACTCTCTCACTCTAAGACTTCTTCTTCTTCCTAGAGCCTCTCTCTCTACAAGGCAAAGATGTAATACAAAAATGTATATTTTCTGGGTCTGTCGGCTGACTTAACACTCAGCTGGGACACGTGGCACTACCGGGTTGGTTCTCCTAAAAAAGGTGGCTGAGTGAAAAGACAAGACTATGACAAAGTGTGTTCAACAAGCAAGATGGCATGGGCATTCTGGCGGGTAATGATCTCGGCTAAGAACAAGACATCGGCAAGTAGGGAAACAATGATCTTGGCTAGGAAGGACAACACTTGACTAAGCTGTGCCACATCTTGGCCTAGATATGCCACACCTTGGTTTAGGTCACACCACTCTAGGACAAAATCACTTAGGTGCAAAGGTGACATCTCGGCCCAGATAATACACATTTCGGCCTTGGTGATGAACACCTCGGCCTAGATAATGACATCTCGGCCAATATGTCAGGGCGAAGCTGGAGGTCAAACAAAGTGGTTCCAAGGAAGTTCTAGACTAAAGATGACCTCGGCTAAACTCACACCAAGCAGGGTACAAAACATGCAAGAAACTCTTAAGCAAATCAAATCAAGGTGTGCAAAATGCAACATATCAAGACAAGATCATGTAATATATGCAAGCATGACTAGAGTAGAGTGAGGGTCGTTACATCCTAGCCTCCTTAAAGAAGTTTGGTCCCCAAACTTAAATTACCTTGCCCTACAAATAATCCCGGATAACGGATTTCCATCTCTTCTTCCATTTCCTATGTAGCATCCTTGTCGTAATGCTCTTTCCATTCAATTTTCACCATTGGTATGGATTTGTTCCTCAACTGTTTCACTTGTCTGTCAATAATTTTCATCGGCTTCGCCTCGTAGCCTAAATCGTCACTAACCGCAATCCCAGTATAATCAATTACATGCAGTGGATTCCGAATATACTTCCTCAACATCGAAATATGGAACACATTGTGAACTTGACTTAGTTCTGGTGGCAAAGCTAGTCTATAGGCAGTTGGGTTAACTTTCTCAAGAACTTCAAAAAGCCCGACGTAACGGGGTGCCAATTTACCCTTCTTCCCAAATCTTGAAACTCTTTTCATCGGCGAGATCTTCAGGAATACATGATCCCCAACTTCAAACTCTAACTCTTTTCTTCTCTGGTCGGCATAACTCTTTTGTCGACTCTGAGCAGTTCTAATTCTCTATTGGATAAGCTTGATCTTTTCGGTTGTCCTTTGAACTAGATCGGGGCCAATCAAAGCTTTATCTCCTACTTCGGTCCAACATATCGGCGATCTGCACTTTCTTCCATACAAGGCTTCATACGGCGCCATGCCAATGCTAGCTCGATAGCTGTTGTTGTAAGCGAATTCTACTAATGGCAAATGCTCTTCCCAGCTTCCTTGGAAGTCCAATACACATAGTCTAAGCATATCTTCAAGTGTTTGAATCGTTCTCTCTGTTTGGCCATCGGTCTGGGGATGGTAAGCCGTACTAAACCTCAATTCGGTCCCCAAAGCCCTTTGTAAACTCTGCCAAAATCTAGAAACAAACTTTGAATCTCAGTCTGACACAATGGACATCGGCACACCATGAAGTCTAACAATCTCATTCATATACAACACAGCAAGTCGATCAGCATTAAATGAAGTTTTAACAGGCAAGAAGTGTGCTGACTTAGTTAATCTATCGATTATAACCCAGATCGAATCCATTCCTTTCTGTGTCTTCGGCAAACCAATCACAAAGTCTATGGAGATGTGTTCCCATTTCCACTCAGGAATCGGCAAAGGGTGGAGAAGTCCTGCTGGCCTCTGATGTTTTGCTTTCACTTGTTGACAATACAAACACTGGGACACGAACTCGGCTATCTCTCTTTTCATATTCAGCCACCAAAAAGTTTGTTTTACATCCTGATACGTCTTGGTGTTCCCTGGGTGAACGGCAAATCTGGATCCGTGAGAGTCTTGCAAAATCTTTCCTTTCAACTCTGGGACGTCGGCCACGCACAATTTTCCTTCAAACTTAAGCACTCCATTCTCAAGGGTGTAACCTGATCTTGGCCTGGTGATAATCTCGTCGGCTACCTTCTTCAGGAATTCATCCTCCATT
Source organism: Camellia sinensis (assembly GCF_055761805.1). NCBI lineage: Eukaryota > Viridiplantae > Streptophyta > Magnoliopsida > Ericales > Theaceae > Camellia > Camellia sinensis. The sequence continues at coordinate 23,287,613 of NW_028128987.1, read as the reverse complement.
TGCCTTGCCTTTACTTCTCCAATAGTAGTCGGCTCCATTGAAATCAGGGCTAGGCATGCCAAACTTCCCGCTCACTTTCTACTCAATGCGTCGGCTATCAAGTTTGCTTTCCCTGGGTGATACTGAATCTGCATGTCGTAATCCTTCAATAATTCGAGCCATCTCCCCTGCCTCAGATTTAATTCCTTTTGAGTGAACAAGTACTTCAAGCTCTTGTGCTCTGTAAAAACTTGGCAAGAGGCTCCATACAAGTAGTGGCGCCAAATCTTCAGAGCAAACACTACGGCTGCAAGTTCTAGGTCATGGGTAGGATAGTTCTTTTCATGAGGTTTCAACTGACGAGATGCATATGCTATGACTTTACCCTCTTGCATTAATAGACAACCCAAACCCTTATGCGAAGCGTCGCTGTAAATCTGGAATTCCTCATTACCTGATGAGAGTACAAGAACTGGTGCCGTAACTAACCTCGTCTTCAACTCTTGGAAGGCTGATTCTCTATCATCAGTCCATTCATATGCTATTCCCTTCTTGGTTAGTTGTGTCAATGGTACTGCAATCCTTGAGAAGTCCTTCACAAACTTTCTGCAGTAACCTGCCAAGCCCAGAAAACTACGAACCTCGGTCACGTTGGTCGGCGTCGGCCAATTCACAATGGCTTCAATCTTACTGGGATCAACTGATATACCCTCTTCATTAATCACATGCCCTAAAAATGAAATGCTGAAGAGCCAGAACTCGCACTTGCTCAGCTTGGCGTACAATTTCTTGTCTCTCAAGATTTGCAGGGCAATTCTCAGATGATTCTCGTGTTCAATTGTACTCTTGGAATAGATCAATATGTCGTCAATAAAAACAACTGCGAACTCATCTAGATACGGCTTAAAGACTCTGTTCATCAAGTCCATGAATGCTGCGGGAGCATTGGTCACTCTGAAAGGCATTACCAAAAATTCGTAGTGGCCGTACCTTGTCCGAAAAGTAGTGTTCTCAATATCCTCGGCTTTAACCTTCAGCTGATGGTAGCCCGACCTAAGGTCAATTTTTGAAAAGACTCGTGCTCCTTGTAGTTGATCAAGCAGATCGTCAATCCTAGGCAATGGGTACTTGTTCTTGATGGTTACCTTATTCAGTTCTCTGTAATCAATGCAAAGGCGAAGTGTGCTATCCTTTTTCTTAACAAATAGAAACGGGGCTCCCCATGGTGAAGTGCTCGGCCTAACGAATCCCTTATCCAACAATTCTTGTAGTTGCAGTTTCAGTTCTCTAAGTTTAGCTGGGGCCATTCTATAGGGTGTTTTGGAGATAGGTTGCGTTCCCGACATGATGTCCACAGTAAATTCTACTTCTCTATCGATCAAGTGGCCAGACAACTCATTTGGAAAGACTTCGGGGAATTCCTTAACAATTGGTATGCCAGCTAACTCAACACTTCTATTCGAATCACTTAGTATACTGCACAAATAACCCTGACACCCTTTTTGGATCAACTCATAGGCTTTCATGGATGAGATTAAGTAAGGTGGGGGCACTACTCCCTTACCCTGGAAAACGACCTCGGCTTGGTTTGGGGGTTTCAATGTGACATTCTTCGAGACACAATTAATGGATGCATGATTCGCTACTAACCAATCCATTCCCAATATGACATCGAAGTGAGCCATGGTTAATGGCATTAAATCGACTAACAATTCTACACCCCCAATCACGACCACACACGCCCTATAAATGGATGCAACAATCATAGTTCTCCCAGATGGAGTAGACATATATAACGCATAGTCAAGGGGTTCTTGTTCCCTATTTAACTTCTCGGCAAACTTAGCAGATACAAATGAATGCGTAGAACTCGAATCAATTAATATGTATGCATCTTGAGAGCAAATTGGGAGTATACCTGACATTACTGTTTCAGCATTCTGAGTGTCTCCTGGCACCAATGCAAAAACTCTGCCCTGTCTTGTTTGTGCCCTCCCGATGTTATTCCTCTGTGCATAGCCTGAGGTACTTCCATTCTTCTTACCATCATCAGTCTTTGCCTTCGGACAGTCCTTCACACGATGACCCATTTCACCACACTCAAAACAGGCTCCTGATGCCCAACGGCAAACTCCAGAATGCTGCTTCCCACAGCTTGCACACGTCGGCCTAGTATTACCTTCTTGGTTCGAGTTGCTGGAGCTGCCCACATTCGTCTTCTTCTTGGCGTTAAACGGAACTCGATGATTATCATAGCTCTGCCTCTTCTTCTGATTTTCTCCTGAGTTCTGATATCGGTTCAAGTTAGCCTCTGCCAGGATGGCCTTGTCCAACACTCCGGCGTAGGTCAGCATATTGAGCATATTAACTCGATCCTGAATTGGTCCACGCAGCCCACTTTCGAACTTCCTGGCCTTTCTGTATTCATCATCGACCATGTGTGGCGCATATCTCGCCAACTTGGTAAAAGCACGGTCATATTCTGCCACTGTCTTGTTGCCTTGTGTCAGGGTCTGGAACTTTATGGTCTTGCGATCTCGGACACTAAGGGGGAAATGCTTGTTGTAAAACAATTCCAAAAATCTGGCCCAAGTCAGACCTGGGTTGCTTTCTCGGGTCATCATCCACCATCTTCGTGCATCGTCGTCTAGTGTGAATGTTGCCAACGACACCTTCTGGGCGTCGGTACTGGGAAAGATCTCAAACAGCTTCTCCATTTCCAAGACCCACGCTTCGGCCTTCATCGGTTCAATACCCCCAGAGAACCTCGGTGGTTTCATCTTTTTGAACTCTCTGATCAAGGCTATGGTGCCATCTCCATATAAAGCTTGCTGTGGAGGCACTTGCGGCACTGGAGGAGGCGGAGGTGGAACTGCATGTCGGCCGTTTGTCTGCTGGGCCTGGGTAGAAGTGGTACTAGTGTCTTGTGGCCTAGGTTGTCTTAACTCACGGACCAAACCTTCGACCAATCTCTCTAATCTGTCCAATTTGTCTTCAGGATGATCTCGGCCAACCGGTGGTCTACCCCTTCTCATGATGCTAAGAGTATGCAAAACGTGACTTTAAAACAAAATAATCAAATAGACATGTATGCAAGTAACAAACAGTCAAGCCGAGATGATGCACACTTCGTCAAATAGCAAGCAACATGATGCAATCCTAACATCTTTCTAAGGAAAATCTTATGCTCTTTAGGACTCAAGGTGTGTGAATAACGTACTATGAGGAACTTGTGCTCTGATACCAATCTGTCACGACCCCATTCCGCTCCTAGTAGAATGGTGCCATGATGGCCAGTAATTCGAGAATTACCGAAGGCTAACTTTCTGAATTCACACACAATCAGAGTATACATATGGGGCTTACAAATGCAGAAGCAATAAATTTCAAGCTAAGTAGTTCATAAGAGCAGTGCGTAAGTTTAAATGGAATGGCATACATTTTTACGTAGCTTTAATACAACAATTGAAGTACAAAAATACATCTTGATCAAAAGGCTTCTCAGCCATCAAATACAAAATACAATGAAATACAACTAAGAAGTATAATCTTCAAGATGTGGCAAAAGTGCATAATCCAAAACAAGTAGCAAGTACATCTAGGCGTCACCGCCGTCCTGCTCATCACCTACATATATATAGAGAGGGGTGAGCTTGGATACTCAATGAATGGTACAAATAATAAAGGGGTTTACATTAATGATATCCGAAATCTTTATCAAATCAAAGCATAACACATCTAGTACAAAATCCAAGAGCGAATCAAGTTGGTCTAACAAATCTTTCAAGTCTCAACAATTAAAGTCTTTCGAGTTCCAAGGGATGACATTAACAAAAGTTGTGCTACAAATGCTTATAGTCCCTTAGCATGTACGGACTTTCAAGATTGTGCTACAAATGCTTATAGTCCCCTAGCACGTACGGACTTTTCAAGGTTGTGCTACAAATGCTTATAGTCCCCTAGCACGTACGGACTTTTCAAGGTTGTGCTACAAATGCTTATAGTCCCCTAGCATGTACGGACTTTTCAAGATTGTCATTCAAAACAAGGCTAATACTTGGTATACAAAATAGGGATCATCATTCATGCTTCACAAAATACTTTTCCAAAACAAGCAAGGCAAAACCTTATCAAAAATTAATAACATAACTTTATTAAAAATACTACTCACATAGCTTTTCAGACGTCGGGGTCAAGGCAAGTCCAAGTCCTACAAACATATGGCAAAGTCTGTTGAATGCACTTTCAAACAAATTCACATGCATACAGATGATCTCGGCATCTTTCAAAACCAAGCTAAGTCAAAACAAGACACTGTTTCTCATCTCGGGAAAACATGCTGGGCGACTACCAGGTCTAGACCGAGGTCCCACACCTCCTTGCTGAGGTGTTGCCTCGATGGCCACATTCAAGGAAATGAGGTCGGGAAAATCTGGGTTTCCCTCTCTTGAAGAACATGAACATGAAGAACATGAACATGAGGAAGATGAATGCAAGATCAAAATTCGCTATTACAAAATCTGAGATTTCATGCTATGAATTCAAATACATGGACCTGGGTACCCATATTCAAGGATCTTGCGAGAACAAACACAAAAACATGAATCTTAAGGCAAACTTTCGGATCAAACAAGACTTTTTCTTCAAAACACAAGAACACTATCTTCTCTTTCTAAAACCAAACTTTAAACCAATGCATTAACATGCAGAACAGGTTCGATCGTGCAATGCAGTTGGATGATCAATAAGAGTGACAAGAGTGAATCAAGAATCTAACCTCAATACACGAGTCTAACGGTTTGATCTCCAGAAATCAAGCTCAAAAGTCTACTCTCTCACTCTAAGACTTCTTCTTCTTCCTAGAGCCTCTCTCTCTACAAGGCAAAGATGTAATACAAAAATGTATATTTTTTGGGTCTGTCGGCTGACTTAACACTCAGCTGGGACACATGGCACTACTGGGTTGGTTCTCCTCAAAAAGGTGGCTGAGTGAAAAGACAAGACTATGACAAAGTGTGTTCAACAAGCAAGATGGCATGGACATTCTGGCGGGTAATGATCTCGACTAAGAACAAGACATCGGCAAGTAGGGAAACAATGATCTCGGCTAGGAAGGAAAACACTTGACTAAACCGTGCCACATCTTGGCCTAGATGTGCCACACCTTGGTCTAGGTCACACCACTCCAGGACAAGATCACTTAGGTGCAAAGGTGACATCTCGGCCCAGATAATACACATCTCGGCCTTGGTGATGAACACCTCAGCCTAGATAATGACATCTCGGCCAATATGTCAGGGCGAAGTTGGAGGTCAAACAAAGTGGTTCCAAGGAAGTTCTAGACTAAAGATGACCTCGGCTAAACTCACACCAAGCAGGGTACAAAACATGCAAGAAACTCTTAAGCAAATCAAATCAAGGTTTGCAAAATACAACATATCAAGACAAGATCATGTAATATATGCAAGCATGACTAGAGTAGAGTGAGGGTCGTTACGGTGTGTGTGCTTACACAATACCACAAATGCTGGGTAAGTCAAAAGCTTCCCATCCTTAAATGTAATTTCACCTTTGGATATTCATTATAATATTGTGGTACAATTTAGCTATGTAAACTTACCTGTCTCTAGGGTAGCTTTAAATGCACCCCAAAATTTTGGTTGGGCACCCCATTTTTTTTGAACACCCTGACCATAGTTTTGAATTTTGGCATTTTTTGGTTAAACGCCCCAAACACTTTAATTAATTTCAACATATCCACTTTTTTCGATCATTATTACTGGCAAGGCTTTCTTCCCCGTCACCTCCAAACGACCCCTGCCCCCTTGTAGGAACCCCATTTTGACTGGTCCTAAGACTTGAGAACCTCCTCCTAGTCACCCAATGATGAAAACAGAAACGCGTAACTTTGATAGTATTTTTTTTTCTTGAAATAGTTCAATGTTTTAGTTTTGTACCAAAGATTGTTATTATTTTAAAAAATGGAAAGAATGGGAGGACTTCTTCTGGTGCTTCAAGTTACTTAAACTTTTATTTTTAATATGGTATTTGTTTAAAAATGGAATGGAACAATCCATCATTCATAGGAAATTTCCAATCTGGATCATTTGTAGTGTATTGTTTGTAATACACCACCTCAAAATGACTTAATAAAAAATAAAAATAAAAAAAACTTTTTCCTCTCTTTTCACTCCCCCTACGCTTCTCCAAAACAACAAACGACGTCATTTTGAGGCATTACAATTATAGACAATACATTACAAAGGATCTGAATTCAAAAATCATAGGCCTAAAACACATTTGGCAACACAGATAATTGCCAAATTTTGCATGAAGTGCTATACTTCTACATTTTCTCAAGATTCAAACATTTGTAAGTTTTACTATATTAGGAATTAGGTATTGTTCTCTTCTACTTCATGTGGAATTGAACAATTGATCCATGACTTTTAGGTCTAATTTATAATTGTTGATGATAGATAGTTATCATATGTATATATATATATATATATATATCTATATCCATGAGTACCTTGCTAGATTTTGGCTATTTGTTGCTAAGAAAAATTTTGCATTTAGTTGACAAATATATATATCCCTTAAAATTTTCACTAACAAAAAAAATATTTTTTTAGTATTTTTTAAACATGTCAATTTCACTGTGACAGTGAAATTTCACTCAGAGAAATTTCTTATAGTTAAATTTCTCTAAATGAATTTTCACTGTCACAATGAAATTTCATTGTGCAATAGTAAAATAGAACTGTTTTGAACAAAAAATGATATAGAAAAAGAATATGATGAGAGAGAGAGAGAGAGAGAGAGAGAGAGAATATAAATCAAATTGTGCAACAAATTTCACTATTAGTCAACAACATATATACCTTATAAAAAAATACATAAATATTATATATATATTCTAAACATATATGTATATCAATGATGAATGATGATGGTTGTGAGCGATGAATCACGATTTAGATCTAAACCGGTGAAACACAAATTGGTGATGAATGTGCAAATGAAGTAGTGAAACTATATTGAGTGAGTATTTGGCGATTTTAGAGAGAGAAAGTGGTTAGAGAGAGATAGAGATATCAAGAGTGTCCTGGAGAAAGTTTAAAATTTTTAGGGTTATAAGGACATTTTTTACCATAGATGTTAAAATTTGTCTTTATCCTTCTAAAGTGTCAAACCCTAGAGAACCTTACTAGCAAATAATTATTCAATGTCCTAAAACTATAGCCATAACATGTGTACGTGAAGCAAATATTCTCTTGCTTCCTTGCTCCTCGTTGTCCAAGCTCTTTGTTACTCTGAATGACGTCGTTCAACCTGAGAACACAACAACGATGAGCTACCCGACGGGTGGTTGCCGGAAAACCCCTCCGACGGTCAAGTTAGCCACAGAGAGAAAGAGAGAGAGGGAGAAAAGAGGGAGAGGGGACAAAGTAGTAGGTGAGCTCTGATAAGAAGATATTCCAGACCTGTGTATGGTGGCACAACATTGTTTATATAGTTTCTGCGCACACTTCTACATCCATTCCCCTCTGGACGTGTGAACCTACTCTCCTCTTACGTTCTCCCACGTGTCAACGCTAATACAACTAAACACCAAATGACGAAATCGCTAAACGGTATTGATGCATACAGACAGCGGAATCTTCTTTTTGCAATCCCATCACGCTGCGTAGTACTTCTCACTAAGCTATGTTTAGTGCGGTGCCACGCCATCACCTTATGACCGTGCTACTTGTCCGGTCTCATCAGTAATTCTTGATCGTGGACTCAACCAAGCTCCACAGTCACAACCGAGCTCCTGTTCGATCGTATCTGGTCTTCTGAGAACAAACTCCATCCGACTCACACGATGCATATTTTCAAGTCGCATTAGTACCTCAAACTCACTTCACAGGACCAGACTGATATCCCGTCCCAACACGTGCCACGCGCCTGACCTGGCTTAAAACTCACTCGATCGTGTGGGTTGTTTCTTTTGAGCACGAACTCGACTGGATTACGTCTCCAGTCCTGCATGCTCCCGATATTTGACCGAGTAAAGACCCAAACTCCAGCCCAAATTGGCTCGGTCCATTATCAAGTCATAAATTTCCCTCTCAATTGCCCTTTAATTCTGGTTGCGCTAGTGCGACCGAGATTACATTCTCCAGCATAACTCCTTTTTTCGTCCAGCTGTCATGTGCTCGGTCAATCACCTCAATAGCCGCGCTTCCAAACCTATCACGACCCCAAACCGCCCCTAGTAGTTTGGTGCCGTGATGGCCAGTAATCCGGGATTACCGAAGGCCAACTTTCAAAATTCACACACAATAGAGTATAAATATATGGGGCTCACAAGTACGGAAGCGATACATACGAATCAGATTAGTCCATAAGAGCTGTGCATAAGTCAAATGAAATAACAACCATCTCCATATGGGTTACAACTTAATTACAAATGAAGCAAAGTACAAATTACATCTCACATTTTAACAAAGGGTTTGACAAGCCGACACAAACAAAATGCACGAACTACAGACCAAGGAACATAGTCTGCCAGATTGCCGACATCCTCGTTGCCGACATGACATACATACAAAACACACATCTTGATCAAAAGGCTTCTCAAGCCGACGTGCACGAAATACAAATATTACAAGTCGAGAAGCATAATTTTCAAGACTGCCGACATAATTACAAGTCAAGCCGGCATGACAAAAACCCAAAACAAGCTTGCGAATCACATCTAGGCGTCATCTCCTTCCTGCTCATCACCTACATATATATAGAGAGGGTGAGCTTGGATACTCAGTGAATGGTATAAATAATAAAAGGATTTGCATGAATAAAAGCCGAAGTCCTTTCAAAATAATACAAGTCAAAACTTTATGTAACAAGGGATGGACCTCGTCCATCTAACAAATCTTCAAAGCTTCAAGGGATGCTTATTACCACCAATATATTACATATGATAACATCCCGGCAAACATATCCACGCGCTAAACCGTCAGTGGCAAAACAAGACAAGGCAAGGGAGATATCTCAAACAAGGGTGCTACGAAAGTTTAGAGTCCTCTAGCACAAGGGACCTATGTTACAAAGGCCCGTAGCCCTTTAACACGAGAGTACTGCGAAAGTTTAGAGTCCTCCAGCACAAGGGACTTTCAAGACAAGATGTGCTGTGAAAGTTTAGAGTCCTCCAGCACAAGGGACTTTCAAAATGAGATATGCTGCGAAAGTTTTGAGTCCTCCAGCACAAGGGACTTTCAAGACAAGATGTGCTGCGAAAGTTTAGAGTCCTCCAGCACAAGGGACTTTCAAAACGAGATGTGCAGTTGCATTATAGTCCCCTGGCACTAAGGACGTTCCGAGAAGATCATCAAAACAAGATAATGCTTGATATACAAAATAGGGACAATTATTCATGCTTAACAAATACTTTCAAAACAAAGCAAAGCAAAGTCTTTATCAAAACATATAACATAGCTTTATTAAAAATACCACTCACATTAGTTCGTCAAATGTCGGGGTCAAGGCAAGTCCCAGTCCTACAAACACATGGCAAAGTCTATTGAATGCATTACTCAAACAAGTCTAGCATGTATGCAAATGATCTCGGCATTCCTCAGAAACTAAGTCAAATCAAATCAAAACACCATTTCTTATTTCTGAAAAATAGGCTGGGCAACTACCAGGTCTAGGCCGAGGTCCCACACCTCCTTGCCGAGGTGTGGCCTCGACGGCCACATTCAAAAGCGAAGTCGGGAAAATCTGGGTTTCCCTCTTGATAAACATGAAGAACATGAGCATGAGGAACATGAAGAACATGAACATGAGGAAGATGAATGCAAAGATCAAAACTTGCTATTACGAAAGCTGAGATTTCATGCTATGAATTCGAAAACATGGACCTGGGTACCCCATACTCAAGGATCTTATCAAAACAAACACAAAAACATGAGCCTTAATGCAAACTTTCGGATCAAACGAGGCTTTTCTTCAAGGACACATGAAAACCATTTTCTCTTTCTAAAACCAACTTTAAATCAATGCATGACGTGCCGAACAGGTTTGATCGTGAAATGCAGCTAGATGATCAATAAGAACAACAAGAGTAGGTTAAGTTTCTAACCTCAAAACTCGAATCTAACGGTCCAAGCTCCAACGATCAAGCTTGGGAGTTCACTCTCTCTTGCTCAAACTGCTTCTTCTTCTTCCTAGAGTTTCTCTCTCAAAAGGCAAGATTTGATACAAAATGATATGTTTCTCCCGACAGTCACTGACTTACTCCCTCTGCTGGGACACGTGGCACCGGCTGGTTGGCTTTACTCGAAAAAGTGACTGACTGATTAGACAAGACCATGACAAAGTGTATTCAACAAGCTAAACAGCAAGAGCACTCTAGCAAGTAACGACGTCGGCTAACAACAAGACTCCGGCAGCAAGTGGCAGGGACAACGGCTTGGAAGGACAACACTTGACTAAGCTTTGCCACACCTTGGCCTAGATGTGCCATACCTTAGTCTAGGTCATACCATTCCAGGAACAAAATCGCTAGTGCAAGGGTCAAGGATTTAGAACGCCTAGATAATAACATCTCAGCCTAGATGATGCACATCTCGGCCTAGGCGACGCGCACCTCAGCCTAGATGGTGACATCTCGGCCAATATGCCAGGGTGGAGATGGAGGTCAACCGAAGGAATTCCACGACAGTTCTAAGTGGAAAAGGTTTCGAAGGTGCCTAGGCTTAAGATGACCTCGGCAACCCACCAGGCAAGAACAAAGCATGCTAGCAACATTCGAGCAAAACAAGACAAGATTTGCAATTGCACATACCAAAACAAGATCATTCATAAATGTATGCAAGTATGACTAAGTTGAAATGAGGGTTGTTACATCCTACCCCCCTTAAAGAAGTTTGGTCCCCAAACTTGAGTTGTCTTGTTCCAAAAACAATTATGGATGTCGGACTTTCATTTCCTCTTCCATTTCCCATGTAGCATCCTCACCGTAATGCTCCTTCCATTCAACTTTCACCATCGGTATCGACTTACTTCTCAACTGTTTCAGCTGCCTATCGACAATCCGTATCGGTTTCTTTTCGTAGCCTAAATCTTCATTGATTACAATTCCGAAATAGTCGATCACATGTAGGGGATCTTGAATATACTTCCTCAACATCGAAACATGAAATACATTATGGACTTGGCTCAATCCTGGCGGCAAAGCAAGTCTGTAGGAAGCGAGGTTAACCTTCTCAAGAATTTTAAAAGGCCCGATGTAACGGGGTGTTAACTTACCCTTCTTCCCAAATCTTGTAACTCCTTTCATCGGCGAAATCTTTAGGAACACGTGGTCCCCGACTTCAAATTCCAACTCTCTTCTTCTCTGGTCGGCATAACTCTTCTGTCGACTCTGTGCGGTTTTGATTCTTTGCTGAATGAGCTTAATCTTCTCGGTTGTTACTTGAATTAACTCGGGACCAAGCAGAGCTTTGTCTCCTACCTCGGTCCGACATACCGGCGACCTGCACTTTCTTCCATACAATGCTTCATACAGCGCCATGCCAATGCTAGCTTGATAACTGTTGTTGTAGGTAAATTCCACCAAAGGCAAATGTACTCCCCAACTTCCTTGGAGGTCCAATACACATAGTCTAAGCATATCTTCAAGTGTCTGAATCGTCCTCTCTGTCTTCCCATCAGTCTGGGGATGAAAAGTTGTGCTAAACCTTAACTCGGCTCCAAATGCTCTTTGTAGGCTCTGCCAAAATCTGGAAACCAACTTCGGATCTCGGTCTGACACAATTGACATCGGCACTCCATGAAGTCTAACAATCTCATTCACATATAACAAAGCAAGTTTATCGGCGTTGAAGGTGGTCTTGACAGGCAAGAAGTGTGCTGACTTAGTTAGTCTATCCACAATAACCCAAATCGAATCCATACCCCTTTGTGTCTTCGGCAAACCAACCACAAAGTCCATGGAGATGTGCTCCCATTTCCACTCAGGAATCGGTAAAGGTTGAAGAAGTCCTGCTGGCCTTTGATGTTCTGCCTTCACTTGTTGACAATACAAACACTGCGACACGAATTTGGCTATTTCTCATTTCATATTCGGCCACCAAAACGTCTGTTTCACATCCTGATAAATCTTGGTGTTCCCTGGGTGAACAGCAAACTTGGAACCATGAGCTTCCCACAAAATTTTTCTTTTCAACTCTGGGATGTCGGCCACACACAATCTTCCTTCAAAGTTGAGCACTTGATTTTCTATGGTATACCCTGATCTCGGCTTTGTGACAATCCCATTGGCTACCTTCTTGAAGAATTCATCCTCCATTTGTCTTGTCTTTACTTCCTCAACAATAGTCGGCTCCACTGAGATCGTGGTTAGACATGCCAAATTTCCAACCACCTTTCTGCTCAAAGCGTCGGCTACGGTGTTAGCTTTACCTGGATGATATTGAATCTGTATATCGTAGTCTTTCAACAACTCAAGCCATCTTCTCTGCCTCATATTTAATTCCTTTTGAGTGAACAAGTACTTTAAGCTCTTATGATCCGTAAAAACCTGACAAGAAGCTCCATGCAAGTAGTGGTGCCAAATCTTCAAAGCAAATACCATGGCTGCTAATTCTAAATCATGGGTGGGGTAGTTCTTTTCATGTGGCTTCAACTGACGAGATGTATATGCTATAACCCTACCTTTTTGCATTAATACACAACCCAGACCCTTATGCGAAGCATCACTGTAAACATGAAACCCTTCATTTCCTGATGGTAGTACGAGAATTGGTGCTGCGACTAACCTCGTCTTCAATTCCTGGAAGGCTGCTTCTCTATCCTTAGTCCATTTGTAAGCCACTCCCTTCTTAGTCAGTTGTGTCAATGGAATTGCAATCCTTGAGAAATCCTTTACGAACTTTCTGTAATAACCAGCCAATCCCAGAAAGCTACGAACCTCGGACACATTAACTGGCCTCGGCCAATTCAAAACGGCTTCAATTTTACTAGGATCGACCGAAATACCCTCTTCATCAATTACATGACCCAAAAATGAAATAGTGGAAAGCCAAAACTCACACTTGTTAAATTTAGCATACAATTTTCGATCCTTCAAGGTCTGTAAAGTAAGTCTCAAATGCTCCTCGTTTTCGGCTTTACTCTTAGAGTAGATCAATATATCATCGATGAAGACAACCACAAACTCATCTAGATATGGCTTAAAGACTCTATTCATCAAATCCATAAATGCTGCAGGGGCATTGGTCACTCCAAAAGGCATTACTAAAAACTCGTAGTGGCCATACCTCGTCCGAAAAGCGGTCTTCTCAACATCCTCGGCTTTGACTTTAAGCTGATGGTAGCCTGACCTAAGGTCAATTTTGGAAAAGACTCGTGCTCTTTGCAACTGATCAAACAAATCGTCTATCCTCGTCGTCGGGTACTTATTCTTGATGGTTACCTTATTCAGTTCTCGGTAATCAATACAAAGACGAAGTGTTCCATCCTTCTTCTTAACAAACAAGACGGGTACTCCCCAGGGTGAAGTGCTCGGCCTAATAAAACTCTTATCTAGCAACTCTTGTAATTGAAGTTTCAATTCCTTAAGCTCAGCGGGGGCCATCCTATAGGGTGCTTTAGAGATGGGCTGGGTTCCCGATATGATGTCAACAGTAAACTCTACCTCTCTATCAACTAAGTGTCCAGACAAATCATTTGGAAAAACGTCGGGGAATTCATTAACAACTGGGACGTCGTCTAATTCAACACTTCCATTCAAATTACTTATTATGCTACACAGGTAACCTTGACACCCTTTTTGGATCAACCTATAGGCTTTCATGGATGAAATTAAGTAAGGTGGGGATACTACCTCTTTATCCTGAAATGTGACCTCGGCTAGGTTTGGGGGTTTCAACGTGACACTCTTAGAAACACAATTTATGGATGCGTGATTTGCTACTAACCAATCCATTCCCAATATGACATCAAAATGAGTTATGTCCAATGGCATTAAATCAGCTAACAATTCAACATTCCCAATCATAATAACACATGCTCGATAGACGGATGCAACATTCATAGATCTCCCAGATGGAGTAGATACAGATAATACATAATCAAGGGGTTCTAGTTTCCTATTAATCTTCTCGGCAAACTTAGCAGAAATGAATGAATGTGTAGAACCCGAATCAATCAATACATATGCATTTTGAGAGCAAATTGGAAGTATACTTGACACCACTGTCTCAGCATTCTGAGTGTCTCCTGGCACCAGTGCAAAAACTCTGCCTTGCCTCATTGGTCCTTTCCCAGCGTTACCCTTCTGTACGGAACCCGAGGTATTCTCATCCTTCTTACCTTCATCATCCCTTGTCTTTGGACAGTCCCTCACAAAATGACCTATTTCACCACATTCGTAACAAGCTCCAGACGCCCGATGACAGACTCCGAAATGTGGCTTCCCACAACTGGAACACGTCGGCTTAGTACCACTTTCTTGTCTTGGGTTGCTCGAACTGCTAACATTCGCTTTCTTCTTGGTACCAAACTGTGCTCGGCGATTGTCATAATTCTGTCTCTTCCTCTGGCTCTCTCTCGAACTTTGGTATCTGTTCAAGTTAGCTTCGGCCAGAATGGCTTTGTCTAATACTCCGGCGTAAGTCGGCATGTTAAGCATGTTAACTCGGTCTTGTATCAGTCCACGCAGCCCACTTTCAAACTTCCTAGCCTTCATGTATTCATCATTGACCATGTGGGGTGCATACCTCGCCAACTCGGTAAAGGCACGGTCATATTCAGCTACTGTTCTACTGCCTTGCGTCAACGTCTGAAACTCGGTAGCCTTGCGATTTCGAACACTTAAGGGAAAATGCTTGGTGTAAAATAATTCCAAAAATCGGGTCCAGGTCAAGTCTGGATTGCTTTCCCGAATCATCATCCACCATCTGCGGGCGTCGTCATCTAGTGTAAAAGCTGCTAATGTCACCTTCTGGGTGTCGGTGCTGGGAAAGATCTCGAACAGCTTCTCCATTTCCAAAACCCATGCTTCGGCTTTCATCGGCTTTATATCCCCTTGGAATCTTGGTGGCTTCATTTTCTTGAACTCCCTGATCAAAGCTATCGTGCCGTCTCCATATAAAGCTGGCTGTGGGGGCACTTGTGGTACTGGAGGAGGTGGAGGTGGAGGCGGAACTGCATTTCGGCTGTTTGTCTGCTCGGCCTGAGTCAAAGTAGCACTAGCGTACTGCTATTTGGTCTGCCTTACTCGTGGGCCAAACCTTCAACTAACCTCTCCAGTCTGTCTAATCTGTCCTCGGACTGATCTCGGCCAATTGGAGGTCTACCTCTCCTCATGATGCTATGAGTATGCAAAGTGCGACTTTAAAACAAAATAAACAAATAAACACGCAGGCAAGTAACAATTAAGCATATCGAGATGATGCACACCTTGTCCACATAGCAAGCAATATGATGCAACCATAACATCCTTCTAAGGGGAAATTCTATGCTCTTAAGGACTCAAAGTGTGTGAATAACGTATACTAAGGAACTTGTGCTCTGATACCATTCTGTCACGACTCCAAACCGCCCCTAGTAGTTTGGTGCCGTGATGGCCAGTAATCCGGGATTACCGAAGGCCAACTTTCAAAATTCACACACAATAGAGTATAAATATATGGGGCTCACAAGTACGGAAGCGATACATACGAATCAGATTAGTCCATAAGAGCTGTGCATAAGTCAAATGAAATAACAACCATCTCCATATGGGTTACAACTTAATTACAAATGAAGCAAAGTACAAATTACATCTCACATTTTAACAAAGGGTTTGACAAGCCGACACAAACAAAATGCACGAACTACAGACCAAGGAACATAGTCTGCCAGATTGCCGACATCCTCGTTGCCGACATGACATACATACAAAACACACATCTTGATCAAAAGGCTTCTCAAGCCGACGTGCACGAAATACAAATATTACAAGTCGAGAAGCATAATTTTCAAGACTGCCGACATAATTACAAGTCAAGCCGGCATGACAAAAACCCAAAACAAGCTTGCGAATCACATCTAGGCGTCATCTCCTTCCTGCTCATCACCTACATATATATAGAGAGGGTGAGCTTGGATACTCAGTGAATGGTATAAATAATAAAAGGATTTGCATGAATAAAAGCCGAAGTCCTTTCAAAATAATACAAGTCAAAACTTTATGTAACAAGGGATGGACCTCGTCCATCTAACAAATCTTCAAAGCTTCAAGGGATGCTTATTACCACCAATATATTACATATGATAACATCCCGGCAAACATATCCACGCGCTAAACCGTCAGTGGCAAAACAAGACAAGGCAAGGGAGATATCTCAAACAAGGGTGCTACGAAAGTTTAGAGTCCTCTAGCACAAGGGACCTATGTTACAAAGGCCCGTAGCCCTTTAACACGAGAGTACTGCGAAAGTTTAGAGTCCTCCAGCACAAGGGACTTTCAAGACAAGATGTGCTGTGAAAGTTTAGAGTCCTCCAGCACAAGGGACTTTCAAAATGAGATATGCTGCGAAAGTTTTGAGTCCTCCAGCACAAGGGACTTTCAAGACAAGATGTGCTGCGAAAGTTTAGAGTCCTCCAGCACAAGGGACTTTCAAAACGAGATGTGCAGTTGCATTATAGTCCCCTGGCACTAAGGACGTTCCGAGAAGATCATCAAAACAAGATAATGCTTGATATACAAAATAGGGACAATTATTCATGCTTAACAAATACTTTCAAAACAAAGCAAAGCAAAGTCTTTATCAAAACATATAACATAGCTTTATTAAAAATACCACTCACATTAGTTCGTCAAACGTCGAGGTCAAGGCAAGTCCCAGTCCTACAAACACATGGCAAAGTCTATTGAATGCACTACTCAAACAAGTCTAGCATGCATGCAAATGACCTCGGCATTCCTCAGAAACTAAGTCAAATCAAATCAAAACACCGTTTCTTATTTCCAAAAAACAGGCTGGGCAACTACCAGGTCTAGGCCGAGGTCCCACACCTCCTTGCCGAGGTGTGGCCCCGACGGCCACATTCAAAAGCGAAGTCGGAAAAATCTGGGTTTCCCTCTTGATAAACATGAAGAACATGAGCATGAGGAACATGAAGAGCATGAACATGAGAAAGATGAACGCAAAGATCAAAACTTGCTATTACGAAAGCTGAGATTTCATGCTATGAATTCGAAAATATGGACCTGGGTACCCCATACTCAAGGATCTTATCAAAATAAACACAAAAACATGAGCCTTAATGCAAACTTTCGGATCAAACGAGGCTTTTCTTCAAGGACACATGAAAACCATTTTCTCTTTCTAAAACCAACTTTAAATCAATGCATGACGTGCCGAACAGGTTTGATCGTGCAATGTAGCTAGATGATCAATAAGAACAACAAGAGTAAGTTAAGTTTCTAACCTCAAAACTCGAATCTAACGGTCCAAGCTCCAACGATCAAGCTTGGGAGTTCACTCTCTCTTGCTCAAACTTCTTCTTCTTCTTCCTAGAGTTTCTCTCTCAAAAGTCAAGATTTGATACAAAATGATATGTTTCTGCCGACAGTCACTGACTTACTCCCTCTGCTGGGACACGTGGCACCGGCTGGTTGACTCTACCCGAAAAGGTGACTGACTGATTAGACAAGACCATGACAAAGTGTATTCAACAAGCTAAACAGCAAGAGCACTTCGGCAAGTAACGACGTCGGCTAACAACAAGACTCCGGCAGCAAGTGGCAAGGACAACGGCTTGGAAGGACAACACTTGACTAAGCTGTGCCACACCTTGGCCTAGATGTGCCACACCTCAGTCTAGGTCATACCATTCCAGGAACAAAATTGCTAGTGCAAGGGTCAAGGATTTAGAACGCCTAGATAATTACATCTCGGCCTAGATGATGCACATCTCGGCCTAGGCGACGCGTACCTCGACCTAGATGGTGACATCTCGGCCAATATGCCAGGGTGGAGATGGAGGTCAACTGAAGGGATTCCACGACAGTTCTAAGTGGAAAAGGTTTCGAAGGTGCCTTGGCTTAAGATGACCTCGGTAACCCACCAGGCAAGAACAAAGCATGCTAGCAACATTCGAGCAAAACAAGACAAGATTTTCAATTGCACATACCAAAACAAGATCATTCATAAATGTATGCAAGTATGACTAAGTTGAAATGAGGGTTGTTACAAAACCAGTGCGCAAGCTCCAACCATGCTATTCTTTATGCTCAGTCTTACTGCTTGATCGGATGGCAGTTTGGCTTTTCGACTTGTCTTTTCAAGACTGACATCGGTCTCATCATAGATGCTTTTCACTCACTGATTGGCTCCGTTACGCCTATCCAACTGCCCCACGCCGTCCCTCTGAATTCAAACTTTGGCACCTATATCCATTCTCACTCATACATTGTAGGCCTCTTTACATCCCAACTCTTACTATTCATCTTCTTCCTTATAGACGATCCAGAGCTACAGTTTGTCTTCTTTCCCTAGTTCTCTGCATCTCTTGTCTATATCGAAGCATTTCTTTGGTGGATTTGGCTCTGTCGTTGCCGTGGGGAAGCATCCCTCTACCTGGAACTTCGATTCACGCCCCAACCCGTTAGTTCTTCGTATTACCTCTATTTTTCTTAATTGTTCTTCATGTTCTTGAGCTTGTTGTGTTACTTTCCTTCAAAATGGCATGATAATATCACGAAACATAAAGAAACTAGGGTAAGTTTAGACGAATTAGGGCTTTGTCTAACCATCTGCGCTGGGAAACCCTCGCACTCCTCATTTTCAGCCACTGTTCATCGCCTTCTAAGATGAATAGGGGCAAATCTGGTACAGACTGGGCTAATAGTACTATGTTGATATGAAAATGTAAGTAAATCAGGCAAATTCATTGTTTGTGAAACTAGAGTAGAAAACCGAGATCCAAGACGCACAAGGTCATGTGACCGGGCTAATATCTGGCCTGCTTTTCGACCGAGTTAGATTCCGCCAAAGCAATTTTCGACCGTGCTGCCACTTATACTTGATTTTTAACTGCAGACTCCTAGAGGGCCAGGCATACCAACACCAGGGCTCTCAAAGACCGAGCAGCCACCATGCACAGCTTAGTCAACCTAAATTTTGTCGAGCTGAATAAGCTGGTTCTTAACTGCTTCCTTGTAAACACGCCGGGCACCCTGGAGGTGTTCCGCAAGGAGTATGGCGTCCCTACTGACGTACACTTGGAGCTCGGTAAAGAGGGCATAAATCCATGAGGCAGGTTAGAGTCCTGCTCCTTTATCGTGTTAAGCATAGTCGAGGGAGGGTTGCACTTCCCGGTGTAGCCCTTAATGTGTGAATTCTTAAGACGTATCGGACTGGCTCCTACACAAGTATCTACCAACACTTATAGGATCATAAACGGAGTGGCCAAGCTAAATAATCGGCTAGGGTTGCAGTTAGGATTAGTTGACATCCTTCGTCAATACATGCTGGGCCGGACGAAGGACGACTACAGTTATTACTTAAAAATAAGACCGAGTAGGGAACGATTAGTGACTGGGACGCCGAACAAAGACATGCATGACGATGATTTTTTCTGGGTGACCGGCAATTACGAAATGGCCGATGTGTCCGGTTGGTACATTAGCAAGGACTTCAGTTCTTCTTGTACGCTAAGCTTTCTAATAACTTATTTTTGTTATTATTAATTGTGTCGAGCTAATTGTCTTCCTTTTGCAGCTATCAAAGAGTTACAAGCCAATTACCTCTATCCGAACGACGAGGCGATCAGGGACGTGCTAAGGTATCGACACTGAGATTACTACGAGCTCCTCGGGTACGTACCGAGCTACCGTTACTCAGCTCCCCGCAAGAACAAGGTTACCGATTTTCTCCGGGCTCCCTTTCCTCCGCCTGACCCAACTCTGCTAGATGTGCCCCTAATGTGATTGACCGAGGAGGAAGAGATTGCAAAAAGGAGCTGTGTTAAGAACCTAATCACCGACATTTCTACCGAGCTGTCAAGTGACCCACCTCCTGCACCAACCGTTGGCCAGAGCTCGGGGACTGTGATCACCTTGCTTCTACGGCTACACAACATGTTGAGCAACGCCAGGTTGGTAATCCGTTGAGCTAGCAACTGAGCTCAATACTGAGCACGTAGCGACCGAAGTCGAATCGGTTCCTGCTTGGCAGCAGAGGTTGAAATCCCAGAGAGGCCCTATCCCGACCAATCCTTCTGTGAAGGAGGACAAGGAACATCTCCTTGCCTTTGATCTTTTCAAATCTCTGCTTCTGCTGGAAGACATGATAGGCACTGAGCACGTTCCAGACACCTGGCTTGTCAAGTCCGCGGTGAAATCAATGACGAGGGTAAAAGCTTCGAATTTTAAAATCTTTCCAACTGTCTGCTTGGTTTGTTGCTTACTCGGTCTAACCTTCTTCTGGTTTCTTACAGTCTATTCAGAAAACCCACCTTGTCATGGACCGCATTGTCAGCTTGCGGCAAAAAGTAACCGAGCTGAACGCTGCTGGGAAGAATGTCTCAGCTGAGTTGGGCCGAGCTAAGGCTTCGATTGAAATCATAAATACTGATAATGTGAGGCCACTTGGTCAGCTCAGAAGAGCCAAGCAAGAGAGAGATGCCCTGAAAATCGAGCTCGATGAGGTGAAAATGGCAAAGGACAAGGCGGTGGATGAGGCCAACAACCTCGATTTCAAAGAGGCCGATGAGAGCTACACAAAGCAAGTCGAAGCCACTAAGGACATCTTCTTCAAGTCCGGTTAAAAGGCAGCTTACAAGAAGCTCGGTCAAGGACCCGAGACTGAGAAGTTCACCTCTCCCCCCCCCGCCATCCTACTAGGTTACATTATGCCTAATGCCAACAACGTTTTCAATTCTTTGCAAGAGGAGGCCGAGGCTGAGGCCGAGGTCGAGGAAGAGGGTGGTTAAGACAAAACTGGCCATAGGGAGCGCGGCGATGCAACCGCTGTAGTTGACTTGGAGACCACCGCCGGAGGCAGGGACGAATTTGCCGACCTTTCTCCTCTAGTCTAGTCTTTTTATTTTCTGTCTTTCTGGGTTGAACTTTTGTAACCGGGCTATTAGCCCCAACTTTTGTACTTTGCAACCTTAATCAATGAAATTTTTTTACAACTTTAGTCTCTTGCAATTACATTGTATTCCTTCTTTATGACCGTGCAATATTCTTGAACAATGCATCTATTCATTTTACCGGACAGAGATCTCGGCCATAAATCATAAGTGGAACAAGAAATCTCCTTTTTTGCTGGGCAAAACACCTCGACTTAAACTTGGAGTCGAACTGGTCATCAACTCCTTTAGCTGGGCAAAACACTTCGGCTAAGAATTTGAAGTTGAACAAGTCATCAACTTTTTCAGCCGGATAAAACATCTCGGCTATACACTTGAAGTTGGTCATCAACTCCTTCAGCCAAGCAAAACATCTCAGCTAAGACTTGGAATTGATCAAGGCATCAACCCCTTTAGCCGGGCAAAACACCTCGGCTAAAGATTTGGAGTTGAACAAGTCATCAACTCTTTTGGCTGGACAAGACATCTCGACTTAACACTGGAGTTGAACAAGTGATCAACCTCTTTAGCCGGGCAAAACACCTCGGCTAAAGATTTGGAGTTGAACAAGTCATCAAATCTTTTGGTCGGACAAGACATCTCCGCTTAACGCTAGAAATGAACAAATCATCAATCCTTTTAGTCGGGTAAAACACCTCGACTAAGAGATTTGAAGTTGAACAAGTCATCAACTCTTTTGGCCAGACAAGACATATCGGCTTGACACTGGAGTTGAACAAGTCATCAACTCTTTTAGCCAAGTAAAACCACCTCGGCTAAGAGGGCTTCCCAGTACTTGGCGTTGTACGCCTTGAGCAAGTCATCCGGCTCCATTTTGACGCTCAGAAGGTGGTCGACTTCTTTGGGTGTTTTAGTGTTGGTTTTGAATTGGGTCACGAACACCTCTGCCATCTGTTGCCACCTATCGATACTTTCCTTCAGCAGCTCTCGAACCACTTCAAGCCCAACTCACCCAAACTTGATGGGAAAATAAGGCATATAAGGGCGTCATTTCCCCTGTAGCCAGCCATGACCTGCTAGAAGTGGCTCACGTGCATGTATGGATCTGTTTTTCCATCGTAAAACGTAAACTTGGGCTGGTGGAAGCCTGCAGGGAGCGGTGTGGTTTCTATCTCGAGAGAGAAAGGAGTGGCACTTAGCCTCGCCAAGTCCCTATCCACAGGCACATGTACAACTGGGTGTGGTAACGGCATTATGACCTCTTCACTGGCACGACCTCCGTGGGATAACCTCTGCAACATTGGCACCTTTTGTGCCTTCCGCCGGTGCGCTCATTCTTTCAAGATGTCTCACAAGTCCTCCAGACGGGTGGAGTAAGAGTACCACGACGTCCTTGATGGACACAAGGGACGATAGCTGCTACCCGTGCGCATGACTTCTCTTCCGGCCGGTCAGAGTCACTAACCTTATAGCTTTTGGTGATGGAAAGGGAAGGTATCCGTCGTTGGTTCTGGCTGCCTGAACGGTGGGGTTGGGTGCGCTCACTGTGGTTACCCACTCCAGCAATACCTTTTCCTTTGACTTGTCGGTTCAGTGCCTCAATCTTTGCTGCCATCCTCCGAATGATGGTGTCTTGCTCTCTCAACTTATGCTCCAAGCGCTGAGCGTGAGAATTTTTTCTCCGCCGGTGCCCGTCTGGACTCCGTGAATGGTTAGTGCTCCTTGTGCGCTTGTCTCGAACATCTCTAGGGAGCCCCTTGGAAGAGGTCTCTATGCCAACCATGGTCGGAATGGTTGGTGGGCCGTCTCTCCTCCGAACAGACTCTGGAGTGATGTCGTCGATAGCGGACAGTGAATGTCATCGTTGTTTGCCATGAAAGATGATCGTACAAGCTTGGAGGACAAGGTTTTGTCTATTAAAATATTCCCACAGACGACGCCAATTGTGCGGGGAGCAAATATTCTCTTGCTTCCGTACTCCTCGCTGTCCAAGCTCTTCCTTACTTCGAATGACGTCGTTTAACCTGAGAACACAACGATGGTGAGCTACCTGGTGAGTGGTTGTCAGAAAATCCCTCCGACGATGAAGTTAGCGCACAGAGAGAGAGGGGGGGAGAAAAGAGAAAGAGGGGACAAAGTGGTAGGTAAGCTCTGATCAGAAGATGTTCCAGACCTGTGTATGGTGGCGTAGCATCGTTTATATAGTTTCTGCGCGCGCTTCTACTTTCATTCCCCTCTGGACGCGTGGAACTACTCCTCTTGCGTTCTCTCCTGTGTCAGCGCTAATAAAGCTAAACACCAAATGACGAAATCGCCAAATGGTATTGACGCGTACAGACAGCGGAATCTTCTTCCTGCAGTCTCGTCACGTCGTGTAATACTTCCCACCAAGATATGCTTAGTGCGGCGCCACGCCATCACCTTATGACCGTGCTACTTGTCTGGTCTCATCGATAATTCTTGATCGTGGACTCAACCAAGCTCCACAGTCACAACCGAGCTCCTGTTCAATCGCATCTGGTCTTCCAAGGACAAACTCTATCCGACTCGCATGGCGCACATTTTCGAGCCGCACTAGTACCTCAAACTCACTTCACAGGACTGGGCTGATATCCCGTCCCAATACGTGCCACGTGCCTGACCTTGCTCAAAACTCGCTCGAACGTGTGGGTTGTTTCTTCCGAGCATGGACTCGACCAGACTACGTCTTCGGTCCTGCATGCTCCCGATATTTGACCGAGTAAAGACCCAGACTCCGGCCCAAACTGGCTCGGCCCATTATCAAGTCATAAATCTCCCTCTCAAAATGTAAAGAGATGTATTCACAATTTTTCCTTATAATTATGTACAATCTTAGAAAGAATGAAAGTTTGACTCAACCTATATATTATGTATATAATATCTATATACATGTACTTATTACATATATATCATCTTTTATCTTATTTAACTTTGTTCTTAGAGATGAAAAATACTTTATAAATGGATTAGATAAAACATTTGAATTCGCACTACAAGAATTAACACTTTTGGCAACAAAAAAATTGGTCGCTAAAAGTCTATTTTTGGTCGGCAAAAGTTATCCGCGATCAAATTTTTTGGTCGCTACTTTGGTCGCCAATTGAGGGTCGGCAAAAGTAATTCGCGACCAAAATTTTGGTTGGTCGGCAAAAGTCGGATTTGCCGACTAAATTTTTGGTCGCGAAATATATCATTACTGCGACTAATTCATTTAGTCGCTAAAACACTTTGGTAACGAAAAGTGATATTTTCCCGACCAAAAAGTTTGGTCGCCAATTATCACATTCAACGACCAAAACGTTTGGTCGCCAATTGTGACATTCCGCGACCAAAAATTTTGGTCGCCAATCGTGACATTCCGCGACCAAAAAGTTTGGTCGCCAATTGTGACATTCCACGACCAAAAAAGGTTTTGGTCGCCATTTGTTACTTT
Source organism: Camellia sinensis (assembly GCF_055761805.1). Taxonomy (NCBI): domain Eukaryota; kingdom Viridiplantae; phylum Streptophyta; class Magnoliopsida; order Ericales; family Theaceae; genus Camellia; species Camellia sinensis. The sequence goes on along the minus strand of NW_028128987.1, from coordinate 23,263,099 downwards.
TCGCGACCAAAACTTTTGGTCGGCAAAAGTGAGTTTCCACGACCAAGAGCTATTTTGGGCGGCAATAGATGTATTTTTTGCGACCAAAACTCTTGGTCGGCAATTGTCATTTTTTGCGAAAAAAAATTATTTATTTGTCGCGACTAATAAATTGGTCGCCAAAGCAGGAAAACAATACACTTGTAATTCCTAATAATTTATTCAATCCATAATAAACCTATAATTTTAAAGCATCACTCAAATTAACTGAATCATTAACATTCGACACAATACATAATTCATTAACATTCGATTTATTAAATTTCTGTCAAACAACCAGACATTGTTCCAATTCAAACTGAAACAACCAGACATCCCCACCATGGTGTTCCACCAGACATTGTTCACACAAAAGAATGACAACCAAAGAATCCAACAACACCTTTCTAAACTGTCAAACAACCTACTTCCAAAATTTCTTAAATTTCCAAAAACACTAGTGTACATTATATACATCCTATTTATAAAACTACATTCCAATTCAAACTGAAACACCCTAGTTTTAGCAAGAACAAAAAGAAACAATTCTACGAGTAAATAATATGTGGAAGCTTTGACTAAAACAAGAACTCTGTGTCAGAAACTTCGAGGACATTGTGGACGCCAATAGGGTTCACACCTGGCCGGAAAGCATTTCCTTCAATATACCTGTGACAACATTTAATCAATTAGCATTTCACCTAGTGTTGGGTAATTGCAATTTGCTTGTACTGATTGAAGACAGAAACTCACATTTCTTTCAAGAAAGTGTGCTTATAGAATGCATCCGGGATTCTCCTAGTAAATTGATTATGATCTAGGTACCTGCAATGAAAGCAAGCTTAAGATGCTGTCCCATGCCTACCCAAAAAAAAGATGCTGTCCCAGATACACAAAAGCACAAAGATGCAAAAAAAGGGGAAAAGCAAATTAAAGAAGGGAAAAAAAAGGCATTAATTGTGATAAAAACAACAGTTAAAAGCCATGAATCAAAGCCATAAAGGGATGAGGAAATCTTCTCAATATTCAAGATTGGGTCACAGATGTCAAGGAACGAAACAAAGTGTATCGATTAACTAGGAATCCTAACTCAACCTTGGTTCCACTAACAAACTTGTCCTGCAAATCCAAATAACTTTTCAATATGCAATTGTAATATTGACCACTAGCAAAATTGCCCGTGCCTAAAGGTACTTCATCAGTAGGGAAATAACACCAACCGTTAGATTTATTCAATCTTAACCCCAAACTATAGCACACAACATTTTTCAAAAACTGATGTGTTTTATTATATAGATTTTTCTTGTCCTTCTTGTCATGAAGACATGATATGTGACTATTTCAAACCATACAATCACATCAGCCAAATTGTGATCCAATGAATAGTATGCCCAGAAAGTGTAGCTAAAAAAGTCTAGACTTAAAATCCGAACTGCCAAATTATGTGTATTGCTCTTAGAAAGAGGAAATTCCTCTAGATACATTGCAAAAATAGAACTTCTCATACATAACTGGATCACATTTGTAGAGTGGACAGAAAAATCAAAAATAAACTTACAAGGAATGGTATGCTGTAGTATGCTAACAGTTTTTCATCCGTATATAACAAAGAGTTTTTCATCAACAACAACAGTTTTTCATATATAACAAAGATCTCATCTGTATGCTATAGTATGCTAACAGTTTTTCATCAACAACAACAAATGAGTATATTTGCAGGTACATTAATAGGATTTTAATCAAATAATCGAAGTATTTGGTTGGTTACTACCCTTGCATTGAATGCAACAATGTATTGCATCTTGAAACAATCATTTTGAGGACATTTACCCAACCTGGTTTTGCAGTAAAGCTTCATCATTGAGCAAGAAATGGTTTGAATGTCATCAACACCCCGATTATTTCGATTACATTCAGGAGGAAGAAAACCATCTGGTCACCTGCATTCAGATGAACAAATACAACTAAATATAGATTTCAGAAGCAATAAAATGAAAAACACAATAATCATTGAAAAACAAATTTTTGGCAGATGTAAACGCTGGTTACGGAGTTACTGTGTTGTGTTTATGAATCGGGCTGCTTTCAAATTGCATTATTAACAATTTTGGCAAAATCAATAGCTAACTCCACACTTTGTTTTGCAAAATAAGGATAAAAAGAGACATGGCATGGTTGAGTGATCAAATGAAGTAGGATAGATTTATTGAAACTAAAGAATAAAAGAATTACTTCAAACCAATAAAAGAATCAAAAGAAAATTTTCCAAATTATGAGGGAACACTTCAAAACAATATCTTCAGGAAGTAGATAACCAAAACCACATTGATATGGCAGTACTTGTGAAATTAGAAACCAGTGTTTGTAGAGACTTGAGAGCCTGACACCATTTTGTGCATCCGAAATCATACCCATGTCATGATCTGTAACTCAATTCAACTAATCTTAAAGGAGGACGACCCAATGCACGAAGTTTCCACTAAAGCAGGGTCTGGGAAGCATAAGATATAAGCAGCCTTACCCCCACTGGGGACGCTAACAGCAATTCTTATCATGGGGGCAAGCCTCTCTTTGAATTGAACACTAGACATATGGTTTGAACACTAGACATATGTTTTGTTCATCATGTATAAAAGCACAAAGGGCACTAACATGATTGCCAACAACACGGCCTAACCCTAGCCTTGCCATTAATGAAGTCGACTTTCCCAATCAGTGATACCTACAGTACTACCGGATGCTTCCCTCATCATAAAACCAACATGAAATGCAATGGTGATGATGGTAATTAATACAAGCTATGATAGAAGCCATTGTAACACCTAGTTTGCCCAGACCACAGATCATGCTGCTTTTTCCACCATAACACTACAATACTGCCACATAGTTCATTCATTATGTCATCATCATCATTTTATTGCTTCTTGTGCTGTCACCTGCCAGGACACCAGACTACCAATTGTTGTTGATGGGTTCAAAACGAAAGTATTCTCAAAATTAAGCCACAATTCAATGAGTCAACCCAGTTTGTGGAATCACCTACTGGGGGTGACTTTCCTGTTCCAAAACCGTGATTTCGTGGTCAAGAGAAAAAACCGAATCATTATCACATTTCTTGTCAAGATAGAATCACAATTCCAACTATGATGGAATCACTCTAAAGGAACCAACCATCAAAACATGATTCTTTGGACAAAAGACACAGAAATCGAAAGAACAATTGGCCATGATGATCAAAAGCAACCTCATATGGGAATGAATGTTAAGAAACAACTTAATATATTCATTATGTTTCTTAAACCAATAAAGTCAAAATAGGCAACTATAGGAATGTGTGTGATCTCAGATAAAGAATGTCCGACGCAGTGTAGCCAACCGAAATTCAATAAATGGACTTAGTGGAGAGTTGTTGCCTGGAAGGAAGGCAGCAACCTGACGCCGTTGTGCCCAAGAAAAGCTGCATAGATCATTGAGACTAATTAACAAATCCAATATATATATCAATTCATATCACACAAGTACTTTATAATCAACTAAGAATCATTGATATGACACCATACGGACATGCTAATGAAATAGTTTCCAAAAGAATCAGGACAGGTATTACACAAATTTCACTTTTCCATAACAAATAAATTTATATCAAATAATTCCTTATATGCTTTTATAAATTGGAAAAGAAATGGAGATACAAAGTTCATTAGGTTTAGAAGTTCCAAGTATTCATAGATAAGGTGGGAGCCAAAAGTTCCACAGGTTTAGGCTTTAAAATATTAAAATCCCAATGGTAGGATTAAAATGTACAAATTCATACTTCTTTTTGCTTTCTTTTTTTATTTTATTTAAAATTATGCCAAGACCCTAGAAGTGGCTTACACGTGTTCAACTAGTAAACATGTGTCCAAGGTATAAAAAAACATAAAAGATGGCTAACATAATTAAGTGAGCACTCACACTGCTCCTCCAGCAGCTGGACCAACAGCTTTAAAAAGTGACATTGCAGTCATAGCTATGCCATTTGCTGCTCCTCTTTGGTCTTGGTCCTATTGTTATAGTATCAGGTATTCAAGAAACCAAATAAAAGACATTAGATGGGTAGAGGGAAAAATAATCAAAAGACAATAAGTAAAACTCAGAGGAGAAGAAAAATTACCACGGCATTGTTTTGCAGTATGAACGTGCTAGTAATAATAGTTATCTGGTGAAAGTGAAAAGTTGTGAGATAAATATTTAATTATTGAAAAGAGAAGATGGGATAGTATTTCTGAAACTAAGACTATAAAGCTCACTGAAAGAAATATGCTCCTCACAGGTTGACGACAAGATCATGTGCTAACATGATGAGCATGGTGTGCAACATTTTGATAACTTATGTGTCAACTTATAATGATCTTTTCAGATTCATGGAAGTTAAGAACATTACCTTGAATTATTAGCATTAAATCATTTACATCTACAAATACATCTATCACAATTTTTCCCTTTCCAATCCCATATTTTCAAAACATGGATGATTGATGAGCAATAGCAATTCCCCCCAAAACCCATTTCACAACCTTCCCATCCAACATAAGAAGCACAAACACGGACAAATGACATGACATAGACACGCCAACATGACAATTTTCAAAAAACACAGGGCACAACATGTGAGGGACACATGCAAAATATATAATTAATATATTTATGATATATATTTCATTCAAAGATAACAAAAATTTACAGCATAACACTAATTTTTATAGTTTTTTGAGGGATTAATAGATATAAAACCATATTGTTTTTCTTTCTTATCATAGAATTCGAAGTTTTTTTGTTCAAACTTGTGTGTATCTAAGAGATAGGCACGTGTGTGCCCTAAATGTCCCAAACATGTCTGCGTCTACGAAAACTTTAAAAATAATAGGACGCATTTGGGCATGTGTCGGACACATGTCGGGAAGTGTTCTTCGAGTATTGTTGTCCGACACGGACGCACCACCTTCTTATAATTGTCCATGCTTCTCAGCTTCGTATAAATACTAACAACAAATCAAAATTGCTATAATACTTAGAAAGGTTAAGACAGAATTTGCAAGGTTTGAATGGACTTACAGATAATATATTCTTTGCTATGGAAGCGCAATTTAACAACAGTAAGAGGCTGAATCCAGTTAGCATGGTCAAATAGGGGTAACATGTCAATAGAGAAAGTTGAAATACCAACAGGCCAAAACCTGAAAAATGAATAAGAATTCAGCAATCCAACCTTCAATACAAGTTCAGTAATACATGGATAGACATGTTAGGCAGAGAACCATCTGCAGATGGGGATGGAGGGGAAGCACACTAGTATTTTCCTAATAGACATATGAGTAAAATTAATTTCCTTACATTTGTTTTATAAATTCAAGATCCAGACATAACAAAAGAAATGGGTGGCTCAGACTAGAAACATCAACGAGACTTGAGCCCAAGCTGAATACATGGGAAAGGGGCGTCTGAACCACTAAAATTGGTTGCCTAAATTGTTTGCAAAACCAAAAAGAAAAACAACTTAGTCTAATTCCCTGGGTCTCAATCATTTTTAAAAACAACTCTTGCACACCAAATTTATTTTTCTTATGGTTTTTGTTTCATTTCATCTTTGCAATTGAACCAGAGAGAACCACGGCCAGGGATAATGGAAAAAGGGCAGAAAATTAAAACAAAATAATATAGAAAGACTTTTATTCTTATAGTTAACATTAAAATATTTCAAATTCAAAAAATATTTACTACGAGTCTATAAACACATCAAGAACAACAATTTTAATTTTATTTCCATTATCAAGATATTTGAATGATCAACAAAAACACTTCATTAGCACTTAACACGTGGGGACTATTTTAATACTTTGTATTCTAAGTCTTCCATTGTTTGATACTCTATTTTTTTATTGTTAAAAAGAAAAAGTATAGAGGCAAGATTGAACTTAGTGTTTATCAGTAACAAAAATACATTGGGAGTGGGTGGCAGGGGAGGTGAGGAGGGAGGGAAGTGGCAGATGGTGATGGGAGAAGTGGGTTGTTTAGGGTTAGGATTTTTTCCCTCTCATTTTGTCTTTCTGGATAAAAATGGAAGGTGGACGATTAACAGACCTAATGAGAGGGGCAACCTTTACTTTCTGTAGAAGCAGACTACTAGGAGAGCTGACCAAGGAAGGACATCAATCTAAAAGCAGCAAATAAGTGGCGCTAAATTTTGTTATATAACTTTCTAAACACAATGAAGTGTCATTTATTCCTTTAAATACTAATGAACATGGAAAACATGAAAAAAAAATAGATTTAATTGAAGAATGTGCCTTTAAGCTTATGAGATTTTTATCGTACAGGAAATTAATCTGGACATGGTCAAATCTAAATCGTTGAGTAATATCTACCACTCTACCTGTTACAGCAAGAACAACCCCAACATTGTCACTTGTATAGCTCAAGCCCCCATTCTTTCTAGGGCTCTTAGCCCATAATGAGAATATCTGCAGAAAAAAATTGGTTGCCAATGATACCCAATGAGAAAATTAGAGACAAAAAGACAAAAGCACTCTGGTCAATGTATAGGTAGTAAAAAAACACTTGCACAAATAATTACTTTGAAGATGACACTAATATTACCTCTACCTGGCATTATTAAGATTTAGAGAAAGGTAGTAACTCTTGACAATTATTGATTCTGATGTGCATGACATAACGTTTAATTAACAGTTCACCAAGTGTTAGAAAATACAAAAACAAATCTGCCTTCAGATAAAAACATGAATAGGCAAATGGATAAAAAATAAAAGCATGAACAATTTTACCATCTTGTTGCCAAAAGTAGAACCTCAGACCTTGCAGTTATCAGATTACCAAAAAATATTTTCAAGGGGGAAAGTCATAGTAAGGTCAACGTTCCCTTCTATTATCAAACTTCATTACACAAAACTAACTGATTCAATCAAAATGAATTCTTGTTTGTTTTGACTACAATGTTATGGATGACCTGACAACTCTATTTCACATCAGCTAATCTAGTAGCTAGTCAAACTTCATTACACTTATTTAGATTACACTACTAGAATTTAAAATACTTCAATGCACCCATTCCAAAATATGAATCGCCAGGGTTAGTGTTTTCTGGTAACACTGTGCTAATCCAATTGGAAAATGATTGTTGAGCAAAAGCTTAATTATCAACTCAATCAAATCCCAAAAGCACATAGTGAATTCACAATTTTACTGTTACCACAACATATAAATAAATACTAATCAAACAAATAACTGCAAAAAACCAAAGAAATAAACGAAACCGTAAACCCTAATTTCATGAAATTAAAGCAAATACTTGAGACCCAGCAAGCTCCTCAAACTGCTTAACCTAATCCTCCATCATTGGATCCTTTCCGAAATCGTCTGCAAGGGGTTTCGAGCCCGTGACAGACTCGAGTCCCCTGACAGCCTCCCTAGTCTGCTCTCTAAGCTTATCAAGAGCTTCCGAAACATGAGATTCTTTGGAAACCTTTTGCTTGCCCTTTTTCTTACTTCTCAAGTCAGGCAAACCCATACCCAAGCCTTGAACCTCACTACTAGGCATAATACAACTCTCATGTTTCTTCATTTCGCCATCTCCACTCCTGAAATCAAAGGGCAAAGCTATCAACATATTTATATATACGTATACATATATGTATATGTATATGTATATGAGGAGAGAGAGAAAGAGAATAATACCTTTGAGTGTGAACAGAAGAAGTAAGATTGGAGATTTTGGAAATCATCCAAAGCGCCTGAAATGATTCAATGGTGATTAGAACTCATGTAAATACATACATATACATGTATATACATATACATAGAGAGAGAGAGAGAGAGAGAGAGAGAGAGATTGAATTTCTTACTATCGAGGAGCTGGTCTAAAACAGAGTGTTCCGCCATTAGCTTACAATCTCTCTCTCTCTCTGCCTCTCTATTATCTATCTCTCTGTTCTTCTGTGTATGTATAAGTTGATTGAAGATCCAAGAGAGACTCCGAATGATTGATTCAATGTGCCTAGGGTTCGAATCGAACGCAAAGACGAGAGAGAGAGAGTGGTTCGGTGTTGTTTGTTCGCTTGTCTCGCACCTATTTCAAAGAGAGATGAGAGAGGAGAAAATGAAAAAGTGTGAGCTAACAGATTCTAAAGATAAAAAATTTCAATTCCCACCCCACGTTTCAAAATTCCCTCCCAAATTTTTGGCGACCAAAATATCAGATTAGTCGCAGAAAATGTACCCTTTGCCGACAAATTTTTTTAGTTGCCAAATCTCAATCAACGGCGACTAAAATATTAGTCGCTAAAAGTACTAATTTGGCGACTAATTTTTTTTGGTTACTGAAAATAAGTTTTTAGTGACCAAATTTTTGGTCGCCAAAAAAAATGTGACCTTTCGCGACCAAATTTATAGTTGGTCGGCAAAAGCATACCACTTTCTGCGACCAACTTATTTTTTGGTCGCCAAAATATATTCTTCTGCGACCAATAATATTTGGTCGCCAAAAATAATGATCATTCACGACTAATTAATATTTGGTCGCCAAATGTCATTTTTTTGCGACCAAAATTTTTTTGGTCTGCAAAAGTGGTCGCCAAATGTCATTTTTTTGCGACCAAAATTTTTTTGGTCTGCAAAAGTGGTCGCCAAATGTGTAAATCCTTGTAGTGGCGTAACCTTTGTATACTTCTATCTTATGACAAAATATCATAATTATTAAACTAGCAACATCATTTTATATTTAAGTTATGATATACATATTATTATATATTTTTATTAGTTAATGGACTACATGGCGGGTTTATAATTAGTCGTTTTATTTTTTATACATATATATTTTTTGCATTTAGGAATTTAATTTTAAATTTTTTTTTTTTTTTTTTTACCGGCAAAGAGAATTTTATTGATAATAATCAAAATAAAGGATTACACATCAATAAAAGCATGGAAAAAAAAATTGTATTATGGTTGAACAATAATATCCGAACGAAGTTGACACCTTGAAGACAACACAATCATATGCACCTTCATGAAATAAGCTACACAGCGGATTGTTTTGGAAAGATAGTTAAAAATTGACTTTTTGATTTTTTTAAAAAAAAATTCACTATTTTATGTAAAATGTAATGTGACTCAAAATTAGTTAAACTCTAACTTTTAGCTTTTTATACATGTTGCCAAACTAAGGCCAAAACACCTAACTGTAGTGGATCAAACAAAAAGAACCCAAAACAGATCCACACACCGAAACGTCATCAACACCCAGCAATCTTTTTGGTCTTCAAAATCCTTACCACCTCGATATGCTGCACAAAATCAATGATAGAAAAGCCAGTAAAACTTGAGTTAACCGAACACCAATGAGCCAAGAGCACTTTAATTTCATCAACCAAAGGAGCCCAACATTGTTGATTATGGTTAAATTCACTGCATCATTCCTAGATAGCCAAATCTTCCAACATACCCCTGCAAATATGGGTTCCCAAATAATTCTTTTAAAACCTCTAAGCTTTGAGTGTAACCACCAACACACTAGAGAGGATAATGACACAGGACAAACCCAAGAAATACCCTACCACTTGAGAATTGCATACCAAATCAGCCATGATCGCCGCAATGCAAAAGAATGCGGTCCCCAGATTCATTTTCGAACCCACAAAACACACAAAATCTATCAGCCCCTACAGGCAGAATCAAGTCTAAGTCTTGGGAATTTAATTTACACTCGAGTCTAAGTTGAATTTGGCATTTTTGTATGTTTAGTATTTTCCTACAACTTTCTTTCTATCAAGTTAAAGAGTAATTTTATATAAACAAAAAATGAGTGAAGAATAATTAGTCTTAATGTAAATCTGTCATTTTAAAATAATGAGTAAGTGAAAATAATGTTTAATTATAGATAACCCCTTACATCATTTAATGATCCGGAAAGAATCACCTTAATTGTTAAAATGATTTTTTTTTTTAAATTTTAAATAAAAATAAATTTACGTTACTATTTTAGAACTATTGAATAATGTAATGAAAATCTTACATTACAATTATGTATTGGAACCGATTTCAAAGATAAATTGTGTAAAAAATAAAAATTATCATACAAAAATTCCTGCATTTCATGCGCAAATTAGGAAATGTAAAATCCATGCACTGCAGGATCATGTTGATACACACATTTGCATAAGCATAACCAATCCAAAACTTTTCTTCACTGCGTCAACAAGAAGGAGAGAAGATAAAGAGTCCTTTTTCGATCTCTAAATAAATTCGGAAATCGCTTAAGAGTTTTTACAGCAAATGCTTACATTTTGATGGGAAGGGCTTCGCTTCATGGACTTACCACCACCAGTACCTCTACTAGGCTTCTTGTTTGTATTATTATTGTTGTTATTATTATTCTTATTATTAGCACCACATTTGATGCTGAATTCAATCCCGTACACAAAGCATGAAAACAGGCCTCCATCAGAGTGCCGCCGTGAATGGTTGCTGTCGTCCCTGTTGGAATAATGGTCCACCGTCCCTGGAAACTCTGTCCGCCATCTTGCCACCTTTGATTTGTACCCTTTGGCCTTAGCCTCTTCAATTGTCAAATCCTCTAATATGGAGGAGCTTTCTCCATCCTCTACTTCGCCTCCTCCTCTTGAAACCATCCTTTTTTCCTCTGTTGTTGTTGTTGTTGTTGTTGGCGATGGATACAACCCCTTTGCGATTGCTGCAGCTACAACTGACGCTGATGGTCCCACGTCCGAGCAAAGCTCTGATCCGTTCCCGTTCACCGCTGACCCATTGTATACAGACCCATTTATCATCGAACCAATGCATAGAGAACCACCTTTAGAAGAAGGAGGGAAATCGTCAGAGTTGATATTGTCTTCAGATTTGTCACTCCGCGAGCGCCAAAGTTGTATCTTTGCATTTAATCGTTCTTTCTCTTCTTGTGTTGCTCCTTCTGCTTCTCCATTGGCAGCGGCTGAGGGACTAGGATCTGAATACATAGGAATGCATCGCATGGTGTTATCAACAAGCGAAACACCCATGTTAAGAATCCCTTGTGGATTACCTGAAGCACGACGAACCTGAAGCGCCACAAATCGGGTGCTAATGAAATTGTTTTTTTTTCTTGAAGATGGAGGGATGAGATTGTTTATGAGAACTCGTACGGTTCCAACGAGGTTGTGACGGAACCAGGAGGCAGTGTAAATCTCGACCATGACTGATGAGGCGTCGGAGCTCAGGAACTCGTCGTCCACACAGAACACAAACTTGTCGTTCCAGGTAGGGTTGGCATGGCCGTGGTTGTCAACGCGCGTGGTTAACTTGCGGTCCTGGTGAACCCATACCACCGCGTAGGTTCGCATTGATTTGGAGACGGGTGCAAGGTCTTGGGCGGATATGATAGTGATTTCCAAGACTTGGATTGCCGCTTGCTGGGGAATTGAGGTGGAGGTGGAGGTGGTCGTGGTGGTGGTGATGGTGGAATTGGTGGTGGAGGTGAAGTTGGTGGAGGAGTTGGCGGCGGTGGTGGTGGTGGAGGAAGGGGTCTTGGTTCCCATAGCGGCCGATTAATCAGGAGAATGAATGACTTGAAAAAGATAAATGATAGAGAGACCTAAGGTGGTAAGAAAATTAATATGAGAAATTACAATTATGAGAAATTATTCTGTTTTTTAATAATTTTAATTAGACTGTGTGTTGTTTTAATTTTTTTTTAAAATTATTTTATATAATATATAACCGAAAACATAAAAAATAATAAATATATAATCAATAAAATTACAGAAATATTAGGTATCATGAAAAGTCTTTCATAAAAATAATCATGAAAAATTTGTGACATTTGAATTACACATAAAATAAAACACTATACACTAATCAAAGTAATCTAAAAATCACAAACCTTTTATAATTATTTTCATAAAAAAATTTTCATAATCCCATATTTCCCATCAAATTATAAAAATATACCACCTAAAATATGCAGCAGACGTTTTCAATTGTCGATACGTTGGGTCTCGTTGATCCTGGGGTGATTGCGTGCTTCCAGGAATGGCGGTTATGGATGATAGTTTTGGACCACTGACTCCCCCTTTGTTGACTTTTGACAGCAAATTATAAATAATTATAGTATATTATTTTCAATTAAAAAACTTTTGACATCCAAAATTTTTATTGGTTTAGGAATAAATTATTTAACTATTTTTTTAGTTTTTAAATTAAAATATGAGTCGAAAAAAATTGAAAATTAATATATTTATAATATTTTTAATTTTTTATGAAAAATTTTACAAATAGTACAGAGAAAAATAAAATTTTGATTTTTTTTTTTGGTGTGTATAATCTTTGACTTTTTTATTTTTTATTTTTTAGTATTTTTTTTACTATTATCTAAAAGAAAAATTGCATATCAGTGATAAGACGAAAAAGAAATTACAAAATTATGAAAAAATTATTCCTTTAATTAGTCAAATTAATAAATTTTACCATTGATTTATAATTTATTTTGAAAGGTATCCAAACTTGCCTTACATGTTGGCCCTTGCAATTCATGGAATAACGTTTTTTAAGAAAAGTTGTATTTCTTAATTTTTAGAAAATTATTTTAAAAAGTATATTGCGACATATGCAATAATAAATAATAATTTTGTTCTACCGTGTTATAAAAACATATTTTAAATATATATATGTGATTATTTTAGTTAATTGTTCATATATATGTTGATGTGTACAAATGTATGTATGTATATTTTTTAAAAATATGCAAAGTATGCAATGTAATTTAGCTTTATCATGCTATAAAAGAATGTGAAATTCTATGGTACACAAACCATTAGGGTGTGTATCATATGTATCTTCAGTTACGATCTTTGAGTCAATAGTTATGACTTATTGTGTTATTAGTTATGACATACTCTGATATTACTTATAACAAAATTTTGGTTACGACTTAAAAGTTGTTTGGTTATACATCATGTGATATTTGGTTATAATTTAATCTTTTTTTATGACTTCCATAGTATTTAGTTACACCATTTGTGATTATCAAACTCACAAATGGCAAACGTGGCGTGATGCTAGCATATGATTGGACATGTATATTGGTGTCAACTTAGTTGATGTTTCTGTCATATGTAATTATATGCTTGCAATTCATTTTATTTTATTTTATTTTTTGATCGGCAAAAAAGCAACTATATTGATGAAATAGCAAAATACAAAGTACAAGAAAATTTACATAAATACAGAGAGGGAAGTGCAAAACCATGAAAACGAGCTAAATCATCCCAACTATGTTGGCACCAAAAAGCTCATCCTATCATTTGCTAGCACTCCAAGTTGGTGAGCAACCAACCAAAGCATAATAGCATGTCAGTCCACTACTAAGCAATCCAAGCATATCAGTATGGCAGCCCAAGCATCAACATAGCAATCCACAGCTAAGCAAACAGTCCAACAAAATAGAACCTGAACCAGTAACCCCACAAAAACAAGGCTAGCAGTAGAGCAAACTTGACAGCAGAGCAAGATAAACAGAAACTGAGGCAAAGCAGCAGCAATTCCACACAAACAGGGTTAGCAACAGAGCAAAACTGACAGCAGTGCAAACCTAATGAACAAAAGCCTACCAGACACACTAAATACAGCTTCTAACTTAATGTATATTAAACACAGACTCATTCACTGTGAACCTTGCCCAAATAAGTGAGTTTTCTTCCAAGGGGCCACTCTAACTATAATGAGCTTATAGAGATCTTCACAGATAAGATGCAGCCCATTTAACATACACTCATTCCAAAACATTGAGCAAGGGCAACCTCAGAGTATCTGCACACACTAACAAAACTCAAATGCCTACAATACACCCTCTTCCCCTGCACCAAACACCTCAGAACAACAACATATAGCAGAGAACACATTAAGTGAAATACTGAGCATGAGCCCCATAAGTGACTACAACCTTTCCAAAATGAAGCCACAGAGAACACACCTCTACACCAAAAGCCCAACAAGACAGTCCAACAGCAAAAGCACTAGTGAGCATAACAAAAGAACACACCAAAAACACCCCTACACCAAAAGAACACACCAAAAGCACTACTGAGCATCACATTCCAACAGAACAGAGCCTAGACCTGAACTTGGAGGAATAAATCTGTGTGAGTCCGTCCTTCATATAAAACTGATTCAACTTTCACTTTAAGTCTTTGCAAAGTGTTTGCATAATTCTTGCAGCAGCAACCGAGTAACAGATGAGCAATATCCGCATTTCAGTTCCCCTCCTAGTCTCTCTACAGCAGCACCAAAACATGCACCACACAACAGCATTCAACAGCATACAGCAGCAGACATGCCTCCTAACCCAGACAACCTCTCACAAGACAGCTGAAGCCACTGATACTAATGATATCAGAACCTCAACCACACAATCCAGAATAACAATCAACCTACGGCAGCATCAAGGTAAGTAACAGAACCAAAACCACGATTGCCCAATCACTTGATACACAACCTGATCTGTTGCACGTTTGAAAAGAACTGATTAATTGAGTAATCTCTTCTCACCAAAGTTGACTTCATCCACATGACTACTCTAACCTTAATGAGATCACAGAGCTCTTCTATATTGGGTTGTACCTTATTGAAGATAACATCATTTTTGTGCTTTCATACTAACCAAAACACTACTAATGGTAGTGTTTTTCAAATCTGTATTTCCCCATTTTTTAAACTTCCATCCATTCCACCACTGAAATAGGCATTCCACAGTGCCAGGAATAGCTCACTGTACTCCCTACTATTTGATGATACTAGACCAGACTTTCCAAACAAAGGGACAGTGTGGCATTATATGATTTAAAGATTCCTCCCCTGTTCTACATAGAACACAGCTTGGACCTATATTAGAATCAACGACCCCAATCTTTTTCAAAAAATCAAATGACTTTATTCTCCCTTTCCAGACCAACCAAGCAAAAAATTGGGATTTTGAAGAAGCATCATTGTTCCAGATTAATCTAGATAAGCTTTTTATAGGACCATAACTCAGCTCACACCAATTATAGGCTGCTTTTACATTGAAACACCCTGAACTTCCCTTCTTCCATATGATGCTGTCCAAAGTGTTCAAACAAAGAGCTGGACCAGATCCTAAACCATCCTTCAAAATTCTCAGTTCCTCCTCTCCCTATACCCTTAAATTCCTTCGAAACCTGAAAATCCAATCAACATAGCTTGCTTTTCTGTCCACTATCTCTTTCAATGTTACCCTTTTATCGATAGAAATACTAAATAGTCTCGGATATTTGTCTGTAAGACAATAACTACCCTTCCATGCATCCTCCCAAAACATAATCCTTCTACCATTCCCAGCTTTGATTTCAACATTCTCCTTAAAAAAATCAAAAAGCTTGGGATTAGATTGTGCCACTGATAAGATATCGCTTCAAATCCTTGTGCAAGTATAATCAGCCATAAAGAAAGGAGACCATTTACCACCCTCAGCTCCATACCGAGAACAAATCAATATCTTCCATAAAGCATTATCTTCAGCCCCAAACCTCCACCACCATTTGGCTAATAAACTTTCATTAACTGATTTAATGTTCCTTACTCCCAAACGTCCAAGTTTCTTGTTCACAGAAGCATCCTTCCATTTCACTAGATGTATCCTTCTCTTCAGATTAGTGCCATCTCAAAGAAAAGTTGATTGCATCTTATTTAGCTCCTTTATAATACCTTGAGGCATCCTAAACAAAGACATGCAGTAGACTGGACGGTTGGATAACACTGATTTAATTATTACCACCTTACCAGCAAAAGAGAGCATTCTTCTTTTCCATCCAGCTAATTTACTTTTGAACTTGTCCACCGCAGGTTTCCAAGTTTGCTTTTTTCTAGGATTAGCCCTTAAGGGAAAACCTAAGTACTTGAAAGGGAGCTTTTGGCTTGTGCAATTTAATCTTGAAGCAAATTCATCCACTATATCCTCTTCAATTCCCACCCCATTGACAACATTTTTATGATAGTTAATCTTAAGACTAGACACTACTTCAAAGCGTCTTAGAATCCTCTTCACATTTGTAACCTCCATCTAGTCAGCTTCACAAAATAAGATTGTGCCATCCGCAAACTGTAAATGAGATAAATTCAGGCCTTCAGCCCCAACCTTAACCTTTCTTATCAATCCAAGTTGTTTGGCTCTTGATAACAACATGTTAAGACCTTCAGCTGCGATGTTCAACAAAAATGGTGAGATTGGATCCCTTTGCCTCAAGCCTTTTTGGGGAAACACTTCCTCAGATGGGGATCCATTAATAAGAAATGAAATTCTAGCAAACATTAAACATGTCCTCATCCAATCCACCCATTTTGTCTCAAACCTAAACTTCCTCAACATATCAAACAAATATTCCCAATTTACTGTGTCATAGGCCTTCTCAAAGTCCAATTTTAGTATTAACCCACTTCTCTTGGATCTTTTCCACCATTATACCACCTCATTTGCCACTAATATCCCATCTACTATATTTCTTCAACTTAGAAATGCTGATTGGGTTGGACTAATAATACTTGGAATCACCATTTTTAATCTGCAGGCTAGGACTTTCGAAAGAATCTTGTAAATGGAGTTTATGAGACTGATTAGTCTAAAGTCTAGGATATTAGTTGGATTTTCCTTCTTGGGGATTAATGTTACAAAGAAACAATTCAATCCCTTCACCAACCGATCATTCTCATGGAACTCAGTCATAAACTGTATTATATCACTTTTCATTAGCTTTCAACCCTTTTGGATGCAAATCCAATTAAAACCATCTGGCCCAGGTGCTTTATTCCCATCACACTCTTTGATTGTAGCCCTAACTTTTGATTCAGAAAAATCCTTCAATAGCAACTCAGTTTGAGAGGGTTCAATGGTTTTAAATACACCTCCAATCTTAGGTCTACTCAACCAATTCTCAGCAAATGCTTCACCAAAATACCTTGCAACTTCTTGTTTCATAACTTCAGGTGTGTTGAAAGTATTACCCTTGATTGTGATAGAGTCCATCAGATTTCTATTCTGTCTCTGTGTAGCCATGATGTGGAAATACCTAGTATTCCTGTCACCTTTTAGAGCCCAATTTACCCTTGATTTCTGCATCCATACCTAATCCTTCATTTTTCTCAGCTTCCATATCTCTCATTCGATCTCTCTTCTACTTAATACTTCATGATCTTGCAAGGGCCTATCTACAGCAGCCAAATCCAGTGCATGCAATGCATCCTCTACTTCTTTGAGCTTAAACTCAACATTTCCAAACACTTCATTGTTCCATACTTTCAATGTTTCTTTCAAGGACTTCAATTTGATCTTGAGCCTATATCCAACCCAACCCTCCACCTGAGTGCTCGCCCTTACAGATTTTACCTTGTTCATGAAAATGGGATAAAGAATCCAAGCATTTAGGAACCTAAATGGCTTAGGTCCCCAATCCCTACCATCTTCCATAAAGATTAGAGGGCAATGATCTGATAACAACCGTGACAGACCCCATAATTTAAATGAAAACCATTCTAGCCATTCTGGACTAACAAGAAATCTATCCAATCTACTCCACCTCTCTTCTTCCTATAAGTTCCACCATGTATACTTTCTCTCAATCATGGGAACATCTATTAACCCCAAATTATTAATAAATTCATCAAACTTAATCATCCCCCTATCTCTTCTTATACAACCTTTCCTTTCAGCCACTATTCTAGCTTCATTAAAATCTACCCCGATGCACCAAGGTTTAGGAAACTTAGGTTGTAGATTGCCCAAAGTTTCCCAAAGTTTCATTCTCATAATTCTGTCATTTGGGGCATAAACATTAACAACCACACATTCAATTACAAGATGAATTTTACCTGAGAGGATGATGCAATTCCTGTTACTCCAGCAGTCAATTAGCTCAAATACCTCAGGTTTCCAGACACAAAGCAATCCTCCAGCATTGCCTTCAACATCCACTGCCATGAAATCAACCAGATCTTCAGGCCAAAGAGTTTTGACAAACTACTCTGATATCTTTGTTCTTTTTGTTTCTTGAAAAAGAACCATATCTACCATTTTCTGCCTTAAGAACTCGTTTACTCTCCTTCTCTTCTCCATCCTTCCCAACCCTCTTATATTCCAAAATACTATCTTCATTAAAAATTACAATAACCCCTTGTACTCCTAAGATGCTTCTTCAAACATCCACTCCTTCATTCCTCTTCAATACCTGGGCCAAATCATTTTGTTCCATTATGATAATTTTTTCAATCACCTCCCTTTCCTTACCTTCGAAATCTACCCCCAGATTTTTCCCAACTTGTATTGTAGCTATAGCTTTATTTCTTAGATAACTACTCTTTGATCCTTCCTACTTTGTGATAAAAAAGATGACATTGCCTCGACTGCAGCCTTAAAAATAGCTCCTCTATACAGTCTATGCTTTGACCATACCTTGTTTTTCCCCAATCTTCTCCTCCTTTGCGCCATATGACTCAGATTAGCTTCACCCTTGTTTCTACTCTACTCAACTTGACTTTTAGAAATCACATTCTTTTGCTATAAGTCTTTTACTTTTTGATTAGTTTGCCCATATGTTTCCACTAGGCCTGATACTACCTCTACAGGCAACTGATCTACTGATGAGGAGTTTTTGTTTTGGGCTACCTCTTTATGCCATTCAATCCTACCTTGATTCAAGCCCACAAATAGCCCTTTGGACTGGGCCTAATCCAATACCACTTTAAGATTAATGCTTGGCCTTTGTAAATCATGATTGCTTATACTTTTCATAAAGCCCACTGAAGGCCCTCACTTTGTATCCCTTCGACTTCCCATGTTAGTGCTCTGTATTATGACCCCAGGCATGCCTTCTTCATTTCCCAGACCTGTACCAGCTGTTCTTGGTTCTTCCACATCATTGCATGTGTCATTAACTACAGATACAGTAGCAACACTACTTTTGCTGCCTCTCATGCCCTGTTGTTGCCACCCACTTCAAATTCCTCCTCACCATTGCCTGTCACTTCATCCTCTGATTCATCCACGTCATCATCCTCCTCACTCTTCCCAACTTCCTTCTCTGTTACACTGTACTGGTAGTTTGATGAGTTATCTTCCTTTTGCAGATAATGGCATGAACCTAGCTCTTCAATCACCCTACTGTACTTACAATCCCTTTATTAATTACCTTGATACTCGTATTGATTAACTCCATGTTCTTCGTCAAGATTCTCAGTTTACCACAAGCCAAGGTTGTCATAGACATGGTGTTCACATCAACCTCTAACACCTCTCTCCATAATTCCCCAATTCTTCTGAAGTTTGTGTTATTCCAAAGATTAAAAGGTATGCCATAACATCGTAGCCATACCTCATTCTCTTGATCTAGAATAAATCTATTACTCCATTTGACTATGGATTCACACCATTCATCAGTCTAATCCCCAAGTACCTCCCTCATATTCCTTAATGCCTCAATTGATTCGAAAGACAAAACTACTACTCTGCCTCTACCTTCTTGAACTCGAACATTCTGCATATCTCTTCTTACACACTATTTTCTAAAGGCTGTAAAGTTATAGTGTTTCTTAAGTGTAACTATAACACTTTGGTGTAGCCAACCATTTCCATATTCCTCAGCTATAACTACCTTTACAAGGTCTTTTTGTTGCTGCCCACCTCTTACCACTTCTGCAAAGGGTGGTTTTCCATGCACCCAATCCCAGCATTTCCTTTTGCGTGCATCTTCTGCTTATCTGTGGTTTGAAGTCCTGCATTCTGCTCTCTTCCAAACTCAGCATTATTCACTACTAGGGATCTGTTTCTGCACCATACTCCATTTGCCTTCTGGATAGCCACCTTTGCTGCAACTGGACAGTCGTAGTGGACGAAACCAAACTTTGATCTTGTTGCTTTTCTTCTTTTGAAAGGAATGAACACATCTTTGACTACACCAAACTTTGTGAATAAAGTATAGAGCCCTTTTGGATCCATAGACTCAGGAATATTATCCACAAAAATTGTTTGTAAGCTCAGGTTGCCCTTACACCTTCTATGCTTCTAATGAAAGACTGGTATCCACCCTCATTCATCCCTACTTGCTGCTCCACAAGACTTCTCTCCTCTCTGATGGTTTCTCGCCATTTTTCCTTTTATGCTTGCAATTCATTAATAAATTTCTTCTCGTTTACTTATCAAAAAAAAAAAAAAAAAAAGATGAGGTGTGTACCATAGTATTTTCCTAAAAGTATAACTTAAACAAATTACATAGATAATAATTTATATAATGTTAAATTATAACATGGTAAAGTAAACCCTCAATCTAATAATAAGAATAATGATTAAATTTGAAGACAAAATAGTAATTTGAAAATCAAGAATGATTTAATAATTATTTAATTTGATAATTTTAACACTATTTGTTAATTAAATAAATGTATGTTATAATTTTAGTTGAATTATTTATGTGTACGTTTATGTATATGCGCATATAAAATTAATTTCAAACATATGTTGCGAAGTATGCAATGCGTGAAAATAATTTTAACTATATCGTGTTATAAAATTATAACTTAAATATATATATATATATATATATAATAATTTTAAACAATATTAAAATATAACATAGTAAAATAAATACTCAATGTGATAGTGGAAATAAAGATTAAATTAGATTGATAAATAAAATTAGAAATGTAACGCACCAACTTTCAGGTCGTTAATAAATCAAATCAACATCAAACTTACAATTTTAGATGAACTAATAATCTCGAATACATAAATCATCTCCAAAAATATTTAGACAAATGTCTCCAAAATAAAATACAATTGTCTCCAAAAATTGTATATAATGGTGGGTCTCAAATGTCTAACTCAATAAATTCTTTAAATGCATCAACTTCGACTTCCACTAAATTGTTTCATACTTGAAAAATAAATTAACTCGAGAAGTATACAATACGACAGGAATACAAAGCTCAGATATAGAATATATTAATAAGGATCTAAAATCTTAATAAACAAGTTCAAATATACTAATCTCGGCTCGGCTCGTTTGCAGCCCTAGTTACATTTGTCTAATGAATTTAAAAGAAGGGCAAAATAGGAAATTCATGGTATTTTACTCCTTAATTTTTGAAAAAAAACTAATATTTTTGGATAACAAAAAAAGAAATAAGAGATTAATATTTTGTGACGGATGCAGTGTTTTTTTCACTTGAAGATATAATTGAATGAGTAGGCATTTTCTATTAGTTTTGTTTAAAAGTGGACTATATACTCCCATTCATTCCAAAATATTGGTCTATTATTTTATTTTTTATTGTCTCAAAATATTAGTTTCAAAACATTAGTCCATTTTCAAAAATCAAGTATTAAAACAACATGAATTTTCTATTTTGCATTTCTTTTAAATTCACTAACATTAACATACACAAAAAATATAATTATGATAATTGATGTTTTAAAAAAAATAGAACTATTTTAATTTTAAATCAAAGGGTAGTTTTAAAATTTTAATATTTTTTAAATGTAATAATTGTACTGTCAAAAAAATTAAATTGCCTAAAAAAAACTAAATATTTTGAAGCGGAAGGCGTAATACAGTGCAAATATAAAATGAGTGGTATGAGAGCTCAGTGTACTGGGACCTTAGCATTTCTTTTTGTTCAAATTTAAATTTGAAGAAAATTTGATAAGATTAACGGAGTTTATCACTGGTCTCGTTTTGATAATTTAAATAATTCATTTTGTAAGATTTTTTTATGTATATCATTCATGGAAAAAAAATTAAGATAATCTAGTAGTCATAACTTTTTCGTTTTTATTATATTTGTCTCAAAAAAATAAATAGTTTATTTTCAAAATATATTTGTCATCAATTGTTTTAAAGACAAATTCAATAAATTAAAAAAAATTACAATTATCAGATTGATCTAATTTTTTTTTTTTTTTTTTTATAAATGATATAAATTGAGGTGCCCTTCAAAGTAAATTATTCGAATCATCGAAACTTGACGCATACTAGCTATTCAAATTCTCTCAAATTCAAATTTCAATATGAAATAATTCAAACCCTTCATTGTAACATTGTAATAGCAAATCATGATATCATATCATATTTAATATAAGTAGTGTTTTTTCCTTTTTACGTGACACATTCTAAAAGGGTACTTTTTAAATAAATAAAAAAAAATCCACATGAGCATGTCTTTTTCATTTACATATAAAGTTCTATATAAACTCAATTTCAATTATAATAACTAATTTTATATGGACACTATTTGATTTCATATATATAATTATAATTTAATTATTATGACATTTGAAAAAACAATTTATCTCGATATGCAAATAAACATAAATAAATAAGATAGAATGTGTTTAATTATGTGCATTGCACGGATGAAATTAATTTTTTTTATATTTTATATTTTTTTGTCTATCTTATTGATGTCTTAATATTAATTAATATTTAATTTTTTATTTAACACGAAATTATTTATTACAAAATATTTATATTTAAATTAAATTTTATATATCTATATACAATATGTATAAATAATTCAAAATGAATATTAAAGAAAAAATCAATACTTTATATAATTAATTTATGTATTTTCTTCTTGTGAGGAACTTCATCACAAAGAGTTTCGAAGGGAAGATGGCTAAAAGCAGCCAAAAGAATCTTGGCTATGAAAATGTGGCAACTGGAAGGTGAATTATAACTTCCTATCACACAATCCTTAATAGCCATTCAAAGCTTAGAGAGCCACTGAGGATGGTAAGCAAGGGGAGGTAAAACAGGAGTTGCATGACACATTGGAACTAGTCTAAATGGTGGAGTTCAACCTCTTTTGCTAAAAGACTAGGACTTAAACCTTGAGAAGCTTCCTTACAAGGGGCCCATTGCTTAGTAACTTGAAATGGCTTTGAAGCCATGTGCCAATTGTCACGATCCCAACCTGCTCCTAAAGGTTAAGGACATGACCGGCCAATAATCATAGATTACATACGGCCTCTTAATCAAATCACAAATATTTAATAAATAACAGGACCTGAAGCGGGAACAAAACAGAATTAATGTTGTCCATTGAGCTATGCATATATGACATGAATAGAAATATACAACACATTTCATAACATATATATAATATTTACCAACATTCATCCCATACATAACGCAAGATCATACATATGACTTTACAAAACTTGATACCCCAAAACTTTATAGAACTTGATCAAAACAAAAGCTAAAGCCTCAACGTGAAGGCACATCTCGAATGGGCTTCACGAAAAGGTTGACTCCAAAGCAATCTCTAATGCGAGTCCTCCTGATGCTCACCTACATATATATAAGAGAAATTGGGTGAGCTAGAAGTCCAATGAGTAATATCAAAATAAGGAGATTAAATGAATGAGTTCCAAAACTTAATAAAAACATATTCTTAACTTGATCAAAGCATTTTCATAATAAAGTTCATCAAACCTTTTTTCCAAGTTAAATACATTTCGTGGTACATTCCAATAGTATTATTAAAACTTGATAGGATAATCTCAACTAATTGAAACCATACAAAACATCCACGATAGAACGAATGCATATAGAATGACTATATTGACCAAGCTAATACAGAACGTCCACATTGGAACAAAATCATATAAAACATCTATAATGGATCGATAACATACAGAATGTCTATAAAGGTACAAAGCCATACAGAACGATCATACATGATCGGAGCCATGTAGAACGATCGTCAAATATCGGTATCATACAAAACGTTTATAACGAATCAATATCATATGCAAAACGTCTGTGACGAGTTTAAGATAGAACAGAAGTTTCAGGAGATCAAAAATGAATCTCATTCATTCTTATTAAAACATAATTTCAGAAAACTAATCATATCATAATCATTTGAGAATTCAATAGCATAACTTGACATTTTAGAAAATATTTATCATATCGAACATTTTGTAAACGAAACATAGATTTCATAAAACATCATATAGCATAATCGTTTCATAATCATTTATATGAAAAATATCGTTACAAAAATATTACTCACAGTGACTTGGTCGGATGCTATCCTTAGCGGTTCAACCTACACATTGCACACAACCATACACATAGAAACATAACATTATTCACTTGATCGAATCTTACTTCTCTTATCTTCTCTTATCAAATAAACTGAATTCTTACTTATTAATCTTTCATGAGGCTTAAATTTTGCCTAGGAATGCTCAGATAAAGATGAGAATGAAAATGCAAACAAAAAGCAATCTTTCAAAACTTAGAACTAGGATGACTGCTCGAGCGTCACTTCACCGCTCGAGTAGTGAACATAGAGGTTCACAGCATTTCAGGCCTGCAAAAAAATATTTATTAGATGCCTTCATTGTGCGCTCAAGCGGTCTGCAATTTTTCAAAATTTCGAATTTCTTAAAAATAGTTTCCAAACACTTTTTCAAAACTTGAATTCATGCATGTCTTAATCAAAACCATGAAGACACTTTAGAAAACATAAATACATGTTTATTTATAAACCATTTGCTTAAAACCTCATCAATTTAACAAGATTGAACCCCAAAACCTCCATGCATGCAAAGATTTTCAAACTTCTTTTTCTTTGAAGACTAAACATGAAATTTAAAGTATAAAATCCATAAAATTTTTGAAAATCATGCAAGATATAAACTCTTATACATGCAAGAACTTGAAAACTGAAACCGAAATGATAAACATAACATAATCTTCCATGACTTATATTTATAGATCAATTTCTTACTCAAAACCCAATTTCTTACAAATTTCATGAAGTTGATTCCAAATTTTTCTTGATTTCATGTGTACTATGAAATCTTTACATAAATTGAGCTTCAATTTCTTATCTAGCATTGTTAATTTGTAGAAATTCTTGAGTTTCCCTCTTGGTTTCACTTCTTTTTCTTCAATTCTTGAGCTTCTTTTTGTTTCTCTCTTTAATGTGTTTGGTTGGGGGATTTGGAAAGGGATTTGGAAAGAGAAGGGAATAAGTGTGTGAAACTAAGTGAAATGTAAGTATATTTTATTCACATTTCACCTACCTTTTCCTTTTCCCTTTCCCTTTCCAAATCCCCAACCAAACATAGCGTAAGTTGAGCTCTCTCTCTCTCTCTCTCTCTCTCTAAGTTGATTTCACTCTCAGCAAAAATGAGAAATAAACACACCTCTTCACTTATCAGCCAACATAAACACACACATAAGGGCTAGAATCATCTACACACCACTTCACAATTAATCACATGAGTAGGATAAACTTAAACACTAATTACACAATAGCTTAATTAAATCAAAATTAAAATCCCCTCATAACTTAATTCATCTAATTAAATCCAATTGGGGCGTAATTTAATCATATGTAATTTTACTAAATTGAATCGAATATTTAATAAATTTCCCATAAGGTTTTATTCATGAAATTAAACTAATTCAACACATCAATTATATTTTCTTATTGGGCTTTCAATTTCTGATTCAGAATAAAATCCTTAACGAAATCATATACAAATCAGACACAGATCACACACACACACACAAATTAACATCCAAAATCTCATAATTCAATGAATGCAAATGATGCGCATGGTGTGGTTATCACACCAATAGTACAGGAAGTGATCCTTAAGCTTGTGTCCGTTAAGTCGAGGTCGGTGTGGGTATAAATCCCAACTTCGATGGGTTTGGGAATGGATGTAGGATTAACTTGGTCAAAAAATGTAGTAACCCTCACCTTACTCTAGTCATGCTTGCATGTATTTACATGATCTTGTCTTGTTTAGTTGCATTTGCAAACCTTGATTTGTTTCGCATAAGTGTTACTTGCATGTTTTGATCCTTGCTTGGTGTGAGTTTAGTCGAGGTCATCTTAAGCCTAGGTTACACCTTTGAACTTCTTACACCTAGGACCATCTTGGAACCACTTTGGTTGACCTCCACCCGTACCTTGACATGTTGGCCGAGATGTCATTATCTAGGCCGAGGTGTTCATCACCAAGGCCGGGATGCGTATTATCTAGGCCGAGATGTTATACCAGGTGATCTTGTCCCTGGACTGGTATGACCTAGACCGAGGTGTGGCATATCTAGGCCAAGGTGTGGCACAGCTAGGCCAAGTGTTGTCCTTCCTAGCCGAGATCATTGAGACCTTACTTACCGAAGCTTTGTCCTAGCCGAGATCACTACCCGCCGAAGTGCCCATGTCACTTTACTTGTTGCTTACACTTTGTCATGCTCTTGTCTTATCAATCTATCACCTTTTTGAAGAGATCCAATCAGTCGTTGCCACGTGTCCCAGCAAAGGGTTAAGTCAGCCGGCAGAGTTAGAAACATATCATTTTGTGTCATATCCTTTGCATGGTAGAGAGAGAGGCTCTAGGAAGAAGAGAGGAAGTTGGAGTGAGAGAGCTAGATCCCAAGCTTAATCTTTAGAGTTTGAGCCGTTTAATCCGTGTTTTGAGGTTAAAATCTTGATTTACTCTTGTTATTCTTTATGTTGATCCGACTGCATTGCATGATCCAGCATGATTCATGAGTCATGCATTGATTTAAAGTTTGTTTTAGAAAAAGAAAGTGATGTTCATGTGTTCTTGAAGAAAAACCATGTTTTGATCCGAAAGTTTGTATCAAGTTCCATGCTTTTGTGTTTGTTTCCATAAAATCTTCAAGTATGGGTACCCAGGTCCATGTTCTCGAACTCATCTCATGAAATCTCAGATTTTGGAATAGAAGTTATGAATTTAGCATTCATACTCCTTATGTTCTTCAAGAGGGAAACCCAGATTTTTCCTAGACTTCATTTCCTTGAATATGGTCGTCGGGGACACACCTCGGCCAAGAGGTGTGGGACCTCAGCCTAGACCTGGTTAGTACCCAGCATGTTTTCCCGAGATGAAAAGGCAGTGTTGTAACTCCCAGCATGTTTTACTTTGTTTTGACTTGATTTTAAAAGAAATGTCGAGATCCTTTCCTGTCATGTAATGCTTGTTTTAAGGATGCATTTCATATCCATCTTTGAGCATCTCTTCTTGTCTTCTTGAAACGCATCCAATGGGATTTATTATGTGCTTGTAGGCCTTGGATCCTTGCTTGTAATTCCTACACCCGAAGAACTGTGTGAGTGGTATTTTTAATAAAGTTATGTTATAAAGTTTTCATAAAGCTTTGCTTTGCTTTGTTTTGGAAAAAGTATTTGTTAAGCATGAATGAATACCCTATTTTGCGTATCAAGTATTAGCCTTGTTTTGGATGACATTCTTGACAAGTCCGTACGTGCTAGGGGACTTTAAACCTTTGTAGCACAAGTCCTTACGTGCTAGAGGACTCTAAGCTTTTGTAGCACCTTTTGTTTAATGTCATCCCTTGTATTATATTGATGCTAGTAAGCATACCTTGAAGATTTGAAAGACTTGATAGATGGACTTGGTTCCTCTCTTGATTTTGTATAGTATGCTATGTATTGTTTAAAAAAGAGATCTTGATTATCATTCATGCAAAACATTTATTACTGGTATCATTCACTGAGTAACCAAACTCACCCTCTCCTTATATATATGTAGGTGATGAGCCAGAAGGCGGCGACACCTAGATGATTATTTGCAAGATGTTTTTGGGATTTCATGTTTTGTAGCATCTTGAAGATTATGCTTATTAGCTTGTAGTTATCTCTTTGTATATGTCGGCTTGAGAAGCCTTTTGATCAAGATGTATTTTTGTACTTTATTTTATTGTATCCAAGTTGTAAACTTCATTAAGATGTATGTCATTTCGTTTGATCTATGCACCGCTCTTATGGACTACTTAGATTTAAATTTATGGCTTCTGCACATGTAAGCCCCATATATATATACTCTGATTGTGTGTGAATCTTTGTAAGTTAGCCTTTGGTAATCTCGGATTACTGGCCATCACGACACCATTCTACTAGGGGCGGAATGGGGTCGTGACAGATTGGTATCAGAGCACGAGTTCCTTATAGTACGTTATTCACACACTTTGAGTCCTAAAGAGCTTAGGATTTCCCTTAGAATGATATTAGGATTTGTATCATATTGCTTGCTACTTGACAAGGTGTGCATCATCTCGGCATAACTATTTGTTACTTGCATACATGTTATTCGTTCATTTTGTTTTAAAGTCATATTTTGCATACTCCTAGCATCATGAGAAGGGGTAGACCTTTGGTTGGCCGAGATCATTCTAAGGACAGATTGGACAGATTGGAAAGGTTGGTCAAAGGTTTGGTCTGTGAGTTGAGACAACCTAGGCCACAGGACACTGGTACTATTTCTACTCAGGCCGAGCAGACAAACGGCCGACATGCAGCTCCGCCTCCACCTCCTCCAGTGCCGCAAGTGCCTCCACAGCAAGCCTTATATGGGGACGGCACCATAGCCTTGATCGGAGAGTTCAAAAAGATGAAACCGCCGAGGTTCCAAGGGGGTATAGAGCCGATGAAAGCCGAAGCGTGGATCTTGGAAATGAAGAAGTTGTTTGAGATTTTTCCCAGTACCGATGCTCAGAAGGTGTCATTGGCAGCATTCACGTTAGATAACAACGCACGAAGATGGTAGATGATGGTCCGAGAAGGTAACCCAGGTTTGACTTGGGCCAGATTTTTGGAGTTGTTTTACAACAAGCATTTTCCCCTTAGTGTCCGAGATCGTAAAACCACTGAGTTTCAGACTCTGACACAAGGCAACAGGACAGTGGCAGAATACGACCGTGCTTTTACCGAGTTGGTGAGATATGCGCCTCATATGGTCGATGGCGAATATAGGAAGGCTAGGAAGTTCGAAAGTGGGTTGCGTGGACCGATACAGGACCGAATGAATATGTTCAACATGCCGACTTACGCCGGAGTGTTAGACAAGGCCAGTCTGGCAGAAGCTAACTTGAACCGATATCAGAGTTCCGGAGAAAGCCAGAGGAAGAGGCAGAATTATGATAATCGCCGAGTTCCATTTAATGCCAAGAGGAAGGCGAACACGGGCGGTTCCAGCAACTCAAATCAGGAAGATGATGCTAAGCCGATGTGTGCGAGTTGCAGGAAGCCACATTTCAAGGTCTGTCGTTGGGCGTCAGGAGCTTGCTTTGAATGTGGCGAAATGGGTCACCGAGTGAAAGACTGTCTGAAGGCAAAGGCTGATGATAGTAAAAAGAATGGAAACACCTCGGGTCTGGCGCAGAAAGGCAACGTCGGGAAAGGACAGATGAGGCAGGGCAGAGTTTTTGCTCTAGTGCCAGGAGACACCCAGAACGCCGAGACAGTAGTGTCAGGTATACTTCCCATTTGCTCTCAAGATGCATATACATTGATTGATTCGGGTTCTACGCATTCATTTGTATCTACTAAGTTTGCCTAAAAGTTGAATAAGGAATTAGAACCCCTTAATTACATGTTATCTGTGTCTACTCCGTCTAGAAGAACTATGACTGTTGCATCCATTTATAGAGCATGTGTTGTCATGATTGAGAATGTTGAATTATTAGTTGATTTGATGCCGTTGGACATAACTCACTTTGATGTCATATTGGGAATGGATTGGTTAGTAGAAAATAATGCATCCATTAACTGTGTTTCCAAAAGTGTCATATTGAGACCCCCAAACAAAGCCGAGGTTACGTTTCGGGGTAAAGAAGTGGTATCCCCACCTTACGTGATCTCATCCATGAAGGCCCATAAGTTGATCAAAAAGGGGTGTCAAGATTATCTGTGTAGTATACTAAGTAATTCGAATGGAAGCGTTGAGTTAGCCGACATCCCGATTATTAGAGAGTTCCCTGACGTCTTTCCAAATGACTTGCCTGGCTGCTTAGTCGATAGGGAAATAGAATTTACTGTTGACGTTATGTCGGGAACCCAACCTATCTCTAAAATACCCTATAGAATGGCCCCAGCCGAGCTTAAGGAGTTAAAAGTGCAATTACAAGAGTTGTTAGATAAGGGCTTTATTAGGCCGAGTACTTCACCTTGGGGAGCACCAGTTCTATTTGTGAAGAAAAAGGATGGTACACTTCATTTTTGTATCGATTACCGAGAACTGAACAAGGTAACCATTAAGAATAAGTATCCATTGTCGAGGATCGATGATTTGCTTGATCAACTACAAGGGACACGAGTCTTTTCTAAGATCGATCTCAGGTCGAGCTACCATCAGTTGAAGGTTAAAGCCGAGGATGTTGAGAAGACTACTTTTCGAACAAGATATGGCCATTACGAATTTTTGGTTATGCTTTTCGGAGTAACTAATGCTCCTGCAGCATTTATGGATCTGATGAATAGGGTCATCAAGCCGTACCTAGATGAGTTCGTGGTTGTTTTCATCGACGATATATTGATCTATTCCAAGAGTGAAGCTGAGCATAAGAAGCATCTGAGACTCGCTCTACAGATTCTGAGAGATAGAAGATTATATGCCAAGCTTAGCAAGTGTGAGTTTTGGCTTTACAGCATTTCATTTTTGGGGCATGTGATTAATGAAGAGGGTATCTCCGTTGATCCAAGTAAGATTGAAGCCGTTGTGAATTGGCCGGCACCGACCAATGTGCCCGAGATTCGTAGTTTTCTGGGTTTGACCGGTTATTACAGAAAGTTTTTGAAGGACTTTTCAAAGATTGCAATACCTTTGACACAACTAACTCAGAAAGGAGTGGTGTATGAAGGGACCGAGGATAGGGAATCGGCCTTCCAAGAGCTAAAGACGAGGTTAGTCACAGCATCAGTTCTTGTACTTCCGACAGGTAATGAGGAGTTTCAGATTTATAATGATGTATCACATAAGGGTTTGGGTTGTGTATTATTGCAAGGGGGTAAAGTCATAGCATATGCATCTCGTCAATTGAAACCCCGTGAGAAAAACTATCCCACCCATGATCTAGAATTAGCAGCTGTAGTATTTGCTTTGAAGATTTGACGTCATTACTTGTATGGAGCTTCTTGCCAAGTTTTCACAGATCACAAGAGTTTGAAGTATTTGTTCACTCAGAAATATGAGGCAGAGAAGATGGCTTGAGTTATTGAAGGATTACGACATGCAGATTCAGTATCATCCAGGTAAGGCAAACTCAGTAACCGATGCATTAAGCAGGAAGTTAGTTGGGAATTCAGCTTGTTTGGCAATGATCTCAGTGGAGCCGACTATTATTGAGGAAGTGAAGACCAGACAGATAGAGGATGAATTCTTAAAAAGGGTGATTGATGAATTTGTCACCAAGCCGAGGTCAGGGTACGCCATTGAGGATCAGGTACTTAAGTTTGAAGGAAGTTTGTGCGTGGCCGATGTCCCCGAGTTAAAAAGAAGAATTTTACAGGAAGCTCATGGTTCCAGATTTGCAGTACATCCAGGGAACACCAAGATGTATCAAGATGTGAAGCAGACTTTTTGGTGGCCAAATATGAAAAGAGAAACAGCCGAGTTTGTATCTCAGTGCCTATATTGTCAACAAGTGAAAGCAGAGCACCAGAGACCAGCAGGACTTCTTCAACCTTTGTCGATTCCTGAGTGGAAATGGGAGCACATCTCCATGGATTTTGTGGTTGGTTTGCTGAGGACACAGAAGGGTATGGATCCAATTTGGGTTGTAGTCGATAGATTAACTAAGTCAGCACACTTCTTGCCTGTTAAGACTACCTTTAATGCCGATCAACTCGCTTTGTTGTATATAAATGAGATCGTTAGACTTCATGGAGTGCCGATGTCCATTGTGTCAGACCGAGATTCGAAGTTTGTTTCTAGATTTTGGTAGAGTCTACAAGTAGCTTTGGGAACCGAGTTAAGATTTAGCACAGCTTTTCATTCCCAAACCGATGGACAAACAGAGAGAACAATTCAGACGCTTGAAGATATGCTCAGACTATGTGTATTGGACTTCAAGGGAAGTTGGGAAGTGCATTTGCCGTTGGTGGAATTCTCCTACAACAACAGTTATCAAGCTAGCATTGGCATGGCGCCGTATGAAGCTCTATATGGAAGAAAGTGCAGATCGCTGATATGTTGGACTGAAGTAGGAGATAAAGCTTTGATTGGCCCCGAGCTAATCCAAGTGACAACCGAGAAGATTAAATTTATCCGACAAAGAATTAGGAATGCTCAGAGTCAACAGAAGAGTTACGTCGACCAGAGAATAAGAGAGTTAGAATTTGAAGTTGAGGATCATGTATTCTTGAAGATTTCGCCGATGAAAGAAGTTTCAAGATTTGGGAAGAAAGGTAAGTTGGCACCTCGTTACATTGGGCCGTTTGAAATTCTTGAAAGAGTCAACCCAGTTACCTACAGACTTACTTTGCCACCAGAACTAAGCCAAGTCCACAATGTGTTTCATGTTTCCATGTTAAGGAAGTATATTTGAGATCCATTTCATGTGATTGATCATTTTGGGATCGTGGTTAATGAAAATTTAGGCTACGAGGAGAAGCCGATGAGAATTATCGATAGACAAATGAAACAGTTGAGGAACAAGTCGGTACCGATAGTGAAGGTTGAATGGAAAGAGCATTATGGCAAGGATGCTACATGGGAAATGGAAGAAGAAATGAAAATCCGACATCCGGAGTTGTTTGTGGGGCAAGGTAACTCAAGTTTAGGGACCAAACTTCTTTAAGGGGGGAAAGATGTAGCAACCCTCACCTTACTCTAGTTATGCTTGCATATATTTACATGATCTTGTCTTGTTTAGTTACATTTGCAAACCTTGATTTGTTTCGCATAAGTGTTGCTTGCATGTTTTGTTCCTTGCTTGGTGTGAGTTTAGCCGAGGTCATCTTAAGCCTAGGTTACACCTTTGAACTTCTTACACCTAGGACCATCTTGGAACCACCTTGGTTGACCTCCACCCACACCCTGACATGTTGGCCGAGATGTCATTATCTAGGCCAAGGTGTTCATCACCAAGGCCGAGATGTGTATTATCTAGGCCGAGATGTTATACCAGGTGATCTTGTCCCTGCACTGGTACGACCTAGACTGAGGTGTGGCACATCTAGGCCAAGTGTTGTCCTTCCTAGCCGAGATCATTGAGACCTTACTTACCGAAGCTTTGTCCTAGCCGAGATCACTACCCGCCGAAGTGCCCATGTCACCTTACTTGTTACTTACACTTTGTCATGCTCTTGTCTTATCAATCTATCACCTTTTTGAAGAGATCCAATCAGCCATTGCCACGTGTCCCAGCAAAGGGTTAAGTCAGCCAGCAAAGTTAGAAACATATCATTTTGTGTCATATCCTTTGCATGGTAGAGAGAGAGGCTCTAGGAAGAAGAGAGGAAGTTGGAGTGAGAGAGCTAGATCCCAAGCTTGATCTTTAGAGTTTGAGCCGTTTAATCCGTGTTTTGAGGTTAAAATCTTGATTTACTCTTGTTATTCTTTATGTTGATCTGACTGCATTGCATGATCCAACATGATTCATGAGCCATGCATTGATTTAAAGTTTGTTTTAGAAAGAGAAAGTGATGTTCATGTGTTCTTGAAGAAAAACCATGTTTTGATTCGAAAGTTTGTATCAAGTTCCATGTTTTTGTGTTTGTTTCCATAAAATCTTCAAGTATGGGTACCCAGCTCCATGTTCTCGAACTCATCTCATGAAATCTCAGATTTTGGAATAGAAGTTATGAATTTAGCATTCATACTCCTTATGTTCTTCAAGAGGGAAACCCAGATTTTTCCTAGACTTCATTTCCTTGAATGTGGTCGTCGGGGACACACCTCGGCCAAGAGGTGTGGGACCTCAGCCTAGACCTGGTTATTGTATCCAAGTTGTAAACTTCATTAAGATGTATGTCATTTCATTTGATCTATGCACAGCTCTTATGGACTACTTAGATTTGAATTTATTACTTCTGCACATGTAAGCCCCATATGTATACTCTGATTGTGTGTGAATCTTTGTAAGTTGGCCTTTGGTAATCTTGGATTACTGGCCATCACGGCACCATTCTACTAAGGGCGGAATGGGGTCGTGACAAAAAAGTAATGGTGTATTTTATGGGGAGTAGCGGGTGGTGCGCGAGATTTCAATGTGACCAGCCAGTAACAGTTCTGGGTGGGGAAGGAGGAGCAAGAATTTCCCAACCTAAGGCTGGTAACTGACCAAACCTTGGAAAAGGATCAAAAGCACACTGTGCTATGGCTTGAAAATCTTTTGGGAGAGGAACAGAAGAAAATGACTCACTAATATGAATAGACTCAAACTGAGTCCCTAGATACAAGAAATGTAAAAGGGATGGTTGCATTTGCTTTTGGAGGTTGGATAAAATCCTCAGCAGCATCATCATACATTTAGTCAATGCCAACCATGATTCAAGGCTTCTAAGGAACAATTAATGCAAGTAAGAGTTGATTAATGAAGTAATAATGATTCCATTTCTTCGAATTAGTCATCTTTAAATACTAAAACCAAGAGTTTGCAAGATAAAAGATCGTGGTGAAGGTTAGCAATTATGGTAGTGGCTACATTCATGGTAATGGAGGTCTTGAAGAAAATGAAGCGGTACAAGTTAGAGCCACTAGTGTAACCCATAATGCTTACACTAGTGCGGGAGGTAATGTTGGTGACATAATTAAACCATCCAGTTAGAAGGTGACATGTGACAAGCAAAGGAAATTATAAAGATACACAAGTCATTAAAGAACCTCAACTTTGAAGTAACTCACGTAAGCAGCGGACGTAAGTTCTAGCAGTTAGTTATTCAATACGCGAGAAGCACAAAAGAGAAAAGTTATCAACGCGGGAGCTATTAGCAGTTATGCACGTATGAAGAGAAAAAATGGTACTAAGAAATAACTACAACAAAGGAGATCATGGTGAGGAAAAGTAGCTTAACTACTTCGAAGGCCAAGAGAAAGCTATAAATAGATGAAAGCAAAGATAAGGAGGATTCCTGAACAAATTCAGACTCTATGTCTTTATCATTTCTTTATCTTTAAATTTCAGCACTACACTTAAGGGGTGTTTGATAACCTAATTTAACACTTAAAACTGAATCCATTAAGTGAAAATCAATTAAATCCGTTTGATAACCAAAATTGATATAACTCAAAAATTTAAGTGCTTCTTAAAATGTATGCTAAAACTAAAAAAAAATTGAAGTCATATGAAATTTTTACTTAATTTTGACTGAATTTATAAATACTACATATAAATATTGATATATACTATTATAAACTCATTACTACCACTACCACTACCACTACCATCGCTACAACGACCACCACCATCATCGCCACTACTATTACTAGTACCACTTTCATCACCATTGCCATTGTTACCATAAGTACCACCATCATTTAATACCACTGTCATCGCTATTGATACTACTACCGCTATCGCCACCACCACAACTATTACCACCACTATCACCATCAATGTTGTTAGAACTTGAATTTTTAGACAACTAATTAATTTGTTAATAATAAAATTAAGTTAATTAATAGCGATTATTAAATTATTAAATTATAATGTTCATAGCATCATGATTAATACCAATATTAAACTCCTTTAAATAAATTTAATTATCTTTCTGTGATTAATTTCTGTATCTAAATACAGTTGTGGAAATTAAATGAGTTAAATAAATAATAACTAAGCTAGTCAGAGGTAAGCAAGTCAGAGGATAGTAGGGAACAAAACATCTAGTAAATAGGTTATATATACATTGAATTTATTTTGTACAGACATAAAAAAATAAAAAAACTGAAATCAGATTTTGGCAAAGGATTTTGGCCACCTTCCTTCCCAAGGAGGCTGCAGAGAGGCATGTTAAGGCACACATCCAAACCCACTTACACACTTAAGGCCTATGTCTTATAGATAATGCTTCCCAAGTCAAAAAAAAAAAAAAAATTACCACAAATAAATAAATAAATAAAAATATGTTGCCTCCAAACTCTTACAAATAGAGCACTATTTCAACCCCTCTATTCCTACACACACGGCTGAGTAAGGGAAAAAGAAAGAGGAGAAAAGAAAAGAAAAAAGAGGGAGAAATGAGAGGGTGCTTGCTTGGTGGTCACTATTTTTAAGCTAATCTTGAGCATAGTTTGTAAAAGCTCTTGAGGTAGAAATACTTTACCTCTATCCTCCCTTAGATATTCTTAATTGAATTTATATTATATATATTCAAGAACATGCATTATTAATACACACATAGCAAGTGTGATTAGAATAGCTCAATGCATGTTCACATTTTGATAGAATGAGAATTTCATGACTATAAGATTTCTATTCCTTCTTTACATGCATAGATTAGATGATTTAGCTACTGATTTTATCTTCTTATGTGTCCAAACATTCTCCATTTTTTTGAAATAATACTGCATGAGGTGAAATGAGATAAGGTTAGTTCGCTTTTACTTGAAACTTATATTTTCTTCACTATTTCAGATTTTATCGGTTGAAAAATGCTCTAATAAATTATTTTCAATTTCTTTCAAATATGTTTGTACTGGGAGAAGATATAGGTGTTCTATAGATGTGTAAAATTTTTATAAGATCATTGGACACCATTTTCTTACCGAAATAAATATTTGTCCTAAGTGTTGCTTACAACACTGTAGATACAGTGAATTCAAACAAGTCCCATTTTCTCTGAAAATGGTTTTGTTCTGCATGACCACTTGGGATAGTTAGATATATGAGTTATCTTTAATTTTCCGCTGATTTTATAGAAAATGGATAAGTCTAAGAGGAGAAATTGCAGTTTTACTAAAATGCGACAGAATCTGTCCAATTTTCTTAGCAAAATTAATTAACCATCTTCCATTGGTTTTCAGTCTTCAAGCTCTTCTGTAAATGTGTTCTCAACTCAAATATCTAGCAAAACATTCTGACCTTACCTCTTTTTGACATTGTTTGGGGCCGATTTTTGTTTTTCAAACACAGATTACCTGTGCTAGAAGTTGTTGTAATTCACTGTCCTAGAAACCTGTTTTCTTCCAAATTTTATTTCTCCGTCTTGAAATTGTTTTTAGCCCTGGCATTCTCTTGAAATATTTTCCTAACTCAATGAACTAGTACCATTTAGAATATTGTAATAATTGATCTTCGTTTGGTATGGGTTTCATTATTTTTAGTCTAATAATTCAGTGCTAAAAATAAGAAGTGTGGAAAATTCTAAGAAATTTTGTGATGACTCCTAAGACATTTGTGTCGTGCTATATAAACCTTATGTCACTGTGGTTTTCACACTAAAATTTGCGCATGTATCAAAATGTGAATTTGACGAAGTAAAGAAACACGAACCTGAACCGATGCATTAAAAGTTAAAAGTGATAGGGTGAGCCCGGTTTAGAATCTTGCGCGAATGAGTTGCGAACCCTAACATAGCACAGGAAAGTATTTTGGCTCTTATCGGTATAGAAGATATAAGATTGGTAGTGCGGGCATTACAACATAGACCGTTCCCTTGGGATAGACCGTTCCCTTTCGGTAAACCGTGATGTTACGTCTCGGGTACGTAACCCTGGTGCATGGACATCATTGGTAGTTACAGTAAGCAACATGTAAATATTTGACCAAGGGGGAGTCAAAATTGCTCGTGGCCATTGCTTAGCGGTTGAGTAGAAATGGTGCTCCGCGAGAAGTTACTTTGATGTATCTAATAAACTAAACCTATGAGAATTCAAAAGAAAAGTTTGGCATTTTCCTTATGATAAATCACTGCTTCTGCTTGCCATTGTTCTTATTATCAATTGTTATTATTTCAACTATGAGCATTCCTGTTATGCTTATTACTCTGTTACAACACAGTATTCATTATTTGTGAGTATTATTTTCGAGGTGGGTATTTTTGGGTTGTAGTATCTTATTAAGCTCGTCGCTCATTGGCATTCCCATTGCTCTGGCATTTTATGCCAGGTTCTGAAGAAACCGAAGGAAACAATGAGGTCTTGGAAGGTGACATTCAGCCTTGGTTAGCTTGAAGTGTGCCTAAGTCCCGCGAACCCCTTTCTTGAGTTATTTAGTTTTCTCTAGTTTTTTTTTTTTTTTTTTTTTAATACTGGTGTTTTTCTATCATGAATGTACTAAGACCAAGTTTTAAGTTTGATTTGGAGTTGTAATTTACGAACTTTTAATTTCTGTCTTGTTAATTAATGGATGATGGCAAACTTGGTGGCAATAATGATTAGAAGTTCTTAATTAAGAAAAGTGATTTTAAAATTTAAACCTCATTACTGTAGACACCCCATTTTTGACCGACCTTAAGACTCAGACGTCACCGATTGAGCGCTTGGTGATGTTGCATGATGTGCTCGTTCAGAAGTTTCAAAGTTGCGGCCGTGAGCCCTGCCTCCGGACTTCCGAACCCTCTTCTATACCTTGTCTCGGTTTGCGAACCAGGCTCGGTTTTCTCTGTTTCTTTTCCTAAGGGGAGGGAGAGGTCCAGTAGACCATCTCTCAATGTCCGTAGGCTACATTTGGTGGCCGTAGGCCATTTTTCCCATTTCGGAGTCCGGTTCCCGGTTTTCGGGACCGTCAGGCCGTGTGCCTCGGTTCGGGACCGCTTAACCATCTCCTATTGCTCTAATTTTTGGCATACTTCTTATTTTCTCCCTTTTGAGGGACACTGGGGGCTGAGAAACCCACTTCGTGGCCGAACGCCACTTTCGGTGCTTAGCAGCCCATTTTCGGGACCCCGAACTGCGTGTTTTGGCCCCCGAACATTCATTTTGCAACGGTTTTCGTTTATTTTTGGCACGTACCTCTGTTTTATCACCGGGGAGGTCACTGAAGAGTGGGAGGCCAGCAATTGTTGCAGCAACCAGTTATACATCCTCCGACGCCCTCCGGCGCCCGTTTTTCGCACTTCCGGGCTAATGTTGAACCCCTTGGACCCATTTTCTCGAACTTTGAACCACATATTTGTGATGTACACACATGAGAGGACCCTAAAAGTTCATGGCCGGCCAGTAATTCAACTTGACCCTTTTGACCCCCTCCTTCCGGGCTAATGTTGAACCCCTTGGACCCATTTTCTCGAACTTTGAACCACATATTTGTGATGTACACATATGAGAGGACCCTAAAAGTTCATGGCCGGCCAGTAATTCAACTTGACCCTTTTGACCCCCTCCTTCCGGGCTAATGTTGAACCCCTTGGACCCACTTTCTTGGAATTTTAACCACATGGTTGTGTTGTACACACATAGGAGAACACCATCAGTTGGTGGCCGGCCAGAAAATCTCATTGAACCTTTTGACCCCTAGCTGGCCGGCTAGGGGGTGTGGCCGGCCGGCCACCTGCAACAAAAGTACCAGGCCGGCCTGCTTCCTTGCACTGTACACTTTACAGCTGTGGAGCTGTTTCCCCCAGACAAGATCTTTATCTGGGGGATATTTCGTGGGGGAATATTACTCTCCTTTTCCCCCACCTTTACACCCCCTTGTTGGCCTATATAGCAAACAAGCCTTGTAGTATTTTGGGGTTAGAAAAATTCTCCTTCAAGTCTCCATACACAACTCCATCTTCATCCTTCTCAATTCTTTGAAAAACCTTAAGTCCTTAAGCATCATTCCTTCTACACCACCAAGCTCTACCACCACCACCTCATTTCCAGGCAACAAGGAAGGTTTCTCAAAGGCCAAAGAAGCTGCAAATTCATCCAAGAAGCAACAAAAGTTTGAGTCTTCAAGGGTGAGTAACATTTTCTTCATTTTGACCCTTTTTCTTGATCTATTTGTAAGCCCCACATGTTTTTTGTTTCAAGCTCCGGCCCTAACTGAGGAGGGCCTTCTTTTGAGTTCATCTTCACTTTTCATTAAGGGCTCAACCCTGTTTGAGCCCTCCATGACACACTTGCTTCATTGATCCTCTTGTATGTCATAATTTTGCATGCTATTTTTGACCCATGAGAAATTTATTTTCGGGCATGTTGTAAACTGATATTAGGCTTATTTTGAGCCCCTCTTCAACATTGAAGAAGGGCTCAACACCATTTGGGGTTTCCATGTTGTACCTACCTTTATACTCCTCTTTTCTTCCCCATTCTTGCATGCAATGGCAGCCTACCATGCTTTTGTTTTTGGCCATTTTACAGTTCTGAAAAAGTTCTTATTTTGGTCCATAATTCATGTTTCATTTAGGTCCTTTCATGGTTTGGGGCTTCCATAGGTCACTTCATGTTATATCCCTCTTTTATTCCCCATTCTTGCATGTTTAGTTAGCCTACCATGCTTTTGTTTTTGGCCATTTTACAGTTCTAGAAAAGTGCTTATTTTGGTCCATTCTACATGTTTTGTTAAGGGTCTTTGGATTTTTGGTGATTATTTTGCATACCTCATGTTATAGCCATTTTTGAGCCTTATTTTGCATCACATTTCTATCATATTTGTATACTGATTTTGAGGCTTCCATATACTGTAAATACTCATATTTTTGGTCCCTATTCAATGTTGTAGAAGGAAATTTTTTAGTTTGGGTTTTGCTTATATCACTTGCTTCATTACCCCTCTTTTGGCCCCTATTCTTGCATGCCATTTTTACCATACCTATGCTTGCTGTTTGGCCATGTCTATAACTGTGAAAGTGCCTTTTTTGGGACTGTCTAGCTTCTGTCGTTGCATTGCATGTCCATATTGTGCATGTTTGGCATAGCTATAGGTCATTTCGGGTGCCTAAATTCGCATTTCGGGACAATTCCATGCATTTCATGTCATTTCGCCTCATTTCGGGACTGTTTTCCCCCGTATTTTAGTGCTGAAATTCCATTACCATGATTGCATTCCATTTTCATGTCATTACATTGCATTCTGTCACCGCCTCGGTTTGCGTGCACGTGTGCACGCATTTCGAGGCACCTCTTTTTTTTCATTCACCGGCATCCTATGTGAGTGTGGCTGAGGCTCACTCATGTTGGTATAAGCCCATATCATGTTTCCATGTCATTACATTGCATTCTGTCACTGCCTCGATTTGCGTGCCCGTGTGCACGCATTTCGAGGCACCCTTTTTTTTTCATTCACCGGCATCCTATGTGAGTGTGGCTGAGGCTCACTCATGTTGGTATAAGCCCATATCATGTTTCCATGTCATTACATTGCATTCTGTCACCGCCTCGGTTTGCGTACCCGTGTGCACGCATTTCGAGGCACCCCTTTTTTATCCGCCGGCATCCTATGTGAGTGTGGCTGAGGCTCACTCATGCTGGTACAAGTCCATTTGTCATTTCCATGTCATTTGCATAGCATTTTACCATTGCCTCAGTTTGCGTGCCCGTGTGCACGCATTTCGAGGCACCTCATTTCATCACGTTCTGCCATTGCCTCGGTTTGCGTGCCCGTGTGTACGCATTTCGAGGCACCTCATTTCATCGCGTTCTGCCATTGCCTCGGTTTGTGTGCCCGTGTGCACGCATTTCGAGGCACCTCATTTCATCGCATTCTGCCATTGCCTCGGTTTGCGTGCCCGTGTGCACACATTTCGAGGCACCTCATTTCATCGCATTCTGCCATTGCCTCGGTTTGCGTGCCCGTGTGCACGCATTTCGAGGCACCTCATTTCATCGCATTCTACCATTTCCTCGGTTTGCGTGCCGTGTGCACGCATTTCGAGGCACCTCATTTCATCGCATTCTGCTATTGCCTCGGTTTGCGTGCCCGTGTGTACGTATTTTGAGGCACCTCATTTCATCGCATTCTGTCATTGCCTCGGTTTGCGTGCCCGTGTGCACTCATTTCGAGGCACCTCACTTCATCGCATTTCGCCATTGCCTCGGTTTGCGTGCCCGTGTGCACGCATTTCGAGGCACCTCATTTCATCGTATTCTGCCATTGCCTTGGTTTGCGTGCCCGTGTGCGCGCATTTTGAGGCACCTCACTTCATCGCATTCCGTCATTGCCTCGGTTTGCGTGCCCATGTGAACGCATTTCGAGACACCTCATTTTCATCATATTCTGCTTTGCCTCGGTTTGCGTGGCCGTGTGCACGCATTTCGAGGCCTCTCATTTTCATAGCATAGTGCATACTAGGTTGCATCTTAGATTACATTCTGTCATTTTCTCGGTCTGCGCGCCCATGTGCACGTATTTCGAGGCATGTCATTCCATAGCATTGTGTATGTTAGGATTGTATCTTAGTCGCATTTCATGCATATCATGCATATTGCATCGTGTCCGGAATAGGAGTTAGTCCGGGCACGGGAAACGAGGTACATTTCGTACTCCGGGTGACGGAATGTGTCTCAATTCCCTAGTCACCGACACTCCGGATTATCCATGATGGAGTTAGGTTTTAGCTGTAGTTTCATGTGCATTCATCCTATATTGAGTTATGCATTTCGACTCCTCGGCCATCATGCCTCGGTATGCGTGATTGGTGGCACGAGGATCGAGACATGCATATATCTGTGCAAATACATTGCTATGCCCCTTTCCTGCTCTCTGTTGCAGCAAAAACGAAGAATCAGCAACCTTTTGGGGCTTGGCACGCATTTCAAGAACAGGTGTAAACAGAGGCTAATTGGGGCATTCCAGTGGATTTCCGCGCAAGACAATCCGGACATGCATCATCCATCAGAAGCAAGACAGTCCCTGGCTTGCATGCCAGTTTTATTTGCTTTCTTAGTTAATTCATTAATTAATTAGGATTTTGTAATATTTTGGACTGTAATATTCTTTTATTCGGGACTGTAATATTTGGACTGTATATTTATTCAGACCCTCTGCGAGAGGGCACGACTGTAATAAGTGTGCGTGAGTGTGTTGTATGTCTTCCAACCCCACGTCTTTCTCCCTTTTATTTATCCGCTTATGATGGTTAGATTAGGGCATGTTTCAATTAGCATACAGTATGACAGCATGTTTGCATTCATTCATCTGTATTGCATGCACCGGGCTCGGCGCATCACACTAACTACATCGTACTTTCAATTTCGAAGTTGAATACATGATAGTTGTAGCATTTCATATACCATCTTAGAATAGCCGAGCCTGCTATAATCGCATTTTGCATGTGTTGCATTAGGCATTTCTGTATAGTTAGGATCATGCATGA
The DNA here is from genome assembly GCF_055761805.1 of Camellia sinensis. NCBI lineage: Eukaryota > Viridiplantae > Streptophyta > Magnoliopsida > Ericales > Theaceae > Camellia > Camellia sinensis. Next base: position 23,219,998 of record NW_028128987.1, on the reverse strand, counting down.
TTTCTAATGAAGTTTCTATTTTGGCTTGGAGTACTCGGTAAGCTTTATACTTTAGCATTCTTGCATGCGTGTGAGTGAATGCCATGATAGCATGCTTACCATGAGGCTATGTGCTTATCTGATATATCTGCCTGAATGCCTGTGGGTGAAGGTTGGGTTATCTAAATTGGAATAAATCATCAAATGTTTCAAGCCTACCTGCGGGTAGCAAACCATTTTCAAAAACAAACATGAAATGTTTCGTTCCAATTCAGGCGACCCGGTCTATATTTGTATGCTGCGCGCATCACATAGTAACCTAGGCTAATAAACCGGAATAAGAACTCGCAATGTTTTCAAAAATTGATATCATGGTTAGTAGAGGCCGGTCTATGACCGGGCGAGCGGGGGTGCTCACGAAGTGACCTTCCCTAATCATACCCAAGTTCCCAAGCCGAGGCAACTTTGGTGATGACGGACACGTGGCCTTTTGGCACCGAGTCAGGGTTTCCTAAATTTCCCAAAATAAAAATATTTAGGTGGCGACTCTGTATCTGGCAAAGCAGTCCATATTTGGCACTACTTTTTCAAAAAAATCAGTTTTTCAAAACGATTTGCCGGATTTGGACTCTTTGGTTCAGATTAGGAACCGTGACATTTTAAAAGTCCGAGCTATAGTGACCCCAAATGAACAGAACGGGAGCTAACCCTCCCGGGGCGTTCGGGGACGTCTACAATTACGATGTCCTCAAATTTGGGGTGTCACAACTTAATATCAGAGCACAGGTTAGGAAACCCTTGAGGCCTTGAGGAACCGTAAACCTGTTTGTTAAACAACTTATTAGTGGTCATAGTGAGCACTTTTGTAAGTTACTAAGTGAAATTTTGATTTTTGTAGATGGCAAACCAAAATCAGAATGGATGGTTGAAGAAGGAACCGGAGATGTTTTTAGAAGAACCTATTGATTGGGAAAAGGATCCAGAAGAAAAGCCAGAAGAGAACTTGGAAGAAGAATTCAAAGTATGAGCTGAGGATGATTCCGATTCTAAGTCTGACTCTGATGAGGAAGTAGAGGAGTCTGATCCTGAATCCATGATAGAGGACGGCCTTGAGGCGATTTTGAGACACATGAAGGTGTCACTCGTCTTGTCGTATGGAAAGGCAGTGTTTGTAAGGATTATCCCTACTAGGATGTGTTATTAGAGGAGCTCGCCTAGAATGGACATGTTTATCGGGCCAGTCCAGATAAGAGAATATTTGGACAATAATTTCTATCGAGTATGGAACCTACCACCGCAGTACGTCGCAAACAAGGGTGATGCGTTTCTACTCCAAGATATCTGGACTACCCAACCTTTTTCAGTCATGTTGTCCGAACCCTAGACCCATTGGTGAATTTTTATAGAGCTGCCACATATTATGAGATCCCACCTGCATGATTAGGCGAATGATGTGTCAGAATGGGGTGCGGATGGTCTTTGTCCTCTGGGAGTGTTATGGGTTACTCGATGAGGCGCAGGAGTTAGAGGAGACAGTGCGTCAACGTTGTGCCCAATTGCTTGGTTAGGAGATGGCAAGTGTAGAAGTTTGGACAATAACAAATTTTGTAGTACTTAATGGTAATAGTCCTAGTTTCTAACTTAGGGTTTTTGGCAAAAATACTGCAATGAGATGGGAAGGGGTAAAATGAATATATTTTTTTCTCTTTTCTTTCTTTTATGAATGTACTGATCTTTTATTATTATTAATGAAGTCCTAGTATTTAGAATTTTTTGTGTTCAACTTGGACTGTTTTACATGCATTTTATCCTATAAAAAAAAAAAGTGTAACAACAGTATCCTTCGTAGAGAAAATGGCAGGAAGAACTAGGGGAAATGGATCCAACGACAACAACAAAAACAATGACATCATGAATTCCGGTCAGGCAATTACTAATGAATTAAGAAACCAACCCAGGCGTGAAAACAATAAGGCAAAATTAATAGCGAAATTTCAAAAACTCAGGCCCTAAAAATTTTTCAGAAAAGCCAATCCTTACATGGTTGAGGCATAGATAAGACAAGTGAAGAAAATATTGGAGACACTAGAAATTCAGAACGAGCAAGACTAAGTGTCCCTCGCCTCATTTCTCTTCAACGAGGAGGCCGATTTTTGACGGACAATGATAAAAAAAAAGTCGTTAAGTGAAAGAACAATCTTGGAGATAGTTCGAGGAATTGTTTATGGAAAAGTACTTCCCAAACTCGGTAAGGCAGGAGATAATCCAAGAACTTCTACAATTGAAACAAAGGGGCATGACTGTGACACAGTATGCCAATTGATTTAAGGCCCTTTCTCGCCATGCCACCGTTATAGTGGCAAATGAAACAAACAAAGAAAGGCACTTTGAGTGGGGACTCGACTTGGGAATCCGAGACAAGCTAGTTGGAATGTAGCTACCTACTTATGCACAAGTAGTAAATAAGGCTCTTACTTTAAAAAGAGAGAAGATGGACACTGCAAGGACTCAAGGTCAGCAATCTAGAGCCAACCAGCAAAGAAGTGGAGGACCGTCAAGGAACAATAGGACTCATGCTGCTTTGGTACCTTATGTTAGGGGGCCACAACAACAGCAAGGGTACAATCCTGAACAACATGATAGGGAAAAGGCTAGAAGGTGCTACAAATGTAGCCAAGAATGCCACTTTAGGAACAACTGTCCTCAAAGGTCAAGCTACTACATCAATCAAGGGGGAGCCACTCAATGAAACAAATGCATGCAAGCTTAGGGAACATGAGCTGCACAAAATCCCCAATCCAGCAGAGGTCATCCGCTAGCTAATCGGAATGTGGAACAATCGAGTACTCAACAACCAGGAAATGGCAATGCATGGAGGCCTTGGGAGCCAAATCAAGGTGCCACCGGGAAGGTCTTCGCACTCCAAGAATGAGAAAACATTAGAAATCCTTCAGTGATTCAAGATATACTCATCCTTATGAACTCTTGTGTACAAGTCTTGTTTGATTTTGGAGCATCATATTCTTTCATATCTGCTTCATGTGCTACAACTTTAGGATTAGAGCTCGAACGTTTAGTAACACCTATGAGTGTAGCCTCACCACTAGGAGGTCAAACTCGAGTAGATCTCATATGCAAATCATGTGAACTCGGAGTCTCCAGTTTGCGTTTAACTTGCGACGTACGAGTCATGGAAATGTCAGACTTCGACGTTATCCTAGGAATGGATTGGTTATCAGCCCATAAAGCCACCATTAATTGTTATCGAAAGATAGTAACTGCCTACTCTCATAACGAAACAAGATTCCAATTTAAGGGGGATAGACAAGATTCTTTATCACCGACACTTCGAAAGTCAAAGTTGTATGATCACCTGGCGGTGGCTAGCCAGCTTAGTTTTGGAAGACAAAGATCGTATGGAACTAGGGTAAGAGAAAGATCGTATGGAACTAGGGCAACCTCGTGTGGTGTGTGAGTATGCTGATGTATTCCTAGAAGAATTACCAGAATTCCCCCCAAAGTGAGAAGTAGACTTTACCATCGAACTATAACCAGGTACATCACCGATCTCAATGGCACTACATTATATGGCACCAGCTAAATTGAGAGAGCTAAAGACATAGTTGTAAGAATTATTGGACAAGGAATTTATAAAGCCAAGCATGTCCCCATGAAGAGCACCAACCTTATTCGCTAAGAAGAAAGATGGGACACTTAGGTTATGCAATGATTACCAACAACTCAATAGAGTCACCATTAAGAATCGGTATCTATTACCTAGGATTGATGACCTCTTCGATTAGCTTAGAGAGGCAAAGTGTTTCTCAAAGATAGACCTTAGGTCTGGGTATCACTAGTTGCGTATTTGGGGATAAGATATTACTAAGACTGCGTTTCGAACTCGTTACGGCCACTATGAGTTCGTAGTGATGCCATTCGGCCTAACCAATGCACCATGCTGGTTTATGAGCTTAATGAACAAAATATCCACACCTTAGATCAATTTGTGGTAGTTTTCATTGATAATATTTTGATGTATTCCAAGTCTGAAGGAAACCACGAACAACACTTGAGAATAGTACTTCAAACCTTAAAAGAGGACCAACTATATGCTAAGGCTAGTAAATGTGAGTTCTGGATGGATGAAGTAAAATTTTTAGGTCACGTGGTGTCTGAAAAGGGAATATCAGTGGACCCAACTAAAGTAGAAGCAATGACAGAATAGAAGCAACCTAAGAACACATTCGAGATTCGTAGTTTCTTAGGATTGGCCTGTTACTATCAAAGATTCATTCAAGACTTCTCAAAATTGGCCAAACCAATGACACATTTGACTCAAAAAAGAGTTAATTTTGAATGGAACGAGTCTTATGAAAATTCATTCCAAGAACTCAAGAAAAGATTGATGAGTGCCCCTATTCTCATAGTACCAGAACGTGACGTTGGGTACAATGTGTATTGTGATGCTTCCAAAGAAGGTCTGGGGTGTATATTGATGCAAAATGGCAAGGTGGTGGCATATGGATCAAGGCAATTAAAGAACCATGAGAAGAATTATCTCTCTCATGACTTAGAGTTAGCAGCCATAGTTCACGCACTCAAGATTTAGAGAAACTACCTACATGGTGAAAAGTTTGATATATTTACTGATCACAAAAGCTTGAAGTACCTGTTCACTCAAAAAGACCTGAACATGCGTCAGAGACGTTGGATGGAGTATCTTAAGGATTACCAATTTACCCTTTCCTATCATCCCGGCAAGGCTAATGTGGTGGCAGATGTGCTAAGTCGCAAGAATAGAGGGATTGTTGCTAGTTTAGCACTTAGAGAATGGAATATAGTTGGAACGCTCAATGAATTCGGGGTATAGATAGAGGTTCAAGATGAAAAGGCTTACCTTGGTACTTAGATTGCTATGCTTAAAATTTTGAGCGAGATATTAGAGCCACAAAAGTACAATCAGAAGGTAGCATTCATCAAGGCACCAATGAAATCTAGTGAAACCCTGCCTGGTTGGGAAATTCACACAGATGGGAGTTTGAAATATCAAGTCGAATGTTCATGCCAAGCGACGACTCACTAAGAGAAAAGGTACTTAAGGAATTCCACCATTCAGTATTCGCAGTACATCCAGGAGTTACTAAGATGTACCAAGACTTAAAACGCCAATATTGGTGGGGCGGAATGAAAAGGGATGTAGTGAAATTTGTGTCTCAATGCTTGACATGTCAAAAAGTAAAAACTGAACACCAAAGACCGGCAAGAACACTTCAACCCTTACTAATCTCGGAGTGGAAATGGGAACACATAACCATGGATTTCTTGACGGGTTTGCCTTGATTACCACAGGGACATGACGACACGTGGGTAGTGGTAGATCGACTAACTAAGATAGCCTGATTCTTACCTGTCGGGCCATCAGATACGTTAGATTCACTCAGCAGATTGTTCATCAAAGAAATGATCAGATTACATGGAATACCAGTTATCATCATGTCTAATCGCGATCCTCGATTCACTTCTCAATTTTGGCAAAGCTTGCCGAAGGCAATGGGAACAAACCTATGCTTTAGTATGACATTTCATCCACAAACAGATGGATAATCTGAAATGACGATACAAATCTTGGAGGATATGCTTCGAGCTTGCGTTATGGATTTTAAAGTAAGTTAAGAGAAACACCTACCTTTCATTGAGTTCGCTTACAACAATAGTTTCCAGACCAATATTGGAATGGCACCATACGAAACACCTTATGGGTGACCTTGTCGATCACCAGTCTATTGGACTGAAGTAGGGGAAGCAACCTTGTTAGGACCAAACTTGGTTCAGGAGACCACTGAGAAGTTAAAACTATTCAGACAACGACTAATCACAGCTCAAAGTCAACAAAAGAGCTATGCGGATCAAAGGAGATGACCCTTAATGTTTGAGATAGGGGATCATGTTTTTCTCAAAGTTCGACCTCGTCGAGGTACTACATGATTGGGGAAGAAAGGAAAACTTGCATCTTGTTTTGTGGGACCCTTTGAAATTCTAAGCAATGTAGGAGAGGTGGCATACCGTTTAGCATTACCACCACAGCTCGCATCAGTGCACAATGTTTTTCATAATCTAATGTTACGGAAGTATGAGCCATACCCTTCCCATGTTATCAACTGGGAAGAGATTGATCTCAATGAAGATGCAAGCTTTAAGGAAAGGCCTATAAATATTATGAATCGATGAGAAAAGAACTTGAAAGGCAAAGTCATCCATTTGGTGTGAGTGTTGTGGCAGCATCAAGGAGTGGAGGAGTCTGCTTGGGAAAGAGAGGATGCAATACAAGCCAACTACGCTCAGTTATTTGAAGATAAAGGTACGCGTTAAAATTTTGAGGATGAAATTATTTAAGGGTGATAGGTTGTAAGAACCTAAATTTTTAGACAACTAATTAATTTGCTAATAAAATTAAGTCAGTTAATAACAATTATTAAATTATAATGTTAATAGCATCATGATTAATACTAATATTAAAGTACTTTAAATAAATTTAATTATCTTTTTGTGATTAAATTTCTATATCTAAGTACAATTGTGGAAACTAAATGAGTTAAATAAATAATAACTAAGTTAGTCAGAGGATAGTAGGGAGCAAAACATCTAGTGACTAAGTTATATATACATTGATTTTATATTGTACACAAACCAAAAAAAAAAAAATTTGAAATCAGATTTTGGCAGAGGATTTCAGCCACCTTCCTTCCCAAGGAGGCTACAGTCTGCAGAGAGGCATGCTAAGGCATGCATCCAAACCCACTTACACACTCAAGGCCTATGCCTTATAGATAATGTTTCCCAAGTCAAAAAATAAAAATAAAATAAAATAAATCTGCCAAAAACAAAATAAATAAATAAAAATATGTTGCCTCCAAACTCTTACAAATAGAGCACTATTTCAACCCCTCTATTCCTACACACACGACTGAGTAAGGGAAAAAGAAAGAGGAAAAAAAAGAAAAAAAAGAAAAAAAAGAGGGAGAGAGGAGAGGGTTCTTGCTTGGTGGTCACTATTTTTAAGCTAATCTTGAGCATAGTTTGTAAAAGCTCTTGAGGTAGGAATACTTTACCTCTATCCTCCCTTAGATATTCTTAACTGAATTTATATTATATATATGCAAGAGCATGCATTATTAATACATATATAGCAAGTGTGATTAGAATAGCTCAATGCATGTTCACATTTCGATTGAATGAGAATTTCATGCCTATATGATTTCTATTCCATCTTTGCATGCATAGATTAGATGATTTAGCTACTGATTTTATCTTCTTATGTGTTCAAAATTCTCTATTGTTTTGAAATAATATTGCATGAGGGTGAAATGAGATAAGGTTAGTTCACTTTTACTTAAAACTCATATTTTCTTCATTGTTTCAAATTTTATTGGTTGAAAAATGCTTTGATAAATTGAAAATAACTTTTAAAATATGTTTGTACTAGGAGTAGATATAGGTGTTCTATACACGTATAAATTTTTTTGGACTGTTTGGGAATTTTCAAAATTTATAGTTTAGTTTTTGGGTGTTTTCAAAACATTCCTTGTTTTCTTTAGAAAACTTGAAAAACTTGGGGACTTTGTCCCACATTGGAAAAATAGGAAAACATGGAGCACGTAATAAAGTGCTACGTGGAATATTCCTTTGAATATAGAATTGTGAAATTGATGCTAGTGTGCATGCACTTACACCGTAAGCACCATCCGCACATGCAAACACACACACGCGTGGCGTAGGCAGTGGGCTGAGTGTTATTTGATGGCGCACTTTGCACTTAGCATAAACGCATCAGTGCCATGAGGACGCTTTCCTATTTGCATCGGACAAGTTGGAGTGATAATGTGGAATACAGTTAGCTCTTTATGGTAGTGATATGGCATTCGTTAGTGATAAGTCAACCAACCGATCGAACGGTTGCGTGTCCGATCTGGAGCGATTTGGTCATAGCCGTTGATTGGAAATGCATACAATCGTACGGATGAGATAGTACCCGACCGTGATTAGTTTGATCAGTCAAGTCATCTATTCAGTGTGAGAATGATCTACACCATAGATCATCGATCCAACGATCAGATCTAATAAGGGCGCTTTTCTATTTTCATCGGACAGGTTAGAACGATGACATGGAACATAATCTGCTTCGCGTGGCAGTGATGTGGCGTCCGCTGGCGATGGGTTAACCAATCGATCAAACAGTTGCGTGTTCGATCTGTAGCGGTTTGGGCATAGCCGTTGATTGGAAATGCGCGTGATCGTTCTGATGATATGGCACCCGATCGTGATCAGGTATGATCAGTCAAGACATCTATTCAGTGTGAGAATGATCTGCACCATAGATCGTCAATCTAACGGTCAGATCTGATCGAATGCGATAAAGGGACATGTCCATTAGATCAAACGTATCAAGGCCTATAAATGTAGCTTGACTTTTCGTGCTCCTTTCGGATATGACTAGCCCTATAGTTCGAACTCCCGTAGTTTTGAATCTGAGCTCACAAGTGCAATGTGAAATAGATAAACACCAAAGAGTCCAAATTTGACAAATCTTTTGGAAAATCGATTTTGAATCAAAATACCAAAAATAGACTATTTTGCCAGATACAGAGTTGGCACCAAAATATTTTTGAGAAATTTAGGAAACTCATGACTCGTGCTAAAGGCCACGTGTCCGTCATCACCAAGATTGTCTCGGCTCGAGAACTTAGGTACGAGAGGGGAAGGTCATGAATTGAGCACCCCCGCTTGCCCGATCAAAGATCGGCCTCTACTAATCATGATGTGATTCTTATTTATATTATATACCTTTGTTCCGATTTATTAGGCTAGCATTACTATGTGATGCACCCAAATATAGACTAATTTGTAAAAATTGAAACATTTGATTTCATGTTTATTTTTTGAAAAAAGTTTGTGAATGTGCCACTTGAAAAAGTGGGCTCAAATTTACATTAATCAAACTATTCCAATTCAAGTAACTAGCCTTCATCCACAGGCATTCAAACAATTTATCACTTAATCACTTAGCCTCATGGTGAACATGCTTTGACATGGTAACATCCACACTCATGTGATATGCTAAAACAAATAAAATCTCACCTAGTACTCCAAGCCAAAAAAGATTACAAAGTTAGAAAAATGTGTAATCCTAACTATGCAATGTACCTAATGCAACACATGCGATATGCAACTACTAGGCTCGACTACTAATATGGAATATGAATCAATCTGATAGCATGCGGTCTAAGTACGTATTCAAAGAAGTGTTTAACTAACAATGCGAGTTAGAATGAAGTGTCGAGCTCAATGCATGCAAGACAATGGATGCAAGGCATGAGAGATGCTAAACGAAACATGATGCCCTAAACTAACCATCATAAGTAGGTAAATAAAAGGGAGAAAGACGCGGGATTAGGAGACATACACATTATTACAATTGTGCCCTCACTCAGGAGGGTCCGAATAAATTAACTAGCTATTACAAAACGAATTAACTAATTATTACAACAACAAATAAACTAGCTATGCTAGCTAGTTATTACAAAACCAATTAATTAATTAAGTAGTCTACGGAACTAACTAATTAATCACACTAATTGATTAATTACAAATTAGAATTAGCTAATTAATAACAACATAAATACAACATGAAATAAAGAACTAAGCTAACTAATCAGCCCTGGAAAGCGAGGAATGCTCATGCATGCACGGATTGCCACCTGAAAAGCCCACTGTTCTGCTGCCAGAATGCCTCTGTTGCACAGTAGAACATCTTTTCACCTCAACCTCTACTCTGTTCTATTCCAAAAAGTTACTGTTCAATTTGACAAAGGTGGCCGGCAGGCCAGAAGTAGTGGCCTGCCAGCCACAAAAGGTAGCCTGTCGTCCAGAAGTAGTGACCTGTCGGCCACAAAAAGTAGGTTGCCGGCCACTAATGTTGATATTTTTCTGCAATAACAGAAGACAAACAGAGCACAAACTAGAGTATTCTTAGGGGATATCTGTCAACCTTGCCTCTCCTTATCAGCAAACAGGTCAAAGGAGGGAGAGGTTTGATTCACAAATCATCAATCGACGCAATTTCATTGCGTGATGACTTAGGAATCAAGGGGCACAGTTCAATAAATGCACAATTTAAAGACTCTCAAAACCCCCTCCCTATCATGGATTGATCAAGAGAAGTGGTTGACATTGACTCTTGAACCGTTTACATCACTAACAAGTATAAAACGGCTCAAGACTCAATAGGTTCAATTAACGTCCGATTGAACCCAAGTTGATTTTATCTTGTATCACTTTTAATATTTTATTACTTCATTTTAATTACTATCCATTCCTTAATAAATTAAGTCCAACAATGAGCTTTAAGTCCTCTAATGGAAAGGAGTACCAAACCAAGTGTTGTTTTAGGCATGAGAAAAGTGTCATGCCGTTGGTAATGAACCCCCAAAGGGATTAAATCATTAAACACAATACTTCTATCTGAAGATTAAACAAACAACTAGTTTGAAACAACTTTCAAAGAAAAGAAAAAGCCAAGAAATGAGGGAGGTTACAGGTGATTAGAGATGAAAACAAGTATGGTAAGCAAGAAATAAACACTATCAACTCAAATAGGTTGATGGCTAATGCCTAAACCACCAAACTTATGAGAACCATTACACTACAAGCATGCTATACAAAGCTCAAATGCAATGAGCAATTAAAAACTGTCCTAAAATAGTGCAAAAATGTGCTGAAATGAAAAGAAAAATAGCTAAAACAATAAGCTAAAATATTGAAGAATTAATACTAGCACACAAGCACGAGGAGGGGAGCGGAGGGGAGGCTAACCCCTCCACTTTTGGGACTTCAAAACATGATTTGTAGCCTCTGAAAACCTCTAAAAATCAGTGGTAAAAAGCTCAAAAAAAGATGATGAGAAGGTGGGAAACACAAGGGCAAAAGGTTCAAAGAAGGGCTATCAACCCCTCTACCTTTAATGGCCTTAAACCACAAGTTTCAGCCCAAAAATATAGATAATAAATCGCTTAAAAATAGCAAGAAATAATAGCAAACAAGTAGTGTAAAGATGGTACAAAAGGACTAGAAGGTATACCCCTGAAGATAAATGCTTCTTTGAGTTACAAACCACTAATTTCACACTTTCAAATGCCTTAAGAGTTCAAATTCAAGCTCAAATCACCTTAAAAAGAAGCTCTCTAGGTTTGGTTTAGAGTGTTTAGGCAAAGGCTATGTAAGTTGCAAGAGAAGGAGAGAATTGTAGAGAGAGAGAATTTTGCTCTTCCAAAAATGTTTCCTCACTCCTAAATTTTTCCAATCTTGAAGCAAAATGGGAGGTCCTCTATACATAGAAAACATGAGCCTCAGTCGAAAATATCTATATACAAACAGCTGGTGAAGTGGGGAAACAACTCGCAAAAAGTATTTGCAAAAAAAACTGCTTTCGGCCACTTTTTCTGGTCGGTAGGCCACTTTCCACTAAAAGTGGCTAGCCACAAAAAATTGTTTCCAGGCCTAATTTCAAATGGGTATATCTCCTTCATTCAGACTCGGGTTTAGGTCATTCTTGAGTCTAAATTGAAGCCCGGGAAGTCTAATTTCCAATGGTGGAAGCCTCACATGTAAATTCTAAGTGTGCAAAGAGATATTCCTATTTTATTAAAGGCTGCTCAGTTTCTTTCCTAACTGATTGATGCCTAACTTTCTCCCCAACTAGTTTTCTTCCCTCCCCTCCTATTTCCTTTAACTCCAAACCTATAAATTAGATATTTTTAAAGATTTTTCAAAGAGTTCACCTCTCTTCCATATATGTCCACTTTGTCCTTGCTCGGTTTATCGAAAAATGCAATATTTTCAACGAAATGCGAGCCTCGGAACATCGTAGAAACATTTTCAAAAATATTTTGAAAGATAAGGTTTTGAAGTCTAAAATAGTTTTGGTCAAAAATGGAGTGTAAGGTTGGGATTTAGAAGCTCTTCTTACTGAAGAAATCGAACATTTGTACAACACATCATCGAGTGATCAACCTGAGGTGCCCAAGTCTTAAAGGCGGTCAAAAATGGGGTGTCTACAATAGGCTACAAAATCAGCCATTTCAATCCATCCAAAAATCCAGAAAGCATTCCTGCAATTCTCTCTCTCTCTCTCTCTCTCTCTCTCTCTCTCTCTCTCTCTCCTTCCCTCTTGATTTAGAGTTTTCGATCAAATGTTTCTTAAACAAGTTTATGTTTTTCTTACTGGTAATCAAATTCTGCAGACTTGATTATTAGTGTCTTGGTTTTCTTGATTTTATCAAGAGTATTTTGATCTATTGTCATCAATGCAGAGATCGGTAAACTTGATTTTTAGATTAGGCTTCATTGTATCTTGGAGGCAAATTTGCTGTAACCCCCTGCACACCTTTTGGTGGGTGTAAAATTGTCACAAGTGGTGGTGGTAGTGGTGGTAGTGGTAGTGGTAGTGGTAATGATAATGGTGGTAGTGGTGATGGTGGTGGTGGTAGTAGTTGTAGCATTTGTGACGCCCCAAATTTGAGGACATCTTTAAAATCACTATTCTTAATTAAGAGCTTCTAATCATTGTTGCCACCATGTTTGCCATCATCTATTAATTAACAAAACAGAAATTAAAAGTTCTTAAATTACAACTCCAAATCAAACTTAAAGCTTGGTCTTAGTGTATTCATGACAGAAAAACACCAATATAAAAAAAAAACAATAATAATAATAAAAAAAAACTAGAGAACTCAGGAAAGGGGTTCATGGAACTTGGGCACACTTCAAGCTAATCAAGGTTGGACGTCGCCTTTCAAGACCTTGGTGTTTCCTTTGGTTTCTTCGGTACCTAGCATAAAATGCTAGGGCAACGGGAATGCCAATAAGCGATGAGCTCAATAAGATACTACAACCCGAAAATACCCACCCCAAAAATAATACTCACAAATAATAAATACTATGTAGTAACAGAGTAATAAGCATAACATGAATGCTAGCAGTTGAAATAATAACAATAGATAATAAGAATAATGGCAAGCGAAAGCAATGATTCATCATAAGGAAAATGTCAAACTTTTCTTTTGAATTCTCATGGGTTTAGTTTACTAGGTAAGTCTAAGTAACTCCTCGCAGAGCACCTGTGACAACCACCTCCTTAATTAATTAAGCTAATTATATGATTAGCCTTGATTATGTGATTAATGTTGATTATGTGATTGTGTGTTAAATATGGTGCCATGTGTTATAACCATGTGTTATATGCATTGTAATGTTATTGTGAACAGATATGTATAGATATGAATGAACCTGTCTGATTTAGTAATTTTCAATAGTTAGAAGTAATTACTTAGAGCCTAATTCGTATTAGTAAAAATTAAGTTTAGTCTAATTTAGTTATTTTATGTTGAGACTTAATTTAATCTGAGTGAAATTATTATAGTTTAAATTAACTTAATAAATAATTCAAGAATAATTACACCATTTATTATAATTCTAATTTTCACTCATCAAGTTGAACACAAACAAAAGAAACCTAGGAGAGAGACTACGTGTGTATTGTAGAGACACTTGAGAAGAGTCCTGGAGAGGGAGAGAAAGAGCTCAAGAAGAAGAGAATTAGAGAACTAGGCAAATCTTAACAATTCAAGCAATCAAGGTAGGAGTTCTTCTCTAATTTCATGAATTTGAACCATTACACTCATAATCCTTTAGACCTTGAGTTGAATTAATAAGAGATCATGCATAATAATGAGTTTAGTGGTGTAAATTTATGTTAGGATCTCATATGAACAAATAAAGAAGGAATTGTAGGAATTTAGCTCAAAGATCAACATGCATAGCATGAATTCATGACATTTTATTTATTTCTTGCATGATCTTCATGAATTCTACAAGTTTTAAAGAGCTTTCCTCATAAATTTTGGAATTGGACATTTAAAACACTTGGTTTATGGTTTTATAATGTATTTGAAGTCTTTGACCAACTAATTGGAAGAATTAGCTCAAATCATGGACATGCACGGTTTTATTCTTGTTCATACACATCATTTCTTAAAGGATTTTTCAAAATTGTAGAGGAAACTTCAAAGGTCTTGGATTGGAACCCATGAATATATATGTTTTGGTGATGTTATTCCTTAATTCAAGATTTTGTTGTTTCATTGGAAAATTTGGTTTTTGATTTAAGATTTAATTCATGTTTGATGTTGGAAAATCTAAATTCAAGGTTATTATGATGGAATTTAGAGTTGAAATATATGAGATTGAATTTTTAATTTCAAAACCTAGAGTTCCAAAACTTGGAAAAGATTTTGGACTGCTTCAACCTAGACCACTCGAGTGGCTAGCTCTCTTTTGCAACATGTATACTGTACGCTCAAGCGGCTTGGACCACCGCTCGGGTGGCTAGCCCTCTGTTCTAGCATGCATTTTGCTCGCTCGTGCAACCTAGGCCACTGCACGTGCGGTCAATAGGGTAGGCTCGATTTTATTTACACTTCATTTTTCCTACATTCCAGGCCTCTATTTACATGGTGTTTACATGGTTTCATGTGCATTTGCATTTCATGGAAAAAGAAAATATAAGAACAGAAAGTTATAACCGAGCGAATAAGCAACGAATATAAACCGAATAAGTATAAGTACCGAATCAAATAGAACCAACTAAATGAATTGAATGTAATTGAGTTGTTGTGCTTGAATTTGTTTGTTTAAGTCAGACACTGCATCTTAAGCATGTATTTCAAGGAGTCCACTGTAAGTAACAATGTTATAAAACTATGTTTAATTGGGATTATTTTCTGATCGATGAAATGCATTATTTTCTGGAATGTGTTTACTGAATGAATGATTGTTCTATTTTATGAACTGTACTTGTGGCATTTATAACAACTATTACTGTTACTGTTACTGTTACTATTACTACTACTGTTACAGAGATCTCTGTCAGTTTCAACTTTTAGAACTACTATTTACTATATTGATGGCCATCAAATGACTGTTCGGTCTTTAAGACCTCTTGTACTGTTTTTCTATTAGTATGGCTGCTATGATTTCATATGACTTTGAAATGTATGAAATACTACTGTGTGAACTGATTCACTACTAAAACTGACTCACTACTAAAACTGACTGTTTTGAATCGTTATAAGGACATCATTCATAAACCCCTTTACACATTTGTTATTCACTGCGCTCTACCTCACTGTTTATTATATGTATGTAGGTGATCAAGCACCGAAACGAACTTAACGGCGTTGACCTGAATCCCATTTTGTCAAGCTAACTACTGTGCCTCACCATGAAGTTCCGAACCGTTAAGTGTCAAGGGTTTTTGGGTGGTTCTAAGTTCACCCTTTTGAACTTGTGTATAAGTGACATGAATGTTCTTTGACATTTGTTGCTACAGTTTTTGATAATGGGATTTAATTCCCTAACTTATGTTTTCATTTTGTACATAAGTATATTATGGACTTAAGTGTTTATGTATATATGCATCAAAGTTGTTTGTTCATTTAAGTCCTCACAGCTCGTTGGACGAAAGTACTTTATTATTTACAAGCTTCCGCCGATCCCTATTATTGTATTACTGTTACGCAGGCCTTTGGTAATCACGGATTACTGGCCGGTTATGACGCTAAACCTATAGGGACGGGTTTGGGTCGTGATAGCACAATTTCCACTCAACTGCTAAGCAATGACCACGGGCAATTTTGACTCCCCCTTGGTCAAATATTTAAATTTTATTTGATGTAACTACCAATGATGTCCACGCATCAGGGTTATGTACCCAAGTCGTGACATCACAGTCTGTCCCAAGTGAACGGTCTATGTTATGATGCTCGCACCACCAACCTTATATCACATATACCAATAAGAGCCAAAATACCTTCCCGTGCCATGTTAGGGTGTGTAACTCATTCGCACAGGATTCTAAATCGGGCTCACCCCATCACTTTTAACTTTTAATGCATCGGTTCAAATTCGTGTTTCTTTACTTCGTCAAATTCTCATTTTGATACATGCACAAATTTTAGTTTGAAAACCACAGTGACATAAGGTTTATATAGCATGACATAACCACGTATAGAAACCAAAAAAAATATTACACATAGGAGTCATCACAAAATTTCTTAAAATTTTTCACACTTCTTATTTTTAGCACTAAATTATTAAACTAAAAGTAATGAAACCCATACCAAACAAAGTTCAATTATTACAATATTTTAACTAGTACTAGTTCATTGAGTTAGGAAAATATTTCAATCAGAATGCCAAGGCTAAAAACGATTTTAAAATGGAGAAATAAAATTTGAAAGAAAATTGGTTTTTGGGACAGTGAACTACAACAACTTCCAGCACAGGTAATCTATGTTTGAAAAATAAAAAGCGGCCCCAAACGATGTCAAAAAGAGGTAAGGTCAGAATGTTATGCTAGATATTTGAGTTAAGAACACATTTACAGAGAGCTTGAAAACTGAAAACCAATGGAAGATGGTCAATTAATTTTGCTAAGAAAATTGGACAGATTTTGTCGCAATTTATTAAAATTGCAATTTCTCCTCTTAGACTTATCTATTTTTTGTGAAATCGATGAAAAATGAAAGATAACTCATATATCTAACTATTCCAAGTGGTCGTGCAGAAATATACCATTTGTAGAGAAAATGGAACCTGTTTGAATTCGCTGTATCTACTATGTTGTAAGCAACACTTGGGACAAATATTTTTTTAGGTAAGAAAATGGTGTTCAATGATCTTATAAAATTTTTACATATGTATAGAACACCTATATCTACTCCCAGTACAAACAGATTTGAAACAAAAGTTATTTTCAATTTATTAGAGCATTTTTCAATAAATAAAATATGAAACAGCGAAGAAAATATAAGTATCAAGTAAAAGTGAACCAACCTTATCTTATTTCACCCTCATGCAAGATTATTTCAAAGTAATGGAGAATATTTGAATACATAAGAAGATAAAAACAGTAGCTAAATCATCTAATCTATGCATGCAAAGAAGGAATAGAAATCATATAGTCATAAAATTCTCATTCTATCAAAATATGAACATGCATTGAGCTATTCTAATCACACTTGCTATGTATGTATTAATAATGCATGCTCTTGCATATATATAATATATAAGTTCAGTGAAGAATATCTAAGAGAGGATAGAGGTAATGTATTCTTACCTCAAGAACTTTTACAAACTATGCTCAAGACTAGCTTAAAAATAGTGACCACCAAGCAAACACCCTCTCATTTCTCCCTCTTTTTTCTTTTCTTTTTTCCTCTTTCTTTTTCTCTTACTCAGCCGTGTGTACAGGAATAGAGGGGTTGAAATAGTGCTCTATTTGTAGGGGTTTGGAGGCAACATATTTTTATTTATTTATTTATTTTTGGCATTTTATTTTAGTTTATTTTATTTCATCTTATTTTATTTATTTTTGACTTGGGAAACATTATCTATAAGGCATAGGCCTTGAGTATGTAAGTGGGTTTGGATGCGTGCCTTAGCATGCCTCTCTACAGCCTCCTTGGGAAGGAAGGTGGCCGACATTCTTTGCCGAAATCTGATTTCATTTTTTTTTTTTTTGTGTACAAAATAAAAGCAATGTTTTTTGTTAGACTTATTTATTTTGATGATTTATTTAATTATGTTTTAATTTATTTGAAAAAGAAAAATAGAATTCAAAATATATTTTGATGATTTATTTGAAAGAGAAAAATAGAATCAAAATTTATTTTGATGATTTATTTGAAAGTGAAAAATAAAATCAAAATTTATTTTGTCTCATTATTTCTCACCTAAACCTTTATCTTAAATGTTATTAGAATGTATTTAATATTTGATTAAATCAAGAGTTCAAACAGCCCAAAACAGAGGTTCAAACAATCCAGCACAGCAGCAGTTGAAAAGGTTCAAAAGAAAGTTATTCAAATTTGTAATGATGGAGTGGAAGATATTCAAATTAGTAATGATGGAGTACAACGGCTATAAATTCAAATGAATACAACGACTATAAACGACTATAAATTCAAATGAATACAACGGCTATAAGTTTCATTATATATACCAAAGCCTCTAATGCAAATAAGTTACAAAAAATCAGAAAATATTCTTTGATCTATAATCACTCACATCTATTCTCTGAAAAATTCTCTGAGAAGTGTTCTTCAATTTTTGTTTACATCCTCTCTCAGAAATTATACACTGAGCCTTATAGCATTAAGCTCATCTTTCCTGTGTGAGATTTACAGAAAAATTAAAGCTTCATTTTATATATCTATCTTTGAGAGATATTTATTGTAAGCTTTCTTTAAAAGCAAAAATACCATTTCATCTTGTAAAAGTGTTACAAACACTGTGTGCTTGAAATCTTGAGAGTGATTGTGAATCACCTAAGATTTGCAAGGGTTTGGGCTTGTAAAGTCTGTGTAAAATCCGTGGATGATTGCTCCATTTGTAAAGAAGTTGCTAGCACCCCTGTGAAGCTAGAAAGATAGTAGAAAATCTCAAGTGAAGCTTGAGGAGTGGATGTAGGCTTGGTTGAAGCTGAACCGCTATAAATCTGTTTCTCTCATCTTCCCTAATCTCTTTACTTTTCTACTACTGCTATAGCTATCTAATATTCATGTGTTAATCATTTGATTTACCCTGTATGTTAGTTATACTTCATTGTTATTTTACTTGATCATTTATTGCTAAATTCGTCATTGTGCTAGTTAATTATTTGTTGTACTAGTAGTAGATTTTATTGGGGTATTATTAATTTTAATTTGTAGAAACCTAATTCACCCCCCTCTTAGGTTGTTTTTTGGATAACAATTGGTATCAGAGCTTGGGGCTCTTGTTTAGATTTAACAATCTTGAGTTTTTTTATCCATAACAATCATGTTCTACTTACTCTACTGTAAGACAAACTAGCAATAGGCCACCTCTCTTTGATAGTAGTAATTACATTCATTAGAAAGAAAAAATGACTTTGTATCTTCAAGCTACCAATTATGCTTTGTGGCTCATTATCACTAAAGGTCCTAAAATCCCTACCAAGGTAGTAAACCACATCAATGTGCCTAAACTTGAGGATGAATTTGATGAGCGTGATTATAAACTCCTTCAAGCTAATGCTAAAGCCAAGCTTATTCTTGTGTGTGGACTAGATGCAAATGAGTACAATAGAATTTCTAGGTGTATTACTGTTAAAGAGATTTGGGATAAACTTGAAATCATCTATGAAGGAACTAGCCAAATAAATGAGTCTCGGATTGACATGCTTATTCATGATTATGAACTCTTTACTATAGAATCATTTGAATCTATTTCTGAGATGTTTTATAAATTTACCAATATTATTAATGCTCTAAAATCTCTTGGTAAATCTTATACTAATGGTGAGCTTATGAGAAAAATACTTAGGTCTTTGCCAAATGAATAGTAAGCTAAGGTTACAGCAATCCAAGAAGCAAAAGACCTAACAAAATTAGGCATTGAAAAACTCCTAGGCTCACTCATGGCTCATAAACTTTCAATGATAGATGACAGCAAAAAAAAAACCATTTGGGGAGAAAATGATGGAAAAGCCAACTTGTGTCTCATGGCTCTTGGAGAAGAAGAATTCACTTAAGATGAGGTAATTTCTAATTATGTAGAACTTGAAAGTGCTTTCAATGAATTACATGACATATTTAGAAATGTTTATGTTGAGAATTCTAAATTAAAAAAATTAGTTACTTCTTTTTCAAATGATGTGGATGTTTTAAAAATGAAAAATGCTACTTTGAAAAATGACTTTACGTCTATTGCCAATGAGAAAAACATTTTGAAAAACAATGTTGAGGATTTAAACAAAACTCTTGAAAATTTTGCAAAAGGAAAAGAAAACCTCAACAAGCTTCTTGGAAATAAAAAATGTGTTTTTGACAAAGTAGGCATTGGTTTTGATCCTCTTAAACCTTTTATGAGATTAAATGTTCTTGAGACTAATCCCTATGGACTCAAGAAAGTATGGGTACCAAGAAAGAAATCAAAATATTTTGTAAGTGGAATCTCAAAGAACACCAAGGACTTCGAGAGGAAATGCACAACAACAGTGTTTAATCTAAAGAGCAAAATCAGCCCCTACAAGAAGAAGAAGAATGATGAAATGAAAATCACCAAGATGAATAATAGAGATAATGTATGGGTGAAGATTCCAAAGAGGTAAATGAAGGTATAACTCCTAACGCACCTTTAAGCTTAAAGTTCTATATTCTTTAAGGTGTGATTTGTGTACAATAGGTTGTATCTAATCATTGCTTCCATGTAACCTAATTGTGCTTGAAAAATCTAGAAATACCCTAGATGTTGATTTGTGATTATGTATCAATTTTAAGCAGTATATAACAATCCCAATCAAACAATCAAGACAAATCGACACAACGATTTTACGTGAAAAAACCACAATTGGACACCTCCAATTGTGATAAAAAAAACCATGGGCAACAACTACAAAACAATCCACTAAGAAGATATAAAGGAATTACACAGGTATACTCTCAATTACCTAGCGAATCCACGCCCCAATTGAACCAACCTCTATGTGTCTCTTCCAACCCCGTCTTCACCTCCGAATTGTCTTGACGATGAGCCACTCTGGAATCCACCAAAGTTTCAAACTCGAATTCTTTAGAATCCACCGAAGAACAACTTTCTCTTTTGTGTAGAATAAACAAACAAACTTTTGATGTATGCTTCTTAAACCATGAGTTGAATACTCAATGAAAACATCAAAGAAAACTAGCAAAAAATCCCCAGATATAAACCTTAGAACCCAAAAAGAAGATCTGGAGGAGTTATCAAGTTTTGGGAGAAAACCAACTACTTATAGAAATCCAAAATAATCCTAGTTTTGGAAGAAAACCAATTCCTTATAGAAATCCAAAGTAATCCTAGTTTTGGAAGAAAACCAATTCCTTATAAAAATCCAAGAATTTGTGTTCGCGCGGTCCGCTAGAGCGTGGTAATTCCCGCTCGAGCGGAGGCTTCAAAATTGTGTGATTCATATAGGATTCACGCTCGAACAGAAGTTACCATGCTCGAGCGTCGAATCACACCATCTAGTATTTTTTCAGGCGAAATAGAGATGCTGTGAGCTTGCAATCCCCGCTCGAACGTCACTTTCCCTGCTTGAGCGGGGAGACCAAAATTGGAAAATCTAGAAAACTTGATCCTATTACAACCTCATTTTTGATCTATGGAAATTGACAAAGGCACGATTCGTGCTGGATTCGCATCTAATAAACTCATAGCCTCACTGAAATAAAAGGTGCGAAAACAAATACAACTGAAAGAAGTTTTGTCAAACAGGGTTGCCAAGAATAAAACCTAATAATCTCCCCCTTTGGCAATGCCGTGACAAAACACACCTAACAAATAAAATCCTAAACACCCCAACCCATTACAGCCAACAAAACCCAACTTCTTTCTCAAGGTCTTGATCTGCAAAACAGTTATTAGTGCCGCAATCTCCAAAACAACTATTAGTCCCACAAGAGTATATGAAAAAGCAACAGACATATGACACGATTATCTTGAAACATGAGATGGAAAACGTGAATAGATGAAAACTAAGACTCATGAAAAACAACTCTCAAACAACAAAAACAAGATCATAAACCAACCCAAGTCAAGATGAACCAAACTCCCCCTCACTAAAAGCAACCACAAACACTAAAAACAGTGAACAAGAAGAAAACGACAAAAATTAATATGGTAGAACAAGCAAGAAATTTCAGATTAGTACCTTAAAACACACAAGACTATCCAAAAAGCACAATTACTAGTAAACACAATGTGCACAGTCTGTAGAAAATTCCTCATGAAAGAAAGTGATGCATTATGTGAAAAGCATAGATCCCATGATAAAAGTGTGTGTGTGACTCTTGGAGTTCGACAAACACTAGATTCAGTCCTAGTAATGATTTGAAAGTTGGACCTCTGGCAAGAGAATCTAAGCACAACACAGGAAAGTCAAACCACTAGGAATCAAGGGTATTTGGTGAGTAAAGGCGGAGGCTCCCCCTCAATCAATGAATTTTTTTTATTTCTTTCTTTTGCACATTTTTTCTTCTACTCTTTCTTTTTCCTTTTCTTTTTCTTTTTCTTTTTCTTTTTCACACTCATTGGCGGCTGACACGCTCAAGAGTATGGAAACCGAACCAGAGAAGCATGGATATAATAAGGATGGCCTGGTTGGTGACTCTGAGGTAGCCTTTTCCTCATGGCTAGACTATAAAGAACAGAGGGGAAAGCCATGGAGATACAAAAAGATGGTAGGTGGTTAAGAGACTCAACATCACCCATGATATGCTAGCATAGGTCAATTCCTCTAGAAACGCAAAAGAACAATGACAGAAGTCCATAAAAAAAATCACTAAAGCGGAAGACTCCAAAATTTGCTAATCCAAGAGTGTGTACAGAATGAGACATACTAATCAAAAAACACACACTCCAAAATGAGTATTGACCACAGAAAGCACACTAACATGTAATGGATATTCTCATCAATACCAATATGCACCGATGACCACTCAAAAATTTCAAGCTTGCAAAACCATACTAAGAAAATCTTTTTGGGATTTTTTTTTCAAAAATAAAGCAAGACAGAAAAATGAACAAGCACACATGTAATGACAAAAAAAACACACAGAAACCCAAAAACTAAAATGACAAAACAAATTAACACAAGTCAAGTTTTCTCACCCAAACTGCTTTAGTACGAACAAAGTTGTGAGAATTGCAGTTCTTGGGTGGTGTCTTGACGTTGTGGTTCCTTTCCCCTGCGATGGGAACCCGTCTCGACTTGGCTTCCAACTTCCAATTTTTAGGTCTAGACAAATACACTCTCCCATGCAACTTATAATAATAAGGGCGAATATGACCATACATACCACAATGATGATAAATAAAAACAGGGTGTACAAGGTGTACCTTCTTTTCTTTTACCTTACCAACTCTAGGAAGTTTGAGAAGTCCATCCTTATGTTGAATTTTTTGTTCTCCCTTTCCATGAGTTCTTGTATCATGAGATGTAGATGCACTCTGTTTTTGCTCTTTGTTATCACCAAAGCCAATGCCACTCTTGTCAGAACAAATTTGTTGAGACCCAATGATATTGTCCAAAGTCTTTGATCCTCTGTTCCAAAGACCAATGGTTGCCATAGCACACTTGAGTTCTTCCTCTTTCTTGATCATTAGTTCTTCCAAAGCAACTTGAGACATCTCGAGAGTTTCAATTTTTTCTTCATATGTTGCATAGATTTGTTGTAGCTTATTCCTCTCTGTCTCACAAGTCAAGAGTTTTGCACAAAGAGCTTGTCGATCATTAGCTATCTTGATGGCATCAACCCTAGCTTCGGAAATCTCCTCCTTTAGTTTGACATTCTCACTTTCACATGCTGTGAGTTTCATAGTGAGTTTGTCATTCAATTTGGATAATTTAAGAGATTCCTTATACAACTTTTCATAAGCTTGCTCAAGCTCTTCATCATCACTACTCGAGGATTCATCATTAGTGGTATTCTCAATCGGCCTCTTCGGATACTCTGTTCGTCCTTCAGTTTCAGAAGCCACCATAAAAGCAAGGAATTGTTTATGTCCCTCTTCGCCTTGATCTTCGTTGTCACTTTCATCTTCATCAGATTCTGATTTATCATTCCAAGTGATGGCGAGGGCTTTCTTCTTTTTTAAACGAGTGGGGCATTCTGAAGCAAAGTGGCCATATCCTTGGCATTCATAGCATTGGACTCTTTCAGAGTTCCCTCGTATCTTTCCTTTCTCCTTCTTGGCTATAGAATTAATTTTGAGTTTATCTTTGCCTTTAGATTTATAAGTATGAGTAGATTCCAAAAGATTAGGATTCTTTTTCAAAAATGATTTTTTAAATTGCTTAACAAAAGCAGCCGTAATCTTGGAATCTATCTCACAATCCTCATCAGAATCCTCTCCAATTCTATGAGCACTACTAAAAGCAATATCTTTTTGTTTCTTTTTGAAATTCCTATGCGCCTCATAAGTTTGGAGATTTCCAACCAACTAATCCAGCTTGAGGTTGTCAACATCTTGAGCCTCCTCAATAGCCGTAACTTTTGGTTGGAACCGATCGGGCAAGAATCTCAAAATTTTTCCCACAACTTTGGATTCTGGTATTTTTTTACTTAAATTGAAGCTAGAATTTACAATGTCACTCAACTTCGCATAAAATTCATCAAAGGTCTCACTATCTTTCATTGAAAGGTTTTCGAAACTGGACGTGAGCCTTTGAAGTTTTGAGCGTTTAACCGAATGAGTGCCCTCATGAATGGTTTGTAAGATATCCCAAGCCTCTTTTGCGACTTCACAATTGCAAATTCGACTAAACTCTTCAGGTGTGACAGCGCAAAAGCGTGAATTGATAGCTTTACTATTCTAGCTACTATTTTGGTAATCAATTGTGTCCCACTTTTCAATTGGTTTGGGGAAAGTTACTCCATCAACGGTAATTGTTGGTTCGGTCCACCCATTCATGACAGATTGCCAAACTTTTTTATCTATTGATTTCAAAAACAATCTCATCCGAGCTTTCTAAAAAGAATAATTGGATCCGTCAAGTAAGGGTGGTCGAACCATAGAATTTTCCCTTACGAATTGAATCCATTATCACAAATCAAACAAGATCTCGTTCTAAAAGATATGTTTTTTTTTAAAAAAAATAGAACGACTTGCTCTGATACCAATTAAAAAATCTAGAAATACCCTAGATGTTGATTTGTGATTATGTATCAATTTTAAGCAGTATATAACAATCCCAATCAAACAATCAAGACAAATCGACACAACGATTTTACGTGGAAAAACCACAATTGGACACCTCCAATTGTGATAAAAAAATCACGAGCAACAGCTGCAAAACAATCCACTAAGAAGATATAAAGAAATTACACAGGTATACTCTCAATTACCTAGCGAATCCACGCCTGAATTGAACCAACCTCTATGTGTCTCTTCCAACTCCGTCTTCACCTCCGAATTGTCTTGACGATGAGCCACTCTGGAATCCACCGAAGCTTCAGGCTCGAATTCTTCAGAATCCACCGAAGAATAACTTTCTCTTTTGTGTAGAATAAACAAACAAACCTTTGATGTATGCTTCTTAAACCATGAGTTGAATACTCAATGAAAACATCAAAGAAAACTAGCAAAAAATCCCCAGATATAAACCTTAGAACCCAAAACGAAGATCTGGAGGAGTTATCAAGTTTTGGGAGAAAACCAACTACTTATAGAAATCCAAAGTAATCCTAGTTTTGGAAGAAAACCAATTCCTTATAGAAATCCAAAGTAATCCTAGTTTTAGAAGAAAACCAATTCCTTATAGAAATCTAAGAATCTGTGTTCGCGCGGTTCGCTCGAGTGTGGTAATTCCTGCTCGAGCGGAGGCTTCAAAATTGTGTGATTCATATAGGCTTCACGCTCAAGCAGAAGTTACCACACTCGATCGTCGAATCACACCATCCAGTATTTTTTCAGGCGAAACAGAGATGCTGTGAACTTGCAATCCCCGCTCGAGCGTCACTTTCTCCGCTCGAGCTGGGAGACCAAAATTGGAAAATCTGGAAAACTTGATCCTATTACAACCTCGGTTTTGATCCATGGAAATTGACAAAGGCACGATTCGGGTTGGATTTGCATCTAATAAACTCATAGCCTCACTGAAATAAAAGGTGCGAAAACAAATACAACTGAAAGGAGTTTTGTCAAACGGGGTTGCCAAGAATAAAACCTAACAGTACTAAGTTTGCTAAGTCATGTTCTGCTAGTTTCTTTCAAACATTCATTGAACTCAAAAATGAGAATTATATTATTTTGATGAATGCCTATTAGAATATGAATGATTCATGTATTCATTAACATTGTATATCATGTCATCCATTGCTATGAAAAAGAGATAAGAAGTGATAAATATGTTTTCTGAGCATACTTTTCACATCTTATATATGACTTCATACTAATATGTTAATTCCTTTTTGAGTCATATCTTTGTAGAATCAATTTTGATGTCATAGCATATTTTTTAGATGTATATTATCTATATTTTGAATTGTACATTTATGATCTCAAGAATATGCTCAATATGAAAATTTCATATTTATATGTTTTACATTAGAATATTTGAATGAATTATGAAATTCGTTGATTATGATCCATCAACAATGTCTAAATGAAAAGAAGTATCATACGTTTGTAGAGACATTGCATTTATCCTATTGAATATCTTTTGAATATAGATTATATTGGCATACATCTCATGAAATGCTTTTGATTGATAAATTGTTGAATTAATTGTTTATAGCATTCATGTTGTGTTCTACATTGAGTAAAATGTTTTATCACACTTGAGTATGTGGATTGAAATGATGAAAATGCCTCTAATAATGTTATATGATTAAATGAGATTGTTGCATCATTTTTAAAACAAAGAGCATAACACTATTTTCTTATGCATATTATGCTATGTGCTACAACTTGAAAATTCTAAAAAATAGCATTCCAAACTCTTGTTTGATCATTGAATTATTTTTCACTTTTTAAGTTTGTGATAAGAAGTGATTTGTGCTGTATTTTTATTGAGTAATAGTAATTGTTTTATGAATGCTATATTTACACAAATCACATTAGAAAAGGGTAGCACCAACTTAGGGGGAGAAATCATTTTGCTAACATACTTGTTAAACCCTTTTGAGATGAACTCCTCATGAAATAAAATTGAAGATTGAAAAGCTTCCATCTCTTGAATCTAGCATATGCCTCATATACTCTCTTAAGCTTTTGAGGTAAAAATTCTATCTTATAGCTTTTGAGCTAATACTGTTATTACTTTGATATGAAAAAGATTAATTATGCTTTATATGATTTGCAATGTATACTCTTTGATGATGCCCTTGCCTAAAATCATGCCTATGCTTAAAATGTGTGCTATATATTGAAACTCATGATTTTTCTTGGCATGTGAATTGCTATACCTTGAATATGCTTCATTTTTTGGATTTACATTAGCTCCATGAGATTATATTGAGTTTAACCTATTATGAGCAATATTTGGTATTCTACATAATACTTGGGCTATGATTGTTAAATCTTCTAGATTACATATTAGTATCATTGGTAAATTGCATGTTGGTATCATTTTGGCATCCTATTTGATATTATTGACGAGAAAATTTTAGTTATAACCTTTCATTTATCATATCTCTTATTGATTTTGCCAAATGAAACAAGGGGAAGAATTTAAACTTGATTATTTTTTAAAATCCCCCCAGTTTCTATTCTGTTTTTTATATCAAACTTATGGGCTTGCACCTTCACATGTTACTATTTTTTTTTTGTCCATTATTGTCAAATGGTATGAGCTTCAATTGTATAATCATTATGTGCTATCATTTTTTTTTGTATCATAGAGTTACCTTGATATGGATGATTATTTATGCTATAATGAGACTTACATTCTTTCATCCTATATGTTATACCATACTCCCTCCTTGTGCTTGATTTTGTTGAAAATGTCATCGAGGGAGAAAAAGAGACTTGATTGTTTTAGTATCTCTGATTATTTTGGTATCTCTATGCTTTTGGTATCTTAATTCTTACAACATGACCTTTGAACTGATTAGTTGTTGATAATGTAAGAGAAATATCATTTTCCTCAAGGAAGAGTGACTTGAACTTTAGCTCCATATTTATGCTCTTGCTTGACAACCTTGTTTGATCTATGCGCTATTGTGTCTATTATAGTCTTGAGATTGGTATGCTCTTGCTAAAAAATTGAGAATCAGATCATGCTCCAATGCTTCTCATATACTCATTAACAATTTGGTCTCTTATTATCATTTTTTGTTTAGGCTTAATTTTCTTATTTTTTTCTCTGTTTTTTAATTCCATTTTTCAGTACTTAAACATAAGCACAATAACAAATCAAAATACAAATATTTACCTAAAAAAAAAACACCATTCATTTTTTTTTACGGCCACACGCCGATCAAAATAAACATAAAAAGAAAACCTTTATTTTTTTTCGGCCATACGCCGATCTTACTTACTCGCCTCTTCCATCATTTTCTTCTTCTTTTTATCACCTTGGGCGACCCTTGACACCCCTGCCCTGTGCTTTCGTCGAGAGCAACGACTTCCTGCTGACTATCAAAGGCCAAGGACGACATTGCTCCAAATCGGGCCATGAAGGTGGTCTTCCGTTTAAGCACTTTATTTTCGGTCTTCAGTGCGCCTATTTTTGCTCGCACATCCTTGTACATGCGCTGAAGCAGAGAGAGTTGGGCGTTGACCTGATGGAGCTCACTCGTTCTGTTCTGTATTCGCTGAGCCAATTTTATAACTGCAGTCACCGTCTCCATACAGGATGTCAGTGTAAAATGATTGGCTTCAATGTCTGATTGAGTTGTCATTATTTGCTCAATCGACATCATAGGAAGGTTGGAAAGAGTAGGAGCCGGGGCACTTGGCCCAATAGAGCTTATGGGATTGTTCAGGTTCGGAAACAGAGTGAGGAGACAGGATGATGAAGCCATGGTTTAGAGGTGAAAGGTGTAAAAGAAATGAGTTGCGAGGCAACAGAAGAGAATGGTAAAGAAGATCGAAAAGAGTGATGAAAAAGAGATAGAAAATAGTGAGGTGTAGAAGAAGAAGCAGACGAGTGTGATTAAGAAGAGGGCTAAAGAGAAGAGGCTGAAGAGAAGAAGACAAAGAGGAAAAGATAGGCGAGGCGAGCGACAATTGAGAAGAGCTGCTTTTGTCGGTCAATGACGCAAAAGTGAGGCCGCGTGTCAAACGCGTTTATCGAAGGAAAAAGAGAGACGCGAAAGAGTTGTGTGTGTACGCATATATTTATATATATATGTTTTGATTATCTATTTTTTGATGTCATTTATCACTATCATTTTCCTCCACCTCCTCCAGATTTTGATCCATGATTTTCTTTTGATAATGTCACAGGGGAGAGAAATTATATGATGTTATGTATTATGGTATTATTTTCAATCTAATTTGATGTTATGTATTTATAGTTTGATATCTTAATCTTATATCATGTTGTTGATTAAAACTTATTTATTACACATGTGCTAACCTATATATTTAGAAATGAATTCAGGGAGCATGACTTGAGGGGGAGTCTTTCTTACTCCCAAATCAAATCAAATTAAAACATTATTGTGTGCCATCATCAAAAAGGGAGAGATTGCTAGGCTTATTTATGTTGATAATTTATTTAATTATGTTTTAATTTATTTGAAAGAGAAAAATAGAATTTAAAATTTATTTTGATGATTTATTTAATTATATTTTAATAGAATGTGTATGCATAAAAGGAAAAAGAGAGACGCGGGAGAGTTGTATGTGTATGCATATATGTATATATATGTTTTGATTATCTATTTTTTGATGCCATTTATCACTATCATTTTTCTCCTCCTCCTCCTCCTCCAGATTCTGACCCATGATTTCCTTTTGATAATGTCACAGGGGGAGAAATTATATGATGTTATGTATTATGATATTATTTTCAAACTAATCTGATGGTATGCATTTATAGTTTGATATCTTAATCTTATATCATGTTATTGATTAAAGCTTATTTATTACACATGTGTTAACATATGCATTTAGAAATGAATTCAGGGAGCATGACTTGAGGGGGAGCCTTTCTTACTCCCAAATCAAATCAAAATATCATTGTGTGCCATCAACAAAAAGGGGGAGATTGTTAGACTTATTTATTTTGATGATTTATTTAATTATATTTTAATTTATTTGAAAGAAAAAAATAGAATCCAAAATATATTTTGATGATTTATTTAATTATATTTTAATATAATCAAAATTTATTTTGATGATTTATTTGAAAGAGAAAAATAGAATCAAAATTTATTTTGATGATTTATTTGAAAGTGAAAAATAGAATCAAAATTTATTTTGTCCCATTATTTCTCACCTAAACCTTTATCCTAAATGTTATTAGAATGTATTTAATATTTGATTAAATCAGGAGTTCAAACAGCCCAAAACAGAGGTTCAAACAACCCAAAAACAGAGGTTCAAACAACCCAGCACAGCAGCAGTTCAAAAGGTTCAAGTGGAAGAAACTCAAATTTGTAATGATGGAGTGAATGATATTCAAATTAGTAATGATGGAGTACAACGGCTATAAACGGTTATAAATTCAAATGAATACAACGGCTATAAACGGCTATAAGTTTCATTATATATACCAAAGCCTCTAATGTAAACAAGTTACAAAAAATCAGAAAATATTCTTTAATCTATAATTACTCACATCTATTCTCTGAAAAATTCTCTGAGAAGTGTTATTCAGTTTTTGTTTACATCCTCTCTCATAAATTATACACTGAGCCTTATAGCATTAAGCTCATCTTTCCTGTGTGAGATTTACAGAAAAATCAAAACTTCATTTTATATATCTATCTTTGAGAGATATTTATTGTAAACTTTCTTTAAAAGTAAAAATACCATTTCATCTTGTAAAAGTGTTGCAAACACTGTATTCTTGAAATCTTGAGAGTGATTGTGAATCACCTAAGATTTGCAAGGGTTTGAGCTTGTGAAGTCTGTGTAAAATCCATGGAGGATTGCTCCATTTGTAAAAAGGTTGCTGGCACCCCTGTGAAGGTAGAAAATAGTGGAAAATCTCAACTGAAGCTTGATGAGTGGATGTAGGCTTGGTTGAAACTGAACCACTATAAATTTGTTTTTCTCCTCTTCCCTAATCTCTTTACTTTTCTACTACTGTTATAGCTATCTAATATTCATGTGTTAATCATTTGATTTACCCTGTATGTTAGTTATACTTCATTATTATTTTGCTTGATCATTTACTGCTAAGTTCGTTATTATGCTAGTTAATAATTTGTTGTACTAGTAGTTAATTTTATTGGGGTATTATTAATTTTAATTTGTAGAAACCTAATTCATCCCCCCTTTTAGGTTGCTTTTTGGGTAACATTTTTATAACCTATCCACTAGATGTTTTGCTCCCTACTATTCCCTAACTAACTCAGTTATTATTTATTTAACTCATTTAGTTTTCATAATTGTATTTAGATACAAAAATTTAATCACAGAAATATAATTAAATTTATTTAAATGAGTTTAATATTAGTATTAATCATGATACTATTAACATTATAATTTAATAATTTAATAATCGCTATTAATTGACTTAATTTTATTATTAACAAATTAATTAGTTATTTAAAAATTTAGATTCTTACACCGCTACCACCACCATTACTATTACCACTATCATAACCGCTACCACCACCCCTATACCCTCACCACCACAACCACCACCACCATTACAATATAAAAATCAAAATATAAAATTTCAAAATAATAAATTTTAAATTTGATTTCATATATATTAAACAATTTATTTTTAATTCAGTACTTAAATTTTTTTCAAACAGTTTTTTAGCTTAAAAAATTTAACATTCAATTTTGAATACTTTTTTCAAATACTACCTTACTTTCCATAGAAATAGATTAAAGTACCTCTTGTATTTCCAGAATACAACTTTCGAAGTTCCATAACATTGCTCAATTAATCAATTACATTTTTCATTTTGCTTTGAATTCTAGTTCTATTGCATTGGTTCTTACCAAAACACAACCAGTAAAGTCTTCTTTATTAAGGCTAAAAAAAAGCTTATCACATAATCTCTTGATAAATGAATTGACTTATAAAATTTTGTAAGGACTTTTCACTAGCACGCAATAAATTATATTTTTCACTTTCAAAGTGTCAATATAGCCCACATACGCATAAGAGTAGAGGTAGTGATGATGGGTGAGATCATAATCACCTTGTTTGGTTTACATTAAATTGGTGAAAATTGAATTTTTTATTTTTCGTATTTTGTTATATTTAGTGAATTTTTTTTGATAATTTAAGTAAATTTTTTACTTTTTGGAAACACTTAGGCCTCGTTTGGCAAGTGGCAGTCACTAAAAAAACTAAAAAGCCAACGACTCATATTAAAAAGTCAAAAATTTTATTTTTCTCTCTATTTTTTGTACATCTTTTTGTAAAAAGTTAAAAATCATCCTAAACATATTACTTTTTCTTACATCACATTTTAGCTAAAAAATTAAAAAGTTACTAAAAAAGCCAATTCCAAAACGAGACCGTAATTTAGATTGCCTTAAAAAGTATAATATTGAATTAACCAAAAAAAAATCAATTTTTTAATCTAGATACAAAAATAATTTTAATTTTCAGAAAATCAATAAAAAAAAATTCAATTGAAAAAGTTCGTCGGACCGTCTAGTTTTGGCGGGAATCTGACCGGGTCAGGCCGGGCCGGACCGTTTATATTCTACGTGTAAGGTAGAGCAATATACATATACAGATAGACAAACATGTGTATTCATTTTTAAAAACCCTAGATCCGATCTCATGCAAAAATTGCTTTCCAATCGCACCCACTTTCCACAAATACATACGTAACAATTGGTTAGGGTTTGAGAGCGAATCGAATAGAATTGATTAGAGTGATGTTTAGGGTTTCATAGGAGGACGATAATGGTCAATTCAGTTGTGGTTTGTTTGTGTTGTATGGGCGAAGAATGCCGGATTTGCGGAGAGGAGTAGGTGTAGCCCCCCGCACACAGAAGAAATCGGAGGTAGTAGTTGGGAATTACATCAAGACTCGGGCAGCGGTAGCAAAAGCCAAGGCCAAGGCCAAGGCCAGGGCGGCACTAGCAGCAGGAGCAGCAGCAGCGGCAAAGAAGCGGAAGGAGGTGCAGTTGGCTCTGATTTCGGAGGAGGATAACAAGGTTGCTGAAGAGGGTGGGTCTTTTCCTAGGAGTGGAGGCAGAGTAAGAGGAGGTGGTGGTGCTGAGACCATGGGGGATGAAAGTGGTGGTTTAAGTGCTAATAAAGTTACTGGCCAGGAAGAAGAGGGTAGCACAGCTCCTTTCCCCGAGACGGTATGTAATGCATATATATATGGATTGTGTTTATATATATTAGATTTGATTTGTATAAGATGTTACAATGAAACCCAATAAATTATAATCATAAAAAAACTCCCAAACTCCCAAAGTGGGAAAGAAATTTCCAATTAATATACGGGGAATACGACCCATATGCAGGTAGGGATATTGGAACTACTGTACTGACCTTCTAGTGTGTTTATTTATATATCTATATCTATCTATATATATATATATATATATTTTAGATTTGATTCATATAAGATATTACAATGAAGCCCAATGAATTATAATCATAAAAAAAACTCCCAATCTCCCAAAGTGGGAAAGAAATTCCTAATTAATATATGGGGAATAAGACCCCCATGCAGGGAGGGATATTCGAACTACTGTACTGACCTTCTAGTGAGGTGCAGAAGTTTTGGTCTATCTGACTAACCCCGTTGGTTGTGTTTGTTTATATATGGAAGTTTATTTATGTAGGAGGAGTACATGCTTACGAATGAATGACTGCTTGTTTTGTTTATATATGGGAATATACAGTTTGTGTATTTTGTTGTTTTATCTCAGGTATTGTCATTGTTGACTAAAAAATTTGGTTTGGATATTTGTTGCTTTTAATATTTGCTTGAAAATGAATGTCTTCCCATTCCCAGTTATATAACTTTTCAAATATCCAATGATGCATTTACGAGAATTTTGTTTATGTATTTTTGCTTTTTGTAGGTTCAAGTGGGCGGGTCACCATTATACAAGATTGAGAGGAAGTTGGGTAAAGGTGGGTTTGGTCAGGTATTTGTTGGTCGCCGTCTTTCAGTCATTTCGGGTGGAAATGACCGCACTACGGGTCCTGGGGCTACGGAGGTAAGGTTATTTAAAGTTCTCATTATGTGAGCAATTAAATTTTATGGTTTTTTCTCCCTTGTTTATTTTATTATTTTTTTTTGGGAGGGGTAATTGTTGTCTTTTTGTGTAATGAGGCTATGAATTTCTTTTGGTGTGTTGTTCTTATATTAGGTAGCTCTGAAATTTGAGCATCGAAATAGCAAAGGCTGTAACTATGGTCCTCCATATGAGTGGCAAGTGTACAAGTAAGGATAACTATTTATTTTGTACAGATGTATGTGATATTAGGATTCTATTTCTGTTGTTTTGAAACTTGTTCTTTTTGTGGATGAACAGCACTCTTGGTGGTAGTCATGGAGTGCCTAGAGTACACTATAAAGGAAAACAAGGAGACTATTATGTAATGGTATGTTAAGCAACTTCATGCCCCTTTATACATTGGTTACCATGTAAAAGGTATAAATTTAACTTGTGCATATATTTGTAGGTTATGGACATGCTAGGGCCTAGCTTATGGGATGTATGGAATTCTTCAGGACAGTCGTGAGTATCCCATACTTGATAATTTTCAATAGGCTTTGTTTTTTTGACCTATGCATATTCAATAGGATTTGAATCTTTATCTCTTATGGTGGATAGAATGTTTCGCATTTTGGTAAATTATTATTTTTTTAATCTGTCATAGACTGCTGGTTAGAGGGAATAATATTGCAATCAGTAGATCTATCCCTTCCTTTGACATGGTAGGATGGAAAAATACGATTGATGTAGCAGACCCAAAGAATTGGGATAAGACTTTATAAAGTTGAGGATTACTCCTGTGCTTGCAGGAGATTAAAACTCAAAAACTGACTTAAGGGGCAATTACAAGTTAAGGTTGAACAAAACAAACATAGTTGATGCCCCAAAATTCACCAGTGGGACAGGGAAGAAGGCTGATATGGTGTATATATTGCCTGTGTATTATGAGGCTGTGGCCCAATTCTCACAATTCCACTTTATGTCTAAAATGTGCACCTTAAAAACATGGGTAAACTACCAATAGATCCTAATAGTTGGACTTAATTCCTATAAATTCTTATTGAAAATAAGTCTTGGTAAAATTGTCGCTAAAAGTAATTTTTTTGTGACAATTTTTTATATATGTCGCTAAAAATTGACAATTAGTGATTTTTTTTTGTCATGATTTTTATAAATTGTCGCTAAAATTTACAATTGGTGACTTTTTTTATGACAAATTTTTTCCATAGGACCTATTAGACAATAAATCCACTTATTAGGACCTACTAGACAATAAGTCCACTTATTAGGACCTACACGTGAGTACCCCTAAAAACTTGTATGAGATCCTTACAGAGAATTGAAAGTTATGAGTATGGAATTTCCCCTTTCATGTTTATGAAAATGATTTCACTTTGGGTTATAGCAACTCATTTTAATAATTTTATACATCAAAAAGGGTTATAGTATGTGAATCAACATTCATAACTCCCAAGTGTTTACTGCCCTAGCTTTGGCAGTGCAGTGCCCTCTAGTTACAGAGCTGGTTTTGTTTATTCACAATGCAAGCTGCTATGTTTTTATGTATTTTACAGGATGGGTTTGATTTCATTATCTTCTTAATATTCACTAAAAATTATCTTCTCGCTATCTTAACATGTTTAATTAGTTGTTTACATTTGTATATTTTTCTTTTTCCTTGGGGTAGGATTTGGTGGGATAAGTCATGTATCTTGTGTTCACTAGTAAAGGAAGCATGTGCGTTGCACGTGAGAGATGGAAAAAAATGCATGCCAAAAATGAAATATATGTTTGAAATAGAAAGTAAGAAACAATATATGTTTGAAATATAAAGTAAGAAATAGAAATGTACATAAAGAAAATGTTAGAAATACAATGAAATTATTACTGTAAAGTAACTACAAATTGGAATTTTTAAGATGGCATATAAATTAATTAATTACGACATAATCCTTACATGTTGCCTTCTCAACTTAATTATTATATTGAGGCAATTCTTATGCTAATATATTAGATATTTTAGGAAATGCTTCTAAAATATTTCATGTGTGCATTATAATGGAACAATTTTAAGAAAAACAAATAAAGAACGAAAACTTAATCATTTAAGTACTCTTTCTTTTAGTAGAATGATTGGTGAAACTATCTATAACCATATCAAAGGGCATTGCCTCATTTATGTATTTTAATTATGGTGAAATGGTAAGTGCCTAAATCATTGCAGTTTGAATGATGTTATTAAGCATCTCAACCAAAGGTTAGTTTAATAAAATAAAATAAAAAATGAAAACAACACGGATACAAAAGATAACTTGAATATTATGTGAATATAAAATTGTTGGAGAATTTTAGTTATAAAGATAGAAAAATAGTTAAAAATGGGAAAAAATCAACGAAACATTTTATAAGGATAATGATTTGACCCAAATATTTGTTTTAAAAGGTACAATTTACAATAATTTGTGTATGGTTTTTAAATTTATAGAAAAAAAGTGTAAAAAAATTGATTAAATGTAAGTTAAATTTTTCACCACCACCACCACTGCTTACCCCACCACAAATATTGCTCTCTGCAAACAGTAAATTAAAAACCCATTAAATCTCGCCCCAAAAAAAAAAAAAAAATGGCAATAATGCCACACATATTTATACAAAATGACATTTATGAAAGGTTGTTTGGTAGCGTTGAAGCATTACTCCATGCTTAGACTTGTCATATTGTCTTTCCAAAAAGAGACACAAAAGTGGTGGGTTACATTATTTTAGCCAATATAATTCTAGTTTTGGCACCACATAAATTTACCATTAAAGCAAAATATAATTTTTCCATATTTATCAGTTAGAGAAAAATGTTTAGATTTGCAAAAATTCCTCCCACCTTTCATTGGTATATTCATTTCACCCTTCAGTAGTCACTATGATTCATGATCTCTGTTTTACATTCTCTCATCCTCTCTCTCTACTATTCTCTTTCTTGAATCTTTCTCTCTTTATAGACCACCACTCTCGTATATATTTTTCTTCTACTTTCTCTACTCTTCTTTCCTTGCACACTCTCTTTACGGACCATCACTCATCTCTTTATTTTTCTTCTACTCTCTACTCTCTCTTCCACACATCTCTAAAATTCACCATTCATATGAATTAACCCCCAGAGTCAAAATTATTGTAAGGCAATGCAAACCCCCCCCCCCCCACACACACACACACACACACACACGCAAAAAAAAAAGAAAAAAAAAAGACCAAGAGAGAAAAAGAATTACAGTGAAAGGAAGGGAGAAGAAGGTGGTGCGGGTTGGACTGGCCATTATTTTCAAAGATGGCCTCACCGTAGGAATTCAAAGTTTGACTAGGGTTAAAAGAAGTGATCTAGGTTTGTATTGAGAGAACGGGGGATTGTTTAAGATTGTTTGTAAATACTTGTATTGGTGTGGTGCAAGTTCACGGTTTTTAAAACCCATTTGGCAATGTCTTTATGCCTTCTTTTTGCTTTCACGTATCTGGCAGTGTATCTTATTGAATTCCAACCAATGTATCACTTGGAGTTGGGGTTGTTTTTGGAATTATAAAAATGTAGAAAACACTATTGGACTCTTCACTCTTTTTATAGTAGTAGAGATAGATACATAGTGGCATGCCTTTCTATGACTCAGACACACTACTGAATCTTTTGCTGCTCGCACCAGTGTATCGCATATAAGATGGCTTGTTATAATCATTTTGATAGAAAATAGACTTGTTGGCTGGGTATCTTAATCTTTTGCATTAACTTGTCATCTGCACAGGATGTCCTCTGAAATGGTAGCATGTATCGCAGTTGAGTCTTTATCGATCCTAGAGAAGATGCACTCAAGGGGGTATGATTCTATAATTTTGAAGTCTTTTTTTCACTGTATAATTTTACTAGTCAATATCCTAAATTTGTTCCATAAATTATTGATAGGCTTCTTGATGATTTTTTTCCCAAGTACTTCCTAGTTTTGTTTTGCTTTTTTGTTTGTCATATGTTTCCCAACGTAATTGTTGTTCGTATTAGCTATGTGCATGGAGATGTAAAGCCAGAAAACTTTTTACTTGGCCGGCCATCTTCACCGCAAGAGAAGAAGTTGTTTCTTGTTGATTTGGGATTAGGTGCGTGAATTTTTTTCACTATTTAATGTATCATTTTATTTATATACTTTTGTAGTGAGTAGTCTATTTTAACTTATTTTTCAACTAATGAATTGCAGCAACAAAGTGGAGAGATAGCTCCAATAAGCATGTTGACTATGATCAACGTCCTGATATGTTCAGGTATACTATTACTTGTCATCGTGGGTTATTGCTTTGCAAATTTAAGTATTCATCTATCATCTTTATATCTTTATTGCGTGATTTTTCAGAGGAACTGTTCGATATGCTAGCGCTCATGCTCACTTGGGTAGAACTGCCAGTAGAAGAGATGATCTAGAATCTCTTGCGTATACACTCATTTTTCTTCACCGAGGCAGGCTTCCATGGCAAGGGTATCAGGTATGCTGGAGTCCCCATTAGCTACTTCATATCTTTCTGGGAGAGTTTAACCATTGCCAGACTTGCTGTATAGATGTAATATTTTTTCTCTCTTATGCCCACATTGCTTTTTCTCTGTTAGGGTGATAATAAATCATTCCTAGTTTGCAAGAAGAAGATGGCAACGTCTCCTGAAATGATGTGCTGCTTCTGCCCTGCACCACTAAAACAATTTCTTGAAATTGTGATTAACATGAAATTTGATGAAGAGCCTAACTATTCCAAGCTAATCTCCCTGTTTGAGGGACTGATTGGACCAAATCCTGCTATAAGGCCAATAAACACTGATGGTGCTCAAAAGGTGATTCTAGTGATCTTTGAATTTATGACTATGATTCCTTTTCTTGTGCACCTTGCTATTAACAAATCCTGCTTGTGTAATCATTGGTAGATTATATATCAAGTTGGTCAAAAACGAAGTAGATTGAATATTGAGGAGGATGAGGATGGGCTCCCTAAGAAGAAGGTTCGTCTAGGAGTTCCTGCCACACAGTGGATTTCAATTTACAATGCAAGGCAACCTATGAAACAGAGGTAGAATTGTGTTTTATTGTTTATTTTGTATTACTATCACTTACTAGGAAGTTGTTTAAATCTTATTTTTTATTTTCACAATATCAATTTAGTACACTAATGGATGCTATGGCTTGGATAGATTAGAACAAGTTGCTGCTATTCATGTTGCTGGACTAAAGTGGTGGCCTTCAAATTATATGGTTATTATATTGTGAATGTTTTCATGAGGTCCTTTTTTGTGAAATTATTTTTCTATTGCTGTGTTGTCAGTTGTCACTTACCAGAATTCAAATTTCTCTAAGTGGCTTGAATATATATCTCACTAATCCTAGTAGAATTAACATTACTTTATTTTGTGATTGATTATGAGGAGCTGTTGGGATGCTGTCTTTGGTTGAGAACTTGAGAGGCTTCACATGGAAGGATTTTCACCATTGATAATCTCATTAGGAGGAAAAAAGTCTGATCTTTTTGTATTACATTTGTAAAGAAGCAGGGGAGTCTGTTTCAACTTGGTATGTTTTTGTATTGCTAGCCATCTGTGGGCCTTGATTTTGGGGCTTTATGGGGGTTGTCCAGAATGTTAACAGAAGTTATTAGTGGGTGAAAAGGGAGTTTTTTGGTAAGCTAAGCAACAAGAATTGGAATGTTGCTCCTCTTTGATTGATGTGGTGCATTTGGGGACAGAAGCTGATCCAAAAAAAAAAAAAAATGTGGTGTATTTGGGGACAGAAAGGGCACTCTTTTGAAGGCATGGATTATGTGGTTGTGTTAAATAGTTATCATTAAAGATTTTGTTTGATTAGGTTAAAGAGAGGGAGGACCTTTATCTGGAGAGTTCATATATATATACACACACATTTAGTATATACAGGTGACACTTCCTTGATGCCTTTTTGTTTGGTTCATTTGGAAATTTCCTGGAAAGCTAATCTTTGGTTTTTTTTCTCCATTAGAACAATAGGGCCGTTACGCTCATCACTAAACTTGTTGGTGAGTTGAAATATAAGGTTGAATTGATCATCAAAAGAAGAATTAGGCCAAAAATTAGAATACACTCCGCTAAAATAAAACTTCCATGTTACTTATTAAAAATATATGTATTGAACCCAATTCTGGTTGGATTTTGCTTTGTCATGGAAGTCTGTGAAGTCATTGTAGCTTTTACAGTGGTTGTGAAGTTTGCAAGAAGCTGTTTGGCTGTTTTGATGGAATGAATGTCTATTTGAGAAAAGGTGTTTGCAATGCATAGAATTTTAGTCCACCCGATAGTGTAGTTTTAGAACTGATATACTATGAATTTGTTAGTGGGGCTGTTTATTTTGTTGGGCCCGATTATTTTGGTGTGGGTTGCTAGCTTGAGTGCTTCTCTTTGGTTTCTTTGACTTTAGATGATAATTTCAATGATGTTTAATCAGTTGAATGCAGTAGGGGCTTGCTGTTGTTTGGATAAACTCAACAAGCACATTGGCCTTGCTAATTACTATTTATTCGCTGTGATCTGTTTAAGTGTTACGTTACCTACTTACTGACTTTTGTTCTGTTATTAGGTACCACTATAATGTGGCAGATGGAAGACTGGCCCAACATGTGGAGAGAGGAAATGCAGATGGTCTACTCATCAGTTGTGTGGCATCCTGTTCCAATTTATGGGCACTTATTATGGATGCTCGAACTGGTTTCACAAGCCAAGTATATGAGTTATCACCTAACTTCTTACACAAGGTGAATTTTTGTGTTTCGTATTTGTGTTTTGTTTATTGTCTACATACATTGATATCAGAGCTCATTTAACAAGTAGCATATTTGATTTTCT
The DNA here is from genome assembly GCF_055761805.1 of Camellia sinensis. NCBI lineage: Eukaryota > Viridiplantae > Streptophyta > Magnoliopsida > Ericales > Theaceae > Camellia > Camellia sinensis. The sequence continues at coordinate 23,179,185 of NW_028128987.1, read as the reverse complement.
AATTGTAGGAATGGATCATGGAACAATGGGAGAAGAATTATTACATTAGTTCCATTGCTGGCGCTAACAACGGAAGTTCTCTGGTGGTGATGTCCAAAGGTATGTTTGCTTTATATTGTAGTAGTAGTTCTTATTGATGGATGATTCAACTCCATTTTGATGGAAAGATGTGCAACTTGAGTTATGTTTGCCAAATTTTGTTGGGTTCATTTGCCCTTAGTGCTTTAGTGATAGTTGAATGTTGGGTTCTCCAATCGAAGGATAGCCTAGATAATGTTTTAAGTTTTTACACCCTATGCTTATCTATACTTGCATGCTTTAAATCTGTATGTCTCATCTTGTTTATCATTCCATAAAATGTCTTGGTACATGATGTAAGCAACAAATGCTTTCAAGAGAACTGTTGTACATGGAAATGAAGTTTGGGATGTTTCTTACGTGTAAGATGTAAATCAGCCCAACTTAGGTGGGTGGCTGTATGAGAGGTCGATTAGGTGGATTCTTGGTCATGTTTGTTTAGTTTTAGTAAGCCTCAAGCTTTGCCCGAACTTCAAAAAGTGAAGTTTAGATGCTGATGTGTTTGGTGTTCATTGTTTATTGAGAGATTGACTCTTTTGTCATTGTGATAATAAGGAGAGGGCATTAATGTTTTAAGGTTTTATGGTACCCAAATATTATATTCGTGATACATTGACCTGCCAAATCATTTTAAATACAGCAGCCATTGCACAAAGAGTACTGAAATAATGAGCTGAAGAAAATTTATATTGAGTGCAAAAGGTTCTCATGTTTTGATCTTGGATTTTATGCAGATTATGCCAGATACACAATATTTTGAGTATTGACATGTAAGACGTAGCTATATGTGATGCGGAACATGTGCGCTAGAAGTTTGGCATAGAGATTTTTATTTATTTTATAATTTTATGTTTTAATATTTACGTTTATTTATTTTTAATTGTAGTTTAGTTAGGAGGATCTTATTAATAGTTGGTTTTTATTTTTATTAGAGTGTAGTTTCAGATTTTAATTAGGGTTTTAAGGTTCAGGGCTACGGTGCAAAGGTTACTAGAAGAGGGATGAATGAAAAGCTGACGGAAAACTTGTCAGGAATATGGTCTCGTAACATAGGAAATTCATTTGGGACTTGCCGACGTAGTGGATAGATCAAAGAGAAATCTATATCAGTTAGGTCTTCATAAGAAGGGAGAGATTGAAACAAATGACTGTCATATAAGAGACAAATATTAGTATGAGGATGATGATAATGGCTGTCAGTTGTGTTTGTGGTTTTTAGAAGGTTGAATTGAATGTTATGTTTATGGATTTTTCTCTACCTGAATGTTACTTTTGTGATCTTTGGAATTCTAGAAATATTTGTTTATGTTGAAAACTTTGCCTATATATTTATTTTATCTTATTTTTGCTTATCTTGTACAACTTGTGCCACAATTAGGCTCTAGGAGACATTAGCACCTCAATGCGCAGCTAGAGCTTTTTAAAACCTTGTTTGTTCCTATTTTTAGTTGCAAAACTAGGTTTACAGTCAATATGTTGATATATCTATTTGCTGAAATGGTTCTTGTCCATTTAAGCACATGTGCATGTAAAACCCCTGTTTAGGTGGAGTTTCTTATGTTGATTGTTGTGCATTAATAAGATGCAGATATTTGATATTAACTGCTGGATGGAACCCTGGGTCTTCCCATAGTTTCTTTGCGTGTGTATGCATTTTTCTTGTGTTGTTCTTTTTGTCTTTGATTTCAAGCTAGTCTTTCAGTTCTGGTTGTTTCAATAATCACTTGCATACGCACTGGTTACCATCTGTCTTGGCCAAATTTTTTTGGTTTCATTTACTAAGCTTTGAGGTTATGATCATATTTTGCAGGCATGCAATATACTCAACAGTCTTATAAAGTAAGTGACTCCTTTCCCTTCAAGTGGATAAACAAGAAGTGGAGAGAAGGGTTTCATGTGACCTCCATGGCAACTGCTGGTAGCCGATGGGCTGTTGTCATGTCTCGCAATACTGGCTTCAGTGATCAGGTTGAGTTCTTGCCTTCACTTATTCCCATCTTTGTTATCTCCTTGCAAAAAACTAGCCTGTTTGGTATTTTTTTTGAAACTTCTCTGTTTTTGAAAAATAAGAAAAATAATACAATGAGAAAACCACATTTAGCATTGTTGAAATCTATTTCTGAAAATATCCTGAAGACAGATTGTTTCTGGAAAACTCCATAAAATCAATTGTGTGGATGATATCAAGGGGTCCTAAGCTCTGTTAACACTTCCAAGTCTGTCTTTAACTACAAGGGCCTCCTGCTAGTTTTGTATTTTCTGGGAAAAGAATGAGGCCTTTTGCCTTTATTTATTTTTATTTTTATTTTGAGTGTGTTAGGTAGGTCTTTTAGTTTTGATTGGGAGTGCATATGTCCTTTCATTTCTTTTTAAGTTCACTTAATGTTTTTTTCCTTGGTTGTTCACTCTCAATTTGAATTATTTAACTGGCTGGGTATGTGGTGGTTCGAGGAGGTTTTTGTGGTCTGTTGAATGTTCAAATGGAGGTTGAAGTAGTAATTTTGAGAGGTTTCTTCAAATATTAGATGGAGGTAGAAGTAAAAAGATTGAGGGTCTTCCTTAAGTTCCTGGTTTATTGTCAATCCTTATGGGAGTTTGCAGAACCAATGACCTCTTGGCAAGTAGCATGGGGGTTTGGTTTAGAGACGCCTAATTTTCAGAGGTTGGAATTTCAAAGCTTATTGGGTCATCTCTATCTCTTGTTTGGATGTTGCACATTCTCTGCAAGGAGTAGCACCTATTCTGTTGTGGTACTTTCATAGAAAATGAAATCAAGACTTGGTAATAGGTCTTAGTGTCTTGGTGAAGTACATATCTTTGTGGTTGAGTTCTGCTGTATCTGTTGTGGCCAACTTTAATCAATCTTCTATTGCCATAGGATTGACTGGGCCCTTGCTGTTAGTTCATCCACGTGATCTGTTAGAGACTTGCCCCATACCACTTTTCTAAGTCCTAAGCTTGGTCTATACGTGGCCCTCCACTTATTGCCAACTGGTTTTGCGTTGTATGCCAAAAACAATTCTAACATGGTATTGGAGTTAGGTTTTGGGGGTCCCTTGGGGGCAAAGTATTTGCTTGGGGTCTTCTCTTGTTTTCATCTCTCTATCCTACTATTACCTCCACATGCAGGTCACATGTGCAAGGTAAGTGTTAGAGACTTGTCCCACATTATTTTTGTAAGTCACCGAAGGTTGGTCTATGTAGTCTAGAAGCTCCTCCACCTATTGCCAATTGGTTTTGGGTTGAATGCATCGATAATTCAAACATTGTAATAGAGTTGGGTCTTGGGTGGTCTCTTGAGGCAAGTCTTCACTTCAGGTCTATTTCTCTCTCTCTCTGTCTCTCTCCGCATGAGACTGGGCTGCTTGTGCAGCGCGAGTGTTGAAGACTTGTACCACATTGAGTGAAACTTAATGTCAGTTGTTTTGTGTCAGTTGTTCAAACTCCACTGTCTGCTTGATGATTATAATATTTGCACATGTTTTTCCCATGAAATTGAGTGTAGCCATACGTGACAGACCGTGTTGGGTAGAAATAATAAACTTGCCTCTCTAACAGCTTCAGCCTTTAGATTAGTTGGTGCTCGACATGTCAACATGATCAAATCTTAAACATTGGTTTCATGGTGCATTTTAATATTGGCTAGATTTTTTGTTATATTTAAGTTTCATTTGTATGTATTTTCTCGGTGACTCCCTATCTGATATATTACTGCCTCATAGGTTGTGGAGCTTGATTTTCTTTATCCGAGTGAGGGGATCCACAAACGTTGGGATAATGGTTATCGTATTACATCAACAGCTGCTACTTGTGATCAAGCTGCTCTTATCTTGAGTGTGCCCAGGCGCAAACCCACAGATGAAACTCAGGAGACTTTGCGTACATCTCAATTTCCAAGCACACATGTTAAGGTAAAAATGTTGTAGGCTTTATGACTTGTGGGAATTGTTGATCTCATGAAGTGTATTCATTTTAAAAAATTCGAAGGGAATTGATTTGTAGAGTAGTATGATCACGAAAAAGAAGTATCGAATTCCATGTCCATAGAAGAAATGGGAAAACACTCAGCTAGTCTTGGAGGCTTGAATCTTGTCACCCAATGAATAAAGTAAGAATGTAATGAAAGATTGTTGAGGACAAAAAATTTGACCCCCCAAAAAAAAGGAAGGATAAATATACTCATTTAACCTTGATAGCAACTTAGTCTTGTAGAACTTGAATATCATGTTGTGTAATTCTACGTTAGTATGCTGATTGTTTGTATTATGAACTTATATTTTTAATATTAAATATACTTCATTATTTGTTTTCTTAACAAATAGAAAGTTATCCATAAGTACGATCAGTAAAGTAAAGAAAATTAAATACATGCAACAAACTATAGACGGCGACTTAAAGCTAGTGTAAAAATTAGTACATATATTAGATCATATTTGCCTCAAATTTAAATCTTTATGAGAAAACCAGTACTTTAGGCTCCTATGATTTGTGAATATCTCATGTCTCTCCATATAGGTAATGCCTCTAGATTTTTAGTGCAAATGTCACTACAGCCAACTCTTAAGTCATGGATAGGTTAATTTTGCTTGTAAGGCTTGAGTTGCCATGAAGCATAAGCTATTACCTACACATGATGCATCAAAATACATCTCAGTCCCTTTCGAGGAACATCACTATACACAATAAATCCCCCATTGCCTGATGGAACAGTAAGAATTGGGGCAGTCACTAACCTATTTTCAATTCCTAAAAGTTGTCAGTCATTAGGCCACTCGATTAACTTAACCTTCTTTTTTGTCAATCTAGTTACCAAAGTATTCTCTTTTGAGAATCATTTAATAAATGTCCTATAGTGTCCAATGAGGCCCAAAAAGCACTAGAGCTCCTCATGAAGACACACTAGGGCGAATAAAGCCCTTATCAAGCAATACTGGCAATTGAGTCTTTAACTCCTTTAGTTCAACTAACACTAATCGGGTTAGGTCGGGTGGCATCTCTTCCCATATCCGTCCAAAATTGGGCGGATTAAAAAAAATCAATCCGCATCCATCTACCGGTTTGGCGGATGTAGATTGAGTGGGCCGTGCGAATTGGCGGATAGATGCGATCGGTTTAGCATTTTGGACTTTACAAAATTGAGTATTTTTTTAAATTATAATTCATAACTTTTACAATCTCCAATAACTAGTAATCTGAAAAAATATGTATTATTTGTCTATAATAGGCCATGGCACCACATATGTATATTTTTAAGGTATTGTTTTCCATTTTCATAAAAATATGTATTTTATTATTTCTACTTTATGTTGTTACTTGTTAGTAGTTTCTTTTCTTCTTTTTTTTGAACTTCATCTATGGGCGGATCGGGTTCATGCGGGTGCAAGATGGTTGATCCGCTCCAAAATCAATCAGGTTTGGTCGGGTTGGACGGATTGGATGGATCCATCCCTAAGTGACACCATTTGGTATGGAGTTTTAGAAATAGGGCCAACACAAGAGGTGAGATCAATGGAAAATTCGATATCCCTATCGGGCGAGGAAGTCCTCGAAGCTCTAACCAAACCAAATCAAACCAAACTAAACCAAACTAAGTCTTAAGTCTCATCAAATGAGGTCAGCTACATGAATCTTTCTTCTCTACTCAACTCTAGCAATGGCCATTTGGTTAGTCAAATTAAGGGCATTCATGTCTCTATTTACTACACTAGCTCCGTCAATCTAGGTCTGTTGTCCCTTCCCCTAACACATTCATCTATCGTCATTGTATCACATCTTTTCACTCGTCTCTGTTGGCCTCCGTTGTATATAATCAAATCATCTCAATTTATTCTCTCTTTACCTCTGTTATCAGAATCTTACGATTTGCGATTCGATTCGTAATTTTTGCAAAATTGATACAAATCTATGGGTGAATCTATTTTGGAAGTGAATCTCTAGTGAATCGCACGATTCACAATCGATTCACGATTTGATTTACTTTTTATGATTCATGCAATTTTTAAAATTATTGCGTATTTTCAACTTTTTTTTCTCCTTAGTGAAAATGATATAATATAACTTCTAATAGCATTTAATATCAAGATAACCAATATATATACATGATTTATTGTTATTTTAGTGATCATGGAGTTCTTAATAGAATCCAATCAGATTCCGTCAAATCCAACATATTTTTAACTTTCTTCTCATTTTTTGCCTCTAAAAAACATAATATATCTTCTAAAGATATTTAAGATTAAAGTTACACTATGAATTATCTATTGCTATTTTATTAAATTGAATATAATTGAATATTACATGTGTGAAGCCAGTTATACCTTTTAAAATGTTTTAGGCTTTAAAATAAAAGATTCTAAATAATTCTTTTTTATTATTTGCTCACTGTTACTTAGAAAAGTATGTATGCTTATTATCTAAATATCAATATCATTGTTAATTATTGTTACCTTGAAAATTCATAATTTGTCTATTTGGTTATTATCTTTATTAAGAATGGTTGATAAGAAATATCTTAAAAAGAAAAAAGGTAAAATAGTGATCTTACATAGTAACATTTGTTAACTTCTTACCTATTAAACTACGTGATTATCATTCAAAATAACATTTTCATTGATTTAAGTCTAATTATTTCATATTCATTAGCTATATTTAACATCTAAATGTGTAGATATATGTTTTTAAGTAATTTTAAAAAAGTGACCGAATCTTTACGATTCACGATTCACAATTCGATTTGATTTGTGATTTGCTATGAAGCACGGACACGTCGCTGGAGGCAGCGTATGGGTGTCGGACACGGACACGCGTCGGACACGCGGTAGACACGTGTCCGACACTCGACCTAACATGCCCCTATTTTTTTTTTGAATTTTTGCAGGTGGACACTCTTTCGGACACGCTTGACACGTCGTGGACACGTTGTAAACAGAAACCCTAACCAGAGACCTAACCCATTGAAGATAGAGAGAAAGAGAAAGAGAAAGAGAGAGAGAGAAAGAACCTGTCGAGGCTAAATCGAGGAAGAACCTGTTCGTCTCTCATCGTCTTCATCTCCTCTCGCTCTGTCCATCTCTCTGGTGTCGCCTCTCCCTCTCTGATCGTGTCTACCTCTCGCTCTCGCTCTTTGATCGCCTCTCGCTCTCGCCTCTCACTCTCGCCTCTCACTTTCTTTCCCTCTTCCTTATACCGTGTCTGTCTCTCCTGCTTTATTCTTTTTATTCTTTTTGTCTTTTTTATGCCTTTCTTTTGTAAATAAATAATATAAATAAATACAAATAATATATTTATTTTTTAATTTTACATATAATAAATAAAATAAATAAATAAAATTAGTATATATTTTTTAATTTTACACATAATAAATAAAATAAATAAATAAAAATAAATAAAATTAGTATATATTTTTTAATTTTACATATAATATATAAAAAAAATTATATATATTGAACGTGTCCCCAACGTGTCGTGTCCCTTATTTTTTGAAAATTTGCATTTTTGCGTATCCGTGTCGTGTCGCGTGTCCGTGTCCGTGCTTCATAGGCGATTTGGTATGAGACCATTTCGATTCACGATACGAGTCTCGATTTGACAATTATGTTCTCAACTTATCTTCTATCGGTATTACTCCTACCCACTCACGAATATATGCATTCCTATCTTTGTCTTTTTTAGTTTTGCCATATATCCATCTTAGCATCCTCATCTCAGCAACACTCATCTTATTTACATGTTGTTTCTTTGTTGCTCAACATTCCGTTCCATATAATATCGCTGGTCTAATAGTCGTTTTATAGAACTTTCCTTTTGGTTTAGTGGGTACTCATTTATTGCACAGTATACCAGATGCACTCCTCCAATTAAGTCACTCCGCCTTAATTCTATGGACCACATTCGCTCCAATCTCCCCAACTGTTGTGATAGTCGATTATAAATAACGAAAATGTTCACTCTTAGGTAGTTCTTGGTTTCAAATCTTCACTTCTCCTTTGCTACAATTGTTACTGTTACTAAAATTACATTTCATACTATCTTAGTTTTGCTTATCCTAAATCTTTTAGAGTCAAGTGCTTCTCTCAAAGTCTCCAACTTAGTGTTAACTCATTCTCTAGTCTCATCCACTAACATGATATCATCTGCAAAAAGTATACACCATGGCACATCATCCTAAATATTTTTTGTCAACTCATCTATAACTAAAGCAAAAAGATAAGGATTGTAACACCCCAATTTTTATACCCAAATGATAATACAATAATCATGGCTCTTCAAGGTAAATTTGAAAATAAATCTTCACACTTGCATTACATGATACAAATAGTCTTCATGCGATAACACATTCGCTTCAAATCAAATAATATAAACAAATAAATACCCTCATGGGTTCACAAGTTCCCAAGGCTTAGGCCCGGTTACACAAATCGGTTATTCAAACCATACAAATATAGTCCTTGACTTACAAAACAGAGTCACGCAAAATGAGAGCATTATGCTCCCAACACACACTTCCACGCCCTTAGTTGGGCGGAATCACCATGTCCTTTCTTGTACAAAAATCCGGTAGGGTGATCTTAAAGCCTAGTAGAAGATCCTTAACAAAGTATATACATTTTATATAAGTCTCAAGATGATAAATGCACATGCCATGCTATGTTCTTTTAAAAGTAAGACGCATCTACATCTTTTGAAAATCATTATGTTCAATGATATCATGCAACTCCAACTGTTCAAAATTAACCAATTTAATTCAAGTGGCGGTAAATACGACTTTGGTAATCCTTAGGTCGGTGTCTGCAAGTAGACTATGCAAGTACTACCAACTGTCATTTTTACCGGTATTAATCGGAATGCTCGACACCTATCCGCGCGACTTTCTAGTCTTTCACCAAGGACACTCAGGCCAACTTAATCAATTTCATCTACACCACCTATCAAGATTTACTACCGTATTTACTCCAAAACCATTTCATGAAAACCCGTTTCTCAACATTCTTTTCTCAATACAAGGTTTTCAAACTAACGTTCAAAGCTCAACATAATCAAATGAATTGGTATGCCCATGAAATGAGTAAATGCAATACAACATTTCTTCCATTCTCAATATTTTTGCACAATAATTCCATTGTGAACAAATCTCCCATTTCTCTTTTCAAAACAATAATATCACAAGATGAATATAAACTTTGATTTCCAATTCCCCCAAGGAACAATACATTTCTCACATTTCGAGCATTCTTTACAAATTAGCCATTTCAAGACTAAAACAACATTTTGAATAACAATTTTCAAAATGAATAACAATTCTCATATTTTACAAATTTCATCATTTATATATATAAATAAACAATTTTCAAAACATCCATTTATTTTGACCCCCAAAATAAATATGTCAACATTATTCAAGGATTTTCAACATCTTTCAAAAATCCCTATTTTTAGGTTTTCTCACCAAAACCACCCATCTCCAAAATATTTAGAAGGATCTCACCAAAATCATCTTTCTACAATTAATATAATTCAAAGCCCGCAATTTTCATTTTAAAAGGAAAAGAAAGTAAATCCACTTTCAAAATTACTCTTCTTCTTGAATCAACAATTAATTTTCAAAACTAATCAAAGGATGATTTCGAAAATCATTTGGATCTTGCAAAAATATATATATAACTCAAAGGAAATCCCTACCTCAAGTTTGAAGAAGAATAGAGTTGAAACCCCAAAATCAACGATGCCTAAACTTGATCTCCACCGCACACAACGTAGCTTTCGCCTAGATAACCAACTTTGATGAAGAACTTGGATCTAAATCCCAATGGATTTGGAGGAATCAAAGATCTTGTGAGGTTTTTGGTAGGAAATGTAAAGTGAAGGAAAAAGAAATGTTTTTAGAGAGAGAGAGAGGTATACAAAAGTGATACAACTTCAGCCCAAAGAGAGAGGAAAAAGAAAGAAAATTCGAATCTCACCTACTCTCGTACGTGCGGCGCGTGCTCCCGCACGTGTGGCCTTCATCCCCGCATGTGTGGCCCTTCTCTTCTGCACCTCACTCTCGCACCTGCCTTTTTAGCAGTGTGCTTCACCCCCTCCCCTGTTTCCCGCACGTGTGGCCTTGGTCCTCAGCCCGAAATTCTCTCGGTTCAACTCCCGACACTCCAAATCGACCGAGCGGACAAGCAACTTCGAATGCGTTTTGCATTTTTGTTTTGGGGGCACTACCCGTCAACCCCGCTAGGGCACTGCCCTTGGACCCGACAAGGGGCGCTGCCCCCTGGACCCCCGCGAGCTGACCGGGCAGCTCGACCCCCTATATGCTCAGCGAAGTGGCAAAACTGGGATCGCTACAAGGATTTAAAGTTTGATCCTTGGTGTAATCCCACAACAATTAAAAATTCACCTGTCTCTCTAGTAGGCAATTTAATAGTGGTCATCATACCTTCATATATGTCTCTAATCACATTAATGTAACCTTTTGTCATCCGTTTCTTCTTTAACACTCATCAGATTATATCCTGAGGCACTCTATCATATTCTTTCTTAAGATGATAAAAATCATATGAATGTCTCTTTTCTTTTCTCTGTACTTTTCTATTACTCTCCTCAAAAGATAGATCGCTTTCATTGTTGACCTACTTGGCATAAATTCAAATTGATTCTCTGACACCTCTGTTATATTACGCAATCGACGTTCCATCACTATCTCCCACAGTTTCATTATATGTCACATTAGCTTGATTCCTCTATAGTTGTTGCAATTCTAGGCTTCTCCTTTATTCTTATAGATTGACGCTAAAATACTCTTCCAACACTTCTATCCAAACATTTCCAAGCTTCAATAGGGATATCATTGAAGCTCTATTGGAAAAATATTAGAATAATCTTGAACAATGGGAATATCACACAAGTTTTGACTTCCTTTTTAATTGTCCAGGACAGAAGCAAGGTAACCCACACATCCCTCGCTAAGCGTTTCGCTAGTTCTCATGGCTAGAATAATACAAGGAAGAAAAACATCTCTAGACCCTTCCCAATGAACTCTGGTTAGCAAAGAAATCAACTGTAGCATGATAGGCAGCTAGCCAATCCATATCCAAAATTATATGAAAATCATGAATGCCCAAAAGAATCAACTCAATAGACAACTCCTTGTGTCCTACTCGAATCCCACAAAACTTGAGAGGAATATAGAGTACCCAATAGGTGTGACAATAGATAAATCATGCACTTCAGGGTGCAGGTAAAATAGTCAAACTAGTAGGAAAACGATGACAAACAAACGAGTAGTGCCCGAATCAATCAAAACTTGTGCGAATTGAGAATGAATGAACAAAGTGCGTTACACCACAGTATTGGATGCTTGTGCATCCTGCTTAGTCTAAGAAGCATGGACACTCGACACGACATTGACACTACAATTTTGAAAAAATGCCAACACGAAACATCGGGGAAGCGCACATGATTGGTCTTGCTCCCAGTGCCAACCTAATTGGTATTTGGTGTTTTGACAATGATGCAATCTTTCCTTATGTTCCCTTGTTGAATGTATTGCTGTTTTTCTAATCTTAATAATATATTTTCTTTGTTTTGCTGATCAAAATATATACTCACTCCGTCCTAAAATATTAGTCCCTTTTGTGGAATTCAATTCTTTTTGGTAGTACAATTATTACACTTCAAAAATATTAACTTTCCAAAACTATCATTTTGGAAAATTTAACTTTTTTTTGGGTAGTACAATTGTCATCATTATACTTTTTTTTTTTTGTATGCTAATGTTAATAAATTTAAAAGAATGGCAAAATAGGAAATTCGAGTATTTTAGTCATTGATTTTTGAAAAGACACTAATATTTCGGGACAATGGAAAATAGAATAAGCGACTAATATTTTGGGACGGATGGAGTGTATATATATATGAATATATATTCGAAGATTTAAAAAAAATTTGCAACATAACACTAATTATTATAAATTTATATTATTTTGTTTTATCATTGTATCATACCTTATTTTGATCAGACTTATAATTAGTTTCATGGGTGTCTAAACAATACACGTCCTCCAAGTATTCAAAGAGTATCTGAGTCTAGAAATATTTTTAAAAAATAGGGGCAGCTACGAGCTAGTCTTGTGAACTGGATCAATAACTAACTTTCAATGATAAATTTCATCACTGTAAAAATATTTTTAGAAAAATACAATTCACTTACGTACACATCTCTCATCATATTTCAATTCAAGCTAACACAAATAAACTAAATATAAATCAAAACTCATAAACAAAAGTCAAATTGTCCTAGACATTTATCACTCTGATAAATTTCCCAGTATTATTACTAGTACCAAATGATAATTTGACGAGTACACAACACATCTAAAAAGTCTAAAAATTCTCTCATTATTAGAATGAAGGGCAAATACTTTAAAAAAAAAAAAAAATCATTTAGGATTTATAAGTGAATAAATTCAATAGATAGGACCTGTTGGAATTATTCCTAAGAGGAATAAGACACGCTTGGATGCGCATCAGACACGTGTTGGGAAGTGTCTGACATGGACACACCACTTTCTTAGAAGTGTTTGTGCTTCTAGAGCTTAGTAGCAAATACTCGCCCTGGAACCTTCTGCTTTTGACCATATATATTTTCTTTGTTCGCCTTGAATCCCTTTGGTTAAGGACAATCGTTGACCATATGACCCACCTTGCCACATCTAAAACATGCACCATTTTTTTTAAACAGGGCTTGGTATTGTTATTATTCCCACATTTCTGTAAGTAGTACCAGTCCTTCTGGGGTGCACTCTTACTCCCAAACTGAGTGGATTTTTTCTTCTCCTTGTTTGTATTTCCAGCCTTGTCTCCTGAGAACTATCCTATCTACACATTTTGTTCCTTTTCTCCTTGGGTTTCTGGCATTCCTCACTATTCCTCTCAGCGATAAGAGCTTGATCTACCATGCCTCGGTTGATAACTTGGTCTTGATGTGGAGCCTTCATGACTTTAAAATCCCTCTACACAACACTTGGCTTTGCATAGCACTTTGCTCCTGCTCATTGGATTCAAGAGGTGGCTTATATCGATTTTAGAGGCGGCTCCCACCATGTATGATCCGCACAGGTGAAGGTACCCGCTCTGATAACAAATTGTAATGCACCCATGCCAATCCTTTACAATATTGTCGCTTTGGGCTAAAGCCCTCATTGCTTTAAAATGTGTTGTTACTAGGAAGGGATGTGAATTGACAATATATAGTCTAGAAATTTTTCCGACCAAGCCGATGTGGGCACGTCACAAATGCTAAAATTTCGTGAGGTTTGTCATAGTTTTTATATTTTTAAAAATTTGTTTTAGTTCCAATTTGTCTGAATTAAAAATCGAGGTAACCCTCATGTTGAATTAATTGTTGTCTTCAAAAACTAAGCAGTGAACAGTAGCATATTGTGAATCTACTGAACATATAATTGGGTCTGTTTATTTATTTGTTTATTATTATTCATAAAAATTGATTTGATGTATATTGTTATTTTGGAGGAATGTTTCCTTAAGTTACGAATTTTGATGTGCAGGAAAAATGGGCAAAAAATCTGTATCTAGCTTGTGTGTGCTATGGACGAACTGTATCTTGATTGCTGTTTACATGGGGGTAGGAAGGAAGGAGATTGATTGATTGATCTTTCTTTCTTTCTTTCTTTCCTTTTGGTTTTTTTTGTGTGGAAAGTAAAAAAATTCCATAAGTCAAGCCATCAATGTCATCAGTGTTTCTTCTATCTCCTTATTAGATTCCTTTTTTTTTTTTTCCTTCTAATTTGGTCCCTATTTTGTAATTGTAAAAGTAGAGATGGTGTAGGAGTTTATGAGCTGGAACATTTATGAACATTTTGTGCATATTTATATCAGAGCTGTTGTATTCTTGGCTTGGCGCTATTCCTCACAACACACTTTCAGCATATTCCAATTCAATTTTGTGTAGTTGGAGAACATGTTTGCGGAGATATTTGCAAGGGATATTACTCGACTGGACCTCTTTGGCTTTCAAGCTTGATGGGGCTTATGTTTGTTTAGAAGAAGACTATTAGCTAGCTACTTGTTGCTGTATTTTTATTTATATATATATATATATATATACATATATACTAGTGGGTGTGTGTGGACCTGATGAGTGTTCTGTTAAACCTATAAAATATAAATTTTGATTTTAAATTAAAAATATGTAGTGCATATTGTTAAAGTGGTAAAAGTGTTTACCAAATCAATGGTTGGAAGTTCGAGTCTCTTTCACCACTGTAATATTTTATTTTTTATTTTTGATAGAGAAATAAGTGACACATGCCATAAGGAGAATATGTGGACACTAATAAATTTAGTGTTTATTTAATATAATAGTATAGATAAGGGTTAATTACAATTTTTTTTTCAAGGTTTTACGTATTTTTCATTTTAAATTTTAGTGGTTCAATTTTGGCAAATTAAATTTTGGAAGAGTTTTATCCATGTTTTAATGTGCTCTTTTTGTCCATCTTGGTCTATGTAAGGTAATGAAGAATCTTTTGGGGGTTTAAACTGAAAATGTATAAAACCTTTGGGTGTCTTTTTTTGGGTAATGAACAATTTTTTTGTTTTAGAAGTTAAAAAAAAAAAAACACTAAAAGAAAAACAACACCAAGTAGATAAAAAAAAGCATTATAAACCCAAGGTTTAAATTATAAATAAGTTAGATAAGTTACAAACTAAAAAATAAAAAATTATAATTAAGTCACATCAGTTATACCAAATAACATCAAAAAGTTTGTTTGTTTGTTTGTTTTTTTTTTAAAGTTATTTTTGTCTCATAAATTGTTAACAAAAACTACATTAAACACTCTAATGCAGACTTAAATTAAGAGTGTTAATTACATTTCAAGTAGCTCTTCTTACATAGTCATCAAAATTAGAGATGAAATCACAATTTTATCACTGGAGGAGTCAAAATTTGAATAAAACAATTTCACTATATATACAAGCACACATGTATACATATAATAAAATATGTAAGTTTATATATATACAAAAAAAATAAATAAATAAATATTAGAATTAATTACAAAAAAAACTCAAGATTTCACATGTTTTTCATTTTAAATCTCAGTATTTTTCACTTTAAATTTCAAAATAATTCTCCGTTACTTTACACACACGAAGATGTATGGAAGGAGCACATTAAAATACAGATGGAACTCCAAGATTTAATTTTTAGAAATTGAAAAATTGAAATTTTTTAAAGTAAAAAAATACGTCGTGAGGCCTTAATATATTTTTTGTAATTAATTCTATTTTTAATTCTTAGTTCGTTACTCATTCAATTTTATGATTTGGGTTTGATCCAGAGGCCTTGTGATCAATGTTTTTTTTTTATTGTTTTTAGATTAGATATGATCTCTAAGCTGTTATACGATATCTCCTCAAAAAGTTCAAACTCACATCCTAACAACAAATTACTCAGACTCATAATTTTTAAAATAAAAAGAGAAGCACAAAAACAAAGCAATCGAAGCAAAAAATAAAAATAATTAAGTAGAATTTAACTACACGACTCAAAATACTTGAAACCCCCCAAAACTTGTAACCCCCAAAAATATTCTACCCCATATTTCCGTGGGGTGCATGCGATGGCAATTACCTAACAAAATGAATATTCGTGGATTGAACTTAATTAAGCAATTTTACTGATAAAAACCAAGAAGAAAAGGACAAAACACATAAAGACCCAAAATACCAATAGAGAAACTTAAATTAATCACAATAATTATTCAGTAGTACAGGAGAGAGGTTACCTAAATCTACATAGAGCTCTTACAGAGACCTTTATCGTCCAATGTAGGGGAAACAAATGCTTGGAACACTTTGTTGTTAGGGAAAAATGATAATTTCCCACGAGTAAATCAATCAATGGGAATAAAAATTAATGCGAAAAAATTAAATCAAAGGCAACACAAGAATTTTTACGTGGTTCCCTCAATGTGAGGTACGTCCACGGGATCGAAATCCGATTCCACTATCAACCAAATAAGTTCCAAACGATTACAAACGAGACACTAATGGTCTCACAAAACCACCCTTAGGTGAATTCCAAATAATCACAAATAAACAAAGAGGAAAGACCTCACCAAATAGATGAACCAAAAACTTCTGAATCAAAGTTAAAGAAGATCCAAAATAACAAACCAAAATAGAACCGAAAGCCGAACCACACAAAGCAGAACTGACCCAAACGTTTGACTCCACTGAATTGCTCTCAATCAGCCGCAGCACATTATCTCACCAAGAAGAATCAATTGGCAGCCACACTATTCCACCCAAGTATTATTTCACCAAGGAAAAGATGTATTTGCTGCCACTTTTTCTTCACAACTTCCACGGAGCAAAAAAAACATAAACAATATATATGTATATATTGTGAATCTAGGGTTTTGTAATCAAACCTAATTGTATCCAAATTGGATTGGATTTCCTCAAATATAATATATAAAAATATATTATACCTAAATCAAGTCAAATTAAAACTCTTTTAATAAACCAATTGGGTCCCACACTCCAATAAGGAGGTATACCCAACAATTCTCCCCCTACCGACTTATGTGGAGAGATCAACCATACCCGCCAAAGTTCGACACTTTAAATGTTTGTCCCTCGACAAAGTCTTTGTCAACATATCCGAAATATTATCATCCGTGTGAACCTTTTCGAGTTGCAACAATTTCGAATCTAACACATCACGAATCCAATGGTATCTTACATCAATGTGTTTCGATCTCGAATGAAAAGTAGAATTTTTGCTCAAGTGAATAGCACTTTGACTATCACAATAAAGCACATATTTTTCTTGCTTCAAACCCAACTCTTGCAAAAATTTCTTTAACCATAACTCTTCTTTGCAAGCTTCCGTAATGGCAATAAATTCAGCTTCGGTAGTTGAGAGAGCAATACATTTTTGTAATTTAGATTGCCATGCCACAGCTCCCCCTGCAAAAGTCATCAAATACCGCGAAGTAGATTTCCTAGAATCAACATCACCAGCCATGTCAGAATCTGTGAACCCATCAAGCATCGGTTTACCATCCCCAAAACACAAACACACCTTCGAAGTCCCTCGAAGATACCTTAGAATCCATTTTACCGCTGCCCAATGTTCTTTACCCGGATTAGAGAGAAACCGACTCACCACACCAACTGTGTGAGCAATATCCGGCCTTGTACAAACCATGACGTACATCAAAGAACCAACTGCTGAAGCATAAGGAACTTTCAACATCTCTTCTTTGTCTTTCTCACTTATAGGACATTGATTCGAACTAAGCTTGAAGTGACCCGCAAGTGGACAACCAACCGGTTTTGCTTTATCCATGTTGAACCTCTCAAGAATTTTCTCAATGTAGCTTTCTTGAGATAACCAAATCAGCCCCTCTTTGCGATCACGAACAATTTTCATACCAAGAATTTGTTTGCCAGTCCCAAATCTTTCATAGCAAAAGGCTTACTCAACTCCAATTTCAACCTGTTTATCATGGTAGAATCTTGACCCACAATTAACATGTCATCAACATAAAGCAAAAGAATAATAAATTTACCATCTGGAAAATTTTTCACAAACACACAATGGTCCGAAGTGGTTTTAGAAAAACCATTATTCATCATGAAAAAGTCAATTTTTTTGTACCAATGCCGCGGGACTTGCTTGAGACCATACAAACTTTTCTTCAATTTGCAAACAAATTTCTCTTTCGCTTTTTCCACAAAGCCTTCCGGTTGCTCCATGTAAATTTCTTCTTCAAGATCACCATGCAGAAATGCGGTCTTCACATCAAGTTGCTCAACTTCAAGGTTCATACTTGCAGCCATGCCAAGTACAACCCGAATAGAAGACATCTTCACAACTGGCGAGAAAATTTCATCAAAATCAATAGCTTTCTTTTGTCCAAAGCCTTTCACAACAAGACGTGCCTTGTACCTCAAATTTTTGCCATCATTCTTCAATTTGAAGACCCACTTATTTTTCAAAATTTTCCTCCCTTTGGGCAACTTCACTAAATCATAAGTCTGGTTTTCAAGCAAGGAATTCATCTCCTCTTCCATGGCCTTTTTCCAATCACCTTTCTTTACATGCTCAATTGCTTCTTGGTAGCTCTCAGGCTCCCCTTGATCAGAAATCAACACAAATTCATTAGGAGGATACTTTCTTGAAAGTTGTCGGTCCCTTGTAGATTTCCTCAACTCAAGTTGTGGTGGTGGTTCTTGAGTTGGATGCTCTTCCTCAATTTCTGGCTCAACTTCATTAGAATTAGCATCATCCTCTATATCTTCAATAGGTGGCTGCACATCTCCCCCATTTTCATCATCAACTGAAGATGAAGGAGATGGATCCATGTCAATGAGATCACTAGTTTTTGGTTCCGGTTGATCACCTTTGCCAAAGTCTTCAATTGTTCGGTCTTCAAGAAACACAACATCATGGCTTCGAATGACTTTCTTGTCGACCGGATCCCACAATCTATACCCGAATTCATCACGCCTATAGCCAAGAAAAATACATTGTCTTGACTTACTATCAAGCTTGGACCTCTCATCTTTTGGAATGTGAACAAAAGCTCGGCAACCAAACACTCTCAAGTGCTCATAAGACACATCTTTGCCGGTCCAAACTCTTTCTGGAACATCACCATTCAAAGGATAGGAAGGAGACAAATTGATCACGTCAACCGCTGTCTTCAACGCCTCACCCCAAAAGGATTTTGGCAATTTAGCTTGTGAAAGCAAACACCTTGTTCTTTCCACAATTGTGCGGTTCATCCTCTCGGCAACGCCATTTTGTTGAGGAGTCTTCTTAACTGTCTTTTGGTGTCGAATACCTTGGCTGCGACAATACTCATCAAATGGCCCAATGTATTCACCACCATTGTCTGATCGGATGCACTTCAATTTCTGCCCTGTTTCTCTTTCAACTATGGCCTGAAAATGCTTAAATACTTCTAGAACTTGATCTTTAGTTTTTAGTAAAAAAGCCCAAACTTTCCTTGAATAATCATCAATGAAAGTAACAAAATAAAGTGCACCACCATGTGTTCTAACTTTTAAAGGACCACAAACATCCGAATGAATCAATTCCAAAACATTTTCTTTTCTAGAAGCAACATTTTTATGAAAAGAAACTCTATGTTGTTTACCCGCCAAACAATGAACACAAGTTTTAAGATGTGTACCTTTCAAACCGGGTAGAAGCTCTTTCTTGAACAATACTTGCAGCCCCTTTTCACTCATATGGCCAAGCCGCTTGTGCCATAATTCAGTAGAAGTATCTTCTTCAAGTGCATTGACAACACCTTTATAAATTTTTCCTTGCATCGAATAAAGTGTATGAGTCTTCTTACACTTAGCCACCACCAAGGAACCCTTTGTGAGCTTCCATATTCCATCACCAAATTTGTTGTTGAAGCCTTCATCATCTAGCTTCCCAGTAGAGATCAAATTGAGGCGAATGTCGGGAATATGCCTCACATCTTTAAGCAACAACTTGCAGCCCAACTTTGTTTCCAAGCAAACATCACCCATGCCGATAATCTTGGACAAACCTTCATTACCCATTCGAACAGAACCATAATCTCCTGTAGTGTAGGTAGTGAAGAAATCAGCTCGAGAAGTCACATGAAAAGAAGCACTGGAATTAATCACCCAATTGCTCTCTTGGCCCACAAAATTGATACAATCATCTTCACAAACGACCATGAGATTACCATTGGTAGTAACTGCCGTTGTGTCTTCTTGCTTCTTGTCCACACTTTTGTCACGCCTTTTTTCCTTATTCTTGAGCTTTCGGCATTCCCGTTTCATGTGTCATTTCTCATGGCAATAATGGCACTCAATGTCTTTCTTTGAAAAAGAACCATCTCTTGATTTGTCACGGCTTTGATCATGACCATGAGGAGTCTTACTCCTCCCCCTTGTTTTGCTTCGGCCTCTCATAACAAATGCTTCTGAATGAGAGGAACCCGCTGATTTTCTTCTGGTTTCTTCATTCAACAGGCTACTAGTGACTTGGCCCATTGTGACAACTCCATCGGGCGCTGAATTACTAACCGTCACAACCAAAGTCTCCCAACTTTCGGGAAAAGAACTAAGTAGCATCAAAGCCTGCAACTCATCATCAAAAACAATTTTCATAGAAGCAAGTTGATTAACAATACTCTTTATTTCATTCAAATGTTCAGGAATAGGGCTGCCCTCTTTATATTTTAAATTAACCAACTTACGAAACAAAAAGGCTTTATTTGTGGCTGATTTTCTATCATAAAGGCTCTCTAATTTTTTCCATAAATCATGTGTTGAAGTTTCAGTAGCAACATGATGAAACACACTGTCATCAATCCATTGACGGATAACACCAACGGCTTTTCGATTAAGCCTATTCCATTCATCATCTTTCATACCCTCGGGTTTGCCAGAATCACCCTCAATGGGTCCATATAAATCTTTACAAAATAATAGGTCCTCCATTTTAGTTTTCCAAGTTACCCAATTGCTTCCATTGAAGCTAGACATACGACCCACATTCCCCTCCATTGATTTACACAAATAAATAGATTCAAATAAATCGTAAGCTTTGATACTAGTTGTTAGGGAAAAACGATAATTCCCCACAAGTAAATCAATCAATGGGAATAAAAACTAATGCGGAAAAATTAAATCAAAGGCAACACAAGAATTTTTACGTGGTTCCCTCAATGTGAGGTACGTCCACGGGATCGAAATCCGATTCCACTATCAACCAAATAAGTTCCAAACGATTACAAACGAGACACTAATGGTCTCACAAAACCATCCTTAGGTGAATTCCAAATAATCACAAATAAACAAAGAGGAAAGACCTCACCAAATAGATGAACCAAAAACTTCTGAATCAAAGTTAAAGAAGATCCAAAATAACAAACCAAAATAGAACCGAAAGCCGAACCACACGAAGTAGAACTGACCCAAACGTTTGACTCCACTGAATTGCTCTCAATCAGCCGCAGCACATTACCTCACCAAGAAGAATCAATTGGCAGCCACACTATTCCACCCAAGTATTATTTCACCAAGGAAAAGATGTATTTGCTGCCACTTTTTCTTCACAACTTCCACGGAGCAAAAAAAACATAAACAATATATATGTATATATTGTGAATCTAGGGTTTTGTAATCAAACCTAATTGTATCCAAATTGGATTGGATTTCCTCAAATATAATATATAAAAATATATTATACCTAAATCAAGTCAAATTAAAACTCTTTTAATAAACCAATTGGGTCCCACACTCCAATAAGGAGGTATACCCAACATTTATCAGCTTTAAGTTTTGCCAATTCATCCCTTCTCATACTCATCACTGCTTGCATGGCCTCCCCTGATACATTGGCCACAGGAATGGGCATTAGACCAACCACATTTCCAACAGTTTGTGCAGCCATTGTCACCCACACAGGTCTCCCCCACCCAAAATCAGCCTCATACATTAAATGCAATTCCTTTCCATCCCTCTATTTCTTTAGCCACCACATCAAAATCTCCTTTAAATTTCTTGACATAATCACCATCAATTTTCCTTGTTGCTTCACCAACCCATACCCATCTTCCTCACTTCTCTCCATTGATGGCACTGCTTTTGCAAATTGGCTCAAATTACCTATCAATGTAATAACCAAAAATATATAGATAACGGAGTTAAAATTAAATATTGGGTAAGAATCATCACCGTGAGAAGACAGTCACCAACATTACCAAAACTAAGTTTAGGCAAAGGCAGCACTACAAAAAAAAATGTTTTTGCGACGGCAAAACGCCGTCGCAAATACTCCCGCACGCCGTCTCAAAAGCCTTTTGCGACGGTAAAATCTCTTTTTGCGACGACAAGTGGGGGTCGCAACACAGGGGGTTGCAAAAGGCCTTTAGCGACGGGAAGTGCCGTCGCCATTGTTTTAGCGACAGGAAAATTTCTCTTTTGCGACGGCAAATTTCTATCGCCAATAATGGATAGAAATCTGGGTTTTTTTGCGACGGCACAGTCTTGTTGTCGGTAAAAGAGGTTTTTGCGACGCCAAAAATCCCGTCGCTAAAAAGTGTCGTCGTTTTTGGCTATAGTCGACGGCAACGTGAGCCGTCGCTAATGACTATTCTCGACGGGAATTATATCGTCGCTAAAGCCTTTTTTTATTAAATTCCGTACCTTTTGCGACAGTATGGGTGCTGTCGCAAAAAGCCTGGTATATATATATATGGGGGTGTTTGGGAAGAAAAAAAAATAGCCTAATTTAGGATAAAATTCACAAAATGACAAAATAGGTTAAAATAGCTAATAAGACAAAATATCACATTAAACTCATAATCATTTCACTTTTTCTCTCACAAACATCACATCCAACCGTAAAAAAATCCAATCATCTTCCCAAATACAAAAATTTTAGCCTACTAAAATAGTCAAAAACTAAAATAACCTACTAAAATAGCAACTTCCCAAACGAAGCCTACATATTTTTTTTTGCGACGGGATATTCTGCCGTCTCAAAAAAATTAAAAAAAAAAACCCCTGTTTACAAATTATTAAAAATATAAAAATCACCTGTATTAAATGAAAAATAACTATAAAAAAATCCAAAAATTACATAATAATATAAATACATACATAAACAAAAGTTGACAAATGATGAAAATTCATAATGTTGTTCCATTCATAACAATACATAAATAAAAATTCATAACAATAAAAATTATGCGACTACATAATGTCACATAATACATACATAATGTTGTTCACAAATTTAAATAACATAAATCAAAATCAAAACCCAAATTTTTCGTCTTGATTCTTTCGTGGGTTACAAAAACAGAAGTTCGTCATAATCTTTATACGCCCGCACTCCACAAGAAGTAAACTGCTACTCAGGAAATATTTGAAAAAAATAAAATAAAAATAATTAATAACAATATAATGGTGTTAATATTTTAATTACAGAAAAATATAAAAAAATTAACTACTATATAATTAGAAAGATAGTTTAGTAAATAATTTTGAGTAGACTGAAATCCGTCTCCCAAACCGAGAAATCGATTCGAACCCCGTCTTCTCCCACAAGTCTCTCGTGCCTAGGCGGTCGTGTGTGCCAAGATTCGTGCTAAACCGACGCCGTTTGGTGATTTTGGGGCATTAACACCTTGAATTCAAGTTTTTTAAGGAACTAGTTTGCCTATAGTGAAATCCGGCTCTAACTCTCAAATCGGGAACCTGATTCGAGCCCCGTCTTCTCCCACAAGTCTTTCGTGCCTAGGCGGACGTGTGTGCCAAGTTTCGTGCTAAACCGACGCCGTTTGGTGATTTTGGGGCGTTAACTCCTTGAATTCAAGTTTCTTAAGGAACTAGTTTGCCTAAAGTGAAATCCGGCTCTAACTCCCAAACCAGGAACCTGATTTGAGCCCCGTCTTCTCCCACAAGTCTTTCGTGCCTAGACGGATGTGTGTGCCAAGTTTCGTGCTAAACCGACGCCGTTTGGTGATTTTGGGGCGTTAACTCCTCGAATTCAAGTTTCTTAAGGAACTGGTTTGCCTAAAGTGAAATCCGACTCTAACTCCCAAACCGGGAACCCGATTCAAGCCCCGTCTTCTCCCACAAGTCTCTCGTGCCTAGGTGGTCGTGTGTGGCAAGTTTCGTGCTAAACCGACGCCGTTTGGTGATTTTGGGCTGTTAACTCCTTGAATTCAAGTTTTTTAAGGAACTAGTTTGCCTAAAGTGAAATCCGGCTCCAACTCCCAAACCGGGAACCCGAATCAAGCCCCGTTTTCTCCCACAAGTTTCTCGTGCCTAGGCGGTCGTGTGTGCCAAGTTTCGTTCTAAACCGACGCCGTTTGGTGATTTTGGGGCGTTAACTCCTCGAATTCAAGTTTTTTAAGGAACTAGTTTGCCTAAAGTGAAATCCGGCTCTAACTCCCAAACCGGGAACCCAATTCGAGCCCCGTCTTCTCCCACAAGTCTCTCGTGCCTAGACGGACGTGTGTGCCAAGTTTCGTGCTAAACCGACCCCGTTTGGTGATTTTGGGGTGTTAACCCCTCGAATTCAAGTTTCTTAAGGAACTAGTTTGCCTAAAGTGAAATCCGACTCTAACTCCCAAACCGGGAACCCGATTCGAGCCCCGTCTTCTCCCACAAGTCTCTCGTGCTTAGGCGGACGTGTGTGCCAAGTTTCGTGCTAAACCGACGCGGTTTGGTGATTTTGGGGCGTTAACTCCTCGAATTCAAGTTTGTTAAGGAACTAGTTTGCCTAAAGTGAAATCCGAATCTAACTCCCAAACCGGGAACCCGATTCGAGCCCCGTCATCTCCCACAAGTCTCTCGTACCTAGGCGGTTGTGTGTGCCAAGTTTCGTGCTAAACCGACGCCGTTTGGTGATTTTGGGGCGTTAACTCCTCGAATTCAAGTTTTTTAAGGAACCAGTTTGCCTAAAGTGAAATCCGGCTCTAACTCCCAAACCGGGAACCCGATTCGAGCCCCGTCTTCTCCCACAAGTCTCTCGTGCCTAGGCGGACGTGTGTGCCAAGTTTCGTGCTAAACCGACGCGGTTTGGTGATTTTGGGGCGTTAACTCCTCGAATTCAAGTTTCTTAAGGAACTAGTTTGCCTAAAGTGAAATCCGACTCTAACTCCCAAACCGGGAACCCGATTCGAGCCCCGTGTTCTCCCACAAGTCTCTCGTGCCTAGGCGGATGTGTGTGCCAAGTTTCGTGCTAAATCGACGCGGTTTGGTGATTTTGGGGCGTTAACACCTCGAATTCAAGTTTCTTAAGGAACTAGTTTGCCTAAAGTGAAATCCGACTCTAACTCCCAAACCGGGAACCCGAATCGAGCCCCGTCTTCTCCCACAAGTCTCTCGTGCCTAGGCGGTCGTGTGTGCCAAGTTTCGTGCTAAACCGACGCCGTTTGGTGATTTTGGGATGTTAACTCCTCGAATTCAAGTTTTTTAAGGAACTAGTTTGCCTAAAGTGAAATCCGGCTCTAACTCCCAAACCGGGAACCCGATTCGAGCCCCGTCTTCTCCCACAAGTCTCTCGTGCCTAGGCGGTCGTGTGTGCCAAGTTTCGTGCTAAATCCGGCTTTAACTAGTCCCGTCTTCTCCCACAAGTCTCTTAACTTAGAATGCAAAGATACATTTTATACCTGATCTTTTGGTGGTGGTGTATATGGATTCTCGTCTTCTGCAGATTCCCTAAATGCCCGATGGCCACTCGATGCATCAGGAACCTATGTTAGTCAATG
Organism: Camellia sinensis; assembly: GCF_055761805.1. Classification (NCBI taxonomy): domain Eukaryota; kingdom Viridiplantae; phylum Streptophyta; class Magnoliopsida; order Ericales; family Theaceae; genus Camellia; species Camellia sinensis. The sequence continues at coordinate 23,153,806 of NW_028128987.1, read as the reverse complement.
CATAATGTCTTAATCATATTCGAATTTTATACATAATTGTAGACACCCCATTTTTGACCGTCCTCAAGACTTGGACGTCATCGTTTGAACACTCGATGATCATCCTTGTTTGTGTTCGTTTGGAGTTCCCGGAGGTCTCGGCTACGCGCCTTGCCTCAGGATCTCCGAACTTGACTGTTTAGTGTCTGGTTTCACACCAAACACTTGTGTTTTGCCTTGGAGGGGCAGGGAATGCCTTGTGAGGCATCCCCACACACCACCGGCAGTGGCTAGAGGTCACCGGCTGGTTTTTGATGCCATCGGCACTTTTTGTTGCCGGTCGGCACTAAATTGTGTCAAAATGACATTTTTGGGCAGCCGACCACTGTTCATCTACTTTATGTAGATATTTTGTGTCAGCTGTGATAGCTGGCACCAACTCTGCCTCTCTCCATACACGTGTATGGAGGGATTGCCCTCTAACCAAGCTTGTTGTATAAGCTTTGCAAGAGGGAGTTCTATAAGAGGACAAGCCTCCTCTTGGCTCTAGGTTAGAAAACTTTGAAGGCAAAACCAGAGCTTCCATAGATAGATACACCCTATATCTATATCTCCCTCTCTCTCCTCCCTTGTGTGTGTTTTTGGGCCTAAAAGTGTGCTTTTACCTTACTTTTGCACTAATACACACATTATTACACCTAGCTCCGAGATTGAGGGACTTGGGGGGTTGATTCTTGAGTTTTTGGACTGATTTTGATCAAAAGAAGAGGGCTGGACCATTTGTTCTTCAAAGGGTCTTCAAAGGTGAGCACTTTACTTTAGATTCCCCAAACTTGCAATAGTTTTTTACCTATCTTGCTTGTTGATTTAGCTTTTGTGCATAACATAAAAAAGGCTTACATTTTCATGCTTTAGAACTTTCATTAAGGTTGTTTTGTGGTTTGAGTGCAAACTCGCCTTATTAGGCCTTATTTGGCCCCTTTTGTGCTTCCCTTGTGAGGCCTTGTTTGCTTGAGTGTGTTGGTCTTTTCACCACTAAAAACCAGTTGATTTTCAGTGGTAAGGAAGGTGGTTTGAAGTCTTGCATAGGGGAGGGACAGCCCTCTCCCTTCATTGTCATATTTCCTTGCATTTTGGCTTAAAGGGTAACATGCATGCTTGCTTGATTTTTGCCTTATTTCAGAACTCTTTAGGTGTTTTTTAGGTCATATGTAATCTCTGTTTTTGGTCGGATTTATATCTCTTTGCATGCTTAAAGTACTTGCTTTGCATTGCTCCTTTTGGCCTAGAAAGGCACCTTGTGTTTAGGCCATGATTCTTGCATGTGTAGGCTTAGTTTCATGAAGGTTTTGGCATTGTCTTACCATGTTTAAGGTCTGTTGGCCCTTCATTTCAGCCATGCTTGCATAGCTTGATGTCGTCTCTTTATGTTTTGGCTTGTAAGCTTTGAGCATTTTGACCTCTAGCATGCATAACTATGATCATCCTCATGATTTGGCATCATTTAGGACCCCATTTCAGTCCATAAATCATGCTTGTATGCTTGCATTTGTGACCTTTTCCATGCCTTGAGGGTGTGCCCTTTTATGCCTAGATATGAGCCTTGGTGCACACACCTCTTTGGAGCCACTTTAGCTGCCATATTAGGAGGGTTTGGAGTTCTATTTTGCCTGTAAAAATTTTGTTTTTTTACTTGTCTAAATCATGCCATGATTGGTCTTGTTGTTGGAAGTAAAGTGGCCCTTTTTGTGCCTTAGCCTTGGGACCATTGGATTGCTTGTTGGCATAGGTTTTTGTCCACCCTTTTAGGCACTTTTGGCCGCTGTTTTGGGGTGGATTAAGGTCTGCCCCTTCATGGTTTGAGGCCCCCTTGCATGCTTGTCTTATGACCATTGCATGATTGCTTCATTAAGTGTTGTAATATTTTGGTCCCATTGCTTAAATTGTTCGTATTCGCATTGCATTTTGCATGCCTAGCATTGCATACTTGCCATATTAGTTACACAACATTTGGCATGCTTTGCATTTCCATCTCATTGTTGCATTTTGAGCCATGTTTGCATAACATGCATTGCACTACTTGGTTTGGGGTGTCAAACCAAGTGTTGAAGGTTAAGGGGCGTTCATACCATAAGTGATGTAATGCGCCTTAACTTTCGGTCGCTGGGGCCTTTGACTTCGACATGATAAGGCCTTGGCCCTCATTTGTATGTTGCATGCATCTTTACATCAAGTGGCAAACTTGATCCCTTGGGTTATCATGCACCATTGATGGCTCGAGGATCGAGGGCCATGCTTCCCTGAATTCAAAACATGATAGGAAGCATGACCATGCTTACATATGCCTGAAATCCCATGCCATACTGTCTGTCCTCTGTTTGCTGTCAAAACTGTCTTCTGCAGGAGGTTTTTGCCGACTGGCATAATTCTGCGCCGGCCGGCAATCTGTTTACAGCCGATAGATCCAAAAACGGCCGGTGGAAATTGTGCACTGCCGGTGGGAAATTCCCCTAGCCGGTGGTACTCTACAGCATGCAAGGAACCTGTCCTAGGGCCTTGGAAATTTTCAGAGAAGCAGGGCAGTATAAACAGAGGTGGCAGTGATGTGGCACGGGTTTTCCAGGCGAGCCGAGTTTCGAGCATGCATCATTCGCGCGTCCCGAGGCAGAGGCTGCGGCCATCCCTTTCCTTTCTTTTTGCATTCTTCCTATTAAGCAAATTAGAAATCCTGTAATAATTTTATTTGCTTATTATTTGGACTGTAATATTTATTTGTATCCTCCGAGCGAGGGCAAATTTGTAATAAGTGTGGGTGAGTGTGTGTATGTCTTCCAATCCCCATTTCTTTCTTCCCTTTTATTTACCTGCTTATGATGGTAGATTAGGGCATTTTTGAAATTAGCATACCTTATGCTATGCATGCGTGCATTCATGCATTTGTATTGCATGCATTAGGCTCGGTACATCATGCTAATTGCATTTGTATTTCAAATTCCAAACTGAATACATATTGGTTGTGCATTTTCACATGCCATGTTTAGGTTAGCCGAGCTTATCTAATTGCATCCCATATGTGCTGCATTAGTCATTTTAACATGAACTAGGACACGCATGTTTGCTAACTAGTCTATTGTTTTGGCACGGAGTATAATGTAAGTATTTATGTTTTAGCATCTCGCATGCGTGTGAATGCTACCATGACAGTATGCTTGCCATGCGACTAAATGCTTATGTGATAAATTGTTTGAATGCCTGTGGGTGAAGGTTGGATTGTTTGAGTTGGAAAAACTCGTTGAAATCCGTATCTTAGCCTACTTGCGAGTAGCAATTCCAACACATTTTCCAAAACAAACGGATATGCAATGTTTCTTTCCAAATTAGGCAATCTAGTCTATACTTGTTTGCTGCGCGCATAACATAGTAACGCTAGGCTAATAATTGGTATAAGAACACATAACGTTTTCAAAATCGGATATCATGGTTAGTAGAGGCCGGTCTTTGAATCGGGCGAAAGGGGGTGCTCATAGCTGACCTTCCCCGATCGTACCCAAGCTCCCGAGCCGAGACAACTCCAGTGATGACAGACATGTGGCCTTCGGCTCCGAGTCAGGGTTTCCTAAATTTCCCCATTAAAAAATATTTAGGTGGCGACTCTGTATCTGGCAAAGCAGTCCATGTTTGGCACTTCTTTTCAAAAATCTGTTTCTCAAAACGATTTTCCAGATTTTGACTCTTTGGTTCAAGATTAAGAACCGCGACACAAAATCGAGTCCGAACTGTAGCGAGGGCCCCACGCGGGCGCGTCTACAATAATCTTCAGTGAAAATTGAACTATCAAACAATTTAATTTATATGGAACCTGTCTGTTGGGATCCACACTCGCCCCCTGTGACACAAGGGCCATCATCTCAGCTCTCATTTGCTGTAAATGTGTAGAGAACTCTGCTCGCAGCTCCTCCCTCAACTTATCTCTTAGCTCTGCACGAACCTGCTGCGTGATCTGATCAATAGTCGATGGCTGGGGTGTTGACTGTGATGGCCCAGCACCATCTTTATACACCGCTCTCCGAGGCACAATTCTCCCGTATGTGCGACAATATCCATGTCCGTCATGACCTATCAACTCATGGAAAATGGCATTCCTAGCCTCTAAAGTCCGACCATCCTCAGGTAGCATAGAGAGTTGGCGATTAAAATCATCCTGTATTGGATAAGACATACAAGTATATGCCAAATTAAGATGGTTGACACACAAAAAATAAACTTTAAATACAATCAAAGGTGTTTGGAAACTACCAAGGTCTGGATAACCTCTGGGTTATCTACTCTACATGTCATAAGCCAAACATTCATCTTATCAGTAGACTCCCCCTTACTGGTCATCTACATTTTTTTAGAAATATGAAAATTAGAATCCAAATAATTTGTAAATATACAATGTTTATTTATATACAAAAATAAAACAATAAAATGTAAACCTCATGCCATATCTGAGAGAAAGTAGTATGCCCTGTGGTATGAGCTATGCCGTGAGCTCGTCGATTTTTAGTATTCCTACTTGCAATTTTCTATAACAGGTTCAACAAATGTAAGTATGTAAATATGATTTGTATGTTTACATATCATAAATATAACTTATTTGTATACCTCAGCATCGGAAGTACGCCAATACTCCACAAGTTGTTCCCACTGGCTTGGCACAATGTGCACAGGAACATCATCCTTCAGATTAGGATCAGAACTTCTAGGCTTGAAATACTTAGCCTTAATCTTGTTCTTGTGATCCTTCCATATGCTGTTGCAGTTTTTCATGCGAATTGCCTTGTACTCCTCTGGACATATATTCAAATTGTCCTATAAAACACAATTTCAAAGTTTAAGGCTAAATATAACACAAATTTAGAATTCGAATTTGTGGACAAAAATATACTTTTACCTTCACATCCTTCCAGATAGCATCAACAATATCATCAGGCACATTGTTCCAGTCAAGAAAAGTAAGAGGAACAATGTTACCATTCCTCACAATAATGCCAAGTTGAGTAGTTAACTTGGCCACGTTATCCCCTATTGGGCAGTAATTTGCATCAAATTGTATGTCCAGCTTTTTACCAGTACCCCACTCTTTAATGCCCTTGGCACATCCTCTACCACGCCTAGTCGAGGTTGATGAAGAACTAACATGACCTGCGAAATACAATAACGATAAACAATATGCAATGGTAATAAACAAATGCAAACTTAAATAATGTGAATACAAATCATATCAAATAAACCTGAGGTGGGCTGTGAAGAAGTCGAAGGGTCTGCAAAATACAATGAGAATAAACAAATTATATATAATGAGCATAAATAAATGTATGTTTAAATAATTTTCATACAAATCAAAGCAAATTTATATACCTGCGGATGGCTCATAAGCTAATGATGATAGCCGCTGTGGTGCCACTGATGGTGGACGCACCGATGGTAGGCGTGGAGGCTGAGTACATGGTAGCTGCTGTGGTGCCACTGATGGTGGTCGATGCGGTGGTACTAATGGCCCCTCAAATGGTGGTGGCACTAATGGCCCCTCCGATGGTGGCCGATGTGATGCCTCCTCTGATGGTGGTGCTACTGAAGTCCTGTTATGTAGCACATCAAACATCATACGCCGGGGATGATCAGGCTTCCTCTTCCTTCCCATAATAATCTGCAAGGAATATAACATTAATTGACATTAGAAACATAGACAATGGTTTGTCATCAACTATAATATGACATTAATTGAACTATTACAATTACAAAGACAAAGTAAAGTAAGAAATTGATTATTAACTACAACCTTGGCCTTAATTGAATTACTAATGTTGATTAAATATCAGCCTATTTGAACATCAAATGTTTCCCCTTCTGCGGCTTCCCTCACCCAACCAACTTTTTCATCACAAAGCATTATATTTTCTTCCAATTGTTGGCTCATGTATGGCTCGATTTGTGGATCAGTCGAACTCATATCAAATAAACCTCTTTGAGACATCTTCACCACAACTTGCCAGTCTGGTTGTAACGGGTCTGCAACATACCAAACTTGCTGTGCTTGGGACGCCAAGATGAAAGGTTCATTTGTAATTCGATCATCTCGGTACAACAAATGATTGAAGTTCACCAACGTGAAATTGAAGACATCTTTCTTTCCGTGAATGTTGTCAATCCAATCACACTTAAACAACACATGTTTCTTCTCATTGGAATATCGAATCTCAACAATATCTGTCAATTGTCCATAATAGTACACAGACCCCACACGAGGATTCTTGTCTTTTCGACTAACATAACTTATGGTATCTACCTTCAAAGCTACACCAAAATTTTGTGTGGCTCGACAATCATCCATGGCCTTTACTCGATACCGAAACCCATTCAGTAGATGCCCGTTGAACCTCCTTTCCAGGTTATGAGGACCATTTTCCAATAGAATAATCTCTTCAGAAAATATGACATCAGTAGTCCTTCGCAAAGTTTGGACCTATTTAACACGAAAATGTAAAATTTAAAATGTAGTTCGACTTAAGTAACTAGAATCTATAGAGTTAAATACATACATGTTCCTTGAACCAAATATGAAAAGTTTCAAAATGTTCACGCCGAAGTTGATGATCGTCCACACGAGGCATTTTGAGCTTAAGTACTTCAAGGTGTTTGCTGTGTAGATTGAAATTTTGGCAACACAAAAAATTTTGTTGAAAATTCAATAAAACATAATAAAATATTGAGTGAGTGACTTAACCTACTTTATGAATGGTTGAACCGCGCTTGTATTGAATAAGATGTACCGATGAGCTTGTACCCAAGAAGTATTATCAAGATAAAAGCTTGTGTTTTCACCAATAGCATGACCCAAATTATCAGCACCACTATAGTTCCTCACAGGTCGACTAGATTTGGTTTCCACATCATTGAGATATTGTGCACAAAAATTCATGCATTCTTCCACAAGATATCCTTTAGCAATTGATCCTTCAGGATGAGCTCTATTACGCACGTATTGCTTCAAAGTAAGAAGATACCTCTCAATTGGATACATCCAGCGAAACTGAATCGCTCCACCCAATAAGGCTTCATCAGCTAGATGTATAGGCAAGTGCTCCATTATATCAAAAAAACTCGGAGGAAATATTTTCTCTAGATGACAAAGTGTTATAGCGATACGATCTTGAATATATTGCAAATCCGTCGCACGATTAACTTTTGAACACAATTGTCTAAAGAAATTGCTCAATTCAATCAAGGGTTCAATTACATTCTTCGGTAACGATCTTCGAATAGCCAATGGAATAAGTTGTTGCATCAGAATATGACTATCGTGGCTCTTAAGACCCCCAATACTTCTATCATGTGAGCGTACACGACGTGATATATTGGATGAATACCCGTCGGGAACTCTTACTTCCTTCAACACTTTCAAGAACAAATCTTTCTCATCCTTGGTCATCGTGAATTGTGCTGGTGGTAAATAGGCTTTATTCGACCCTCTTAGCTGCAAATGTAGGGGTTTTCTAATATTCATATCTTGTAAATCACGTCGAGCATTAACACCATCCTTCGATTTTCCTGCAACCCCTAATATTGTCCACAACACATTGTCACAAACATTCTTCTCTATATGCATCACATCGAGGTTGTGTCTTATTAGATTGTGCTCCCAATATGGCAATTCATAAAAGATACTCTTTTTCTTCCAGCAATGGGTGCGATGTCCAACTCTCTCCTTCTCTACCTGTCTCCTATGCCTCTCCTTAAGGTCATCCCTCTTGTATTGGGTTAAAATACCCTCAGATTCTAATTGTAGCAACATCTCAGTTCCAGACAACAATTTTGGTTTGAGTCTGACTTCCCGACTACCATCAAATGATACTTTTTCCTTTCGGAATTTATGGCCAGTAGGTAAAAATCTGCGATGACCCAAGTATGATTGTTTCCTACTATGCTTCAACCAACACGATGTAGTTTCCTTATTACAACAAGAACATGCATATTCGCCTTTAGTGCTCCATCCTGACAAGTTTGCGTATGCAGGAAAATCACTAATTGTCCACAGTAAAGCTGCATGCATTTGAAACATTTGATTTGTTGATGCATCAGATGTTGACACACCCTCATTCCATAGTTCTTTCAACTCCTCAATCAACGGTTGCATATACACATCAATCTTGTCACCGGGTCCTTTCGGGCCGTCAATAAGCACGGATAAAATTAGAAATGGTTACTTCATGCACATCCATGGCGGCAAGTTGTATGGAATGAGCACAACAGGCCAAGTGCTATGAACTATGTTCATCGTCCTGAATGGGTTAAAACCATCAGATGCTAAGCCAAGCCTTACACTTCGGCAATCATTACTAAAGTCAATATTCCGACGGTCAAAATCTTTCCATACAAGGGAGTCAGCAGGATGCCTGAAGACACTATCATCAGTTCGTTCCTCTGCATGCCATCTCATTAACTTGGCCGTCTTGGATGACATAAACAACCTCTGCAACCTTGACTTTAAAGGAAAATACCTCATCTGTTTTGCAGCTATTTGTTTGCCACCTGTGTTAGGACCATTTGAACCACCATCACCATTTGATTTCCATCTAGAACTGTTGCATATGACACATTTATCAAGATTGGCGTCCTCGTTTCGAAACAACATGCAACTGTTGGGACATGCATCCCACGTCTCATACGTGAAGCCCAAATCTGTTGTGACCTTTTGAGCTTTATAATATGAGTCTGGGAGTTTCACACCCAACGGGAATGCCTCATTCAATAACTCAAGCAACATGTCAACAGACTTGCCTGTCCACTGATTAAGCACCTTCAAATGTAAAAGTCGAACAATGAATGACAAAGATGTGAACTTCTGAAAACCCGGATACAATTCACTTTGTGCATCTTGAAGAAGTTTGAAATACTTTGCAGTCTCTGCATTTGGACCGAGCTGGGGTTTAGATGCATGGGGATCAGGCCCCTATGGTTCATCACCCTCAACACTTGTACCGGCATGTGGATTTCCCATAGCCCCTTGTATTATTCCAATCATATCATCCCCAATGTCTAAATTAGCTAATGTTTCATTCTCTTGATTACCATGCAGAGATATGTAAGATTCCCCATGATTAATCCAATATTTGTATTTTTTAAAAAAACCATTCAAAATCAGATGCTCCCGTATACCCTCTCGTACAAAATAGTATCGATTCTCACACTTCCTACACGGACAACTGATCATCGAACCTTCAACTCTATTGGTGTAGGCAAACACAAGAAATTCATCAATCCCATTAATGTATTCACTCAACATCCTATTTGGCAAATCAATCCAACTCTTATCCATCATCTGTACACATCCACAAAAATATCTCACCTAAGTAACTCTAAATATAATACCTACGCAAACCAAGTAGATGATATCATTCCTCTCCGCAAATAATTAAATTGTCATATTAAACGTCAAAAAATACAAAAAAAAAAAAAAACCTAATAAACAGAATAAATAAGTGAAAATATTTTCAAAGTCTAACCACATCTCCATAACTAAAATTTTAATTAATCGCTTACATTTACAATTTGTTTGGCTTTTCTTATGCGTAGAAATATTTGTAAGATTTTAAATTTTTTTTAAAAAAACTTGATTTTCACCTTTAAAGTGAAAAATGGGCGGAAAAATATTTTATATTCAAATTAACTTAATTTCTATTAACAACAAATCGAACTTTTTTTTTCAATCATACCAAATGTAGAAAATAGCAAAAACATTTCCACTAAAACAAACAGAGTGGAGCATAGCATAGCATACAATTATACAAATTAGTTTTTGAATTGATCAATGACTAAAAAGCTTACCCTTTTATATATGTATATCATATTTGCCATGGAAGTTCTTATCATTTTCTGTTTTCATTTTTTGAAAAATACAAAACTTGTTTAATGAACTGTTTTTAAAATAAATTTCTGTTAACAAACCACTTTCTAAGAAAACCTCCAAAAAATTGCTTTCAAATTTTCAAACACATTTATTTATTCGAGTTTATTTATTTGTCGTTTACTTTTTAGGTCTCTATAAAAAAATTATCTACAGATTTTTATTATTTTTTTTTATAAAAATAAAAATAAAATTCTATAGATAAAAAATTCATCTACAGATTTATCTACAGATTTATTTGCAAATTATATACAGATTTATCTACAGGGAGTTATCTACAGATTTATGTATATATATATAAAAATTATACACATTTATTTGCATATATATATACAGATTTATTAATTCCATACAGATTTATATATAGATTATAACTTCATCCCCAAATTAAACACATTTATTTATATATATATATACAGATTTATAAAAAAAAATTGCATATATATATATACAGATTTATTAATCAATAGACATTCATCTATATATATATATACAAAGAGAGAGAGAGAGAGAGAGAGAGAGAGAGAGAGAGAGAGAGAAAGAGAGAGAGCATACGCAGAGAGAGAGAGAGTCGTCGCCGAAGCACCGCTACTTGTCGCCGTCGCCGTCGCCGCTGCACCAACGCTGGCTTGCTCGCCGCACCACCGCTACCTGTAGCTCGTTTGAGAAATTTGGGGGATGAAGTTAGGGATTTGGATTTGGATGAAGTTAGGGATTGGAGGAAAGGATCGAGCGGCAAGATGAAAAGGAAGAGCGGGGGAATTTTTATTTTTACTTTTTGCGACGGTATGTTTTAGACTGTCGCAAATGGTAGTCAGTAGTTCGTAAAATGGCGTCGTTTCAATAATCTTTTTTTGTGATGGAACTTTGCCGTCGCAAATGGGCCACTGTTTGCGACAGCAAACATATGCTGTCTCAAAAAAAGTTATTTTTTGCGACGGGACAAAAAACCGTCGCTAATACTTCCGCATTTCCGACCCCTGCGCGTAGTTTTATTACCGACGGGACAGTGCCGTCGCTAAAGGCTTTATTTGCGACGGTTGAAGTTGCCGTTGCAAAAAAACCTTTTTTTGCGACGGGAGGCGCGCCGTCGCTAATTCTTCCGTGTTTTTTACTATGTTTTCTTGTAGTGCAGGTTTGCCCTCGGACGCAAATTCACAGCCTGAACAACTCTGTACCTCTTTCCAACCTCACTAGTCTCGTCTCCTTGAGTAGAGACCATAAATCTGCTCCAAATGAAAGCCGAAACAGACTCAGCACGACTTGGATTTAGATGTTGGTGTGTTGCACTAAATTTGGATTTTAGAGTAGACACAGAATAGGGACTAAGTACAAATTTATTTGTGGCATAAGTACAAGTGTTCTTGTCTTGGGGAGATGGTAATGAGTATTGTTTGACCATGACTAGGCATGTCTCTAGGAGGGAAGAGCATAGCAAGATTGAATTTGGGTGAGACTGTTTTGGTATGATTGTTTCGAGACTGAGCAGCCCAACTCTTGAAGAAGGTCCATCCATGAACTTGTGAGAAAAAGGATGCAGCGATAGCTATGCTGTTGCAGTCGAAGACGTTGACTTGGATAGCTAAGAGGATGTTGGCGTCTCTGTCGAGATACCATGTCAGTCTGGCAAAATAAGTACAAATTTTATGATAAAATTGATAGAAAAAAAAAAGGGGGTAAATTACATTTTGCACCCCTGCACTTTACACAAAATCTTACTTTAGTTCCTACATATCAAATTGTGACGCTTAATCCCCTACACTTTTGGTCAAGTGTCACATTGGCCCTTTTGTTAATAGTGAGACTAACAAAAGTTATTCTTTAGGGAGCTAAGTGTCACAATTTTGATGTGTAGGGACTAAAGTGAGATTTTGTATAAAGTGCAGGGGTGTAAAGTGTAATTTATCCTCACATGTTTTTCATGTGACTAACCTCTGTTAACAATAAGGCTAACAAAACGGTCAAAGTGACACTTGAACAAAAGTGCAGGGGGTTAAGTGCCACAATTTGATGTTTAGGGCCAAAATGAGATTTGATATAAAGTAAAAGGGTACAAAGTGTAATTTATCCAAAAAGTAATTAACACACAATTTAAGAATTTGTAAAGTTAAATAGAATTTAGAAAGGTAGCCTGTGAGCAGGGACGAATTAATAATATACTTTATTAATATTAAAGTGTAAGGTATAAAATTTTTCGTTAATTAGTCAATAATTTTTTGAAAAGACCACTGCAGGGTAGTTTCCCTCAATAAAACCAACAACATACACAATATAATATTAGGATTTTTAATTAGAAAGATTTTAAAATCAACTCATTTGATCAGAGATCATATTTATTTATTTTAAGTTTAGATCAAATAGGAAGACGCATGCCTTTCATATCACTTTTAGTCCTTTAAATTTTAATTTTATTTTATTTTTCTTTTAAATTACCAAATTAGTCTAATTTTAAACTACTGTTTAAATTGTTAGTAAAATAATTATAAATTTTAAATATGATCACTAAAGTATATATGTCATGTGTTAGTTTGGTCCTTAAGGTTCTAATATTGCTAATTTCATCTTTCAATATTATAAGTCATGTTTTATTTTTCTCATCAATGTTTCAAGAATAAATTAACAAAATTAAAAAACTTTACGAACCAAAGTCATATGTATATTTTATTATTATTCCATTAACTATTTAAGTTATGAGTTTAAATAAGACTAAATTAATATAAATTAAAATTTTAATTAACGAAATTGACAAAATTAAAACTCACAAAATGCATACTTAAAGACCATAAATATAATTTATCATGAGTGCTGCTATTAGCACCTCATAAATTATTTTGGATCTTCTAATTTTTAGCTTTTTTTATTACAATAATAATCTCAAATGAAATTACTACAAAGGACATCATTAATTTTGGGACATCTCATCTCACAATTAATCCTACACATCCATTACATCATGAATTAGGATTTATGAGAGCACCACTTCCATTACCACTCATCCATCTTTCCCAAATCTCATCTTCAAAACCTTGAAAACCCTTTGGTGGCAATATTCCAACAATAACGGTGGCAATCATTTGATTACCTATACTTCTTCGGCAATGACAATGAGTAGAAGTTTTTCTGGCAACCACAAGTCCATAAGATGAGAGGAGTACAACAATAAAAGCTTAGAGGAGTTTCATAACTTTGATGTTGTTCTTAACTTAGAGGAGATTGGCCTTGTAAGGGTAAGTTTCTTGAAAAAAATAGCAAAAATAATAAAATCTATTCGTCATTTTTTTGGTGTTGAGCTTCCGAACATATGACTGAAATTCAGGAACATAGGCTTGAACATTGTTTATTTGTTCGGGAACCGGTAACTGAACATTTATTATTTGTTCGGAAATAGGTAACCGAACATTATTCATAGGTTCAGACCTGTTTTATTGAGAAAACTAAACCAATTATTATAATTTTTTTCTGCAAGAGAAGATATTATTATGAGTAAACTAAGAAATTATGCATATATATATATATATGGGGTGTAGAGAGAGAGAGAGAGAGAGAGAGAGTATACCAACTGTGACGATGGTGGATGAGACAGTAGAGACAGTAATTACATTGCCTCTTCTTCTTCTTCGTCGTGGGCTTTGTTAGGGTTTTTTTGGAAGTGGGGTTTTTTTTTTTGGGTGTGGGGGTGGGGGGGTGTGCATTCAATGAGTGAAATGTTTTCACAAGGATAATTTTGATTTTATTTGGAGGGAGAAAAGAAATTTCAAGGGTTTCAAAATTTATAAGTGGGGGTCCAAAATAATAAATGGGGTGCTAATAATGAGTAGTGCTATTAGCACCATTTTTTTTATTATTTTGGACCCCCACTTATAAATTTTTAAACCCTTAAAGTTTCTTTTCTCCCCCCAAATAATACCAAAATTATCCTTGTGAAAATATTCTATCCATTCAATTGAATGCACACCCCTCACACCCTAAAAAAACATCTTTTCCAAAAATCCTAACAAAACACACGAAGAAGAAGAAGAAGAAGAAGAAGAAGAAGAAGAACCGAATTTGATTACTGTCTCTCTCTCTCTCTCTCTCTCTCTACCGCCTCATCTTTTTCTTCGATGATTATGTTCGATTACCGATTCCGAACAAATAATAAATGTTCGGTTACCGGTTCCTGAACAAATAAATAATGTTCGAGCCTGTGTTCTCGAATTTCGGTCATATATTCGGGAGTTCAGTCCTGAAAAAATGACGAATAAATTTTATTGTTTTTGCTATTTTTTTTAAAAAACTTACTCTTACAAGATCAATCTCTTCTGAGTTAAGAACACCATCAAAACTATGAACTTCTTCTGAACTTTTATTGTTACTCCTCCCGTCTCATAGAATTGTGATTTTCGAAAAAACTTCCACTCATTATCATTGCTGGAGAAGTGTCAGTAATCAAATGGTTGCTGCCGTTATTGCCAGAATATTGCCATTAAAAGGTTTTCAAGATTTTGAAGATGGATAAGTTTTGAAAGTGAAATTTGGAGAAGATAGATGGGTAGTGATGGATGTGAGTAATCTCATAAACTCTAATTCATAATATAATGGTGTGTGGGTTTAATTTAATTGTGAGATGGGATGTTCCAAAATTAATGATGTCTTTTTTAGTAATTTTATTTGAGGTTGCTATTGTAATAAAAAAAAGCTAAAAATTAAGGGGTCCAAAATAATTCATTGGGTGTTAATAGCAGCACTCTTAATAATACAATTGCTATTCAAGATAAAAAAATTATACTCATTTTTTCAAATCTAATGATGTGTCAATCAATTAAGATATTAAAAGTAACACACACTCCCATATGTTCTTTAATTTTTAACGAATCACATCACTTACATATCACTAAGTTTAGAAAATGAATTTAGAAATTGAGCCTGTATATAATTTTCTTATTTTAAATATAAAAATAGAAAAATAATTTGTAGGGATAAAGTTATAATAACTAGTGTGAAGATAGACCTTAGATATAATGAACCTAAGCAATACCCAATGATTGATGTCACCGTCATGGGCTGTAGGCCAAAAGTCATCCTAATAGGCCGTGCTCTAAAATATAACATTAATTCAGTCTTAATTAATATATACATCAAAATATTACAAATTTAATTTTTTAATACATATTAAATAAATTATCAATCAAAATAGCTCTCGAGCACTCTTCATGTGAACTATCCATTTTTTTCTCTCTCTTTTTCTAAATTCTGAACATGGGACTAATTGAACATGACACAAGTGTCACATGTGCACGGGATTTACTATTTTGTGTCTAAGAATAAAAGAAAGATATCAGAAATTAGATTGCTTATGGAACTTAACGGTCACGGGTCAAGTTTAGGGAGGGTTTACAAAAATATGTCCTCTCCTTGTATCATCTAGGGGGCGGGACAAATCGGAGGTTGACGAAAGGGAGGCGGGTGTGGAATGGGAGGCGAGTTAATTTTGCAAGTTGAAAAATTAAAATATTAATAAAAATTATAGATGTTGATGAGTGGCAAATACGTGAAATTAAGCGAAAATACTCATTCATTACTGCTCAGTTAACAAGTCAAATGATACTCCCACCCTTGTCATTTCAACTCCAAGTAATGCATAATATCATTCAACAGCGATATTTAAAATTGTTTAACCACTGTTTGATAACAATTTTTTTTTTTTCTTTTCAAAAAATAAGATATAAAAAAGATAAAGAAGGGGAAAAAAACAAAAACAAAAACAAAACTAGTAGTACTTAAAAATAAGGTATCACTGAAAATTGCCTTCACTAATTTATTGAAGACTGAAAGCAGCCGAATAAATCGCCTCATTTGCTAGTATTTCAGAAGACTCATTATACAGTTTTCTCCATACAACCGGCACATGAAAGTGACTTATATATAACAATTAGATCCGAAATATGGAAGCAGATTCAAAGTCCACTCATGCTCAAACCAGAAAAGTCGTTTACTATCCCAAACATTCCTATCAAGTAAATTTCCAGAAGGCCAAATTTTGAAGCATGTAAGTAGTAACTGACATGAACTGAAAGAAAAATCAATCCTCTCTGTTGGGCAGCCTACTGAGAACAGAGTGCTCTGGTTTGTGTTGACACTCATAATCAAGATGAACAAATGCCCTTTCAACTTCAGGAAGTTTCTCTATCTTCATCTGCAGGGTCTCTCCTATGAGATGTGCTTCTTTCAACGGTAACTCTTCTGGAAGTTCAATGTCAACCTGTGTTTTCAACAAAGATATAAGAAATAACATGATCGTGACTATACTCTCTCACTAGCAAAGCATTCAAGAAAAAGGAGTGCTTGGAGCCAATTCTCCATTAATAAACCATTAACGGAAAACTCTACTATTTCAACTACTAACCTCTACAAAATACAGAACACCAAAAGTGTAAGCGCGGACTGTGTCAATATGCTTGACTTGGGGATGCCTTATGACGAGATAAGTCATCTTCTGCAAGACATCAGGGGGAGCTGATTGTCCCACAAGTGACACTGCATCAACAAGCCCATCTTCAATTTAAGTCTCCCAAGAAATGGATAGTTAGCGCAAGTAAACGGTACAAGCATTGTAAAATATGCCACCAAATATACTCCAAAAGTTTATAAAAGAAAATACGAGCTCTTTAACACAATTAAAGCTTTCTACCTTCATTTTCAAAATCAACATTTTTATCTACAACTTACCCCCAAGTTAAATCCTCACCAAAAGTGGATTAAACCAATTGTATCTTCTTAGACCCTACTTTTCTTAGATTTTGACACCAACTAGCATTCAAATTTTGCATCAGCTTAAACATTGGGTCTTCATATACAGAATATTTGGTCCACCCCATAGCTCACTAGGTGGAATGTGCATGTTCCCTACGTGAACACTGAGGCACTTAATGTCCTTCGTTGAATCAATCAGTTGGTTTAAGTTCATCCGTGATGATATGGGTGAAAACCTTCAGGAATTCATTTCAAAAATAAAAACAAAGCTCATAAAAATTGCTTTTGGGCTTTATTATTGAGAAGCTCTTTCTCATAGATGGGGTTATCCATCCAAGATGGTTGATAACTTTTCTCCATCATAATTGTCCCAAAGAACTATACTGTCAACTCATTTCAGCACCTTGTTTTTCTTTTCCTCGCCGCAGCTTGCTTTTGTTCACTCGTCTCGAGAATTTTGAATCATATTTTGAACTTCCAATTGAACTTGATGTCCAAAGAAGGATTAATCAAAACCCAAGACAAGAATTTTACATTCAGATTGTGACACCAACTAGCATTCAGATATTCAGCTTATGCATTAGGTCATAATATAGAATATCTGGTCCACTCCTGCAGCCAATGAGGCAGAAAGTGAACATCCCTTGGCTCAATTGCAAGTTCATTAGATATTCTTTCCTGAAGAAGATTAACCAACCTACAATTCTTCTTCTATTCTCAATTTTGAAGTACAATAGTTAGCAGACTAAGTATTCACCAATCTTCCACTTTATGGTAAATTCTGTTAGATAATTTTTAATAAAAAATAATTGTTCAATTCTTTGCTGTTATAATTTTTACTGTGGTTTAAACATTTTGGTTATAATATTTATACTCATTATTACATTTATTATACCAAAATTTAATGATTTAAATGTAATCATAAATTCTCTAACATTTTGCTTTTATTAGTATTTGGGTAAATTACACTTTGCCCCCCTAAACGTTCACCCATTTCCCACTTTGGCCCTTTAAGTTTGATTTTTTCCACTTTGGCCCTTCATGTTTGCAATCCTTCTCATTTTATTCCTAGACTAACTCCCATAACAGAATCTGCCACATCACCAACACATCAGCTCCATGTGTGATGTAAAAAATTCACTAAAGATGCAAAAAATAAAAAATATAAAATAAAAAAATTGAATTTATTTTTTTAGTCTTTAGTGAACCTTTTTTTTCAAAAATAATTGTTCAATTCTTTGTCCAACCCTTTAGTCCCAAAATGTAATTGTATCCTACAGGCTACAACCAAGAGGGCTAACATGAGAGGTCAACCTAACTGGAATCAACAAAGAGTGGCCTAACACTTTTAAGTGTGGTTAAGTGAGGAACAGAATGGAAGATTTCTAAAAGGATAGTGTTTATGGTAAAGGGTTTTTCGTGGACTGTGAAGTCTACATCGACAAGCAGTGGATGCTGAGCAAGACCCTCCGTTTGATTTGATACTGTCAATGACAGTCATAAGGAGTTCGTGCAAGGTAATGAGGTTCACTTACTGGTAGTTCGGAATAACATCCTTCAATCTACCTGCACTATTGTGGCAAGGTGTGGAGTTGCTATTGATTCAGGAAATTGCAATAATGTAGTTTCAGGGAAGTTGTCCCAAAATTGGGGTTGGCAATAGAAACGCATTTGAATCCTTACAAATTGTCTTGGATTTAAGAGGGAGTTGAAATGTAAAGTGCAAGAGATTAGGGTCAGGGTTAGAAAAGAGAAAGTGTAACATTCGTACTCTTTAAGTCATTTGAACTACATCTAACTCCTTTATTGTTAGAAATGAAACCCTTTTAATTGATCTTATAACTTTAATTAGCGTGTCGTCTTAGTGTAGGACTACAACCTTTGGACTGCTTGTTGTTGGGGCTTCATTCTAGACCCTTGGTTTACTTTAAACAGGGTTCGGACGAGAGAGTTATGTCCGTTGGTGGCTTGGTCACCTAGACAACTTAGACTGTTCACTCGAGCGCAAGTTTCACCGCTCAAGCGGTCTTTTGACCCTTCCAGTATTGAATTTCGAAACCTCAGATATTGAGAGCATTCATTCTTCACTCGAGCGCATGATTGGTCACTGAAGCGGTCTATTTCGCAGAAGTCTGAGATACTGCTGTAAGATTTCTTAATAAAGTCTACATATTCAATTGTTTGTAATATAGTAATACATCGGTTTATATAACAATCTAACCCTAAGACTGAAAAGGAAACTAGAATAATTACTCAATCCCTAAAATATACCAAAAATATATACTACTATATATACATAAAACCTAATATTCTCACACCTCCACTCAACCTCAAGGTGTTTTAGCAGAAAATACTGAGAGTTTGTTAAGAAGAAACTGAAATAGAGTAATAATGTTAGTCTCTTGGTAAAGAAGTCAGCAAATTGCAGAGCTGAAGAGATGAAAGGAAGGGAGATAGAGCTAGATTGTAGATGTTGACGGACAAGTGACAATCAATCTCAATGTGCTTCGTCCACTCATGGAAGACTGTGTTATAGGCAATCTGAATAGCACTGCGATTGTCACAATAGAGAGAGATCGGAGAAGACTAAGGGACACCCAAATCAGACAAGAGACAGCAAAGCCAAACAATCTCAGCAGAGCGAGTAACAACAGTTTGTTTCTTACTTTTCCAAGAGATCAAGGAATCGCTAAGAAATATACATAAACCAAATGTGGACTTTCGATCAATAACATCACCACCCAATCAGAATCAACATAAGGCACCAAGTCCAAAGAAAAAGTAGCAGACAACAGTAAGCCCTGAAATATAGTATTCCGGAGATAGCGAAGAATCTGAACCAAAGCAGCCCAATGTGTAGAATGAGGAGCAAAAACGAATTGGCTAATCACATGAATAGCATAGACAAGATCAGGGCAAGTAACTGTCAAATAGACTAAGCAACCCATAAACTCTCAATATAAAGTGGGATTATCCCGAGGGACACCATTAGTAGTATTAAGCTTTACATAAAGCTCAATTGGGATATCAAAAATCTTAGTGTCAATAAGACCGGCATGGTGAATAACCTCATTTGCATACTTGGCCTGAGACAGAAAATAACTCTTGGAAAAAGAAGCTACTTTAATACTAAGAAAATACCGCAATGGGTCCAGATCCTTCATTTCAAAGGTGCGGAAGAAATGCTGCTTGACCTCAGAGATAGCTAAAGAGTCAGAGCCAGTGATCATCATATCACCTACATAATGTAACAGGGCAACGAAACTAGCAGTGGTGTGAAGGAGAAACAAAGTAAAATCCTGGGCACAAGGGTGAAAACAGTCATACCAAGCACGACGAAGACGAGATGGCAAGGGGGCGGACGCATGTAGACCTTCTGATGATCATAGAAAGAAGAAAAAGAACAAATCTAGAATTTCACATGAAGCAAATATAAGAGCATCTCCAATGCACTAGGCATATGATACTTGTTAGTTAAAATGCCTAGTGTGATTCACTTTTTTCAATTCCAATGCACTAGGCATATGATTAGGCATTTTGGCTCAACTCATATTCACTAGCTACATGTAGCTAGCCTTCAACGCTAGGCAAAATGTATTCAATCATTAGGATTATTTCCCTCCATCTTTGTTGTTGACGTGGCATTCTATAAAATTAATAGTATTTGGATAAATAGGTAAAATAAAGAGCATGGTTGGAGTAAAAACATAAAACAGTTGATAGGCAAAATAAAATATATACTTTATAGTAATATTTAGCTAGGTAAAATGCCTACTACCGTTGGAGATGCTCTAAGGCATCAAAAATTAAAGATTTGGAATAATTTTGAGTCTTCATGTCATTATAGTAGGTTTTAGTCATTAAGGGTATAATGGTAATTCTAATAATTGTTGGACATGGGTTGTAAGGGTCGCCCACAGATTTTATTTTGGGTCAAGTTATTAAATGGGTCATTATATATGGATTTTTATTATGTCTAAAATAATTTTAGTGGTCAAAAGTCTAAGTTTCCTATTTTGATATTGAAGTAGAATTAGAAGTCATTAAAGTTTTCAATTATGATTGAAGTAGAATTGGAAGTTATAGTTGGTCTAGAATATTAGTAGTTGTTAAATATTTTTAGTTTCTAAATTTGAGTTATAGTCCTCATAGAATTAGGAGCCTTTAGCCTATAAATATGTGTAATCTCAATGATTAAGGTGAACAGTTATTATTATGAAAATTTGATATTGTATTTGTGTGATTAGCCTATCCCTTGTGAGGGTGAAGCATCTCTCTCTCTCTCTCTAGCAAGGTTACTGTTCACTTCACTATTTATAGTGCTTAGAACAGCCATCCAACATCCCCTAAACATTTGCGTTTTCATTTCCAAAATCCTACCCTTTTACAAACCTTTAAACTCTTTTTTTTTTTTTTTTAAATACTTTTGCAGCCACAAAATCCTACCAAATCCAGCCTTATAAGTCTATTGTTGCTGCTGCCAATATACTTAAACCGGGCCCATAACTTGTAGGAAAGTAATCTCTACTTGTCCTACATCAGTTTGGTATCAGAGCTTCAAGATCATACCTTGTTCCTTACCAATCTTTTGATGAAATTGCTTTCTTTATTACAATGTTGACAAGCATTGAATTAAATTGAAAGTTTGAAACATTGTTAACAAATTATAGAGCTACTAGCAAAGATGTTGCAATGTTAAAGGAGGATTTTGCGATAATTAAGGAGGATGTTGCAACAATAAAGAGTGATGTGCATACTATCAAGGCAACTTTGAATGAATTGAAAGCTTCCATGGAAGGATTGTTGGTTGCTGTTTTACAAAAGACTAATATCCAGAAGCAAAAGGTTGATAGTGTAAAAGATTTTGAAGAAACTATGAACGAGCAAGATGAACAAGTTGCTAATATTGAGGATATTGAAGAAACGAAGGCAAAAATTAACTGCTTACTAAAGAAAGCATGAAAGATCGTCAAGATCAAGGTTCTAAAGCCAAGGAAGCCAAAGAAAATGATGTGAATGCAATTGAACCTTTTGCTCTTCACAAGAAAAATGAAGTTCACATTAAGTTTATGATTCCTAATAAGTTCGATGTGGACAACGGAGTGATGACAACATTGAACATTTTGATTTTCTAATCATTTATTCAAAACAATCAATTTGAATGGTTGCAAGTGCAAGATTTCATAATCCTTATACTCTAAGAAGCACGGACACGGACACGCGACACGACACGGACACGCAAAAACGCAAATTTTCAAAAAATAGGGGACGCGACACGCCGGGGACATGTTCAATATATATAATTAATTTTATTTATTATATGTCATAAAATTATTTAAAAAAATCAAATAAAGGTAATAAAATATACAAAATAACACTATTAAAATTATAAAAAATAAACATTTAATTGATTTAACATCATATATATCGTTCACAATTAACATAAAATAGCATTCCATCAATACATAACATGTCATTCGAAGCTACCAACCATCATTTGTTACAAAATGCATGAAAATCAAACCACAAAATATAAAATTATCCAATGTACCAACAACTATTACAAAATCTATAAATATCAACCTAAGTAGAGGAAACTATTACAACATCTTCACCACCGCCTCCATCTTCTCCTTCATCTGTAAATAGGACCGCCTCCATAGCCGGTTCATCAAGTGAGAGGTTAGCTATCCCAAGCATTCCAATATCATCAAGTGAGTCAAAGTTATCTCCGGCAATATCCCACATTTTTGTCTCTTCTTGCAAGTATTGGGAGCTCCTCCTTGATAAAAGACGAAGATTGCTATGAATGAACACCAAATCCTCCGCGCGTTGAGGGACCATCTTGTTCCTTCTCACTGAGTGAATAAAGGAGTAAGTACTCCAATTTCTCTCACAACAAGATGAAGAGGCAGGTTGCACAAGCAATCTCAAAGCTAGTTTTTGAAGAGATGGTGCATATGCACCATATGCACACCACCAAGTATAAGGATCCATGTGCCACCTATTATGAATGGAATCATACTATGAGAATGTTTCAACATAACCCGAAAATTTTCCAAACTCAGTTATCACCTTAGTTCGCTCCGTAATATCTTCAAAATACCTCTTAAAACACTTGCTCCTCTCACGTGTCACCTCTTCATCCCTATGTGGAGGAACTCTATTTTGATCCTCATGGAGCCACTCATCACTATAATACCTACAATCCAAAATAGGAAAAATAATTATTTCAAGAAAGACTAGATAAGTCCATTAAAATGAAATATGTAAAACAAATTTAAATGTGGTACTTACTTTGAATTCAATGAATGTGCCATACAATAGAGAGGAGTATTGTTTTTATTCCAACGATCCACGAGAATTTGATGCACCACATTGTAAAATGTAGATTCCTCATCTATTCTTTTCCCTTCATGCCTATAAATTGACATCTTCACTTTCTCTATCATTGAGTCCCACATATCATATACTAAGTGAAGGCAAGGTTTGTCCGTATCACAAGCCCTAAGCATGTCATATATAGGACCCATGAAGGAAAGAATATAATCAATGTAATCCCACCACACATCATCCAAAATCTTTTCTTTCACAAATTTTGCATTCCCAACATCATCCTCTCTATAGCAATTCCACTTGTCACTAATTACCATTGCTTGAAGACCACGTTTTATAAGCTTTAACCTCTTGAGCATAACAATTGTAGAGACAAATCGTGTTTCGGCAACCGAAAGCAACTTCAATGACACAAATTCATTGTACATAGCCAATCGCGTTGAGTGATTAGAGATAAAATTCTTAATCATCAAACCATCTCCGGCAATATCAGTAATCCAACTACATTCTTCATATGTGACTTCATTCCTCTCAATATTCTTTGCAGCACAAATATTTTTCAAAGCTAGATTTAATGTGTGCACCACACAAGGAGTCCATAGAATATGAGGGAATTGAGCTTCAATGAGTTGTCCGGCTGCCTTACAATTAGGAGCATTAGCCGTGATGACTTGAACCACATTACTTGGCCCAACCTCATTAATCACTTCTTTCATCAAATTTGCAATGAAATATTTGTCTTTAGTTTCTCCAGAACAATCAACTGCTTTAATGAACATAGGCCCACTTTCACTCACTGCCATAAAATTAATCAAAGGCCTCCTTTGAGAATCACTCCAACAATCACTAACAATGCTCACCCCTTTTTCCTTCCATGTGCCCCTAATTGGTTGCAACAATTTATCAATGTTTGCCCTCTCTTTTTGAAGTAATGTGGTTCGTAACAAATTATAACCGGGAGGCAAATATCCAGGAATATTATGATTTGCAGCAAATGTGTAAGAGCTAACATAGTAAGGATTTCTTGCAAGATTAAAAGGTACCCCCCCCCCCCCCCCCCCCCCGCCGCGAGTAGAACATCCTAGCAATTTCAAAATGCAATTGCTCTCTATCCTTCAAGTTGAATGCTTTCTCAATAGCACTCCCACTCCCACTCTCACATGTTCTCCCTCTTCTTTGATTCATAAGCATAACTACTACCCACTGATACAGTGGAAGGAGGCAATGGTACATTTTTGGGAGGAGCATTTTTAATTCTCAGCTCAGCAGCATCATTCTCATTTTGCAGTTGTGAAAGTTTTTGACTTGTCACTTTCTTACAAGCACCAATTCCCTTTCCTGGGAGTTTTAACAAGTGTGCCCTTACTCTTGTATATGAACCTTTGAAAGTATTATTACAAAATTTACATTGTAATTGGCAATTTCTTCCTCCTTCCCCAGGTTTTGCTAATTTAGTTATATACTTCCACAATGGTTTATTCTCATCAAAATCATCATCAGGTATATCATTAGAACTACCACCCGTAGCCATTGTTTCAGAATTAATAATTGGTCCCTATAATAAAATTAATAAACATACATTATTAAAATTATATCCTCAAATAATAGAAAAGAAAAAATAAAATCAGAATAT
This sequence comes from Camellia sinensis, assembly GCF_055761805.1. Taxonomy (NCBI): domain Eukaryota; kingdom Viridiplantae; phylum Streptophyta; class Magnoliopsida; order Ericales; family Theaceae; genus Camellia; species Camellia sinensis. Next base: position 23,129,177 of record NW_028128987.1, on the reverse strand, counting down.
AAAAAAAATAAAAGAAAAGAAAAGAAAAAATAAAATAAAACAAAATCAGAATCAGAATTAAAGAAAAAGAAAAGAAAAAATTAAATTAATAAAAGAAAAAAAATAAAATCAAAATCAAAATCAAAATCAAAATAAAAGGAAAAAAAAAATGAAATAAAAGAAAGAAAGAAGAGGCTGAGACAAAGAGAGAGAGAGAGAGAGAGCTATCGAAGAGAAAAATAAAAGAAAGAAGAGGCTGAGACAGAGAGAGAGAGCTATCGAAGAGAGAGGGAGCGATCGAAGAAGATCGAAGAGTCGTACCTTCCTTAACGAAGCAGCAAATCGACTGAAGATCGCACGAAGAAGGTCGCCGACTGATGACAGACGGCCGACGACAGACGACCGACGAGGAGCAACGATCGACGAGAGACGACGTACGACGAAGTCAGGTCCTCTCTCTTTCTCTCTTTCTCAACTGTTTATCTTCTATTCCATAGTCGATTCGAAGAGATTAGGGCGAATAGAGATTAGGGCAAATTTAATCTGTTTTTGGTTATTTTCAAATTGACCCCAAAAAATTTTAGTAAACTGTGAAATTGCCCTCGCGCGTGTCCCAAACGTGTCTATAACGTGTCCAAAACGTGTCCGGATGTAAAAAAATTAAAAAAAATTGGGACACTCTCCCATGCGTGTCGGACACGTGTCCACCGCGTATCCGACGCGTGTTCGTGTCCGACACGTGTCTGACACTGGTACGGAGCCCTCGGAGAGGTGTCCGTGCTTCATAGCTTATACTTCAACATTATAAAACTCGAGGTCGAGTTTTTTCAAATGCAAGGGAGAATGATGAAGATCATGGAAAGAAGAAAAAGAGCAAATTTAAAATTTTACATGAAGCAAATTTAGGACATCAAGAATTTGGAATGATTTTGAGTCTTCATGTCATTATAGTAGGTTTTAGTCATTAAGGGTATAATGGTAATTCTAATAATTGTTGGACATGAGTTGTGCGGATCGCCCATGGGTTTTATTTTGGGTCAAGTTATTAAATGAGTCATTATATATGGGTTTTATCATGTCTAAAATAATTTTAGTAGTCAAAAGTCTAAATTTCCTATTTTGATATTGAAGTAGAATTAGAAGGGATTAAAATTTCCTATTATGATTGAAGTAGAATTGGAAGTCATAGTTGGTCTAAAATATTAGTAGTTGCTAAATATTTTTAGTTTCTAAATTTGAGTTATAATCCTTATAGTAGGAGAGTCTTTAGCCTATAAATATGAGAGTTATTATTATGAAAATTTGAGTTTGTGTTTGTGTGATTGGCCTATCCCTTGTGATGAAGCATCTCTCTCTCTCTCTCTCTAGCCAGGTTAGTGTTCACTTCACTGTTCACAGTACTTAGAACAGCCACCCAACACCTCTAAACATTTGTGTTTTCATTTCTAAAATCCTACCCTTATACAAACCATTAAACTCTTATTTTTTTAAATACTTTTGTAGCCACAAAATCTCATAAAATCTAACCCTACAAGTCTATTCTTGCTGCTGCCAATATACTTAAAACGGGCTCACTACTTGTAGAAAAGTAATCCCTACTCGTCTTCATCACCTTCTCAACGAGATGGCCATTAAGAAAATCATTCTTAACATCCATTTGATAGAGAGGCCAATGACAAATAGCAGCAACAGAGATCAAATACAAACAGTAGTCATCTTGGCAACAAGGACAAGGGTCTCCTTGTAATCAATACCATACTCTTATGAGAAACCTTTGGCAACCAAGTGAGCTTTGTAGCGCTTGAGAGAACCATCAGAATGAATCTTGACTTTATAGACCCATTTGTAACCAATCAAATTCTTGCCAGCAGGAAAAAAAATAAGCTCCCAAGTAGCAGTCTTCTACAATGCAGACAACTCATCCTCCATAGCTCGAACCTAATTAAGATCCTGACAGGTCTCCTTGTAAGACTAGGGTTCTGAAAAAAGAGTGAATAGCAGACAAAAAGGTGCAGTATGAAGGAGAAAAACATGCTTTAGTAAAACCAAGTTTAACTACCTGTTTACGATTGCGAAGGGGATACTTACGGTTAGTAAGATCAGAATCATCAAAAGTAGGAGGATCAACAACAGTGGCAGAAAGGGAACAAACTGATGGGGGACAATAGAGAGGGACTCAGCAGGAGGGGTGGTAGGAGGAGAAGATGGAACAAGCTCACAGGAAACAGTAGAGATATACTCATCAAGAGAGACTTCAGAAGGAAATGGATCAATGTGAACTAAATCCTCTTTGAAAAACAGAGCAGTGATAGGAAAAAGCTGAAAGTAAGACAGGCGTTCGAGAAAAGAAACATGGCAGGAGACATAAAGGCAACAGAAAATAAGGTCGTGACAACGACAGCCTTTCTGAATAAGACTGTAACCTAAAAAGACACACAGGATGGACCGGACACTAAGTTTGGTCCAATCTTTATAGAGAAGAAGGACAAAACAAGCAGACTTAAAAACACGAAGGAGTAAGTAATTGGGAAGTTGAAAAAACAAAGCCTCATAAGGAGAACGATAAGAGAGAAGGGGAGTAGGTATACAGTTGAGAAGAAAAGCAGCAGTAAGAACTACCTCTCCCCAAAACTGAGCCAGAATAGAGACAAAAAAAAAGACCTAGCTGTCTCAAGGAGATGACGGTATTTATACTTAGCTCGACCATTTTAGGTGGATGTATCAGTACATAAAGTTTGATGAATGGTACCCAAATTGGCCAAATACTCACAGAACTCAGTTTTAAAATATTCCCCACCCAAGTTTGACGGTAACAATTTAATAATAGACCCAAGCTGTGTAGAGATCATAGACTGAAAAGTGTGGTATATCTGGTAGAAGTCGGACTTATGAGTCATAAGATAAACCCAAGGGTAACGGGTGCTGTCATCAACAAATAACACATAGTATGCAGAACCCTCTTTGGTGAGAATAGGAGAATGGCTCCAAACATCAGTATAAACTAAAGAAAACGGTGTATTAGAGATAAAAGTACTTTTATGAAAAGGAAAGGCTATCATTTTGGCAGGTTTACATCCCCGACACTCGATAAATTGACTAGGAGAAACTTTACCCAATATATCTGACTGAACTAAAGACCGTAAGCGGTCAACAGACAAATGACCTAATCTAGAATGCCACAAATAAAAATGCCTCGATAGAGAATCTAACTGAAAAGAGGAAAAAACAATCAGACAAGTAGCCATAGGCAAATGCAAGCTCTCCACTATATAGAGGTCTCCAACTCTACAGCTGGTCCTAATCTGTTGCTTGGACATCCGATCCTACACAAAACAGATAGAAGAAGAAAAGATAACATCAAAACCGGAGGCATCAAGCTGACTGATAGATAATAAACTGACAGATAACTAAGGAACATAAAGGACAGATGTAATAAAGACAACAGACATATCAGACGGTAAGACAGGCCCAACAGATATAACAGACATACCAGACCCATTAACAATATTAACAATAATAGGAAATGGAGAGACAGTACAATTTTGAAGTAAAGAGAGATGATGAGTCATATGATGAGAGACACCAAAGTCAAAAAGCTAGATAGACAGAGAGATACCTGAAGAAGACCCAAACAAACCTGATTGAAGAGAGGAAATAGTAGAGGCAGACAGGGATGTTTGGGAAGTAGACTGTATACTGAAGCTGACCAATCTGAGCACTCAAGGAAACCAAGTCAGGATCGGGAGACGGAACAGATGCAGTATAAATGGTTGGAGTCTAAAAAGTACTTTGAGGAGGAGCTCGGAAGTGTGGCTGAGACTGTAAAGCAAATAAACATCCCTCTTTGGGACAATGGTACTTCTAATGGCCCCTCTGATGGCAGAAGGCACACTCATCAAAAGCCAAAGACATTGTAATAACTAAAAAATTGAGGGTCAAACTGTAAATAACCAAAAACTTGTTTGGTCTAAACAAGAATAAAAGAAAATTGTGGTCAGCTAAAGAGCAACACCCAGGCCACGTGACTCAGAACAAGAGAGATAACCAGAACCAAATCACGACTCAAAGAGATCAAGAGAGAGACAGAGATGTCGTAATCAGGTCGCGAACTGGCAAGGACCAAAGAGAAGCTTTCCGAAATCGATAGCACCGAGAGAGAGAGAGATTGAACCAGAAGTCGAAGTCAAGCGAGAGTCGTGTGAACCAGAGGTGGAGGGTGAGCTCATGATCGCCGCTATTCCAGAGAGAGAGGGAGACTTTGAACTCAACCAGAAGAAGACTTCTGATGATCATGAACCAAAGAAAGCCAAAGAAAGGTCACGTCAAACTTGACCTAGAGAGACAAGGCCAATGCGACACTTCTTCAACTAGTGAAGACGAAGCACGAAGTCCATCTCTCAAAGCAGATAAGGAACCAAATAAGTCAAGCTAGACACTCGTGCCCTTCAATTGAATCAAACGAACACAAAAGGAGTCACAGCCTGGGACTCAGAGAGATAAAACCAAAGGACTATTTTCCAAGAGATAATCGCGTCCAAGGATGACCTATGATCACGACTCAGTGAGAATCTGATGAGGAAGACGATTCAGGGACAACATCTAAGGTTTGGGCTCAGAGATGGCTCTGATACCATGTAAGATTTCTGAATAAAGGCTATATATTCAATTGTTTGTAATACAAGAGTACATCGGTTTATATAACAATCCAACCCTAAGACTGAAAAGGAAACAAGAATAATTACTCAATCACTATAATATGCAAAAAATATATACTACCATATATATATAAAACCTAATATTCTCACAACTCCAAGCCTTCATTCACTGCTCAAGCACAGTTTTAACCACTCGAGTGGTCTGTTCGAAACTCAGCGCATGAAAGCTACTTTTTATCAGATTTGTGGAACCAAAAACCTCCTTTTTGTACTTACAATATAAATAGACTCACTCTTTCTCTCTCTCTCTCTCTCTCTCTCTCTCTCTCATTTTCTCATTACTCTATCTCTCTACTCTTTTTTCTCTCTCCCTTATCTCTAAAACTCTCCTAAGTCACACGAACCTCTTCATCCTACAAAATCTGTAGAGATTTAGGTACTAGTTCTTAAGACCAAAACGATGAGCGCATCGAGAGCTACGTTTTGACCGGAGTGGATCAAAATCTGACAACATTGAAAATTTGGGGTTTTGCTTCTCTTCTTTTCTAATTTTGAGTTAGGGATTTCCTTAACGTTCTATATGTATTTTAACTCTATTATTTACAATTTTGATAGTTAGAGCTAATTGGAAGATTAGGGTTTTATCTAATGCAAAAAAGGAGGAAGTTCTTAAATATTGTCTAAGTTTTCAATTAGTTTACTCATAGTAATTGTGAAATACTTGAATTTGAGAAATTCGCTTTCAAAATGAGAAATCTCTCATTTTTCCTAAACCCTAGAGTGTTAAGATTGAGAAATTAATTGTGTATTATGAAATCTATGAAATTCTTGGAAGATTATAAGCATTGGATATATTGTGAATGAGGAGACTACGATTTTTGGACAATCACTTCTATTTTAGAATTGTTGAGGAAATGTTGAGTTATACTTTATATATTGCCTATATTGGAATATTGAATTAGAGATCTATGTTTTGGCAACCGATGGAGGGTTGTATTGACTAGTTGTAGAAATTACATGTAAACTAGGTAAATTGAAACATTTACAAAGTCATGCATATCATTGAATATTCCATGATTTCATGAATTTAACTTGTTCGCATGTTGAGAAACGCATTATGATTCAATGCATTGTGAACCTTTGAAATTGTTGAGAATGATGGAAATGTATTGAGAAAATGGGGTAAATACCTTGGTGAATCCAGTTAGGGGGTGTAGATTGTTGAGAATTAAGTTGGCTTTAGGTCCATGGTGAAAGTCCTAAAACATGCGTGGAGTAGGTTTCAATTTCCTTTCAGTTAAGAGCTGGTAAAGTGGTTTTGGTAGTGCTCAATGAAACTACTTGTAGACACGTATCTACAGATTGCTAGAGTTGTATTTACCGTCCTTTGTTTTATCAAAATAGTGATTGCTTGGTTTTGGTTTTGAACAAGTGCATGGCATGAGGTTTTCGAAATGAAAACTTATATTTTGGCATAACATCTCATTTGCATTCACCTTATGATATTATTAACCTTCATGCACTTCATTAAGATTATCTCTGCTGGGCGTCAATGCTCATCCCTGTTGTGGAACCATTTCAGGTGCTAACGGTGTGCCTCTGCCGAGGTGAACGGTGTGGAGGATTTTTGGAAGCATCAAGCTCATACTTGTCTTCTTTTGTATAGCCAAGGGCTTTAGTTGTGCCGGGTTGAAACTCCTTTTGATGTAACTGGGTAAAACCTTGGGAATTTGCAACCTTTTTGGGAATGTATTTGGTGTTGTTTAGTTTTAAACGTTTGTAAATCACATGCTATAGATTCATATCTTACGGATGGTGAATGTATTACCACATGTGATCCTATTTTGTAAATTTCTAAACAAAATTCATGAATGAATTACAAGGATTTAGTATGAATCGATTCCATAAATTGTTGAGATTAACTATAGCTTCCGCATGTGTAATGGTATTGATGAGTGAATATGGATAATATCCGATGATTCGGGTTTCAATTATTTTGGGGGCATTAAAGAGAGAGAGAGAGAGAGAGGAGGGAAGAGAATAGATTAATAGGTCTTGGGTGTGTAACAAATCCTCCATCTTAGCGCATATTTATATTAGACAATAGAATGTGACAATGTAACAAATAATACCCTAAATAAAAAATTTAAAAAAACATAAAAAAAAAAAAAACACCACTATTCTAACAAAGTGCAATGAGGTAATTATGTCAAATCAATCCTTACTCTTCTACACTAGTCCTAAGCACAAGGATAGCATGTGGTGAGATGTGATTACCATAGATGCATTGTGTCATCTCTTATTGGGAAGATGCTGGCAGAAGATTTACCTCGTGCCCATATCCAATTTTCCAAATCACCCTGATGCAGAATATAAGAAGCTAAAGGAAGATTAAATTCAAACAAGTGGTGACATTTGAAAATTTGCATGATTTCAAAGAAAAATCCATAGAAACCATTCATAACCATGTTTCTAGTATTATTAGAGTCCTATGAAGCACGGACACCTCTCCGAGGGCTCCGTACCAGTGTCAGACACGTGTCGGACACGGACACACGTCGGACACGCGGTGGACACGTGTCCGACACGCATGGGAGAGTGTCCCATTTTTTTTTAATTTTTTTACATCCGGACACGTTTTGGACACGTTATAGACATGCTTGGGACACGCGCGGGGGCAATTTCACAGTTTACTAAATTTTTTTGGGGTCAATTTGAAAATAACCAAAAACTGATCAAATTTGCCCTAATCTCTATTCGCCCTAATCTCTTCGAATCGACCATGGAATAGAAGATAAACAGCTGAGAAAGAGAGAAAGAGAGAGGACCTGACTTCGTCGTACGTCGTCTCTCGTCGATCGTTGCTCCTCGTCGGTCGTCGGTCGTCTGTCGTCAGTCGGCGATCTTCTTCATGCGATCTTCAGTCGATTTGCTGCTTCGTTAAGGAAGGTACGACTCTTCGATCTTCTTCGATCGCTCCCTCTCTCTTCGATAGCTCTCTCTCTCTCTGTCTCAGCCTCTTCTTTTATTTCTCTCTCTTCGATAGCTCTCTCTCTCTCTCTCTCTGTCTCAGCCTCTTCTTTCTTTCTTTTATTTCATTTTTTTTTCCTTTTATTTTGATTTTGATTTTGATTTTTTTTTTCTTTTATTAATTTAATTTTTTCTTTTCTTTTTCTTTAATTCTGATTCTGATTTTGTTTTATTTTATTTTTTCTTTTCTTTTATTTTTTTTATATTCTGATTTTATTTTTTCTTTTCTATTATTTGAGGATATAATTTTAATAATGTATGTTTATTAATTTTATTATAGGGACCAATTATAATTCTGAAACAATGGCTACGGGTGGTAGTTCTAATGATATACCTGATGATGATTTTGATGAGAATAAACCATTGTGGAAGTATATAACTAAATTAGCAAAACCTGGGGAAGGAGGAGGAAATTGCCAATTACAATGTAAATTTTGTAATAATACTTTCAAAGGTTCATATACAAGAGTAAGGGCACACTTGTTAAAACTCCCAAGAAAGGGAATTGGTGCTTGTAAGAAAGTGACAAGTCAAAAACTTTCACAACTACAAAATGAGAATGATGCTGCTGAGCTGAGAATTAAAAATGCTCTTCTCAAAAATGTACCATTGCCTCCTTGCACTGTATCAGTGGGTAGTAGTTATCCTTATGAATCAAAGAAGAGGAGAACATGTGAGAGTGGGAGTGGAAGTGCACCTGGGAGTGGGAGTGGGAGTGGGAGTGGAAGTGGAAGTGCTATTGAGAAAGCATTCAACTTGAAGGATAGAGAGCAATTGCATTTTGAAATTGCTAGGATGTTCTACTCGGGGGGTGGGTACCTTTTAATCTTGCAAGAAATCCTTACTATGTTAGCTCTTACACATTTGCTGCAAATCATAATATTCCTGGATATTTGCCTCCCGGTTATAATTTGTTACGAACCACATTACTTCAAAAAGAGAGGGCAAACATTGATAAATTGTTGCAACCAATTAGGGGCACATGGAAGGAAAAAGGGGTGAGCATTGTTAGTGATGGTTGGAGTGATTCTCAAAGGAGGCCTTTGATTAATTTTATGGCAGTGAGTGAAAGTGGGCCTATGTTCATTAAAGCAGTTGATTGTTCTGGAGAAACTAAAGACAAATATTTCATTGCAAATTTGATGAAAGAAGTGATTAATGAGGTTGGGCCAAGTAATGTGGTTCAAGTCATCACGGATAATGCTCCTAATTGTAAGGCAGCCGGACAACTCATCGAAGCTCAATTCCCTCATATTCTATGGACTCCTTGTGTGGTGCACACATTAAATCTAGCTTTGAAAAATATTTGTGCCGCAAAGAATATTGAGAGGAATGAAGTCACATATGAAGAACGTAGTTGGATTACTGATATTGCCGGAGATGGTTTGATGATTAAGAATTTTATCTCTAATCACTCAATGCGATTGGCTATGTACAATGAATTTGTGTCATTGAAGTTGCTTTCGGTTGCCGAAACACGATTTGCCTCCACAATTGTTATGCTCAAGAGGTTAAAGCTTATAAAACGTGGTCTTCAAGCAATGGTAATTAGTGACAAGTGGAATTGCTATAGAGAGGATGATGTTGGGAAGGCAAAATTTGTGAAAGAAAAGATTTTGGATGATGTGTGGTGGGATTACATTGATTATATTCTTTCCTTCACGGGTCCTATATATGACATGCTTAGGGCTTGTGATACGGACAAACCTTGCCTTCACTTAGTATATGATATGTGGGACTCAATGATAGAGAAAGTGAAGATGTCAATTTATAGGCATGAAGGGAAAAGAATAGATGAGGAATCTACATTTTACAATGTGGTGCATCAAATTCTCGTGGATCGTTGGAATAAAAACAATACTCCTCTCTATTGTATGGCACATTCATTGAATCCAAAGTAAGTACCACATTTAAATTTGTTTTACATATTTCATTTTAATGGACTTATCTAGTCTTTCTTGAAATAATTATTTTTCCTATTTTGGATTGTAGGTATTATAGTGATGAGTGGCTCCATGAGGATCAAAATAGAGTTCCTCCACATAGTGATGAAGAGGTGACATGTGAGAGGAACAAGTGTTTTAAGAGGTATTTTGAAGATATCACGGAGCGAACTAAGGTGATAACTGAGTTTGGAAAATTTTCGGGTTATGTTGAAGCATTCTCAGAGTATGATTCCATTCATAATAGGTGGCACATGGATCCTTATACTTGGTGGTGTGCATATGGTGCATATGCACCATCTCTTCAAAAACTGGCTTTGAGATTGCTTGTGCAACCTGCCTCTTCATCTTGTTGTGAGAGAAATTGGAGTACTTACTCCTTTATTCACTCAGTGAGAAGGAACAAGATGGTCCCTCAACGCGCGGAGGATTTGGTGTTCATTCATAGCAATCTTCGTCTTTTATCAAGGAGGAGCTCCCAATACTTGCAAGGAGAGACAAAAGTGTGGGATATTGCCGGAGATAACTTTGACTCACTTGATGATATTGGAATGCTTGGGATAACTAACCTCTCACTTGATGAACCGGCTATGGAGGCGGTCCTATTTACAGATGAAGGAGAAGATGGAGGCGGTGGTGAAGATGTTGTAATAGTTTCCTCTACTTAGGTTGATATTTATGGATTTTGTAATAGTTGTTGGTACATTGGATAATTTTATATTTTGTGGTTTGATTTTCATGCATTTTGTAACAAATGATGGTTGGTAGCTTCGAATGACATGTTATGTATTGATGGAATGCTATTTTATGTTAATTGTGAACGATATATATAATGTTAAATCAATTAAATGTTTATTTTTTATAATTTTAATAGTGTTATTTTGTATATTTTATTACCTTTATTTGATTTTTTTAAATAATTTTATGACATATAATAAATAAAATTAATTATATATATTGAACGTGTCCCCGGCGTGTCGTGTCCCCTATTTTTTGAAAATTTGCGTTTTTGCGTGTCCATGTCGTGTCCGTGTCGTGTCGCGTGTCCGTGTCCGTGCTTCTTAGTTAGAGTCTTATTTTATGATTAATTTATATTTTTTAGGATTTTTAGGTCCAGGTTTTTTTTTGTAATTTTCATATTTGCTGACATGGGCTGTAGGGGTCACCCACGGGTCGTCTTGTGAATCAAGTTATTTAATTGGGTTTTATTTACGTTTCTTATTTGGTCTTAAATTGGTTTTGAAAGTCAAAAATATTGTTGTAATTTCCTTTTTTAGTTCCAATTGGTTTAAGAAATCTCCTAATTATATATAAAACCACGTAACACTTGTAATTCAATAGAATTAATATTTTAGAGAATTTCAAGGGTTTTTAAAGCTTCTTTATGGATTGTATGATGCAATCAAACCTTAGGTGTGATGCCTAAGGAATTCTAGTAGTGATTCCTAGATCTATTTTCTTCTTTCTTTTTCTTTTCCATTTCAATTTACTATTCTCGGATTACTATTCACAGCCCTCTAAAAGTGCACTTTTCAACCTCAAAACCCCATCCAATCACCCCCATATCAACCCTAATCCCTTCTCCTACCTATTAGCCTTCAATTTAACCCTTAAAACCCTAAATTGCTCACTGTTTAGGCCGTCAAATAACCTCTGTTTTCAAAATCTAGCGTTGCCCTGCATCACACCCGCACTATTGAATGAGTCCAAAGGAACATGAGGAGCTTAGGTGTCAAGTGGATGCATCACTATCCAAGGGCCATGTATGAGAAAGTCCCAGTCCATGTGTTGCACCTACTCTACTCACTCCCAATGGATCATGGTGAATGTGTTAATAACCTCACAATTAACAAAATAATAATACAAAACAGATTTCTTATTCCCCGGTTAGATGACTTGTTAGACCAGTTAAACAGTGCAACACTGTTTACAAAGCTTGATTTGAAAAGCGGCCGTGATCAGATCTGCAAGATTTCCTTCAATACCCACTAAGGGTGACATGAAAGGTTAAATCATGCCATTCAGGCTCTCCATTGCCCCAACTACATTCATGCAGATTATGAACAAGATTTTTTTGCCCCTTCATTGGCAGGTTTGTCTATTTTAACAATATATTAATTTAAAGTGCTAATGTTGATTTCCATCTTTAGCATCTTCAGGAGGCTCTCATAGTTTTGAGAAGAAAAAAATTCTTTGCCACGATGTCCAAATTTTCCTTCATGACTGACAGTGTCTTGTTTTGGATTATGTAGTATCAGAAGATGGGTTGTCAGTGGATGAATCTAATGTCAAAGTTATCAAACAGTGGCCATTACCAAAGACTGTTCATGAGGTTCGAAGTTTCCATGGTCTAGAACGTTTCTACTGATGATCTATTCCTAATTCCAACACTATCATGGTGCCAATAACAAACAGTATGAAGGCTGGGAAACTTTCTTGATAGATGCAGTGACAGGCTTTTCACTAGATTAAGAAGAAATTGATTTTGTTTGGCCTAGAAACAATCTATTATTGCTCGTTCTACTACTATTAAGGCTGGTTGAGTATCGTGTTAAGGCTGGTTGAGTATTGTGTTATGGCTCATGCCACCAAGACAGTTTGGCTTTGTTGGCTCCCTCTCTAATTTGGGTGTTTTATTGTCATCTCTTATTACTTTCTACTATTATCATAAGAGTTCTATTTGGATAGCTCACAACTTTGTCTTCCGTGAAGCACAGAGAAATTGACTGTCACTTTGTTCCATCAGTCTTCAGTTACTATTGAGCTTTCTTTTGTCTCTTCTTTTTTGCAGCTTATAGACTTCTTCACCAAGACTCAACTTCTGCTTATTTTCAGTTTTTACTTGGCGAATTCTCAATGACCAGTGGGCTCGCATCTTGAGAGAGAGAAGGGAGGTGAAATGCATTGTGTATTTTGGTTAGTTTATATTTGCTATATAGGAATTTTAGTCTTCATGGTTAATTATATTTTTCTCTTTATTCATTTTGTATAAACTATGTAAGAGGTTAATGAAATAATATACAATTTTCTCCATCCTATTTTGAATCAGATAACAAGAGAATCCAGCAAAAAACCTGACCAAGCCAGTGGCGATATTGTTGGTATTAGCTAAAATAATGGAAAGACCACTTACAACCTAAGAAGCATGGACATGGACATTCGCCACAACACCAACACCTAAATTTTCAAAAAATATAGGACAAAACATGTGAGGAAAAATATATAATTTTATAATATATATTATATGTCATATATAAGTATAAATAATTATTATTGTTCATGTATATCAATATTTAATTCAAAGATAATAATTTTTAAAGTCTAAATGAGAAAAATAGATATAGATTTACATTGTTTTTGTTTTTTCATTGTATTCCAAGTTATTTTATTCAAATTTGTACTATGTTTTTTGTATTCTTAGGCCTCGTTTGGCAAATGGCCTTTTTAGCCAAAAAGCCAAAAAGTCACTAAAAAAATCAAAAAGCCAACAATCCATACCAAAAAGTCAAAGATTCTCTTTTCTCTCTACTTTTTGCACAACTTTTCATAAAAAGTCAAAAAATCATCCCAAAGATACTAGTTTTTTTTAGCTCATATTTTAGCTAAATAGCCAAAAACTTACTAAATTAGCCTGTTCCCAAACGAGGCCTAAGTGTGAGGAAGAGACCGAGTCGTGTCGTGTTAGTGTCAAACACAGTGTCGGCAAGGTTGTTAAATCGGGATCCTACGTTGGATCGTTGGAGGTGTTTATAGAATCGGATCGTAGAATCGGATTGAGGATCGTAAGATCCTACCGAAAAAGACAAATTACATAATTATTTAATTTAAATAAATATTTCCTAAAAAGTATACACAAAATGAGCATATATTCTATTAAAAAAAAGCGAAGATATTGTGAAAAATATAAAACTCCATATAAAATGTACATATAATATTATATAATAGACAACTCGATGGTAAAAGTTTTGTATTTCATCAAAAAAGAAGGTGAAGAAGAAGAATTCTATAACAAAATACTTTACAATCTACAATAATGCATAAAAAGTGATGAAAAATATTTAACAAAGTTGGATATGAAAATAGATTAAGAATTAAAAAGAGCAACTTAACCGAATGATAAGGTTTATCGTTAGCATCCCTGGTAGAGCGGATTCGAATAACAAAAATAATCTCTCCAAAAATTAGGATAAAGTTGCAATCATCTTACCCTCCTTAAACTCAGCTAAAACTAAGTTCGTTTTTCTGACTAGTTAAGTTTCTTAAATTACCACAATATTTGAATGTTTGTTTCCTAGTTTTTTTTTTTTTTGTCTATTTGATTCAATACTACTTAATTTTTATTATTTATTTTGACCACATAAATGGGTATTTAGACAATAAACATAAAATTTATAATAAAATATGTCATACAATACAAAACAAGGCTTGTAAATAGGATCGGATTCGAATCGGGATTCCAAGATCCTATAAGATCCCATTACCAGGATCGAAAGATCCTACCTATAAGGATTTTTTTACACGATCCGGATCGATTATACTCAAATGGATCGTAGGATCGTAAGATCCGGATCGGGATTTTGATAACCATGAGTGTCGGACACAACACGTTACCTTCTTAGACATGTCAAGTGTATCATTTATACTTATATATGACATATAACCTTCTTAGAGCCATCGGCACTTGGAATGACTTTATTGTTGTATTATCGCTATAATAATAAGTAAAATGCCTTTTTGACACTGCATATTATATAACACAATTTTATCTCACATAATAGATTGGAAATATGAGAATACAACCCATTTTATCCACCTTAAATTTCAAGTTTGATGGGTCTGACCTCTAAATATGCATCGACAACTGCCCCCAACACGCGTACCCAATCCCATGTAACATAATATAACAATGCTTAACCATGTTTTCAAGGAAACTAATTGATGTCACAGCCCTTCACTGGATGGAGCCCCAATATCTGCTTTGGAAGCCTAGAGTGAAGCTCATAGGTCCTTTGCGTGCGCTAAAAACTTTTTGGTCCAAGAAATGTAGTTGGTAGATTTTTATTTCTATTATTAATATTGTTTAAGTAATTATTAGTTAGATTATTTTTATGTGTCTCCAAATCAAATTAGGGTTTAGTTTCTTATTTTAAATAGGGTTTTTTGGCCTATAAATAATGGGTTTCGCTTTGTTTTACTCAAAGTTGCCTAAAAAAATATTGTGAGGATTAGGTTGTGGCCATTTTGAGTGTCCCTCTTTTTCTCCTACTATGTTCTACATCACTAATGCTTGTTTGCTAGCAAAAAAGCAACTCTAGAGACCAAGACGCTATGAAGCACTGACGCTTCAGAACAAATGTTGTAGCCGTGTCAGACATAGGGACACGATGTGGACACAAATGGGACACGCCACGTGGTATGTCTCTTTATTTAATTAATTCTTTTTCAAGGGTCACCTCAGGGACACCAATTAGTTTTTTTTTTCCCTATTCTTTAGTGTTTTTGATGGATGTTAAATGATTATTATTTTTTTATTAGATTTAAATTATGAATAGATCATTCATAAAAAAGACATAAACGATAAGAGTAAACTTAAGAGTGAGGTTATATATATTGAATTAGTGTTAAATTTTGTTAATTTTGATTATTTGTGAATGTTATATTAAACTACATAGCAAATAAATAAAGGGGTAATTACTCACAGGTCCTGTTATAAGGACCTATGCACTATGAAGTCCCACTTTGTATAGATCACAAAAGTCTACAAGTGTTAGCGACGTTTTTCTAAATTTGTTGCTAAAAACGGACAATTAGTGACATTTTTCTATGACGATTTTCTATATTTGTCACCAAAAAATGACAAATAGTGACGTTTTCAGTGACGAAATTTTCAACTGTCGCTAAAAACTAACAATTAGTGACATTTTCCTATAACGAATTTTTCAACTATCGTTAAAAACTAACAATTAGTGACACTTTTTTATGAAACGCCACTAAAAAAATAACAAAATAAGACTCTGGTAACAATTAAAAGTGAACATGACTTTTTGATGCACCAGAAAGTCATCAAAAAGTCGAGAGGACTTATTGGTGCATCCATCTTCCTAATATAATTTTTCAGTCAATTCCTATATATAATTTATTGACGTGTCCCCGCCATGTCCATGTCTCCATTTTTTTTTAAATCACCATGTCCATGCGTCTTAGCCATGTTTTCTTTCGATCTATTCTGCCATATTGTTGTTCAGTTCTATGATGATGCAGAGGGAATCAAAATCGCATACTTTCTAGCTCCATTTAGTCATTTCTGAATGGTCCTTTATTAAAAAAAAAATATAAATAAATAAAAAAAAACATCTAGAGCCAAAACAAGCAATGTCTCAGATGTTTAATTCGGGACTCTTTTTGATCTATACGGAAATTTAAGCAACAAGCAGATCCAGAGAAAATTAAGATGAGGGCAGCAGGAGCTACCTGCATTTTCAAGAACAGTTCCAGACCAATTTGTGATTGTATAAATTGCAAGAGCAATAGCACCAACAGGGTCAATCCACCAGTAGAACTCATCACCAAGAACAGCTGCAACTAACCCGACTATATTGGTTACCACATCAAAATAGTGATCCTGGCAATCAACATAAAAAAGAAGTTATACAACTAAAAAATTGGGAACAGAAAGGTTGAGAGCAAGAGCAATGTGGGATATACCTTTGCGTAAGCACGGACAATTGTGCTTCCTGAGCTTCTGCAGTAAAACCACAGTGCAAGTTTTATCACCGTAGCAGATAACATGATTGCGTACAACCATACCAATTGATCAGTGGTCATCTTTTCAGAAGCTTTATCTTCAACTAGTTGTTCTACAGCCTGGACCAATACCTGAAAGCCTATAAAAATGCATGGATATAACAACCTTATTTATTTGTTTATTTTTTATGTATGTTGTATTCCAATAGGTTTGTTTTTTTCTCTTGTGGTGCTCAAAATGCTGTGCAGCATTAACTCATTCCTTGAGACTTGGACATTGTGAGAACTGGATGCACAGCTTTTTACATGTTACTTACAGCATAGACACCGACAACACCACTACAAAATGGAAGGAAAGAAAGGAAAGGAAAAGATAAAAGAGAAAGAAAGAGCATGCAAAAGCCAATGTGGTGAAGAAACACATATAAGCTTTTTGATGACAACTCACTCTACCATATCAGAAGATCAGATGGTTGCTATTACACCCAAAATAGAGAAAAATAATAATAATGTTTGAAGCATATTACATAAGAGTGCTTTAATTTTTAACAAATAATGTAATAAGTAACCACCTGACAGGTAAACAAATGAATGCATTATTACTTCTTATTTCTCAAATGGTCAGTAGTTAAACATTTCTTGCTAAGCTGCTATGCATAGTGGAATAATTAGACTTCATGTTAAGAAATTACTATGATAAAATCAATCCAAAGTGAAAACACAACAAATAAGAAAAGATGCCTTGATTTTTAAATCAAGCACAAAGTAAATCCAAAAAAATTATAATATTTGTCCAACCAAGAATGACAGTTCAGCAGTAGGGAGAGTTAAAAGCACTAAAAACTCAACTTCACAATAGCCTAGAACAACTGAGGAAGATCATGGAAAGACAAAAAAGAGCAAATCTGGAATTTCACACGAACCACATTTAGGGCATCAAGAATTAAAAATTTGGAATTATTTTGAGTTTTCATGTCATTATAGTAGGTTTTAGTAATTAAGGGTGCAATGGTAATTCCAATAATTGTGGGACATGGGTTGTAGGGGTTGCCCATGGGTTTAATTTTGGGTCAAGTTATTAAATGGGTCATTATATATGGACCTTGTTATGTCTAAAATAATCTCAGTGGTCAAAAGTCCAAATTTCCTATTTTGATATTGAAGTAGAATTAGAAGTCATTAAAGTTTCCTACTATGATTGAAGAAGAATTGGAAGTCATAGTTGATCTAAAATATTAGTAGTTGCTAAATATTTTAAGTTTCTAAATTTGAGTTATAGTCCATATAGAATTAGAAAAGTTAATATTATGAGAATTTGAGATTGTGTGTGTGATTGGCCTATCCCTTCTCAGGGTGAAGCACCTCTTTCTCTCTCTCTACTTCTATCCAACAAGATTACTGTTCACGTCACTGTTTACGGTGCTCAAAACAGCCACCCGACAGCCCCTGAACACTCGTGTTTTCATTCCCAAAACCCTACCCTTTTACAAACCCCCTTAAACTCCTATTTTTTGAATACTTATGCAGCTACAAAATCCCAAAAAATCCTGCCCTATAAGTCTATTATTGCTGCTGCCAGTACACTTAAACCGGGCTCACTACTTGTAGGAAAGTAATCCCTACTCATCCTACATCAACAACTATAACCAGCAACAACAACAAATATTTTAATGTTAATGTTAACCAACATGCACGATGCATTAGTTCATTTTGAAAAGATGATGTACTATTTAAATGAATAACCACCCTTCCGGGAAACTAATGGCAGGTTAAAACACAATTACATACCGAGTGTGGCCATGATAGCAGCAAAGATAATTATGCCTATTGGTTGCACCCTCAATTTCCCAATAGGATACTTATAGATGTTAATGTTTTTCATTGACAAGTGAGTGAACCAAAGTATGCCACCAGCCATGAGATCAAGTAAGGAATCCAGTGTTGATGCACCAATGGCTATTGATCCAGTCTCTATTGTAGCATAAATCTGCAAGACATGATGCATATATATCATTGGTATGAAATAACAAATACAGCTATATATTCTCTCCATCAACTTATCAACCAAAGTCATACAAAGAGTGTTTATTTTTCATACAAAGAGTGTCTCTACGTCAACTTATCACCCAAAGAGTGTTTATTTTTCAGCTATATATTCTCTATGTCAACTTACCACCCAAAGTCATACAAAGGCTTCGTTTGGGAAGTTGCTATTTTAGTAGGCTGTTTTAGTTTTTGGCTATTTTAGTAGGCTAAAATTTTTGTGTTTGGGAAGATGATTGGATTTTTTTATGGTTGGATGTGATGTTTGTGAGAGAAAAAGTGAAATGATTATGGGTTTGATGTGATATTTTGTCTTATTAGCTATTTTAGCCTATTTTGTCTTTTTGTGAATTTTAGCCTAAATTAGGCTATTTTTTTTCTTCCCAAACACCCCCAAAGAGCGTTTATTTTTCATGCTTTCTATGTAGTCCAAAGCAAAAAGTGTGGCATACATGGCAAGATATTATTTGTTTTCATTAATTGCTTAATAACTATCTCCAAACAAGGGAATCAATCACGAGTATCTATGTAGGAGGTGATATAAAATGGACACAACAAACCGGGGACATAGCATTTCTCATTAATGTAACCTCTTTAAGTACCTTAACATAACATCTTCTTCAAAACATTTGTTTTGTTGAACAAGACAACTGAAAACAGGCATATCTCAAAGACGCAGAACACTTTCAGAAAAATGAAACATCACTTTGTAACAAAAACTAAAAAGGAAAAAGAGTAAATCTACAAAGTGAAACTGTTAACTTCCTAACTCATATCATGTATTAGACTGTCAAAATGTACCATGTCAGGATAACTTCCAGAAGTCAAACCCAGAAATTTTGATTAAACTTCAAGTGATTACAACTCACCTTAAATGCCAGTAGGATAATATTTGCATAATTAGATATCTTCATTGCTCTTTCTTGTTGGGCTTGTTCTTTGAAATCTTCCTCATCAATGCTGTCAGATGTCATCAAAGAATCAACTTCCTCAAACGATTTCAAGGTTGCAATCTGTCTTTCATAGTATTCTTTTTCTCCTATAAACAAGGAAATGTCAGATTATGAGAAAGAGAACAAACGAGGAGAGAGAGAGAGAGAGAGAGTTTGGCCATCATTTTTTAACATATGCATTATGTCATGTGCAATGCGGTCTAACATACAATTTACAAGTGCTTATGTGCTTATATGCTTATATGCAGACGCTTGCAATAAGCTATGTCCTAAAGTATGGATTTAGGTAGTTAACAACTAAGTGGAAACCTTTAGCGAAACCCAAATAAACATAAATCCTAAGAATTTTTTATAATATTTTGGGTGCCTGACCCCAAATACAGTGAAATAAACCAAATGAAACTAAACCAAACAAAGCTTTGTGTTCCAATCAAGTGGGCTCGGATACGTGAATCCTTTTTTCGTCATTTTGTACTATTAAAAGGTATATGCTCGGTTAAATTAAATAAATTCGTTTAATTTTTTTACTATCGCATCCCAAGTCAATTTACGTCTTCCCCTAACATTTCCTTTTACGGTGATCCTATCACATTCTTCTTTACCATTTCATCTGCTAGTCTTCATTGTACATACCAAACCATCTTAGTTTGTTCTCTCTCAACATATTTTCAATTGTTGCTACTCCTACCATTTAATGTATATTCATTTCTATTTCTCTCTGTCCAAAACTTACCAACCACCCACCTAAGCATCCTCATCTTAACTACACTCAATTTATGAGCGTGTTGTTTCTTAATGGTCTAATATTATGTAGACTGCAAAGTATCACTGGTCTTATAATTGTTTTATAAATTTTTCTTTTCAATTTTGTTAGCATCATTGATCACATAATATGCCAAAGGCACTCCACTTGAACCTACTTTGATTCTATTACAGGTGGGAATTTCTAACACAACATGAATCGTACACGAAGTTAGGGGTTAGGGTTGAACATTTTCAACACAAACACAATTATGACACGATACAATAACATGATTAAATAAATAGGGTTATGTTAAACTTGCATAATATGAAGTTGACACAGATAACTCATTTAATAGATAATTAAATACAAATTTTAATGTTATTTTCATTAAAGGATGCCAGACTTGTTTAAATCTCTTATGTAACCTACACAATTAAATAAAGAAAATACGTAAAATAGTATTTTGAGGTTAATATAGTCATTTTGTCTTTTATTTGAGAGAACATGATCTTTTCATTAATTATTTTGAAATCAATAAAAATATTTTTTTTGAATAAAATAGAGTCAAAATTATTATTATTTTTTTTTGAATAATTTCATTTAGTAAAGATTAGTTTCATGAAATTTAACTTATGAAAAAACATTCAATGTGTTTGGTTTGAGTTTTTTGAATTAAGCTTTTTAAAAATTGAGTTATTTGGTTTTCGTATTTTTTTTTTTTAGTGAATATTTTTAAAATTTTAAACATTTTTTTTACTTTTTTAGATGCACCTTACTTAGATGTATCTAAAAAGTAAAAAATTTGTGAAAAAATATTTTTAAAAATTAATAAATACAAAAAAATATAAAAAAATGTACCGAATTCTCGTTTTTTTTTTTTTTTTGTATTTTTGGTATTTAGTGAATTTTTAAAAGGTCTTTTTCAAATTTATTTTATTTTTTAGATATATTTATGTTAGGTATGTCTAAAAATTAAAAAAATTGCTCAAAATATTAAAAAAATTCAGTAAAAACAAAAAAACACGAAAAATAAGAAAGTAGAATTTTCTGAAAAGTGCTTTTGAAAAATGATAATCAAACATAGTGATTAATCTTTCCATACACTTAGTATTTTTAATTACGATGATTTTTTAGCATGATACGTTAATATGGCACGAATCAGACATGAATCCAAATAACATGACACAATAACACAAAATAATAATAATAATATTGTGTTAGTGTTAAGAGAATTTTGACACGAATCTGAGATGACATGACACAACACAAACACGATGCCCATCCTTAGATTCTATGGTCACTTCTTTGTTATTTTTACTTACATTGTTACTAAAGTTACATATTCAATTCAGCTACTAATTTTAAACCCTTTTGACTCAAATGATTATCTCCAGATTTCTAATTTAGTGTAAATTCCTCCCTTAGTTTCATCCACTAGAACAATATCATTTGCGAACAACATACACCATGGGACATCATCCTGGTTGTGGTTACTTAATTCATCCATGACTAAGGCAAATAGGTAAGGACTCAAAGCTTTCCTTTGGTATAGTCCTACAATGATTGAAAATTCACTAGCTTCTCCAACAAGTGAACTAATTGTAGTCACAACCTCATTATACATATTTTTATCACATCAATATACTCCTTGGTTACACTTTTTTTTTCCTCTAACACCCACTATATTATATCTCCAAGCAACCTATCGTAAGGTTTTTTCTAAATCTATAAAAACTAAATGAAAACCCCTCCTCTTCTCTTTTCACTTTTTCATTAATCCACTTAGTAAATATATGGTTTCCAAAATTGATTGGCCTAGTATAAATCCAAACTAATTAACTAACAATTACCCTCTATCACAATCATTTTATGAATCATCAACACATCTATAATTGTTGCAATTTTAGATATTTCCTTTATTTTTATATATAGGTACAAATATACTTTTTCTCCACTCATCATACATTTTCTTAATCATTAGAATCTTATCAAATAATTTTGTTAACCAAGAGCTAAGCATTTTCAATGCCAACAACAAGAATACAATCCAATCCCAATGCTTTACCTAATTTCATCCTCTTCAATATAAATTTCACTTCAAACTCCTTTATTGGATGACAAAACTTATACTCTCTAGTTCTATCAATGCTACCTGTGATGACTGGGCTCGTGAATCACCTCACTTTTCCTTAGTTGTGTGGATTTGTATTTTTTGAAAACTCTTGTTAAAAGTTTCGTTCTTATTTGTTTCTTTTCCGAAATTTCATTTGTTCCTAAAGGTACGAGATTGGATCCGGAGGGTTTCGAACCTAACTGGAAAATTCTGGGCTGGGAAATTGGGCCACACGTGCAGGGGCATGGGCCGCACGTGCAGGATGGGCGCCGCACGTGCGGGAGGCCAGGCCGCACATGCGGGAAACAGGGGAGGCTTGGGGTGCATACTGGAATAAATGCAGGTACGGGAAGGAGGTGCGGGACGGTGCCGCACATGCGAGGGTGAGAGCCACACGTGCAGGAGGCACACGCCGCACGTGCGAGAGTGGGCTCCGCAAGTGCGAGAAAAGCCCAGATCCAAGAACTCTGTTTTTTTTTTCTCTTTTTGGCTGGGAATATCTCATATTTTTCTTATATCTCTCTCTAAAAATACCGTATTCTCTCCCTTCTCTCTAAAAACCCTCACCTAGCACACCAAACAATTGGTCCTTCTCAATCCATTGAGATTGTGAATCAAATTCTTCTCAAAACTTGAAGAGCTAATCAAGGGCTACCATTGGAGTGGTGGAGATCTTATTTCAACACCTTCAAATTTTTAGGGTTTTCATCTCATCTTTCATCAACAAACTTGAGGTAGAGAGATTTCTTTGAGTTATATATATATATATATATATTTATGCTAGATTTTGTTGATTTAAAAGTTTCTTTAATGATATTGAAAGTTTGGTTTTGTCTCATAAATGTTGAGGGTTTTAAAAGTGGGTTCAACCTATCTCTCTCTCTCTCTCTCTCTCTCTCTCTCTCTCTCTCTAAACTATTTTCTTGAGGGTTTTAAATCGCATGGTAAGAGAGGTGATGTTTTGAGGAGAAACCTTTTCGAAAGATGAGAGAATGTTGATTTTGGAGAAAAACCCTAGAAATTTGGGGTTAAAGAATATGTTGAGGATCCATGAAATATTATTACTACCAACGTTATTATTGTTTTTCTTGTGTGTCTAATGTAATGAAAAAAGGGGACTTTCTTAAAATGTTGATGAAGGAGAAATGGTAAGGAATATGTGGAATAATTATTTTTATTTATTATTGTTAAAATGTAGTTATTCTTGATGAATCTAAATGGATGCATGGTCATCTTGTGAATCTTACATTTGGAATGAGAAGTGGAAATTACGACCACTAATGGGATGGTGTATGGAAAATGCTGAGAATTGGAAAGGTGTGCCTTGCATTGATAGTTGTTGCATTGGCATTTAATTTCGGTTGATCATTGTAAATCCTTGAATAGAGAAATTGAAAGCTCACATTGAAAAGAAATATTTGTGAAAATGAGAATTTATTGAATTGTTTGGGGTAAATACGTTAGTAAGTCCGGATAGGGGGTGTAGATGACATTGATTAAGTTAGCCTGAGTGTTCAGGGTGAAAGATTGAAAACACGTGCGGAGTAGATACCACGTGCCTTCTGGTTAGCTACCGGTAAAGTGGGGTTTTGGTAGAGCTTGCTATGCCTACTTGCAGACACCAACCTAGGGATTACCTGAGTTGTATTTACCGCCCCGTGAATTTGATATAAAACATTTGAACTGTTGGAACTTCCACATTTTTATGGTGCATGACGATTTTCAAAAGAAAAAGATATGATTTCCTTTTAATGGCATACCGTGGCATGAGCATTTTCATTTCATGGGAATTGCATAAATATATATACTTTGTTAAGAATTTCGTATTGGGCTTTGTGCTCACCCCTATGGAATTTTGGTGCAGGAAAAGACGTGGTGATCCCACCAAGTTGAGGGCGTGGATATGTTGTGAAGAGTAATAATTCTGTTTTGTTATGATTTAATTGCTAGCCAAGGGCTATTCATGTATGGGTCTGAGAGGTCATTTTTGTATAGCCGGGCTTAAGCCTTGGAAATTGTAAGCCCATGAGGGCAAATTTTATTATTTTTGGAACACGATACTCTACATGCTATAGATTCAGGTATTTCTATATCATTGAATATATAATACGAAAGTGGAACTTTTGTATAAATCTTGTTGATTGATGCTGTAATGATTGGAGTATTATTATTATTGTTTAGTGGACGTGGGTTGATGTATTAGATTTATGTTGGATTATTTCGAGGCGTTACAATACCATATTTCTCTCCTAAAGTTTCTAAATGTTTTTCATTTAACATTTTCTCAAAATAACATTTTCACCTTTACATAATATCCCCATCCTTCACTAATACCCTCGAATCCTCACTTTTTATACACTTGACTTTTTCAGAATCTTTTGTTTTTCTTCCTCTCAATTCAACAAAGTTTGTAAATATTTTCTCTTTTTAATATATAATTAGGGATAGTCATTTTCTCTCGGCTTGCACCCGCACCCGCATCTCCAGAAATGGATTTCATTAGAGAGAAAAAATCCCAAAATGGGTACAAGAGCTCTCAAGCTCTGAAATATTCAATATCAAAATATCAACTGAATACTAAAGGGGGGCTAACCACCTATTTACAGGATAAAAAACCAAACTAATTCTAACTAACTCTAATGGTACTAAAACATAACAACCATACTAATTCTAACTACATCAAACTTCTCCTCTGAAGAAAACAACTTGTCCTCAAGTTGGGCCTACAACAAAATGACTCAAGACAACGCCATCAACAGAATCACTCAAAACAATGATTTAGGGAAGCATAATTAACATGCAACAGTGAACAAGACTAAGTAGTTGCAAGTCCTCATTCAAGATCATTCTAGCAAATATCCTTCCATCAAAACAAGTTATCATTTATGCATATCAACCGAAGCCATGTTGAGGTGTGAATAGGCCACTCATGTAGCATGCCGTTTTGGAAGCAAGATGCCATCAAAATCATGCTTCTCACATGGTCCCAAAATAAACTCATCCTTCCTCCAAAAGTCGATCCGGGGTACCAAATCAACACAAAGCGGAACAAATGGCTTTGAAGATAGCATAAGAGGCATTTCTCAAAAGCAAAGATCATTCAACACCCATGAAACTTCAACGTCATGACACTCCACCATAATAACCCGACAACAACAATCTCAACCAACATAAGAAAGACCTCAAACAAATACAAGGGACACGTAGGAGGACAAATTCGAACTTCTAACCTCCTAGTGAGGTGCATGAACTCTTGGCCAATGGGCTAACTTCGTAAACATTCAAAAATTAAAAAAGAAAAAAAAAGTTTGGAAATTAATAAGAAAACAAAACTTGGAGTGGGCTAGTCATAGAAAGATTGTTCAAAATTTTGATGCAGTAAGCTCAAAGAACCAACAACTCATTGTAAAAAAAAAAAAAAAAGTCCAAGTAACAGTGGCACCAAGGAGTGCAAAACAAATTTTGAGAGACGACAAGTGGTGCGTAATGTATTCAAAAAAGTTTTAGATGGGACACATGTCATCCAAAATATAAACTATTACACTTGTATTAATATATATATATACACAAATATTCAAGATATCCAAGCGAATACCCACAACTCTTAGTGGCGCCTCCCCTGGTTTTTTCAAACAGTATCTTAACTCTCAATTAAATGCTGAAAACGCTATGTGAAAGTCGTTTTCATTTAATCTCAGCAGCAAATGTATCTTGAAACTTTCAAATTTAACAACTCCATACTTGAATATCTCATACTACAAATTTTCAATAATTAATCTCAGTTTTATCAAACAGACACACAATAACTATGCATTATCAACTAAGAAAAATATAGACTACATATAAAGTATACATTTAAAGTGCCTATTTTTGTTAGGAGCCGAAGAAGACTCGTATCTGCTAGTCAATTTGCTAGCAGAGAGACGGAACAAGAAGGAAACAAACAACAGGAAATTTAGACTATCTTTCTGACCCTATTTTCTACTCAACCAAACAGAGCAATCATGAAAAAAGAATTGTATCACCTTTTTTTAGATCGAAATTATCTTACAGAGTTCACGGAAAAAATTGGAACAATCAAAACGACAGAGAGAGAGAGAGAGAGAGAGAGAGAGAGAGAGAGGAACCTTGAGTTAAGGCAGTGGTTTTGGAGAAATCAATGAGAGAAGCAGACTCGAGGTCGAGGCCAGGTCGGAGCTTATCAGGGAGTCTGGACACGAAGTCTTGTCTGAACGAGTTTACCGAATTCCGGCGACTGAGTCGTAAGCGGCGGCTGCTACTACTCAGCCTCCGACCATCGGTTGCCGCCGCCACCAACAGCGGCGCTTTCGCTTCCGACTCCCCCTCCATATTCATTCCAATCCTAACTCACAAACCTTCTTCACAACCCCAACCCAACACCACCCAGCCACGAGGCTTTTCCCAAAATAAGCCAACCTACTGACTTATTTCCAAACTAATTTTGGATGAAACTCCCAGAATAAGCTGAAACAGGTTTCCAAAGCATGTTTTCAGCCTGTTTGTGGCCCGGCACACAAAATTAAGAAAATCATAAAAGTGTGCTTACAAAATACATTTTTAATTAAGAAAGTGTGGTTAAAAATTATACTTTTAAAAAAAAATTATTTTGTAAAGAAAACGTAATTAGAAATCACGTTTTTAAAGAAAATTTAGTTTTAAAAGAAAGTGTGATTCATAATTACGCTTTTAAAAGTTATATAAAATGGCTCACCCCCTTCATTTGCAACCATGCTTTTTATACTTCATTTTTTCCCCTGAACCAGTCTCCCTATGTTCTCCCTCTGGTCTCACTCTCTCTCTTCGTGATTTCTCTGCTCTCACTTTCTCTCTGTGGGTTCTCTGCTCTCTCTCTCTCTCTCTGGGTCGCTCTCCGCTCTCTCTCTCTCACTGGTATGACTGTCTGTCTCTCTCTCTCAATTTGAATTTTATATGTGTTTATTTTGTTTGTGAAAATGTGAATGTGGGTACAATGTGGGTAGAATATACTTTGTGAAGGTGAAAATGTTGTGAATTGATGAAAATGTTAGTAGAATAGAATTTGTGAATGTGAAAATGTTGTGAATTGAAATTTATATCAATATGGGTAAAATAGGCTTTGTAAATTGAAATTGTGATTTTGAATTCACAGAATAAATCGTAGCCCTAGCCCTAGCCCTAACCCAAATCTAGGGTTTGAAATTGAACCCTAGCCCTAACCCAAATCTAGGGTTTGAAATTGAACCCTAGCCCTAACCCAAAGTTTGTAATGCAAATTGAACCCTAGCCTAACCCAATTCTAGGGTTTTCAATTGAATTTGAAATCAGAAATTAGGGTTAGGGCTAACCCAAAATTTTTGCTTGAATTTGTCTGACAATTCTAGGGTTAGGGTTTCAAATTGAACCCTAACCCTAATCCAAAGTTTTTTGTTTTTTATTTTTTAATTCACAATTGAACTCTAGGGTTTTTATTTTTTGATTGTCAGACAAATGTTCACAAAAATAATGAAAAATAAAAAATTTAAACTCTCTTAAAACAGATAATAAGAATCTTATAAAAATTATAAATTCTATATAAAAATGAGTGCAAGAGAGAATGAATAATTTTTTTAAACTCTCTTAAAGGATTTTTTTTTTTTTTATATTTATTAGTATTGTTTGAACATAATTACTAAAATTTGCTTATACAGATTAAGCTATTAAGGAATTATTTCAAGAATTGAAAAAGATAAAAATAAATAAATAAATGATTTTGTTACTTCATAGTTTACCAAAATTCAGTACACAATTTTAAAAAATATAAAATTATATGAAAACAATAATTTAAATGCAACAAAATTTCACTTAAATGTTACTCTTCTTATATTTTTAATTGCAAATGTACTAATTAAACTTGCATAATGAAGCTTATCTATTATATCATTTTCAATGGATAATATAATAAACTGCAAAATTACTAATTAAACATTACTCTTTTTATTTATTTTTTGTTTGGTTTCTAGCTGAATTAAAAATAATAATTTTGGACCTTTTGGATTTGGACTCCATTTGAGTGAGACTTATTATAAATATTTTAATTTTGAACTTAATATAAAATGTATAAATTTTTTGGATCCCAATTTTTACATAATTTTGAATTTAAACTTTTTGTTTTAAAATGATAAACTCAAAATTAAAAATGATAGTGGGGCAGGCCAATGTAAGGATCCACTGATATCAGATTGAGAGAGATAACTACGGATGAGGTAATTTTATAATCTTAAGGATGGCGGTATTAATAAAAATAAGAGACGATATAGTATATTATAGATAATAATTTATAGGTCATGCTAAGGGTTGTTAATAAGTACCCATAACAAGATCAAAAAAATTATAATCCCAATACATTTTCCCATATATTCCAGAATATTTTTACACATTTCAATACACTTTTAATATACATGTTACACACTTTTTCAACACTATCAATAAGTGTTAGGGCTTATCTATATGAATAATAATAATAATAATAAGCCTTAGGGCTTTTATTAGCATTTTTCATAAATTATAAAAAATGAATAATAATAATAATAATAAGCCTTAGGGCTTTTATTAGCATTTTTCATAAATTATAAAAAATGAGACTTAAAAAATGTAAAATGAAAAATAAAGAAATGAAAATGATTGTTTTAAGTATAATATTTAAGTGTTTTAGTCTTATTATATTTAAAAAAATAAATTATATATATATTATATAAAACTATATTTGATTAGTATAATGGAGATGGGAGTGACAATAGGAAAATGCGTCCCCACAGGTAATATATATTAAGGGGTTGTTTGGGATGTCCTAAATAAGTGCACTTTTTGTCTTTTTAGACTAAAAAATTGAGAAGAAAAATATAGATGTTTGGGTTAACTTTTTGACTTTTTATGAAAAAATGTGTATTAAAAAATTGTAAAAATTGGTTTGTATGGAAAAATTAAGATTGGGAGTTGTGCAGCCGTAATTGTTGACTTTTGGTGAATAGTGTTAACTTTTTAACTTTTTAAGTAACTTTTTGACCTTTTAACTTTTTCTCAATATCCCAAACTTAGCCTAAACATCCTTACTTATTTTAGTACTAGTGCATAACCTGTACCTAAAGGCACTCCCATATAACTTTTTTTTTTTTTTTTTTTTGGGATCGAACCCATATAACCACTTAAATAGTGGATTTTGTTCCTTGTACCAAAAAAAAAAAAAAAACAAAACAAAAAAAACAATCACTCAAACGATTTATGGAGCTTTAGACTTGGAAGTCATAGATATATGTCAATTTAATGTTACATTACCTCATCAATTTAATAGCATACATTCAAACCTAGGTTAAGTAAATCCATTTTTAATCCAACTTACCAAAATCAACCGTCAAGAAAAATCATTGCGGCCATATAATGCCAAGGTTGTTAAAATTGGGATCCTACATAGTTGTTGTAACATGCACAAATTCAAAATAGAGATGGATGCAGGTATTCATGTCTTATAAACTCTAAACTCACATGCCGACAATGAAGTACTGATACTTCAGGAAGTTCACATGGTAGCTGTATGTTTCAAATTACTGTAAAAGAATTGTCACATTAACCTTTATGACCTGAACAACTATGCATCAACTTTATAGGAGTTGTCACTTCGACTTTTATTTACTATTCAGTGCATATCTGAAGGTTTTAAGCAAAGTTCAAATCTGCTTAGAATTTTAATTTCATTTTTCTGCTTACAAATATAATTCAATTTATTTTCCATTATACAATAGTTTAATTTCACTTTTTACCTTACATATTTAATTTAATTTAATTGGAGAAATTTAACCAATTTAATTTCAAGTTAACTATGTGTTGATTTAAGTCGGTGTTGTTCTTGTCTGCATACTAAGCTAGCTTTTATCTGTAACACTTTCAAGTTCTATACATCGAAAAACCCATCTATAAGTACTCTACTACAAATTAATCTTCAATACATTCCAACTCTATTATATTTTCTCTTCAAGGTTTATGAATCTATTTGAAGCTGCATAGGGTGGCCTTTTAAACACAAAGGGTCTAATTGCTTTGTTGTTTTGTTCTAACACCTCCTCATCCCATTATGAATTGCTGAAGTTCACATGGGCACAGTAGCTATGGTACGACCTCTTACTTTTTTCATACAGTGAGTAGTCTTGTCAAAGTCAGAATAAATTAAGTCGGAATAATCGGAATAATCTACGTCGGAATAATCTACGACCTCTTGCTTTATCTCGTCAAAGTCGGAATAATCTTCAATACAGTGATATAGTTATACGTCCAATATTTCTTAGTCATGCAGTGATGCAGTGACTTTAACAGACGGAATAAATTAAAAGACTCAATGAAATGGCCAAATTCACATGGCCACAGTAAATAGCGTACAGATGATTGGTCTTTTTTGAAAAAGTGAGTAGTCACATTTGAGTGACGATTGAAGTACTGATTGTGTAGAGCGTGTTTAGCATTGATTGTTTATTACTCATAAATATGTGGGCTTTTAATGGCATGTGACTTTGTGCAGCGCAACTTAGATGCTTTGTTTTTTCCTCACATTTCATATTTGAATTATTAATCACATTAATACGACCACATGGCAATAGTGTTGACAAACAACTATATAAAGGATTGAAGGAGTGATGGTAAACACACAATCTTTCCACGTAGTTCTCCCTAGGAAACTATCATTCATTTATTAAGTAAAAATCAAATGGAGTATACATTCATGGCAGGGGGTAGGAATCGCAGAGGTGAGAGTTCACGATGAGGAAGAGGAACGGGAAGGGGACTCGTAGGGGGTAAGAACTTCGAAAGAGGTGAGAGTTCACACCAAAGAAAAGGAACGGGAAGGGGAAGTGGCGATGCTAAAGTTGAAACACCATTTGCTTTGTTAGATGCCTCTTGTGCTTATCATGATAGGTTTGGGAAGCGACATTTTGTCATGCCCAAGTACTATCGAGATCCATGTGGTTTTGTGGAGGATCCATCTGTTAATCAAACAAGATATGGTTTAGCAAACGCTACACTTCTAAAGTGGCCCGCACTATTTATAGAGCGTGTGCAAATGGAAAGATTATGTCGGGAAAATCGACTGAAGGTGCTGAAAGCACATTCAGTTGAGATCCAAAAGGAAGATCCAAATAATGTTGATCGACTATATGAAAGACCTTGACATGAGATTTCTCAAATGCGCCATAGATCAGCCCGCGATATGAAACTATCTATACTTAAGTCGGATGCCAAGAAGAACGGAACATCACCAAATGATGAGGCTATCAAGGCTGTCAATGAGGATTCTGCACTTCTCTTTGACCCTGAGCTCGCAGATTGTTCGAACTCTGAGATTATTGATTTGAGTGAGGATTAGGCGTCTATCTGTCTACTAAATTATATTAGGTTATCCATAATTATGTATTGTGTGTGTTAAAATAACTCTTTCGACAATGAGTTTGTGAAAGGTTTGTCTAATATTTGTCTATATAACTGTTAAGTATTGTACTCGTCACTTTATTTTATGTACTGTGTTATGTTGAATGTTTCCACAAATTATTTTTGTGAGATACTTATGTTTGAACTAGCTACGTCGTTCTGAAGTGTTATAAATGTTATAGTTATACCTTTATTTTTTTTTCCTGTTCGCAGTAGTAATTAGCAAATTAGATACTTTGTAAATGCTGTGTGAAGTTTTATTTAAATATTTCTTGGCAACAAATATTTAAGGGAACAACAAATATTTAGTTTTGAAAATTCCGCGAAAGTAGGCTTAGTTTGGAAAATAAATTAGTATAGGGGTTTAGTTTGGGAAAAGCCCCGACAAAATCTCTCCGAAACTGCGCAAAATGTTCTATGGGGAGGGTGTGTGTCTTGAGGCCATTATTTTCTTCTTCTTTTTTAATTTTTAATTTTTTATTTGTTGTTTTTATTTTTGTCCATCATCGATCTTTTTTAAATTATATTTGAATTATATAACAAAATAAAATTTTAATTTAAAAATTTATATTTAAATAAAAATTTAAAAAAACAAAATAATCAGTTCAATTAAGCAAATATTTAATTTATATTTTTTCATATATTTTTTTTATTTTTATATTTTTAAAGTCATAATCGGTGATCATTGATTCAATAGTAAAATCTTAATTTAATAATCTTTGATATGATGTTTATCTTTGCTTGTTTGTGGTTTTCTTTTCATTTTGGGAAAAGGCATCATTACAGCTTAAATCAGAACTCTAGTTTTAGAAATAATGGATGAGAAACATAATTTTATCATTTTATCTTTTTTTTTTTAATCTGATAATCTTATATGTAATTTTATCATTTTTTTTTATCATTTGATCTGATAATCGTATATATAATTTTATCATTTAAAAAAAAATAGATGAGAAACATAATTTCAAAATTACATAATTTATTTTTAAATATTAAAATAATAAAATTTGGTAGCTAAGATTGTTTATCAATACGATATTTTATATGAATAATTTATGATAGTACTGCTAATCGCAAGCCCACGCTTCCAACGTCGTTCCCTGATCACTGAGCCCATCGGAGTACCTGCACAAAAGCCCAACAAGGAACGGAAGTCCCCCAGCGGACCCTTCGACGGACAAGTTAGAAGAGAGAGGAGTTTATGGCGAATGACAGGAGAATAACAGTAGGGCACCCAACCTTTTTGTGTCTTGGAAGCCTTCTTATATTCTTCGTTCATCATTTCCTTGTCCACTCCGACTTGTCACGTTGGCCGAAAGTCTATGCTCTAGCTTACCTTGTTCATTGTGAGGCTGCTTGCTTTGACGTGAAGGGATTATCGCATTTAATGCTGCGAGGGCTTCATTAATGACTGATGTGTGGTGCAATAGCTATGTAGGATCTTTGTCTACATACGTGGCTGGTTCTCCTCTAGACAAGTATTTAGATGTCATTGGTTCTTGGTGTAACGTTGGGTTCTAGTAATGTTGGGCTTTAGTGTTTGAACCGTGTGTTGGGCTCTAAGTGGTGGACCAAAAACCTCTATGGGCCCACCTATGTCAGTAGTCCCCCATTTTCCAAGTACAGCTTCAGTCCAATGAAGGGAATAGGGAAGAAGACAGGAATTGTGGGTGGATGAGTGAAAGAAGGTCGACGGCAAAGGGCAACTGGAAAAGAAGGCCGACCGAGAGGAGGGCCGACTGGAAAGGGGAATCGAGGGGTAAGACCGACCGAGAGGAGGCCGACCACAAAAAGGGACCGAACGAGAAGATCAACTATGAGGAGGGTCGACTGCAAAGGGTTTTTAAGCGAGAAGACCGACTGTGAGGAGGGCCGACTGCAAAGGGTTTCCTAGCGAGAAGACCGACTGGCTGGAAGGAAGACCGACCAGGAGGAAGGCCGACTGCAAAGGGTTACCGGGCAAGAAGACCGACCAAGAGGGGGTAAGACCAACTGAGAGGGAGCTGAGAGAGAAAGTGGCGGCGCGCGGGGCTCGAGGGGCAGCAGGGCACGTGGTGATATGAAGTGGAATAGATTGGGAAGGGGAAGAGGGTAGTGAATCATGGTCATACACGTGGCATGATCCCGTAATAAGGGAGGTGATGCGTTGGCAGGAAATGAAGGGGTACGATTAATATAGGGTGTGGAAAAGGCGAGGGCGGAAGCTTTCGAAATTTTTCAAACTGGCGAAATTTAATATCGATCTTGGAATATAGGCAAACCATGGGCATTTAGAGTTATTCGGTTTACTTATCTTTTCGCGAATAACCAACACATCCCAGAGTTGAACTCATTTGTTTCGTGTGACACGCCTCTGCAACACTTTGCGAACTTCTTTGTGCCAGCGTCCGAAATGATACGCAGACACGTAAGAGGGATGGTTTGAGATGAAATGTCAGCCATGAGGCTAGAGGCATTGGGAGAGGACAACACAGTGAAGTTGGTTGAACAATACAGAGCAGAGAGGAGGGAGGAGAGAGGGGCTGGGCAAGCGGCACGGGCTTGCCCGGTGACAATGATCGTAGCTACTAAGTCAATTAGCCAAGTGGAATTGGACCACTGGCACACCAAGGCTGACAAGTCTACGTTCATGGTGAGGAGTTGAAGGAGGTACGAAGAAAGTACCAAATTCCAGCGGAGATAGAGCAGACATTGTCCACGTCTAAGGAGAGGGCGTCCAATACACGGCCGTCAGAATTTACGTTGTATGAGGAGGCATTGCGGAGGGGCTAAGGCTGCCGCTCCCCCAAATAGTGGTGGACGTACATTACCGGCTGGAGGTGGCACTAGGGCAACTGATGCCCAACACCTGGAAAATACTAATGGCCTGTGCGATCGCATGACCACAGGTGACCGGGGGGGGCGACTATGACAATGGAAGAATTTTTCTCTTGCTACAAGAGGCCAACAAGAAATGTGGGTGACCTTACAGGCGGTAGTGGGCCGAGGTCTAGTGGCAGGCTTACCATCTTCGGTAAAGGAGTGGAGGCCGAGATGGTTCTATGTATCGGCGAACGGTGGGAGGGGGGCTCACACAACGTGGAAAGTCCTCACAGAGTTAGTGGAGCCAAAGCTAGACGCAGAGGCTGAGAACAGGGTGAAGTGGGTGAAGGAGTGGAGGGAAAAGGAGGGTGCGAAGTGGGACAACTTGATCCGACCTTCAACCCTGTTTGCCTTGAGTTTGGGGCTGCAGCCGATGGAGGAAGATCCTGAGCGGAAGGAATTGGAGGCAAGAAGGAAGGCGGAAGAGCGAAGAGCATTCGCCAAGGCGGACAGGTATAAGGAAACACAGTTGGGGCCTGCGCCTAAACTAGTGATGAGGGAGCAGGTCCGACCACGGCCCAAACCGTTAGGGGACAACGACCTAACTGACTCTACTTTACTGCCGCCCTCAATAAACCCGCTAAAAGAAGGGGGCAAACAGGAGGTAGATGCGGTGCTAAAGAAGATGAAGAAAAAGAGGGCGACAGCAGAGGGGAGTAAGGGCGCCCATGTTTTAAAGAAGATGAAGGAGGGGAGGGCGGAGGAAGCTCCAAAAAAGGAGGATACCCAAGTGGTGAAAAAAGACAAGTGCCCAAGTGCCCAAGTGCCGAAAGAAGGCATGGGCTCAAGTGCCCAAGTGGTAACGACGGTGGGGCCTACGCCAGAAGTATCCCCCAATCCTGGTGAAGGGAAAGATGGAGTTAGCAAACCAGAGACGAGTGCCTCATTGAAGACCGCTATGTATCACGCGCGCGCGCTGGCAGGTCGATCAGTAGAAGAAGGAAGGGAAGCCAAGGTCGCTGCCGACCGTCTCGTTGGAGTAGTGGAGGATGTGGCCGTGCGATCAATGGCGCAATTAATAGAGGCCGACCTCCTGAGAGGGTTCTGCTCAGCGCAGATGGAGGCGATGTACCCTGGCGGCTGCCTTGATGAATAAGGCAACGCACGCGAGGATGGAGGGAAAACCTCTAAGGGCCCAGCTGGAAGGGGTAAAGGCGCAGCTGCAAAATTTCAGGGCGGAGACAGCGGGCTGGAAGAAAGTCGCGCCGAGTGCGTATGCCAAAGGGCTGGAGTATACTCAGAGGGCAAGGAAGATGAAGGTACTGGCAGTAGTGCAGAACTACTTAGCAGATCATGCTGCCGCTGAGCTCGCCCAGACCAAATCAGAGCTGGAAGTGGTGCGCCACAAGGCGATATCGTTGGAGTTTGAATTGACGGACGAGCAGAAGAAGGTAGGCAAAATCCAAGAGGACTGCACCACTGCCAAGGAAATGTTGGAGGAAGCCCTGGTTAACAACGAAGAGCTGTGGGATCAGGTGATTAAAGAAAAAGGAAGAAGCAGAGGGGCGAATTACAGACTTGGAGAAGGCCTTGGCAGAAGAGAGGGCCAAATTGGCATCTGAGAAGGCGGCGTACCCTGATTTATGTGTGGCTGCTGTGGAGTAATTTAAGGGGTCCATCGAATTCCAAATGGCCATTGACGCCGCGGTCGCGCGGAGCCTGGCGAAGGAGGGGGAAGGGGGTACTAGGCCGTCGGGGGTGGTCGCTGAAGATAGGAGTGAAGAAGAAGTGATCCAAAGCTTTTAGCGGTCAGACTTCTACAAGCACGAGATGAGCCAGTACTGGGACAGCAGCTGGATGAGCTTCAAGTACAAGGCACAAGAGCTATTCCCAGACGTGGATTTCATTTGTGTGAAAGTAGGGGTAGACGACGTTGCCCAGACTCCCTTGGATGAGGGGATTGAAGAGGAAGATCTCTCATCCAGTGAGGGATTTTAATCGTTGTAATTTTTTTTTTTTTTTTTTGGTGCATGTAATTTTTGTAATGAATTGTATAAAAGTGCAAGTGTATTAATAAAATGACGAGTTCTTGTATTGTTGTTATTTTTGTTATTGCTTGGATTTGTAAAGTTTTAATGGAAAAAATGGCTGAGTAAAATTGGACAAAAATGGGTAAAAAAAAATTTGGAATGTGAAATTTGATAAATTTGGTAAAAATAGACAAGCAAGCTATCTTGTATAAATAGTACAAATCAGTAAAAGTGGATAATTATGGACTGATTTTAACCAAGTCTGGCAACGACTGATTGTAATTGCATACTTGGTCTGGATGAGTTCTTCATGCTCAGTATGGCTGAGGCTTGAAGGGCTCAGTTGGGCTAAGGCTTTAGTTATCTCAGTCTGGCTGAGTTCATAATGCTCAGTCTGGCTGAGGCTTGAACGGCTTAGTCAGGCTAAGGCTTTAGTTATCTCAGTCTGGCTAAGTTCGTAATGCTTAGTTTGGTTGAGGCTTGAAGGGCTCAGTCAGGCTGAGGCTTTAGTTATCTCATTCAGGCTGAGTTCTTCATGTCCAGCCTGGCTGAGGCTCGGTCAAAAAGTTGTCATTGAAATGCAACACAGATAATGGAGATGCCAGATTGTTGTTATTTAAGGCACAGCCTGTTGATCACAAGTTTACACCATGTGTGGAAAGGGCGTAAATGAAGAAGTGTGCAAATCAGGAAAAGAACACATATAACAATTGAAAAATACAAAAATAGGAGACGCTGTTTCACTGGAAGTAGCGCTTTAAATGCTCAGCATTCTATGGATGGGGGAGGTCTCTGCCTTCAATATCTTGGAGACGTAAGTGCCCGGGCGGGGTCTGGCTT
The DNA here is from genome assembly GCF_055761805.1 of Camellia sinensis. Taxonomy (NCBI): domain Eukaryota; kingdom Viridiplantae; phylum Streptophyta; class Magnoliopsida; order Ericales; family Theaceae; genus Camellia; species Camellia sinensis. Next base: position 23,091,850 of record NW_028128987.1, on the reverse strand, counting down.
TGACAACATAGGGTCCTTCCCGTAAGACTAGGTCGCCCACAACGAACACTCGAGGTCGGACCTTGCGGTTATAATGTGTTCTCATTTTCTGCTAATATGACGCCCGTTTGACAACAGTTGTCTCTCAAAGTTCTTCAATCAGGTCCAAGTCAGCTCGACGCAACTCTTCGTTTAGTTCTGGATTCGGGTGTAAAACCCGGGGGGTCGGCAGGCCGATTTCCACTGGGATTCGGCCTCAGCACCGTATGTTAGGCGGAAAGGGGTCTTCCTAGTAGGGGTTTCGGGCGGTCGTCCGATAAACCCAGAGCACGTTCGGTAGTTCCTTAGCCTAGAGCCCTTTAACGGCTTCTAGTTTAGTTTTGATGATCTTCAGAAGGGAGTGATTGGTGACTTCGACTTGCCCATTAGCTTAGGGATGCCCTGGGGAAGAGAAACATGGCCTGATGTGGAGCTCTGCACAGAATTTCGTGAACTTGGCATTGTCGAATTGCTTGCCATTGTTCGAAACGATGGCTTGGGGGATTCCAAATCGGCAAACGATCGACTGCCAGATGAATCTGGTGGTGTTTCGTTCAGTGATTGTAGCGAGGGGTTCGGCTTCTACCCATTTGGTGAAGTAGTCAATGGCAACCACGGCGAACTTGGTTTGGCCCCTCCCAGTGGGCAGAGGACCAACCAAGTCAATGCCCTACTTGGCGAAGGGGTAAGAACTGCTAACTGTGATAAACTCTGTTGGTGGAGCATGGGTGATGTTGGCAAAACCCTGACATTTATCACACTTGAGCACAAATTCGGCAGTATCCTGATTGAGAGTAGGCCAGAAGTAACCGGTGCGGAGGATTTTGTGGGCCAGAGACCTTGCACTCGAATGATTACCACAAATGCCTTTGTGGACTTCCCTCATCACATAAATCGCTTGAGCAGGACTGAGACACCTGAGGTATGAGCGTGAGAATCCCTACTTGTATAGTAGGCCATCGATGAGAATGTAATTGGATGACCGGGCTCTGACTTTGGCGGCCCGCTGTTTATCATCTGGCAACTCCCCTCGCGTAAAAAATAGAAGGATGTCTATAGCCCATGGAATAGGTTCATTTTGGAGGAAGTGAGCCTCCTGCTAGTTTGGCGAAGTAGCCGGATGGGTTAGGTATTCAATGTGAATGCCGTGGTCGAGGTCTGACTGGTCGGCCGAGGCTAATTGGGCCATTTTGTCTACCTTGGAGTTTTCTGACCTATGGATGTGTTTGATCTAGAAAGTATTGAAAAGGTGAACAAGAGGGGGTGCAATGTCCCTGTAGACCCGCATTGTGTCTTTCTTTGCATCGAATTCCCCAGTAAATTGCCCAACGATCAGTTGGGAATCACTGAACACATGAAGATGGCTTACACTAATGTCTCTGGCCAGACGAAGACCCGCTATCAAGGCCTCGTATTCGGCTTCATTGTTGCTCGCGTCGAATAGGAAGCGGAGGGCGCACTTGAAATACCCGCTCTCGGGGGTGGTGAGGATGAGACTGGCCTCACTTCCTTCTTTGCGGGATGACCTATCAACATAAAGGGTCTAGGAATGGGGGTCTTCTACCTAGGAGTTGAATTGCGTTAGCGGAGGGGGCACGTTCGGTGTGAGATTGGTGAATTCCAAGATAAAATCGGTGACGGCCAATCCTTTGATTGTTGTTCGAGGTCGGTAAGAGATTTCAAATTGATTGAGCTCGACGAACCACTGCATCAGTTTGCCTGACAACTCTGGCTATTGCATGACCTTTTTTAAAGACTGGTCAGTGAGAACCACTATGGAGCGAGCTTGGAAGTAAGGCCGGAGGCGCCTTGAGGCTATGATCAAGGCGAGGGCCATTTTCTCCAACAAAGGATAATTTTGTTCCGCCCCCTTGAGAGCGTGACTGATATAGTAGACTGGACGTTGTATTGAGCTATCTTCCTTGATTAGGGCGGCCCTGACTGTAGTGTTTGATATGGCTAAGTAGAGAAATGGAGTTTCGCCTGGGAGTGCTTGAGAGAAGAGGGGGGTTGGCCATGCACTGCTTAAGTTGTTGAAAAGCTTTCTCAGATTCGGTGTTCTACTCAAAAGCCTGTCGAAGGACTTTAAAAAATGGGAGTCATTTGTCTGTTGCTTGAGAAATGAAGCGGTTGAGGGCGACGACTCTGTCTGTGAGCCGTTAAACCTTCTTGACCGTTCTGGGAGACCGCATTTCTATCAGGGTCTTGATCTTTTTAGGGTTGGCCTCGATGCCCCGTTGGCTGACCATGAAGCCGAAGAATTTTCCAAATCCTACGCCGAAGGCGCACTTCTCCGGATTCAGCTTTATCTGATGTTTGCGTAAGGTTTCGAAGGTTTTTCACAAGTCTGCCAAATGATCAGAGGAGAGTTTACTCTTGACTAGCATGTCGTTAACGTAGACTTCCATGTTTCGGCCTATCTGGTGTTGGAAGACAACATTGACCAGATGTTGGTAAGTTGCTCCGGTATTTTTCAGTCCGAACGGCATAACACGATAGTGATAAGTTCCTCTGTCTATGATGAAAGAGGTATGTTCCTGATCGGCCGGGTGCATCAGAATTTGATTGTAGCCAGAGAAGGCATCCATGAAACTAAGCATCTGGTGTCCGACAGTGGCATCGACCAACAGATCTATCTAGAGAATGGGATAACTATCTTTGGGGCAAGCTCGATTAAGATCGGAGTAGTCGACGCAGAGTTACCATTTACCATTGTTTTTGTGGACCAGGACTACATTCGACAACCATCTGGGGTAATCCACATTTTGGATGAACTGCACCTTCAGTAGTTTGTCTACCTCAGAGGCAATGAGAGCATTACGTTTTGGGTGAAAGATACACTGTCTCTGGTTGAAAGGTCAGAAGTAGGGCTCGATACTAAGACGGTGAGTGATGAAAGAGGGATCGATGCATGGCATGTTGGAATGGGTCCAGGCGAACACATCATTGTGCTTGGTTAAGAGAGCTGTAAGGTCGACCTTGGCCTGCAAGGATAGTTGGCTGCCGATCTTGGCTGTTTTCACTGAGTTCCTGGGGTTGATGGGGACTTCGACAAGTTCTTCTACTAGTTTCCCTCTGACTAACTCTTCTTCGTCTCTGACATCGAGTCCTTCGATGATCATAGCTTCCTTTAGCTTGACCTCTTTTAGTGAGGTGACATAATATTCTCTGGCCATCATCTGCTCGCCCCTCACGGTCCCTATTCCAAGGTCAGTGGGGAATTTCATGGCTAAATGGTATGTGGAGGTGACAACTTGGAAAGCGTTAACAGTTGTTCGGCCGAGGATTATGTTATAGGCAGAAGGACAGTCGACGACAAAGAAAGTGAGTAACTTGGTGGTCTGCCGTGGGTACTCTCCGATGGTGATGGGAAGATTGATGGAACCTATGGAGGTCACCAGATCCCCCGTGAAGCCGACTAACGGGGTCTGGAGAGGGGATAATTTTCTTCGCCGACTTTGTACTGGCGATAGACGTTCAGGAAGATAATGTTGGAAGAACTGCTGTTGTCAACAAGTACCCGTCTGACTTTGTAATTGGATAGGAGAGCAAAGATGACGATGGGGTCGTCGTGGGGGTAATGGATGCTTGTGCAGTCAGCCTCCGTAAAGGTGATGGGTTCAGCCCACTGTTTGGGGTGTTTGAAGGGGCGGTCCAACGTGGCGACTTCCTTATCGGAGCCTTGTCTAATTTTTCTGAGTTCGGCTCGTTGGGTCGAACGGGATGGTCCTCCGCATGCAAGCCCGCCAACGATGACTCTAATCTCTCCGACTGAGGGAGTAGGGTTGCCTTGGGGTTGGGGTCGTAATGGGGCCGATCATTGTCTCGGTTAGGTTGTGGGGGTTGTTGGGGAGGAGTTTGTCGGTGGTGGCCTCCGGTGGGTTCGGTCATTGGCCACTGTTGGGGACAGGTCGCCGTGAATCGACTGAGGCGACCCTAACATATCAGATTCTCTACCTGGTCTTCAAGGTTAACATATTCCTCAGTGTTGTGACCGTAGTCTTGATGGAAACGACAATACTTAGATTGATCTCGCCGGTTGGAAGGAGACTGTGATGGTTGGGGCCATTTCAAGTTGTAATCTCGCTGGATCTGGTTCAAGACTTGCTCCATAGGGGAATTGAGGGGAGTGTACCACTCGAACCGACCGGGCAGTCGGGTAGGTGCCGATCGATTAGGGTGAACGGGTTGACCGGTATACTGAGGGGTTTGCTGTGTATATTGGGTGGTTCTGGTTTCAGATTCCTTTCTTTTCTCCTTGGAGGTTGGGTTTTTAGTTGTAGTATCCTAGCGGGCTGTTAGAGAGTCTTCGGCGTTCATATATTTTTGGGCTTTGGAAAGGAGGGTGGCCATGGAGGTTGGAGGGTTTTTGGAGAGGGACAAGAGGAAGTCAAATGATCGTAAATTGGCCATGAAAGCCGTGAGGATGACTTTGTCGTCGTTTTCCGCCACCTGTAGGGCTTCGGTGTTAAAATGGGTGACAAAGCTACGTAGCGACTCCCCCTCCGTCTGGCGGATGTTAAGAAGCTATGTTGCCGGACGCCACTGGCGTTGAGCGCCAATGAAATGGATCAGAAAGGAATCACTTAAGTGTTGGAAAGTAGAAACAGAGTCCGGTAGTAGCTGACTAAACCATAGTCGAGCCGACCCCTTAAGTGTCACGGGGAAAGCCCGACACATGATCTCATCAGGAAAAACATGAAGGATCATTAGGGTTCTGTAAATCTCCAAATGGTCAACTGGTTCCGTTGTACCATTGAAAGAGTCGATCGAGGGCATTTTGAACTTGAGAGGTAGGGGTTTGTCTCTGATGGAGGTGACAAATGAGGAGTTGGCTATTGTAGAGGGTTTATTCTGTATGTTCTGCATAAATTCTTGAAGCTGGAGTTTCATGGCTCGAAGTTCCGCATCCCAAATATGGACATTGTCGCCCCCTGAGGGCAGTGGGGGCTGAACACTACTAGTCTCTCCTTTAGGGGCAAGTGTTTGACCGGACGGATGTAAACCTCGAGGCGGCGGGTTTATGTCTTGGAGTGGAGCTTGCCGACCCTCTAAGTTGGAGAGGTGGGCTTGTTGGAAAGGATGGCTCAAGGTTTGTTCTCGATTAGGAGGAATATCTTGTGGCGGTGGAGGAGGTATAGGGAGGTTTCGCTGGAGCAAATCGTTGATCAAGGCATGGTTTTGCTCGCCCAAGCGGTTGATGCTGTTGGTGAGTTCTGTGAAGTACTGAGGTGGATTTTGGATTGGTAAGGTCGGCTTGGGGGTTGACGACGTTGTGTTGAGAAGCTATGGATCTCGTTGTGACCACCTACCTTGATGGCCAACGATGAGAGATTATCGGGAACGGGTCTTCGGTAACAATGAGCACAATTGTCACACGGAATGGTGTTTCCCACAGACGACGCCAACTGATAGTGCTGCTAATCGTAAGCCCATGCTTCCAACCTCGTTCCCTGATCACTGAGCCCACCGGGGTACCTGCACAAAAGCCCAGCGAGGAACCAGAGTCCCCTAGCGGACCCTCTGACGGACAAAGTAGAAGAGAGAGGAGTTTATGGCGAATGATAGGAGAATAATGGTAGGGGGCCTAATCTTTTTGTCTCTTGGAAGCCTTCTTATATTCTTCGTTCATCATTTCCTTGTCCACTCCAATCTCTCACGTTGGTCGAAAGTCTACGCTCTAGCTTGCCTTGTTCATGGTGAGGCTGCCTGCTCCGACGTGAAGGGATTATCGCATTTAATGCTGCAGGGGCTTCATTAATGGCTGATGTGTGGTGCAATAACTCTACAAGATCTTTGTCTGCTTACGTAGCTGGTTCTCTTCTTGACAAGTGTTTAGATGCCATTGGTTCTTGGTGTAACGTTGAGTTCTAGTAATGTTGGGCTTTAGTATTTGAACCATGTGTTGGGCTCTAAGTGGTGGGCCAAAAACCTCTATGGGCCCACCTATGTCAATTTATATATAGAAATCTAAAAGATGACTGAGTGAATTATAGAATGTGGATTGAAGAGAAATCAATCAAAATAATTATAATAATAAATAGTTTTTTACTAATTTTAGGGGCTTTTAAAAGCGTGGTTAAGAACCACGCATTCTTTTAAAACCAAATTTTCTTTAAAAGCGTGGTTTCTAACCACGTTTTCTTTACAAAATAGATTTCTTTAAAAACGTGGTTTCTAACCACGTTTTCTTAATTAAAAGCATATTTTATAACTACGCTTTTATGATTTTATTGATTTTGTATGCCTAAACCAAAAATATGCTAAAAATATATTTTAAAAACACGCTTCAACTTATACCGAAAATTTTGTCCAAATATAGTTTGATAAATAAGTTACTAGGTTGATTTTATTTTGAGAAAAAACCCCCCCGCCACTACATATAGATAGATCTAGAGAGATAGGCCCGTACCATGCCGGTGTAGACTATATTTTTTTCTTTTTTGAACGCGTCATGCGAAAAGGTTGTTTCAATTCCATCCCGCCTTTTTCAGCACCAATAATGTCAAGTGAAAGATACCATTTAAAATATAAAAAAAATTATAATTAATGAGCTTAAAATAATATCATAATTAAAAAAAATAATTATAATTATAAAAAAGATGATATATATATATATATATATATGATATAGAGTATGTTTAATAGAATATTGGGATAAGTTTCTTCCCATGCCTTTATCTCTCAATATCTCTTTTGTAGGTGTATTAAAAAAAAATGTCATTTTGTAGGTTTTAATTTGAACCCGCATCGATAATTCAAACTGTCTATCTCGTAAATTTCGTAATAAAGATTATTCATACAAAAAATGAGTTTTATTGAAAAAATATAAATTTTAAAAAAAATATTACATTTTATTTTATAAAATGAATGATGAGTGTGAGCATTAAACCATTTATTTTATAAAATAAAATATTTCTTATTCTTGTATTTATAATTTTTTGATAAAATTCATTTTTTATATAGATGGCTTATTATAAAACTTACGAGATAGACGGGGACGAATCCAAATTAAAACCTAAAAAAAAAAAATAGTATAAAAAAATATAAAAAGATGAAGGTATGAAAGACGGTCTATCCCATGCTCTTAATGTTAATGTTAAGGGTAACGTTGTTATTATGGAGGTTTTTCTTCTAAAAAATGTCCCACATGTTAGTTGCAAAATTTATGGAATCGTTTGATCTAGTTTAACAAATAAATAAACAAATGAAGTTTGTTCTCCATTATTGATTAATAACATTAAAAAAATTAAAGTATGAAGTCATTTTATAGCAATTTGTCTTTTTTAAATTGCCTTTGAAATTTTAAATTTATAGAATAATTTATGAAAAAAAAATTCTTTATGTTCTAAAGTCAAACCTATTGTCTAAAAAACAATGATTTTATTAATTTCTTACAAAAAATAATTAACACATTTCATTTATTTATTTACTTTTACTTTGTTAATTCAAACAGTAAAAATATGGTACATACAATTCTACTTTTTTTTTTGTATATTGTTGACCATAAGAGATTTGTGACCAACTTTTTTCAACGAGTCTGGATCCTCTCCTTATTTACCCTTGTTAGGCTGTTATTCTTGGCAATTCCGTTTAACAAAATTCCTTTCAGTTGTATTTATTTTCGCACTTTTTATTTCAGTGAGGTTTTGAGTGTTTAGATGCGAATCCAACCCGAATTGTGCCTTGTAGAGAAGTTTGTGATGTTAATGCTTTCAAGATTGCCACTTTGCTGATTATGATGGGGATCGAGCTACCCGGTCAGCACGCTGGGGTCGAGGGGGATCGAGCGCCCCTTGGCGGGTCCGGGGCAGTGCCACGGCGGGGTCGAGGGGCAGCGCCCCCGAAGCAAAATGCAAAATTACATTCGAAGTTGCATGTCCGCCCTTGCTTGCTCGAGCGAAGGAGTCCTCGCTCAAGCGAAGACTGCGTCTGGCAAAAAACCTAAAAGAGATGAATATGCGCTCGAGCGAAGCTTGCGTGGCTCGAGCGAAACCACTTATGGAAAAACACACGTTTTTGTTCCTCGCTCGAGCGAGAAAGTCTTCGCTCGAGCGAGCCTCGCAGTTCCAGATTTCTATAAGTACGGGTTTCTGTCAAAATTTAGGATTACTGCTCCAGATATACTTTTTGGATATTAAGGTTTCTATCTGGGGATATTTTGCTAGTTTTCTTTGATGTTTTGATTGAGTATTCAACTCATGGTTTAAAGAGTATACATCAAAGGATTATTTGTTTGTTCTACACAAAAGAGAGAGTTGTTCTTCGGTGGATTCTGAAGAATTTGAGCCTGAAACTTTGATGGATTCTGGAGTGGCTCATTGCCAAGACAATTCCGAGTTGAAAACGGGGTTGGAAGAGACACATAGGGGTTGGTTCAATTCGGGCGTGGATTCGCTAGGTAATTGAGAGTATACTTGTGTAATTCCTTTATATCTTCTTAGTGGATTGTTTTGTGGCTGTTGCCCGTGGTTTTTTATCACAATTGGAGGTGTCCAATTGTGGTTTTTCCACGTAAAATCGTTGTGTCGATTTGTCTTGATTGTTTGATTGGGATTGTTATATATTGCTTAAAATTAATACATAATCACAAATCAATATCTAGGAGGTTTCTAGATTTTTCAACCCTACTTCACTTCCTACTGGGAACGACTCAGATTGGGCCAAGGGAGATGGGCGGCTGAGATCACTTCATTAAAAAAATAAAAAATTAAAACCAAATTTTTGTTGAAAGCGTGAAAGAGAAGAGAGAGAGAGAGAGAGAGAGAGAGAGAGAGAGAGTTGAGCAATCGAAAAGAGATAGAGGGAGAGAGATACGCATCCTTGTTTGTCCACTGGCGACCACCGTCCACAATTTTTCACCGGTAACCACCGTTCATCAGCCATTGTTGTCCGCCGGCGACCACTGTCCATCGGCCATTGTTGTTGCTTTTATGCCTTCCCATAGCTTGGAGTCATTGAAGGGAATGGAAAAAAAAAACATCAAACCCAGATTTCTAGAGTTTTGATCACTAGCCAAACAATAATTCAAATTTCCCAAAAATAACAAATCAAAATCTAAGAAAACAAAATTAACAAAATCTGATTTCTTCATTTCCCTCCTCTCTATCTCTACATAATACACACATATACATTTGTGTATATATATACAAATCTATATTTGTCACTTTCTTGATCTCTCCGTTTTATGAGATATGTGAAATCAAGCAGTTGAAACTAGCTTTGGTGTATAATATGGAAAAAAATCTTGATAGGTTCTTGGTCTCTTTGTTCAATTTATTGTTATATTATATATATATATATATATATACACACATTGGCAATCCAGTTGTGGGAAACTTTGGAAGGCATTGAAAGATCTTTTCCTTGAGGCCCTTGTTTCAGGAGATAGAGTGGCCATCAGGGTCGCCGTTGGGAGTAGGTCGTCGTCGACAGAGTAGCTGATGAGATGGGTTGGGTGAGGTAGAGGAGAAGAGGGTGAGGTGAGGGTGAGGCGTGCTAGTTTTTCTCCTCCTTCACACTTCAGTAAAAAGATAATAACCTGTAAATTCCATTGTTTGCATCTTGAGTTGAACCATAGAGAGATTAGGAAGAGAATGAGAACAATCGCAGCTCCAAAGACTAATTTTGAAGGGTCGAATTGTTGTTGTTGTTGCATCTTGAGGTGAACCCGTATATTCCATTGCTTGAACCTACAAGAAAGTTGAATATTCAATCATAGATCTTGAAATCCATGGAGATTTCCAATTCTTGCTTTCTCTCTCTAAAAATACAAACTTTCTCTCTCTTTATATATCTATGTATCTGTGTTAATTCTTTGGTAAATTGAATATTCAACCATAGATCTTGAAATCCATGGGGATTTCTGATTCTTGCTCTCTTAAAAAATACAAAACCTTCTCTCTCTGTATGTATCTATCTATGTATGTATATGTGTTGATTCTTTGGTAAATTTCTCTCTCTTTGCTCTGTATGTTCTTTATAGTCTACTGTTGTTTAACATTTGACTCTTTGGTCAATATTTATTACTATATTTTTGGTGGAATGTGAACTGTGCATTCAAGGGTACGTCTGGGTGACCGTCGGGACTGGTCGTCGGTTCGCCGGTGAGGGTGGGTTCGGTGGACGAGCGGCTGAGTGAAATTGAGAGTGAGAGTGAATGTATAGCCTCACAGAGCTGTGTTTTGTTTGGGCGGGAATGGACCAAAATTTCAATTTCTTTGTTTTTATTTTTTTATTTTTTTTTATCTCAGCCGTTGGATGTGCAACGATTGATCTCAACCGTTGCAAGTAGAATGTGGAGGAGGCTTCTCAAGGAGGGGATCCGAACTCTTTTTCAACATATCATTGAACTGATGTCTCCCATTGACTTAAACAAAACGAAAAAAAAAAGGCAAAATTTCTGATTAGATAAGTTAAGTTTTGGATTGAAATTACGCTATTACTATACTGAAAATAAATAAATCAATCATTTAAAAAACATAATGTCCTTATCAATCTTGCACCATTAGAATTTTTATTTTTATTTTTTAATGAAAAAACTAAAACATACACAAAGAAATATATTGTTTGTTTTCTTGAACAAATCACGATAAAATAAAAAATATTCAATGTGTTTGGTTATAGTTCTCTGAATTTAGTTTTTTATAAGTTGAGTTTTTCATTTTTTTGTGTTTTTTTGTTTTTAGTGAATATTTTTAAAATTTTAATTAATTTTTTTTACTTTTTTAGATATATCTTACTTAGATGTATCTAAATAGTAAAATATTTGTGAAAAAATATTTTAAAAAATCAATAAATATACAAAAATATGAAAAATATACTGAATTTCTTTTTTTTTTTTTGTATTTTTAATATTTAGTGAATTATATATTTTTTAGTGTATTTATATTAGGTGTGTCTAAAAATTTTTAAAAATTTTTAAAATATTAAAAAAATTCATTGAAAACAAAAAAAAATACAATGCATAAAAAAGTAAAATTTTCTAAAAAGTATTTTATGAAAATCAAAATCAAACAAACTAATTATAATTATCCAATCAATTTAATTTTTGAAAAAGAGAGAAAGAGTGAAAATATCTAAAGATATTATTGATTAACAGAGAAGTGAAATCAACATAACAAGTCTTTGACTGGTGTAACTATATGTACACCACACGCATTGGTCTAACTAACTTCGTTACAAGAGAGTTAATCTCATACAGCTATCCTACACCCTTATGATGATCCAGCAGTCCAACATTAGATGATATCTCAGCTCTAGTCATACTAGCAGCCTTTGTTACTCTAGCTGAAGCTGCTGTGTCCTCAATTTCTTTAGTTGTGTTTGTAGCCTTGATTTCCTTTGGACTATTCTTTGAACCAATGAATTACACATACCAGTCCCTCTCAAGCTGAAAGGTGGGACACCAACTACAAGCTTGGCCTGCTAAAAGAGGAATCAACCACCTAATCTAAAGAGGCAATATGTAGCATAAGTAATTGCTTGGTAGGGTGTGGATCCGGTGTCTTTTTGAGTATAAGATGTGTTTCACACTCATATTATACCAACTTACTTTCCCACATTGATAGAGTCACTTAGTTTTAAAAGAATTAACAATGACAATTAAATAAAAAACTTGATCCGTCACAACCAAATAATCCAAATTCAGAACTAAGGCACGAAAAGGAAAGGTATTTGAATGATGCATCCATTTTTGTTCAATCCGAAAATTGGCCGCTACTAATATTCTATTTTATGAGGTTAGAGATTAATTATTTCACAACCTTCATTATTAATCCTAAAACATTTACTAACCCTAAAACTAAGTGATATAAATGAATAAATGTCACTCAATTTAGATTCATTGAATAAAGCCATATTTTTCACCAAAAATCACATTCTTCATTAAAAATCATATTTTCAAAACATGATGGCCATAAACATGAACTAAATCAAGCAATATTTATGAAAATATCCAAAATAACCAATTTTGCATGAAAAAACACCTAGCTTGGATTATTGAAAACAATACACCAAAACAAGCATATGCCATGAAAAGATAAGAAACTCACCAAATTCCACCATCACGCATCCAACATGCATGATAAGAATAAAATAATATGCGTATGCCCTAAACATGCTACTATACATACAAGATGCAATCTAGGTTCGGTTTAAGGGTTCTAACATGATTATAATACACAAAAAGCAACTAACAAGTGAAAGAATGCTATACTAATATACATGATACTTAAACCGGGTCATATGCATGAGAATATGAAACCTAAACTACCCTAAACATGCAGCAACTATAACCTAAACAAAGCATGTAAAAATAAACTAAAAACATGCAAGATAACTTCCCTACATGATGAACATGCTATGCTAACATCCTGGCATGATTAGGTATTGAAATAATGAATTAGAAGCTACTAAAAATAAGTAAAAACAGTAATTTGCTGGTTTAAAGATTAAACCAAAGAAAGAGAGAAATGCCTTGAAATCCTTACTTGCAAGCATCCTTTAAGCTTGGACTTGCTTTGATTGCTTTTTTTCAACCTTAGATACACTTTTGGAAGTTGAAAATCTACTTCTAGGGTTTGAATATCTTAGATTTGAGGGTGTTAGGTGAAGGGAAGAGGTGTTTCTCTCTCAAGGCTCACTAATACACTTCAAAATCAATCCTCTGTAAATGGGAAGGGGAGGAGGGTAGGGTCCTATTTATAGGCTTAGGGAAAGCTTGGGGAACACGCTTGGTTGTCCTAGGGTTGCCTCTTTGCTTTTTCCTTGCGCCTCTTAAAGAAATAGTAACTTAAAACCATAGACTGGATTGATAGGATGTGCGGCTGCACAGCCCATCAAAGTGGTATGTGTGGGCACACACACCATGTGTGGCTGCATGTGCGACCAAACCTCTATGTGCAGACGCACGTGCCCTCAATGCATGCAAGCCATGCATAAGTGCGTGATTTTAAGCTTTTGAACCCTCCTTTTACCTAAGTAGGTCCAATCGATTACCAATTGACGTTTTTGCATAAGATCAGTCCATGTTCTGAAAATATTCATCAATTCAAACTCAATCGAAGCCTTTACCTTTAATTGGGGATCAAAAAGTTGGGTTTTGGATAAAAACCAGTTCAAGGGTAAAATGATCATTTTTACAAAATTATGATTTTGTGCCAAAACGAGGTTATACAGCAACTCCTAACAACCTTAAGCATCTCTAAGGATGAAGTAATTACCTTTTCATCATCGGGAATGTAGTGTCATGGGTCTTAGACCCGAATTGTTTATGTTAAGTGGTAATCGTTACCTTATATTTACAATTTTTTTTTTTGGACTTTTGAAAAGTTGTGGGTTGCATTTAAACTTTTAGTTATTATAATTGAGACCTTCTCCTCATTGTTTAGAGTCTTGATTGATGAGTTAACATGTTGGCTGGGCAAGATTAGACCAAGAATGGCAAATTAAAATTTTTATTTTGAGAGTGTTCACTCTTTTGTCTTTTTCTTTCTCCACATTTTGAATCTTGATGAGAGGTTAAAATCGTTGGAAAGCTTATTTTTGGAGCTTCAATTTAGATACAAAATTGACCATATTTCGTGTGACGACCCTGACCTCCGTACTATTATATTATATTGATTCAATAAGTTTAATTGCATGATTGTGTGTTTAATTGTGTGGTTACATGCTTAATTCTATAGTTATCTGTTATTACTTGGAATATCTGTTCACTTTTCGACTTAGAATCAGAAATTGAAAGCCCCAAACGACTTCAGAAGCTAAAATTGACTAGCCCAATAGGCTAATTAGAATATTTAGAATTTTATGGTAACTTTCATCAAAATTTGATTCGGACCAAAATAATTAGAATAAATTGATTGAACTTAGTTAGAGTTGACTATAATTAACCAACCTTAATCATATATGATTAGGCTAAGCTAATCACATTTATATATAAGTGATATAATCCTTACTTGGCCTCAAATACGTAATTTGGCTGAGATTTTAAGAGAGGGAGAAGAAGAACTCAACTTAGAGAGAGAGAGAGCAAAGAGAAATTGAAGGGAATTGGTAGAGAACTTGAAGGATCAAACTGGGATACACTTAAATTCACATCCTAGGTATGGAATTCCTCCTTAAATCATGAAAATAAAACATGTAGGTCATGAATTCAAGAAGTTATGAGTCTATTTGCATGTAAGTAGAAAGAATTGACTTGATTATGGAAGAATTGAGTATAATAGCATACATGCATGCATAATCCTTCATCTTTGAGTTCAATTTTCTATGAATTCTTACATGCATGGAACTTTTACACATTCATTTAAAGAGTTCTTCATGTTTTTACACTTGTCATGCCATTTGATAAAGTTTTGAAAAGATTTGGAAAGAAATGAGGGCAATACATGTCATGCATGGTTCTAACTTCATGATTTAAGTTTGATTTTGAGAATTGGGTCCATGATTTGAGCAATTGGTTTCAAATTGACTATATTTTCAAGTTCTAAAATGTTTTTCCAAGTTTTTGTACCAAAAATACAAGTTTTGAACCTTTGAATATCAAATTTGAACTTCAAACACAGTTCTGGAAATTCCAGAATTCGGCCTGTCCGCTCGAGCAAAAAAAGTGTCGCTTGAGCGTAAAAATCGAGCTCCCAGTAGTTTTGCAAAATTTTGCAGACCGCTCGAGAGCCTAAAGTTGCGCTCGAGCGAGGACCCAAGACCCTATTTACTCAGTCTTCCGCTTAAGCAACTGTCGAGCGTCTATCGAGCGAAAAATTCTTGCAATCAGTACTTTTGCAGAGTTTACAAACTACTCGAGTGACCGAAGTTGCGCTCGAGCGACCACCCTTATTTTTGAACCCCCGCTCGAGCGAGGACCTTGTTTTCAATAAATTTTGACTAACTCTTTTTAGTGCATGCTTACATTTTCATGTCATTTCAAGTACTCTTAGGCACCAATTGAGCTCATATAAACATGGAATGCGTTAGAAACACATAAGGAAAATTTAATTAAAGCGGAATGGTTATTGAACGGTACTCAAATTGTATTTTTGTTATGTGTTTTGTATAGATAGACATCCGGGGCCTAGTGACAACATAACCCACTGTGAGTAATAACTTTATAAAGATATGTTACTTTCAAAAATAGTATTAGTTATCGAAATTGATATATGAATGATTGAATGATTTATTGAAGTACTACTTATCCTTAATGAATGAAGTTCTATTTGAATTTGTAATCGTGGAATCCTTTAGTGAGGTCCCTGCCTGGAGGAGATTAACATCATGGCCCATTGGCCCTTGCCCAGAGGAAACAATACCGTGGCCCATTGGATAATTGAAACACAGAGATCTCTAATGTTAGACCTTCATGGTCACATTGAATATTGAACATTGATTAACCCTCACGGTCCCATTGTTATTAAAGCATTATTACTCTACTTGATGTGCCACATGATTTGAATGAAATGGTTATCGATACAAGGTTGACTAGATATGTGAAAATGACATTTGTAATGATATTGAACTTCATTCATATAACCTCTTTATTTTGTTATTACTCATTGAGCATTAGCTCACTATTTATGTATATATATGTAGGTGAGCAAGTTGAGCATCAAGGATAGAGAGTGCCTCGAAGTCATCCAATAGTCAGCCTTTTGTGGAGCTCCTGAGAATTAGCTAACTTGGACTCGTGTGGAGCCAAGCATAGACTAAACCCCTTTTTGGTTATGAACTCTTAGCTTGGTTTTTGGTATAGGGGTTTTGTGTATGTAAGACTTGACAAGTTTGAAATTGTAGGTTGAATGTTGCTTTAAAAACTTTTGTGATGTATTGTAGACGTCCCCGAACGCCCCGGGAGGGTGAGCTCCCGTTCTGTTCATTTTTGGGGTACTACAGCTCGGACTCGATTTGTGTCACGGTTCTTAATCTGAACCAAAGAGTCCAAATCTGGAAAATCGTTTTGAGAAACAGATTTTTGAAAAGAAGTGCCAAACATGGACTGCTTTGCCAGATACAGAGTCGCCACCTAAATATTTTTTTTATGGGGGAATTTAGGAAACCCTGACTCGGTGCCGAAGGCCACATGTCCGTCATCACCGGAGTTTCTTGGCTCGGGAGCTAGGGTACGATTGGGGAAGGTCAGCTATGAGCACCCCCTCTCGCCCGATCCGAAGATCGGCCTCTACTAATCGTGATATCCGTTTTTGAAAACATTATGTGTTCTTATTCCGGTTATTAGCCTAGAATTACTATGTTATGCGCACAGCAAACAAGTATAGACTAGATTGCCTAATTTGGAAACAAGCATTGCATATCCGTTTGTTTTGAAAAGCGCTTTGGGATTTGCTACTCTCAAGTAGGCTAAAACACGGATTTCAACGAGTTTTTCCAACTCAAACAATCCAACCTTCACCCACAGGCATTCAAACAGTTTATCTCACATAAGCACTTGGCCACATGATAAGCATGCTATCATGTTAACATTCACACGCATGCGAGATGCTAAAGCATAAAATACTTACATCGTACTCCAAGCCAAAACAATAAACTGGTTAGCAAACATGCGTGATCCTAGTTCATGTTAAGTTGACTAATGCAGCACATACAGGATGCAATTAGATAGGCTCGGCTAACCTAAGCATGGCATGTGAAATGCTACAACTATCACGTATTCAATTTGAAATTGAAGTACAAATGCAGTTAGCGTGATGTACCGAGCCCGGTGTATGTAATACAAATGCATGAATGCACGCATACATTGCATAAGGTATGCTAATTTTAAAGATGCCCTAATCTACCATCAAAAGCGGGTAAATAAAAGGGAAGAAAAACGTGGGATTGGAAGACATACACCCACTCACGCACACTTATTACAGAATTGCCCTCACTCAGAGGGTCCAAATAAATATTACAGTTCGAATAAATAATACTAAATTAATTATTACAAAATTTCTAATCTAATTAACAAATTAAATGCAAAGAGAGGATGGCCGCAGCCCCCGCCTCGGGATGCGTGAATGATGCATGCTCGGATTTATCTTTCCCCGAAAGCCCGGAAACCCATACCATGCCACTGCTGCCTCTGTTAATGCTGCCCTGCTCCTCTGAAAATTGCCAAAGTCTCAGGGTATCTTTAATGAGAACTGCATAACACCACCGGCTAAGTGAAATGACCACCGGCCATGGGAAATTTCCATCGGCTGCTTTCAAGTCCATCGGCCTCATATCCTTTGCCGGTCGGCATTCTTCAGTGCCGGTCGGCAGAAACTTCCTGCAGAAGCTGGTTTTTGACAGCAACAAGGACAGACAGTGCATGGCATAGAATTTCAAGCACATGTATGCGCGGGCACACTCCCTATCATGCAAGGGACTCAAGGGAGCATGACCCTCGACCCTCGGGCCATCAATTATGCATGATGGCCTAAGAGGCCAAGTCTTGCAACTTTGATATCAAACGAAATGCAAGCACAAAACACATCAAAGGGCCCCAACCCCTATCATGATTGATCAAGAGGCAAGGGATGCATGCTCAATGAAATGCAACCTAGGCATGGAGGCTAAGTATGCAACATGAACATGCAAATGAGCAATGTATACTAGGCGCGCAACCTAAACATGTAAGCAAACATGGCATGCAACAACATGCGATGATGGACTTAAACTAACATGGATAGCTCGCAAGCATGCCAAAAATCAGTGGCAAAATGAGGGGCAAAACAGCCCCGAAACAAGGCAAAATGACACTCGATGCATGGAATTTCTCCCCAAATGCAAAACTAGGTACATGAAATGGCTTACAACTATACAAAGCATGCATAATTGGTACATGGAATGAAAAGACAGGAGCAAGGCAGCCCCAAAATAAGCATTTTTACAGTTCAAAGCATGGCTAAACAGTAAGCACAAGTGGGACTAAATTATCATACAAAAATGGCTCCGCAAGGGAGGCAATGAAGCAAGTGGTAGATGCGAAGCCCAAACAGAAAAAGACTCTTCTACAACACTGAAGAGGGACCAAAAATATGACTACTTACAGTTTATGGCAACCCCCAAAACAATATACGAGTATGCTCAAAATGCCATGCAAGGTAGGGCCCAAAAGAGGTCAAAACCCAAAGTATACAAAACATTCATCAAAAAGCCAAAGACCCTTAATGATATGACAAGGGGGTCAAAATATGGCCACTTTCAGTTCGGACCAAGGTCCAAAAACAGAAGAAAAATAGGCTAAAAAAAAACATGCAAAATAAGGCAAAAACATGGATTTCAAAGCAAGTAGCACATGGGGTATCTAAACGGTGATGAAATAAGCCTATTTACAGTTTACATCATGCTCCAAAACAGATCACACATAGGCCAAAAATAACATGCAAGATTAGGGCCTAAAGGAGAGATAAAGAAGGAAGTGCAAGATGGGGACCTCAAATGACAAAATTCCCGTAATGAATCATGAAATAGAGCTCAAATAAAGGGTACTTTCAGTTTTTTTCAGAGCTCAAAACAGTAAGCAAAATAGCTAGAAAAATGTTGCAAAATTAAGCTCAAAAAGGGGGAATTGATGTTTACCCTTGAAGACCAACCCTTGGTTGCTTCTTGGCTTGAGAAGTGATGCCTCCTAGCTGCTGGAAAGCTCCCCAAGCTGCTGGAAATGGAAGTGGTAGTGCAGTGCTAGGTGGTGCAGTGCAAATTTGAACACTCTAACACACCCAAATGTAGAGAGAGAGGGAGATATAGAGAGAGAGGGTGATATATATGTTATATGTATGTATTAGGTCTAATTTTGCTGAACCAAAACAATGGAGAAGGAGGCTTTCTTATATAGGCAAAGGGAAGGGCTTGAAGCTTATAAGACAAGCTAAAAAGAAAGGGTCAAGGGGGGCAAAGGGGGCAAGGCTTATAGAGGAAGCTAAGACAGCTGGCCAAGCTTCTTGAGGAAGCCAAGACAAGGGGTCAAAGCTTCCTCAAGAAGCCTTGAGCAAAGGGTGCAAAAAGAGGGGTCAAAGGTGGTGCAAAGGGTGCAAAACAGCCACACACGTGCATGGGGAGCAGAGTCTGTGCATTCCAGCTGGCACAGCTGGCATCCATTTAATCTGTAGAATACTCCGGAAGGTCATCGGCTAGCAAACTTGGTCGGTCAGCCATCTTTTCTGGCCGGTCGGCAATCTATTTGGCCGGTCAGCCATCTATTTGGTTGGTCGGTCATTTGTTTTGGCCGGTCGGCAGGAAAAATCTGCTCTGCAGGTCCAACTTCAAACGAGCATAACTTCTTCATATGAACTCCTTTTCAGGTCATTCTTGTGTCAAAATTGAAGCCCCGGAAGTAAGCTTTCCAATGGAACAAGCCTTGTATCAAAAATCCAACTTTGCAAAAAGTTATGCTTGTTTTCGTGAAGGCTGCTCAGTTTCAGTCCAACCGGGATGATGCCCAACTTCAACCAATCATATCTCCGCCCTCCGGTCTCGGATTTTAAGAGATTATTGAATGAAAAATGAAGCCCCGGAAGTCTTATTTCCAATGGTGGTGGCCTCATACCTTAACTCAAAGTGTATAGACAAATAAGCTTGATTTAGCGAGGACTGCTCGTCCCTCACTTAGCAATTCTTGCCTATCTTCCCTCTTCTCCCCTTTTCTTCAACTTCAAACCCCTAAGCAAGGTGTTTTGAAAATTTTTTCAAAGATTTCATCTCTCTTTCATTCATTTCCACTTTGTCCTTACTCGGTTTATCGAAAAGCGCATTTTTTTGACAAAATGTGAACCTCGGAACATCGTAGAAACTTTATTTCAAAAATGTTTTGAAAGAGAGGGTTTTAAGGTCTAAAAACCATTCAAAATAGATTTGGTCCAAAATGGGGTGTGAAGTTGGGATTTGACCCTCTCATTGCCGAAGAAATTGGGTCTTTGCCCTGCACACCTTTTATCACCAAGTAAACCATCAGTAACGCCTAAGTCTTATGGGCTGTCAAAAATGGGGTGTCTACATGTATGCACTTACCTAATGAATGGATGTACAGTGTTAATGCAAACTCTTTTCATATATGCACAACTCAATGGACTACTTGCATATTTTAATTTGCTTCCGCTAAGCCTCATAATTCATGTTAAATCAATTTTGTTACTAGAGGCCATAGGTAATCTTAGATTACTGGCCGGTCATGACGCTAAACCTATAGGGGCATGTTTGGGTTGTGACATTCCGTTTCCGAACGAGGAGATACACCTATTAGAAATCAGTTGTTTGGTCAAATCCGCATGATTGGAAATTTGAATTCCGCACGAGTGAATTTTGCGAGAAAGCCATTTTTCCCCGAGTTGATCCGCACGAGTGGTTTCAAAATTCGCACAAGTGGATTTTGCGTGTCCAGACATCGATTTTTGTGCCCTTTTCACTCAAATTAGATCCCTCTACCTTTTTGACCATTTTTTACCACTCTCTCTCTCTCTCTCTAAGTTCTCTTTTCTCTTCATTCTCTCTAAATTCTCACCAAATTTCATATTTTCTTCGATCTACAAAGATCAAGTGAGATTTTGATATTAGTTCCTTATACAAAAATGACGAACGTCTCGAGGGTTATGTTTTGATCGGTGGAGATTAAATTCTAGCGAAGTTGATTTTTTTGAGTTTTCTCCTTTTCTTTCCTCGAGGCGGGGATTTCTTTTCTCCTTTTCAATACCTCGTTATAGATAGACATGCGATAGTTTTTATTGCATTAAAAACTTGATTTGTTAGGTATTTTTGAAAAGCATGTGATGAGGGTTAGGATTTTATGATCTAGAGTTAAATTTTGTGTTTTATTGTTAATATATGAGATTATATGTTTGAGGAAAATGTTTAAAAGGATTAGAGTAAAAAGCCGTAATTAATTGTTTATGGGTTATGGAAAAGAGGAAAAAATTGATGATTTAATTTTATTTGAACCATATGGGGAATTGTGTATTACAAATGTGAAAATGGATGTGTAAGAAAATAAAGAAAGTCATCATGAAATTCAATTTGTGTTAATTGTTATCTATGGTTTTATAATTGTTAATGGATTGAACTTAATTAAGCAATTTTACTATAAAAACCAAGAAGAAAAGGACAAAACACATAAAGACCCAAAATACCAATAAAGAAACTTAAATTAATCATAATAATTATTCAGTAGTACAAGAGAGAGGCTACCTAAATCTACATAGAGCTCTTAAAGAGAACTTTATCATCCAAGGTAGGGGAAAGAAATGCTTGGAACACTTTATCAGCTTCAAGTTTTGCCAATTCATCCCTTCTCATACTCATCACTGCTTGCATGGCCTCCTCTGATACATTGGCCATAGGAATGGGCATTAGAGCAACCACATTCCCAACAGTTTGTGCAGCCATTGTCACCCACACAGGTCACCCAAAATCAGCCTCATACATTGAAAACTTTGACAAACTAGTAAAAGTAAATGCAATTCCTTTCCATCCCTCTATCTCTTTAGCCACCACATCAAAATCTCCTTCTTTAAATTTCTTGACATAATCACCATCAATTTTTCTTATTGCTTCCCTCATTTGGGTCCCCAACCCATACCCATCTTCTTCACTTCCCTCCATTGATGGCATTGCTTTTGCAAATCGGCTCAAATTACCAATCAATGTAATAATAAAAAATAAGTAGATAATTGAGTTAAAATTAAATTTGGGTAAGAATCATTATTACATAGACCATTTTGGTAATGTGCTGCTAAGATGCTGGTGCCATGACTTTTAGAGAGAGAGAGAGGAGAGAAAGAAATGTGAGTTTGGACAAAGAGAAACAGAGTGCTGAGCTGGGTTCTCTCTTTCTCTCTCTCTCTCTCTCCATCGCAATTCATTCTAGCCAAGGGTTTTCAGATCTTCGTCAGCGGCGGAGAAGGGCGGTACGAGTTGCAGTGAGGAGAGGTGACCTAGGGTGAGGTGGTTGACGAAGGAGTGACGGCAAGGGTGTGAAGTCTGAGATCAACTGGGTTCTTCACAAATCTGATCTGAGGGCGGCGATGGAGAGGATGAAGTAGTGGCGGGAAGGGGAGAAGGCTTGGAGGGGTGGCAGCTGTGGAAGGTTGAGAGAGGTTGAGAAGGGCACGGCGCCGGTGGGAGACGGTGGTTACCGACAATGGTTAGGGTTAGGATTTATTAGAGAAGATAAGGGTAGTTTAGTATTATCTGAAAATTATTGATGTGTATTGAGACAAAATTAAAAGTTTTAATTTGTGTATGGTGTAAATTGAGTAAATGGTGTATACTAAGATAAGTAAGGATGTGTAAATAGAATTACCCCAAAACTAAGTTTAGGTAAAAGCGGGTTTGCCCTCATACGCAAATTCATACCTTGAACAACTTTGTACCTCTTTCCAACCTCACTAACCTTGTCTCCTTGAGTAGAAACCATAAATTTGCTCCAAATGAAAGCCGAAACAGACTTAGCTTGACTTGGCGAATTTAGATATTGGTGTTGTAGACGTCACCGAACGTCCCGGGGGGAAATCCCCGTTCTGTTCAATTTGGGCTCACTTCAGTTCGGACTCAAATTGTCACGGTTCTTAATTTGAACCAAAGAGTCCAAATCCGGCAAATCGTTTTGAGAAAAACAGATTTTTAGAAAAGAAGTGCCAAACATGGACTGCTTTGCCAGATACAGAGTCGCCACCTAAATATTTTATTTTGGGAGAATTTAAGAAACCATGACTCGTGCCTAAGGCCACGTGTCCGTCATCACCAAAGTTGCCTCGGCTCGGGAACTTGGGTACGATTGAGGAAGGTCAACTATGAGCACCTCCGCTCGCCCGATCAAAGATCGGCCTCTATTAACCATGATATCTAATTTCGAAAACATTATGTGCTCTTATTCCAGTTATTAGCCTAGAATTACTATGTGATGCGCACAGCAAAACAAGTATAGATTAGATCGCCTAATTTGGAGCAAAGCATTGCATATCCGTTTGTTTGGAAAATGGTTTGAAGTTTGCTACTCGCAAGTAGGCTAAAATACAGATTTCAATGAATTGTCCCAATTCAAGCAATCCAACCTTCACCCACAGGCATTCAAGCAGTTATATCACATAAACAATTAGCCTCATGGCAAGCATGCTGTCATGGCAAGCATGCTGTCATGGCAACACTCACATGCATGCAAGAATGCTAAAGCATAAGCACTTACCGAGTACTCCGAGCCAAAACAGAAACTAGTTAGTAATCAAATGCATGATCCTAGTTCATGTTAAGATGGCTAATGCAACACATGCAAAGATGCAACTAGAATAGGCTCGACTACCCTAAGAATGGCATATGAGATGCGACAGTTCAATACATGTATTTAACTTGGAATTGAAATACAATGCAGTTAGTATGATGCGCCGAGCCCGGTACATGCAATACAGAAGAATGATGCAAACATGTGAGCATAAGGATGCTAATTGAAATATGCCTTAGTACTAACCATCAAAAGCAGGTAAGTAAAAGGGAGAAAGAAGTGGGGATTAGAAGACATGTATCACACACACGCACACTTACTACAGTTGTGCCCTCACTCGGAGGGTCCGAATAAGTAATACAGACCGAATAAATAATTAACTACTCTAGCTAATTAAATATTACAAACCCTTAACCAATTAATCAACTTAATTAAGCTAATAAAGCAGTAAAACAATCCCGGGAAGAGAGATGAATGCATGCTCGGATTGGCTTCGCTCAGAAACCCAATGCCATGCCACTGTTGCCTCTGTTTACATTGTTTTGCACCTCTGAAAACTGCATAAGTCTCCAGGATGCTTCTGTACCACCTTCTGAGCACTGTGGAAGGTCACCGGCCAAGAGTAAAGGCCACCGGCCATCCATCGACCATGGATATTGATATCGGCCACAAATGTTTGGTCGATCGGCACTGTAGATGGCCGACCGGCCATGTCTTCCTGCAGAAACCTATTTTGATAGCAGCAGAGGACAGACAAGGCATGGCAATGCATTTCAAAGCAAATGTTTGCACAACCACACTCCATATCATGTTTAAGACTCAAGGGAGTATGGTGCTCGACCCTCGGACCACCAATCGCGCATTTCCATGCATGATGGCCCAAGAGGCCAAGTTGTGCATTTTGATTTCAAATGACATGCAAACCAAATAAACACATAAAGCCTAACCTCTATGATACTCAATTCAAGAGGCAAAGCATGCATGCTCTATGCAATGCAACCTAGGCATGGAGGCTAAGTATGCAACATGAACATGAGGGCAAGTATGCAAGTTAGCAAACATGCAAAGTGTAATCTTAACCATGCAAGCATGCAAGATGCAACATGGACAACATGTTAAGTACAATTCATGCCAAATGCATTACAACCTAAGCATGCAAAGGTGCAATGTATCAAACATGCAAAATGCAATGTAACAAGCATGGAACGAGGCCAAATATGTAACAACACATAGGGCAAGCATGCAACAACATGCTAGAATGGTCTTAAACTAATTTGGGCAGCTCTCAACTAGGCCCAAAACAGTGGCCAAATGCTAAGGAAATGGGGGCCAAGTACACATACAATCATGCAGCGAATGGACCAACACTTAAGCATAAAGGAGGGACTCTTAAGCACACTTAAAAGAGATGAACATGGACACATGGCATGCATACTAAGCTCTGAAATTATGTTAGAAAATGTGCCAAACCAACTAAACAAATCAAGCAAAACATGCGCATGGCTTTACACACTCAAGGCCTATAAGCTAGAATGCAAAGAGACTATACAAAACATGTTGAGCATGACCAAAGCAATTGAAAATAGAGCTAAAGTATACTAAAACATGCATAAAAGCTTCACAAAGCTTGACCAAAATCATGCTAGAACAAGGGTCAAAGCCTAAAGCATGTTAAGGCAAACTCATGGTGTGTCTAAACCAAGTAAAAATAGTGCTATATCATGGCAAAATAAGTACAAATAACGCTTAAGACATGGCCAACATGAACTTAAAAATGGTGCTCACATATGAGGCTAAAATAACACTTTTTGAAGACAACAAGGAGAAGGGATGGCCCTCTCCTTCTTAGGACTTTAAGACACCATCCCTACCACTGAAATCCCTCAAGATTTCAGTGGTGAGGAGGCCCAAACAAGGTGGTCCCAGAGCTCACCAAAATAGTATAAAATAGGGGCCAAACAAGGCCTAAGAGGGGTCAAACAACCCCAAACAACAAAGTGACCTCAAACAACTATTTAAAGCACTCAAAAACAAGACTTTTTTCAGTTTATGACAAAGCCCAAAATAGCATGCAAGACAGGCTAAAAGTATGTGCAAAAACGGGAAATAAAGAAGGTAAGAAGTGTCACACTTGTAGCCAAGAAGCTCCAGCAGCTTATGGACCAAAAATGTAGGCCTTCAACCTCTGAAAACCAGCTCCAAGAACCTTAGAGTGATGGAGAAAGCGTGTGGTTGTGAGGTGGTGTGTAAAGGGGTCAAGAACCAACATTTATGGAGCTTGGATGTAAAGATATAGAGAGATACAACTCTTGTATGCCTTAGAGCAATTGTTGGAACCCTTGCAATGGAAGAGGAGCTCTTCTTTTATAGAGGAAGAAGGGTCCAAGCTTCTTGGAGAAGCTAGGCAAAAGGGCCAAGCTTCTTAGAGAAACTAGACAAAAGGGTTCAAGCTTCTTGGAGAAGCTTGACAAAGGGTTCAAGAGGTTCAAGCTTCCTCAAGAAGCTAAAACCAAGGGTTTAAAAGGTTCAAGCTTCCTCAAGAAGCTAAAATCAAGGGTTCAAAAGGTTCAAACTTCCTCAAGAAGCTAGAACCAAGGGTTTAAAAGGTTCAAACCCCCTCAAGAAAAGGTCTCGGCCAGAAAAAGTGGCCGATTGACCAAAATCAGTGGCCGGCCGACCAAACACAATGCCAACCGACCATCAATAGTGCCGACCGGCCATTACCAATGGCCGGTGGCAAGGAAACAAGGCCGGTGGCCTCAAGCCATGGCCGGTGAGGTGTGGGGATGGCCTACAAGCTATTTTCTATCCTCAGAAGCAAAACAACAAGTGTTTGATGCAAAACCAAACACAAAACAAACAAGTCGAGAGGTCTTGAGGTAAGGCGCATAGCCGAAACCTTCGAGAACTCAAGATGATCACAAACAAGAGTAATCATCGAGTGTTCAAACGATGATGCCAAGTCTTAAGGACGGTCAAAAATGGGGTGTCTACAGGTGTGTTGCACCAAATTTGGATTTTAGAGTAGACACAGAATAAGGACAAAATACAAATTTATTTGTGGCATAAGTAGAAATGTTCTTGTCTTTGGGAGTGATAGTAATGAGTTGGTAATGAGTATTGTTTGACCATGACTAGGCATGTCTCTAGGAGGGAAGAGCATAGCAAGATTGAATTTGGGTGAGACTGTTTTGGTATGATTATTTCGAGAATGAGGAGCCCAACTCTTGAAGAAGGTCAACATTGAGAGTCCATCCATGAACTTGAGAGAAGAGGATGTAGGGAAATTCTATTTCCACACACTTGATTAACTCAGTGCATATCTTTTCTCTAATTTTTTTTTATTACATTTCTATCTTTCAATCAAATTACCAACACACACCTCCATTTCTCTCTCTCAACTTAACCCTAACCTTTGCCATTTCCAACTACCGGCAGTCACCTCCTTCCCTTCCGATCATCACCACCTTCATAGTATTTCTCTCTTCTTTCCCGGCATCCATTACATAGACTGTTTTGGAGTTGTTTTGCTCAGATGTTGGTGCCATGAATTTTAGAGAGAGAGAAAGAGAGGAAAGAGAAAGAATTGGGAGTTTGGACAGAGAGAAACAGAGTGGTGAGCTGGGTTCTCCTTTTCTCTATCTCTCTAGCCGTCGCGATTCATTTCCCATCATTGCGATTCATTCTAGCCAATGGTTTTCATATCTCTGTCGACGGCGGAGAAGGGTGGCACGAGTTGCAGCGAAAAGAGGCGACCTAGGGTGAGGTGGTCGACGAAGGAGTGGCGGCGAAGGTGTGAAGTCTGAGATCAACTGGGTTCTTCACAGATCCGATTTGAGAGCGGCGATGGAGAGGAGGAAGCAATAACGGAATGGGGAGAAGGTTGGGAAGAGGCGGCGGCCGTGGGAGGTTGAGAGAGGCTGAGAAGGGAAAAGCGCCGGTAGGAGGCGGTGGTTGCTGACAATGGTTAGGGTTAGGATTTGTTGGAGAAGATGAGGATAGTTTAGTATTATTTGAAAATTATTGATGTGCATTGAGACAAAATTAAAAGTTTTAATTTGTGTATGGTGTATACTAAGATAAGTAAGAATGTGTAAATAGAATTACCCGAGGATATACCGATGGTTATGTTGCCGCAGTCGAAGACGTTGACTTGGATAGCTAAGAGGATTAAGAATGGCAACGGGCCGGGGATCACATTTCTCATCCTCGATCCCCGATAGTGGAAATTCTCCCATCCCTGACCCTGATCCTCGACGGGAATCCTATCACCACCCCCGCCCTTTAATGGGGATCGGGTTTTACCGACCCATAAAATTTCCTAGCCAAAAAAAAAAAAATTAGCTCTAGAAAATACAAGAATTCATCAACAACAACAACATCAACATCAACATCATCATCAACAACAACAACAACAACAACATCATCATCATCAAATCATGTCTGTTCATCATCACCATCACCATCATCATCATCATCAACAACATCACAACTATACACTAGAATTCACATATATATTCAACAGATCAAACAGATCTGAGCTCAAATGTAAAAAATAAAAAATCTAACACATTAAATAGATCATCATTTTCTTCATCTTCATCAACAACAGATCTGAGCTCAAATAAAAAAACATCTTCATCATTTTCATCAACAACAAATCTTCATCAATAACAAAATCTTCATCTTCATCTTCATCATTTTCTAGTTTTGAAGAACAAAAGCAAAAAACAAAGAAAGAGAGAGAGAGTAACTAGAGAGAAGGAGATATAGTGAGAGAGAGAGGAGGAGATATTGTGAGAGGAAGAGGAGGAGTCGCCGCTAATGAGAGAGAGATGAGAAGTTGCCGCCGTAACGTCGTAAGGGAGCCAGTGAGAAAAAGAGGAGGAGTCGCCACTGCCGATGCCGTGAACACCTGCAGCAGATAGAAAGAGGGAGAAAGGCTGAGAGAAAAGAAGTGAGTGTGAGTGGGAGTGAGAGAGGTTGAAAATTGCCATCTCTAAAGAGGATCTGGGCGTCTCTATTGGGATACCATGTTAGTCTGGAAAAATAAGTACAAATTTTATGATAAAATTGAGAGAAAAAAAAATTAATTAACATGCAATTTAAGAATTTGTAAAGTCAAATAAAATTTAGAAAGGTAGCATGTGAGTAGGGACGAATTGGGAATTTCTTATTTAGGGTGCCAAAAATAGGTCTATAAAAACTATAATGAGGGAATTTCTAATTTCGGTGCCAATAATAGGTCTATAAAACTATTCAAGATAAAAAAAAATTATACTCACTTTTCAAATTTAATGTGTCAATCAATTAAGATATTAAAGATAACACTATCTCTCATATATTCTCTAATTATCAACAAATCATATTTTGGGATGACCTAAATAAGTGTACTTTTTGTCTTTTTACGAAAAGATGTGCAAAAAAGTAGAGAGATGATGTGATGGAAAAAAGATAAAAAGATAAATTATTTTGATATTGCCAAACTTAGCTTAAGTTTAGAAAATGAGTCTAAACAATGAGCTAGTATATAATTTTCTTATTTTAAATAGAAAAATAGAAAAATAATTTGTAGGGATAAAGTTATAATAACTAGCGTGAAGATAGATCTTAGATATAATGAACCTAAGCAATACGCAATGATTGATGTCATCGTCATGGGCTGTAGGCCGAAAGTCATCCTAATAGGCCGTGCTCTAAAAAATAACATTAATTCAGTCTGAATTAATATATACATCAAAATATTACAAATTTATTTTTTTAATACATATTAAATAAAGGAAATATTTGGAACCTCACAAAAGAGGACCCTCATTAACCTCCACTGATACATTAACCATTGATGTGTTTGAATTTTTTTTGAGAATTGTGTTTAACAATGACATGAATGGTTCAGATTATTTTGGAGTTGTGGGGGTTGTGTTTTGTAGGAGTCTCTATCATTACTGTTAAATAAATTATCAATCAAAATAGCTCTCGAGCAGTCTTCATGTGAACTATCCATTTTTTTTCTCTCTTTTTCTAAATTCTGAACAAGGGACTAGTTGAACATGGCACAAGTGTCACATGTACACGGGACTTACTATTTTGTGTTTAGGAATAAAAGAAAGATATCAGAAATTAGATTGCTCATTTTAAATTAATGGAACTTAAGAATGGTCACGGGTCAAGTTTAGGGAGAGTTTATAAAAATCCGTCCTCACCTTCTATCATCTCGAAGGCAGGACAAATCGGGGGATGAAAGCGGGGCGGATGTGGGAGGAGAGACAGGTTAATTTTGCAAAGAAAAATGGGTGGGTGCTCGAATTTCGTGGGTCGAAATTTGGGTCGAATTCAAAGAGAGGGAGAGAAGAGAAGAGAGGGGAAGGAGAAGAGAGGGAGCCGGGGTACTGGTTCTGCCGACGTCCTCGTCGCCTCGCCGTCCTCGCCGTAGCTCCATCGCCTCGCCGTCCTCGTCGCCTCGCCGTCCTCGCTGCAGCTCCACCTCTGCCTCGCCGCCACACCTCCGCCCCTGCCTCAGCCCCGAGTTTGTTGGCCCCCTCCCCTCCCCCTCCTCTTCCTCCCCTCCCCTCCTCCTCCTTCTTCCTCCCCTCGTCTTCTTCTTCCTTCTGCTGAAAAAAAAAAAAAAAAAAAATACAAAGATCAAAATGACGTCGTTTTGATCTTTCGACCCATTCGACCCACGAATTTTCGAGCTACCAACCGGGGTTGTTTTGCAAATTGAAAAATAAAAATATTAATAGAAATTATAGATGTTGATGAGTAGCAAATACGTCAAATTAAGTGAAAATACTCATTCATTACTGCTCAGTTAATAAGTCAAATAATACTCCCACCCTTATCATTTCAACTCCAAGTAATGCATAATATCATTCAACAGCGATATTTAAAATTGTTTAACCACTGTTTGGTAACAATTTTTTTTTTTCTTTTCAAAAAATAAAATATAAAAAAGGCTAAAGAAGGGGAAAAAACAAAAAACAAAAACAAAACTAGTAGTACTTAAAAATAAGGTATCACTGAAAATTGCCTTTACTAATTTATTGAAGACTGAAAGCAGCCGAATAAATCGCCTCATTTGCTAGTATTTCAGAAGACTCATTGTACAGTTTTCTCCATACAACAGGCACATGAAAGTGACTTATATATAACAATTAGATCCGAAATATGGAAGAAGATTCGAAGTCCACTCATGCTCAAACCAGAAAAGTTGTTTACTATCCCTAACATTCCTATCAAGCAAATTTCCAGGCGGCCAAATTTTGAAGCATGTAAGTAGTAACTAACATGAACTGAAAGAAAAATCAATCCTCTCTATTGGGCAGCCTACTGAGAACAGAGTGCTCTGGTTTGTGTTGACACTCATAATCAAGATGAACAAATGCCCTTTCAACTTCAGGAAGTTTCTCTATCTTCATCTGCAGGGTCTCTCCTATGGCATGTGCTTCTTTCAATGGTAACTCTTCAGGAAGTTCAATGTCAACCTGTGTTTTCAACAAAGTTATAAGAAATAACATGATCGAGACTCTGCTCTCTCACTAGCAAAACATTCAAGAAAAAGGAGTGCTTGGAGCCAATTCTCCATTAATAAACCAATAACGGAAAACTCTACTATTTCCACTACTGACCTCTACAAAATACAGAACACCAAAAGTGTAAGCACGGACTGTGTCAATACGCTTGACTTGGGGATGCCTTATGACGAGATAAGTCATCTTCTGCAAGACTTCAGGGGAAGCTGATTGTCCCACAAGTGACACTGCATCAACAAGCCCATCTTCGATTTAAATCTCCCAAGAAATGGATAGTTAGCGCAAGTAAACGGTACAAACATTGTAAAATATGCTACCAAATATACTCCAAAAGTTTATAAAAGAAAATATGAGCTCTTGAACACAATTAAAGCTTTCCACCTTCATTTTCAAAATCAACATTTTTATCTACAACTTACCCCCAAGTTAAATCCTCACCAAAAGTGGATTAAACCAATTGTATCTTCTTAGACCCTACTTTTCTTAGATTTTGACACCAACTAGCATTCAAATTTTGCATCAGCTTAAACATTAGGTCTTCATATACAGAATATTTGGTCCACCCCATAGCTCACCAGGTGGAATGTGCATGTTCCCCACGTGAATACTGAGGCACTTAATGTCCTTTGTTGAATCAATCAGTTGGTTTAAGTTCATCCGTGATGATATGGGTGAAAACCTTCAGGAATTCATTTCAAAAATAAAAACAAAGCTCATAAAAATTGCTTTGGGCTTTCTTATTGAGAAGCTCTTTCTTATAGATGGGGTTATACATCCAAGATGGTTGATAACTTTTCTCCATCATAATTGTCCCAAAGAACTATACTGTCAACTCATTTCAGCACCTTATTTTTCTTTTCCTCACCGCAGCTTGCTTTTGTTCACTCGTCTCGAGAATTTTGAATCATATTTTGAACTTCCAATTGAACTTGATGTCCAAAGAAGGATTAATCAAACCCAAGACAAGAATTTTACATTCAGATTGCGACACCAACTAGCATCCAGATATTCAGCTTATGCATTAGGTCATAATATAGAATATCTGGTCCACTCCTGCAGCCAATGAGGCAGAAAGTGAACATCCCTTGGCTGAATTGCATGTTCATTAGATATTCTTTCCTGAAGAAGATTAACCAACCTACAATTCTTCTTCTATTCTTAATTTTGCAGTACAATAAAAGTTAGCAGACTAATGTTGTGTTTGGTTGGGAGATTTAAAAAGAGAAAGGGAAAAGGTGTGTGAAATTATGTGAAATTTAAGCATATTTTATTCACATTTCACCTATCTTTTCCATTTTCCTTTCCAAATCCCTCCTCAAATCCCCCAACCAAACACAACATAAGTATTCACCAATCTTCCACTTTATGGTAAATTTTGTTAGATAATTTTTAATAAAAAATAATTGTTCAATTCTTTGTTGTTACAATTTTCAATGTGGTTTAAACATTTTGGTTATAATATTTATACTCATTATTACATTTATTATACCAAAATTTAATGATTTAAGGTCATGTTTGATTCACAAGATTAATAGTGAAGTATTAATAATCCTATTAAATTAGTGTGGTATTCACTATCCAATTGGATTAATATCCATTGGATTAATAATCCCACCCCTACCCCATTACTAATAATCCTACAAATTTGTTGGATTAATTATCCATTGGATTAATAATCTTAAACCAAAATGTTAAAACAAACATAGGATAATTGGGCCCACGGATTAATAATTCCAATCCCATGCTCTAATCCACCCAATCAAACATGCCCTAAATGTAATCGTAAATTCTCGAACATTTTGCTTTTATTGGTATTTGGGTAAATTACACTTTGTCCCCTTAAAGTTTCACCCATTTCCCACTTTGGCTCTTTAAGTTTGATTTTTTCCATTTTGGCCCTTCATGTTTGCAATCTTTCCCACTTTGACCCTTGCAATCCTTCTTAATTTACTCCTAGACTAACTTCCATTTAAAAAACTAACAAAATCTGCCACATCACCAGCACATCAGCTCCATGTGTGATGTAAAAAATTCACTAAAGATGCAAAGATTTTGTTAGTCTATAGCGAACTTTTTTTTCAAATTTATTCATAGACATTATTACATTATAGATGCATTTAGATTAGATGCACCTTAAAAAAAAAAAAAAAAAAAAATTGAACTAAAAAAAGAAAAAAGTTTACTAAAGACGAAAAAAAAAATGAAAATATACTAACTCAAACACCTGTATTGTCAATTCTGAAATGAAAAATTTACTATTGTTTTTTTTGTTTTTTTCCATCTTTAGTAACATTTTTCTTTTTTTAGTTAAACTTGTTTTTATTTTTTTAGATCCATCTAAGCTAGATACATCTATAATAATGTAATAATGTTTATGAATAAATTTGAAAAAAAGTTTACTAAAGACAAACAAAATTTTCAATTTTTTTGTTTTCTATTTTTCATTTTTTGCATTTTTAGTGAATTTTTTACATCACATGTGGAGCTGATGTGTTGATGATGTGGCAGATTCTGTTAGTTTTTTGGATGGAAGTTAGTCTAAAAGCAAAGTGGGAAGCATTGCAAACATGAAGAGCCAAAGTGAGAAAAATCAAACTTAAAAGGCCAAAGTGGGAATGATTGCAAACATGAATGGCCAAAGTGAGAAAAATCAAATTTAAAGGGCCAAAGTAGAAATGATTGCAAACATGAAGGGTCAAAGTGAGAAGGATTTCAAACATGAAGGGCCAAAGTGAGAAAAATCAAACTTAGGGCCAAAGTGAGAAATAGGTGAAACTTTATGGGGGCAAAGTGTAATTTACCCTTAGTATTTAATTCTCATCTATTTCAAACCTCTATATATATCTATGGTTTCATAAAAGATTAGAGACACCAAAAGGTGATTTGAAATATGACATGGTTTGAGATAGTTTTTCACATATATATATATATATATATATATAATATACTAGTAAGAAATGCCCATGCAAGGCATGGCCTTTCTAAGGTATACATGGCAATCAATAATTATGATAAAAAAATACTTGATATTTCTAAAAATATATATATTTTTAATTTGATCTATAATGATATGGCATGATAAATGTCAATTTTTTTTATTTATCATATACTCAATTATATAGGACCCAATTCTTCTGTCACATCAGTGTCAAGTGAATTCGTGAGTTTAAAACATTTTTATAATATAATCTTATTGTAGTTAATAGGTAAATGTTATATAAAAATTATTTTTTTACAAAAAAAGAAGTTATAATCAACATCACAATGGGTCATAACCCAAACTCCACTGGAGGCGTATTCAATTTTCGATCATAACCAACATAATAATTATAGTAGGTCATAATCAAGTCATATCCAACATTGCAATGAGTCATAATTAAATATCACAAAAGAGCATAACTGAGACACATGGCACAATCTTTTTTGAGCCTTAGTTTTGTCCAAACTATTGATTCCTTTCAAGTCATCACACGATATTTATATTGATATTTGAGTCAAAGTTGAAGGTATAATATTTTACGATTGATGAAAGGTACCACCTAACATTATGATTTAGTGTACCAATACGTACATAATAGTTTTTTCTACCAGTAACTTTTCCTCCATCAAAGAGAAATGATAAATTTGTAATTTCAGTGATCGAACATATGCAAATTTGTAATTTCCTTGATCCAACATATGCAAGACAATTTACTGGAAAGGCTATCATTGGTGAAATAAGAAGCAGCACAAAGGCAAGGAAAAACAGGTCGAAAGTGAAAAAAGGGCCTTGTTTTACTGTAGCAATAGGCAAGAGCCTCTTATAGTATATATATTGTCTATTTTGAGCAAATTCGGTTCATGACTTGGTTCAAGTTTCCTGATGGTCGTGAACATTGGACAAGAGATGCTATGAGTAAACTGGATTTTATTTTGGAACTGTTTTACTCCGCTAACACCTTCACAAAGGGAGGAAAAGTAATTTTAGAACAATGACAACCTGGCTGCTAGACTCTCACAGGCTACTGTTCTAAACTCCAATTTAAATTTTATTTATATCATATTTTGTTTACTTAACAAATTACGTTCCGTATACTATACAAATTCCTAAAATGCATGATGATTAATTTAATTAAGTGAATTTTATCATAACATCTGTGCTTAATATTCTGTTTATGGTTTTGCTAGATTAGCAAATTCTATTTCCTTTACTTGTTGGCATATTTGGACTATTTGGAATAGAGTTTTATTAGAACCTAATCGCTACGAAAATGGAGATAACTAGAATGCAAGCCAGCATAGGTTTCAGTCCATGATGACTCCATTTACTAAGTCTCCAAGATTCATTTTGGCTAAGAAGCAACAGACACAAGATGAGGTGATTTCAAAAAAATAGGGACACAACAATAAATCATTTTTTCTTTAAATATTTTTAATTTCTATGTAATATTACATTAACAAATAATCAAATTAACAAAAACTAATACTAATTTTATATTTAAAAAAAAAAAAAAAAAAAAAAACTCACTCTTAAACTAACTTATTGTTTTTCCTTATATATGGAAGATCTACTAATTATTTAAATCTAAGCAAAAAGTAATAAGTATTCGACATCCAACATCATCTATCAAAAGCACTAAAGAAGAGAAGAAAAAACTAGTTAATTTGTCACTAGAAAACAAATTAATTAAATACAGGGACATGCCACATGGTGTATCCCGTACATGTCTCTGTCATGTCCCTGTGTTTGATACTGCTACAACACGTGTTTTGAAGTGTCAATGCTTCATAGCATTTTGGTGAGGCAGACTCCCCCAAAATAGGAGGGGTTCAAACTAATCAGAGATGAGAGTTGTGAAATATATTATGTTTTGATTATTTTTACCCCTATACTTTGCCTTAATTTTCAATTATATCCCTAGGCTTCAAATAATTTCAATTTTACTACCAAAGTTTTTGAAATCGTATCATTTTTACCCTTGTACACTCACCCTCTTCTACCCAAACTCACCCTCTTTCCTCACCACCACTCAAGCACTTCTATCTCCTTTATCATAACTCCATTTTGCCTCATTTTTACGTCGTTGGATTCACTTCACGGCTTAGTTTTCGTATCACCTCTTACACATGTCTCGTTCTTCCTCTTTTTGCATGACCTCAGAGCTCCAAAAGTTGATAAAAAATAAAATAAGACTTTTCTTCCCGTTTTCGATTTTTCTTCGAGCCATCTTTCGGACTTCATATCTTTCTCAATTCTTAACGGTTCTACTTTATTCTTTTGCCATTCTCTTCACCTCCCTACTTACTTAGTCCTATACTACCTCGCTTTTTCACTTTTCGTGTAATGGGTGGTTTCGGTATGCCAAAAGTTGTCCGAAAACTAACTTCGAAAATTCCGAAACATTCATCTTTTGTTTCTTTCTCCTCCATCTTCCTTATTCTTCTTCTTCTTCTTCACTTATAATATGATGTGGACCATGGTTCTAGGTGGTAATGGAGCTGGTGATGGTGGTGGTGGCGGTTCGGCGATGGTGGCAGAGCTCACGGTGATGGTGGTTGTGGAGCTTGACGGTAATGATAATGGAACTTGGTTGTGAAGGAGGTGGGTTTGGTGTTGAAAGGTGGTGGTGATGGTGATGCTCATGGTGGCGGTAATGAAGTTCGGTAGCGGTGAAGTTGGTGGTTCGGGTGGTGATGTTGGTGAAGTTGATGAAGAGATGATATGTATATATATAGATAGATAATTGATATGGGTTTGATAGAATATTGAGCGAGTGAATTTGGGTTTAAGAGAAGTTGATGAAGAGATGATATGTATACATATATATATGTATATATATTGAGTGAGTGAATTTGGGTTTGAGAGAAGTTAGGTTGGAGAATTGAGTGATTGCGGTGGTGGTGGTGGCAGTGCTTGCAAGGGCGGAGGAGAGGGAAAAATTGGAGGAAGATGAGAGATGGTGAGTTTGGGTAGAAGATGGTGGATTTGCATTTTTCTTTTGAAATTTGGGGCCAAAATGTAATTTTTTTAACGTTTTCCATTTCAAATGTGACGGTAGGGGTAAAAATAATACGATTTCAAAAACTTTGGGGGAAAAAATGAAATTATTAAAAGTCTAGGGGTGTAATTGAAAATCAAGACAAAGTATAGGGGTAAAAATAAAATTCTCTTTTTGATTCTTTCATATTTTCCATAGGGAAAATTCAAACTTTATCGTTAATTAGAGTTTTCCACTCTATTTATGTTGTATAAACTATGTAATCAAGTTTTGAGAGGTTAATGGAATAATATTAAAAAAAAAAAAAAATTCATCTTGTTTGCATAAACTAACTAGAGCTCTTTCGTTGGAAACCCTACCATCCAGAATCGTGGTATCCAAAACTATTGTCGTCATCTTCATAGCCAAAATCGTTGTGGTTGTTGTTGCAGCTCTTGCAAACCCTCAACAAATTAGAATTGCATTTGAAATTACAAACCTAGATAGCAGTCGCCATTCAAAACCCAATCAGCCCTAATCAGTGCAAACTAGATGGTCGCAGACCCAGATTGTAAAGCCTAGCATCGTTGAACCCACGTCATAATCCTTCATCTTTGACCCTTGTCAATTTATTGGACTTGGTCACATCATTAAACCCTTGCCAAAATCAGTCTTCGATCACCAAAAAAAAT
Source organism: Camellia sinensis (assembly GCF_055761805.1). NCBI lineage: Eukaryota > Viridiplantae > Streptophyta > Magnoliopsida > Ericales > Theaceae > Camellia > Camellia sinensis. Next base: position 23,054,466 of record NW_028128987.1, on the reverse strand, counting down.
CCTTGGTCGATTGCGAATCTATTTATCTATTTGCAATGCAAATCCTAATCTTCTTTGTTCTTTGCAAAGAGCTAACCCAATACTAGTAAAAGGCCTCAACCCAACCCAATAAATAAATAAATACAAAATGCATTTCACACTCATCTTAATCATATGTCTGTTGACTCCTCTCTGGTGTCTCACCTTATGAAAAGTTATTTGGTCAAATTTCTAATTACTCATTGTTGTGTCTTCGATTACAAGAGGCCACTAGTTCAATAGTTAAAACTCAGCCTACTAACCCTATGGTTTCAAACTTGAGGGCATCCACTTCGTGCAAATCATGCCAAAGGTTAGGTTTGTACCTAAAGCACATTCGTCTAGCATTCTTACTCCATATAAATAACTATATGATTAAGGACACTACATCAACTCCTCTAGAATTTTTAGCAAGGTTCCCAATCTATCTAGAGTTCTATCAACTTGTGGAGTGCAACTGTTAGACTTGTCCCACATCGTCTCTTTAAGTCACCCAAGCTTTGTTAATATACTTGAGAGGCCCCTCCACTCATTGCCAATTGGTTTCGAGTTCTATGCTTTAACATGGTATCAGAGCCAGAGTACCTAAGGTGCGTTTCCTTGACAAGCAAAGTCCCACATTGCCTAGGTACTAAAGTAACTTGAAGTATATATACATGAGGGCATCCTCACCTAAATATCTAACTTTTGGGGTTGAGTTCTACCCAAGACCGTGTAACATGGTATCATAGGTGGGTCTTGGGTGGTCTATAGTGGGTCAAGTCTCTGCCTGATGTTTAATCTCTCGCCTCTCATCTCTCCATCACTTCCACATGCTATTTGGACTGCATGTGTGGGGGAGTGTTAGACAATTTGATGCAGGACAATTAGGGACAACCACAAAAGTACTATTAGGGACTGTTCTGGGGGCTGTTAAGTGCTGAAATTTAAGAAAGAAGGACAAGAAGAAGATAGATCTAGGAATCACTCCTAGAATCCCTTAGGCATCACACCTAAGGTTAAGTTAGGGTTGCATCACCCAAACCCAAAAGAGGCTTCAAAGCTCTAAAAATTCTATAAATTATCAACTCTATTAAATTATAAGCATTACATGGCTTTATATAGGAATAGGAGATTTCCTAAACCAACTAGAACCAAAAAAGGAAACTAGTAAAATATTTGACTTCTAAAACTAATTTAAGACCAAATAAGAAACATAAATAAAAACTAAGTAAATAACTTGACCCATAAGATAACCCATGGGTGACCCCTACAACCCATGCCAGTAAATATAAAATTACCAAAATATCCCTCACCTAAAAATCCTAGAAACATAAAAATAATCATAAAATAGGACTATAATATTACTAGAAACATGACTATGTATGGTTCCTATCGATTTCACTTTGAAACCATTCCAATTTCCAAATATCGCCGTTTCTTTGAATTTACTCTTCCTTGAGCTTCTTATACTCTACATCACTAGTCTCACATCGTCTCTTTAAGCCACCCAAGCTTGGTTAATATACTTTAGTTGAGAGCCCCACCCCAAACAAACTCATTGTTAATTGGCTGAGTTGGATGCTTTAATAGCAATGACCTCACAAACAGAAGACCAGTTGTGGCTAAGTTGGATGCTTTAATAGCAACGACCTCACAAACATAAGACCAGTTGGTGTCTCAAAATGGTTTGAATATGTTTTGACCCAGTTTCAATTTCAGATGCACATTGGAGAGCATTACTACTAAGAGAAACAACTTAATTGTCAATCCAAAAATTCAACAGTCTTCCCTGGAAAATGGGATAGTTGTTCCAATCCTCTAGTCCCAAAATGTAATTGTATCCTATATGCTACAACCAAGAGGGCTAATATGAGAGGTCAACCTAACCGGAAACAACAAATAGTGGCCTAACACGTTTTAAGTGTGGTGAAGCGAGGCACAAAATGGAAGATTTCTAAAAGGATAGTGTTTATGGTAAAGGGTTGTTCGTGGACTGCGAAGTCTACATCAACGAGCAGTGGATGCTGAGCAAGACCCTCCGTTTGATTTGATACTGTCAATGATAGTCATAAGGAGTTTGTGCAGGGTGATGAGGTTCACTTACTAGTAGTTTGGAATAACATCCTTCAATCTACCTGCACTATTGCGGCAAGGTATGTTGACATGTTATTGATTCAGGAAATTGCAATAATGTAGTTTCAGGGAAGTTTTCCCAAAATTGGGGTTGGCAATAGAAACGCATTTGAATCCTTACAAACCGTCTTGGATTTAAGAGGCAGTTGAAATGTAAAGTGCTAGAGATTAGGGTCAGGGTTAGAAGAGAGAAAGTGTAACATTTGTGCTCTTCAAGTCATTGGAACTACATCTAACTCCTTTGTTGTTAGAAATGAAACCCTTTTAATTGATCTTATAACTTTAATTAGTGTATCATCTTAGTGTACGACTACAACCTTTGGACTGCTTGTTGTTGGGGCTTCATTCTAGACCCTTGATTTACTTTAAATGGGGTTCGGACGAGAGAGTTATGTCCGTTGGTAGCTTGGTCACCTAGACAACTTAGATTGTTCACTCGAGTGCAAGTTTCACCGCTCAAGCGGTCTTTTGACCCTTCTAGTATTGAATTTTGAAACCTGAGATACTGAGAGCATTCATTCTTCGCTCGAGCGCATGATTGGTTGCTTGAGCAGTCTATTCCGCGAAAGTCTGAGATATTGCTATAAGATTTCTTAATAAAATCTGTATATTCAATTGTTTGTAATATAGGAGTACATCGGTTTGTATAACAATCTAACCCTAAGATTGAAAAGGAAACTAGAATAATTACTCAATCCCTAAAATACCAAAAATATATACTACCATATATACATAAAACTTAATATTCTACCAAACACAAGGTGTTTTGGTAGAAAATACTGAGAATTTGCCAAGAAGATACTGAAATCGAGTAGCGGTGTGAGTCTTAGTAAAGAAATCAACAAATTGCAGAGCCGAAGCGATGAAAGAAAAGGAGATAGGGCTAGATTGCAGATGCTGACAGACAAAATGACAATCAATCTCAATGTGCTTCGTCCACTCATGAAAGATAGTGTTACAGGCAATTTGAATAGCACTGCGATTGTTACAATGGAGAGAGGTCGGAGAAGACTGAAAGACACCCAAATCAAACAAGAGATAGCGAAACCAAACAATCTCAGCAGTAGCATGAGCCACAGCACGATACTCACCTTGTGCAGTAGAGCGAGTAACAATAATTTGTTTCTTACTTTTCCAAGAGATTAAGGAATCGCTAAGAAACATACAAAAACCAGATGTGGACTTTCGATCAGTAACATCACCACCCAATCAAAATCAGCACAAGCCACCAAGTCCAAAGAGGAAGTAGAAGACAACAGTAAATCCTGAAATATAATACCCTGGAGATAGCGAAGAATCCGAATTAAAGCAACCCAAAGTGTAGAACGAGAAGAAACGAACTGGCTAACCACATGAACAACATAGGCAAGATCAAGGCAAGTAACTGTCAGATAGACTAAGCAACCCACAAGTTCTCGATATAAAATGGGATCATCTAGAGGGACACCATCAGTAGTATTAAGCTTCACATTAAGCTCAATTGAGGTTTCAGAAATCTTACTGTCAGTAAGACTGGCACGGTGAATAACCTCATTTGCATACTTGGATTGAGACAGAAAATAGCTCTTGGGAGAAGAAGCTGCCTTAATATTAAGAAAATACTACAATGGGTCCAGATCCTTCATTTTAAAGGTGCAGAAGAGATGCTGCTTGACCTCAGAGATAGCAAAAAAGTCAAAACCAGTGATCATCATATCATCCATATAATGTAACAGGGCAACAAAACTAGCAGTGGTGTGGAGAATCAAAGTAGAATCTTGGGCACAAAGGTGAAACCTAAGCTGAGTAACTGCTGTCTGAAAACAGTCATACCAAGCACGAGGAGACTATTTCAAACCATATAGAGCACGACGAAGACGAGATGGCCATGGGGAGGACGCATGTAGACTTTCTGATGAAGATCATGGAAAGAAGAAAAAGAGCAAATCTGGAATTTCACATGAAGCAAATTTAGGGCATCAAGAATTAAAGATTTGAAATAATTTTGAGTCTTCATGTCATTATAGCAGGTTTTAGTCATTAAGGGTATAATGGTAATTCTAATAATTCTAATAATTGTTGGCCATGGGTTGTAGGGGTCACCCATGGCTCATATTTTGGGTCAAGTTATTAAATGGGTCATTATATATGTGTTTATTATGTCTAAAATAATTTTAGTGGTCAAAATTCCAAGTTCTATTTTAATATTGAAGTAGAATTAAAAGTCATTAAAGTTTCCTATTATGATTGAAGTAGAATTGGAACTCATAGTTGGTCTAGAATATTAGTAGCTAAATATTTTTAGTTTCTAAGTAGGTATTTGGCATGCACTAAAAAAGTGCATTTTTTTTTGCATACATACATTTATTTGGGTCACATCAATCAACATTTATCAACATCTCCTCTCTATTTTTCTACCAACTTTCTCTACTTTTCTACACATTTTTTTTTTTAAAAGTCAAAAAGTGCACTTATTTACGATATCCCAAACCACTCCTAAATTTGAGTTATAGTCTATAGAATTAGGAGTGTCTTTAACCTATAAATATGTGTAATCTCAATGATTGAGGAGAAGAGTTATTATTATGAAAATTTGAGATTGTGTTTGTGTGATTGGCCTATCCCCTGTGAGGGTAAAACATCTCTCTCTCTCTCTCTATAGCGAAGTTACTGTTTACTTCACTGTACACAGTGCTTAGAATAGCTACCCAACATCCCCTAAACACTTGTGTTTTCATTTCCAAAATCCTACCTTTTTACAAACCCTTAAACTCTTTTTTTTAAAATACTTTTGCAGTCACAAAATCCCACCAAATCCAACCCTATAAGTCTATTGTTGCTGCTGCCAGTATACTTAAATGGGCTCACTACTTGTAGGAAAGTAATCCCTACTCATCCTACATCAGTTTGGTATCAGAGTTTCAAGATCCTACCTTATTCCTTACCAATCTTTTGATAAAATTGCTTTCTTTATTTCAATGTTGACAAGCATTGAATTAAATTGGAAGTTTGAAACTGTTAGGTCCTTACTTGTTGCCAATTCCGTGAACAAACTTGTCGCATTGAGGTTTAAATATGCCAGTGTTTTTGGCTTGACCGCTTGAGCAATGAAAGTGTCGCTCGAGCAAATATGCAAGCCTCTCAAAGTTTGAACTGACTGCAAAAATACTGGGAGTTGAGTTTTCACGCTCGAGCAAACTTTCCATCGCTTGAGCGAAGTCACTTATGTAACAACACGCGTTTCAGTCACACCGCTCGAGCGACCATGTCATGGCTCGAGCGATGATCGCAAATCTATCTGCTATAAAGCTGCGAACAAGTGCAATTCTAGAGTACGGCTTCCAGATTTTCTTCTTGGGTATTAGGGTTTTCTTCCGGAACTTCTTTACTAGTTTCCTTTGATATTTGTGTGAGTTTATCTCATGAATTGAGTGGTTCACATCAAAAGGTTTTGTTTGAGCGTTCAATACAAAAGTGTTCTTCTTCGGTGGATTTCGAGGATTCGAGCGTGAAGTCTTTGGAGGAGTTCGAAGCTGCTCGTGGTCGTGGATTCGACGTGGATGTTGTGGATTCGACATCAAGTTGGTCAATTCCGAGACGAAGGCGTTGGTGAAAGAGGCACGAATTGTTAAAGACAATTTTACAGAGTTTGGATAAATTGTTTGGTGAATTTGTGTTCTTTCATTCTTTATGGTGGATTGATTTGTGGCGTTTCGCCCGTAGTTTTTTTTATCACAATTAGAGGTGCTCCAACTGTAGTTTTTTCCACGTAAAAATCGCTTGTGTCGACTTGTTAATTATGAAACAACAAATTTAAATCATTTTCATACGTGCTAGATGATTTAGATTGTTAGTTTTAATTGTTTTGGATTGGTTGCAATTAAGTCTATTATGAATCAGAAATCACATAGGTTATGGATTGGATTCACTTAGGCTATGCTTAAAAATGATTTCAAACAGAGTCAGGCAGATCACACTTTGTTTGTGAAATATTCCTCACGTGGTAACACTACAACTCTCATTGTTTATGTGGATGACATAGTGCTTACAAGCGATGATAGTGAGAAAATATCCCCGTTGAAGAAATATTTAGCTAGTGAATTTGAAATCCAAGACTGGGAGAACTTGAAATATTTTTTGGGAATCGAAGTTGCTCACTCCAAGGATGGGATTTCATCTCACAAAGGAAATATGTTCTTGACCTTTTGAAGGAAACATGGATGCTTGGATGTAAGGCCTGTGATACCCCACTGGAACCTAATTAGAAACTTAGTGATGATGAAGGAGGAGCAGCTGTTGATAAGGGGAGTTATCAGCGACTAGTGGGTAAGCTCATTTACTTATCTCACTCTCGTCCTAATATTGCTATTGCTGTCAGTATGGTTAGTCAGTTTATGCATGTTCCTCATCAAATTCACTTAGAGGTTGTTATGAAAATTCCGAGGTACTTGAAATCTTCTCCTGGAAAGGGCCTCTACTTTCCAAACATGATCATCTCAGAGTGGAAGCCTATATAGATGCTGATTGGGTAGGGTCAATAGCTGATAGGAGATCTACATCAAGATATTGTACCTTTATGGGCGGCAATCTTGTTACTTGGAGTAAGAAACAGAATGTGGTCGCTAGATCAAGTGCAGAAGTTGAGTTTATAGCTATAGCACAAGGTGTGTGAACTCTTGTGGATCAGACTGTTGTTAAATGATCTGGGGATGGGCTAGACAAACTCTATGCGGCTATGTTGTGATAATAAAGATGCCATCAACATAGCTCACAATCCTGTTCAACATGATAGGACAAAACATGTTGAGATTGATCGCCACTTCATCAAGGAGAAACTTACTAGTGGCATGATATGTACTCCTTTTGTGAAGTCAGATGAACAACTTGTAGACATCCTTATCAAGGAAGTTGGGAGTAAATCATTTCAAGATATTCTAGGCAAGCTGGGCATATGAGATATCTTCGCACTAGCTTGAGGGAGAGTGTTCAAATATTTCATTGTTTCCTTATTTAGATTAGATTGTGATTGATTAATTGATTGTGATTCCTTAATTAGTGCCTTAAGGCTTCCTTTTGTACAGTTGATTGATTAATATAAAAGGAAATGATATCATAATCATCACTCAAGCTTTGTATTCTCTTAAATTACAAGAGAGACCCATCAATCAAACAGATAAATAAAGATTGTTGTTGTATAGAACAGTCAAATGAACTAATCAAACCATACCCAGAACCAGAGTCGGCAAAGAGCAGAAGAGCAGTGGATTGAGCCGAAATAGACAGAGATATTGTCGGATGAGCAGAAGAGGTGCCGACTGGTCTTGGTGGGCTTCTGACAGCAGTCAATTAGGCCTGGGTGACTTTCGACAGGGCCTAGGTGGCCTTCAACAACAGCCGACCAGGCCTGGGTGGCCTTCGGTGACTGTTGACCAAGCCTGGGAGGCCTTCAGCAGCAGTCGACCAGGCTTGGGTGGCCCACGACAGTAGGTGACTCAACCTGGGTGACCTCTGGCTGCTGCCAGGACCCCTACACACACAATGAGTTGATGAAACTAGATGGGTGGCTTTGTAGTGGCTGTAAGGTGGTGTGGGGTGGCAGTGTGGTGGTGTATTGGTTAGGTTTGTGGCTTTGATACCATGATAGTTTTGGAGAAGAGAAAGAGATAGAGAATAAGTGAGTTATATTAAGAATAAAACATAATTACAGGAGTGCCATAAGGCATGAATTACGGGCTAGCTCATTACAACCCATTACATCAATCAAGGAACAAATCGGAATAATATAATTTCCTACTCTAACACCCTTCATTGGATGGAGCCCCAATATCTGCTTTGGAAGCCTAGGGTGAAGCTCATAGGTCCATTTTGCATGCACTAAAGACTTTTTGGTCCAAGAAATGTAATTGGTAGATTTTTATTTCTATTATTAATGTTATTTAAGTAATTATTAGTTAGATTATTTTTATGTGTTTCCAAATCAAATTAGGGTTTAGTTTCTTATTTTAAATAGGGTTTTTTGGCCTATAAATAATGGGTTTCGCTTTGTTTTACTCAAAGTTGCCTCAAAAAATATTGGCGCTGTTTGGGAATGATGGGTTGAGGCTATTATAGCCTGAAATGAGAAATAAGCTAAAAAGCAAAACTGTTCAAAGTTTTTCAAAAAAATAAAAATAAAAATAGGCTCAGCGCCGGACAGTGTAGGTTGTGCCTACACTCTCACAGCCTCAAAAGTCATCATCAACGGCTAAATTACCATTTTACCCCTTTACATCAATTTAAAAAATTATAATTTAGGGACAACTTTGTCATTTTAAATTCAAACATCATTTCAACACACTTTTCAATACAACAACTCAACTAAAAATTCATCTCATTTTCCCAAACACAAAAACTAAAATAGCCTACTAAAATAGCCAAAAAGCTGAAAAACTTCTAAAATAGCCACTTCCCAAATGAGGCCATTGTGATGATTAGGTTGTGGCTATTTTAAGTGTCCCTCTTTTTCTCCTACTTTGTTCTACATCACTAATGCTGATTTGCTAGCAAAAAAGCAACTCTAGAGACCAAGACACTATGAAGTACTGACACTTCAGAACAAGTGTTGTAGCCGTGTCAGACACAGGAACACGATGTGGACACAAATGGGACACGCCATGTGGTATGTCCCTTTATGTAATTAATTCTTTTTCAAGGGACACCTCAGGGACATGCCAAGGACACCAATTAGTTTTTTTTCCCTAGTCTTTCGTGTTTTTGATGGCTGTTGAATGTTTATTATTTTTTTATTAGATTTAAATAATGAATAGATCATTCATAAAAAAGACATAAAAGATAAGAGTAAACTTAAGAGTGAGGTTATATATATATTGAATTAGTGTTAAATGTTATTAATTTTGATTATTTGTGAATGTTATAATAAACTACATAGCAAATAAATAAAGGAGTAATTACTCGGTCCTGTTATAAGGACCTATGCACTATTAAGTCCCACTTTGTATAGATCAAAAAGTCCACAATTGTTAGTGACATTTTTCTAAATCTGTCGCCAAAAATTGACAATTAGTGACGTTTTTCTATGACGATCTTCTATATTTGTCACTAAAAAATGACAGTTAGTGATGTTTTCTGTAACGAATTTTTCAGTTGTCACTAAACACTAACAATTAGTGACATTTTCCTGTGACGAATTTTTCAACTATTGCTAAAAACTAACAATTAGTGACATTTTTTTATGAAAATGCCACTAAAAAGAAAAAAAAAATATTGTGGTAACAATTAAAAGTGAAGAAGATGTTTTGATGCACTAGAAAGTCATAAAAAAGCCAAGAGGTCTTATTGGCGCATCCATCTTCCTAATATGACTTTTTAGTCAATTCTTATATATAATGTATTGACGTGTCCCCGCCATGTCCACGTCCTCATTTTTTTTAAATCACCGTGTCCCGTGTCCATGCTTCTTAGCCATGTTTTCTTCGATCTATTCTGCCATATTGTTGTTCAGTTCTATGATGATGCAGAGGGAATCAAAATCGCATACTTTCTAGCTCCATTTAGTTACTTCTGAATGGCCCTTTATTAAAAAAAAAAATTAAAAAAAAAAGCATCAAGAGCCAAAACAAGCAATGTCTCAGATGTTTAATTCGTGACTCTTTTTGATCTATAGGGAAATTTAAGCAACAAGCAGATCCAAAGAAAATTAAGATGAGGGCAGCAAGAGTTACCTGCATTTTCGACAACAGTTCCAGACCAATTTGTGATTGTATAAATTGCAAGAGCAATAGCACCGACAGGGTCAATCCACCAGTAGAACTCATCACCAAGAACAGCTGCAACTAACCCGACTACATTGGTTACCACATCAAAATAGTGATCCTGGCAATCAACATAAAAAAGAAGTTATACAACTAAAAAAATGGGGAACCGAAAGGTTGAGAGCAAGAGCAATGTGGGATATACCTTTGCATAAGCACGGACAATTGTGCTTCCTGAGCTTCGGCAGTAAAACCACAGTGCAAGTTTTATCGCCGTAGCAGATAACATGATTGCATACAACCATACCAATTGATCAGTGGTCATCTTTTCAGAAGCTTCATCTTCAACTAGTTGTTCTACAGCCTGGACCAATACCTGAAAGCCTATAAAAATGCATGGATATAACAACTTTATTTATTTGTTTGCTTTTTATGTATGTTGTATTCCAATAGGTTCGTTTTTTTCTCTTGTGGTGCTCAAAATGCTGTGCAGCATTAACTCATTGAATTCCTTGAGACTTGGACATTGTGAGACAACTGGATGCACAGCTTTTTACATGTTACTTACAGCATAGACACCGACAACACTACTACAAAATGGAAGGAAAGAAAGGAAAGGAAAAGATAAAAAGAGAAAGAAAGAGCATGCAATAGCCAATGTGGTGAAGAAACACATTTAAGCTTTTTGATGACAACTCACTCTACCATATCAGAAGATCAGATGGTTGCTATTACACCCAAAATAGAGAAAAATAATAATAATGTTTGAAGCATATTACACAAGAGTGCTTTAATTTTTAACAAATACTGTAATAAGTAACCACATGACAGGTGAACATATGAAAGCATTATTACTTCTTATTTCTCAAATGATCAGTAGTCAAATATCTTGCTATGCTGCTATGCATGGTGGAATAATTAGACTTCATGTTAAGAAATTACTATGATAAAAATCCATCCAAAGCACAAACACAACAAATAAGAAAAGATGGCTTGATTTTTAAATCAAGCACGAAGTAAATCCAAAAAAATGAAAATATTTGTCTAACCAAGAATGACAGTCCAGCAGTATGGAGAGTTAAAAGCACTAAAAACTCGACTTTACAATAGCCTAGAACAAAGATCATGGAAAGACGAAAAAGAGCAAATCTGGAATTTCACATGAACCACATTTATCAAGAATTAAAGATTTGGAATTATTTTAGTTTTTATGTCATTATAGTAGGTTTTAGTAAGTAAGGGTACAATGGTAATTCTAATAATTGTAGGACATGGGTTGTAAGGGTTGCCCACGGGTTTAATTTTGGGTCAAGTTATTAAATGGGTCATTATATATGGACTTTGTTACGTCTAAAATAATCTCAGTGATCAAAAGTCCATGTTTCCTATTTTGATATTAAAGTAAAATTAGAAGTCATTAAAGTTTTCTACTATGATTGAAGTAGAATTAGAAGTCATAGTTGGTCTAGAATATTAATAGTTGCTAAATATTGTTAGTTTCTAAATTTGAGATATAGCCCTTATAGAATTATGAGAGTTAATATTATGAGAATTTGAGATTATGTTTGTGTGATTGGCATATCCATTTTGAGGATGAAGCATCTCTCTCTCTCTCTCACACTCTCTCTCTCTCTCTTTTCTCTACTTCTATCTAGCAAGATTACTGTTTGTGAGAATATATTGTATATATGGCATGATTGTGTATATTAGGAATTAGTCATAAATTAGACATATAGGCATATTTCCTTTTTCAGTCATTCCTTGTTCAACCATAGATTTAGGGCTATATAAACTGATGAATACTTTGTAACTATATAAAATTGAATACACAATGTTCTTCGGAAACTTATATGGTATTAGAGCCATGTTCGTAACCCTAGCGCCGTCATCTTCCTCAGCCGTCTCTGGTTTTCGGATTACAATTGAAAAATCATGATCAATCTGCGTGCTCGCGAGCCCTAGCATAGTCGTCTCCCTCAGCCATCTTTGCTTCGCCTCGTTGCCTCGTCGCCGTCTCCCTCAGCCATCTCTGCTTCGCCTTGTCTGATCTCTCTCTCTGCTCATCTGGTCGTGGTAGCCTGGTTTGGGGTTACGCGACCACAGTATCTTTCACTCTGCTCGTCTACTCGTGGTAGCCTGGTTTGGGGTTAGTAAACTTGAAACTTATTTTAGGATTATTATTGTTTGACCCTAGCACCTTCTGAATATTATAGTTTTAACCCATTAATTCTATAAACTCTTGTTTCATTATAATGTTGGACACTAAAACCCAAGCCATCAAGTGCAAACTCACTGGTAACAATTATACTTATTAGGCCAGTGTTATGAACTTTCTTCTTAGTCAGAAAAATGGGGTTATGTTTCTGATTCTATTCCTCGGCCATTGGACTCAAAGGCGGAAGGATATCTGACTTCCTGTGATACTTGGGATTGTGATAATGCCTAAGTTCTAACCTAGTTTCATAATTCTGTGGAGGACCATATTAGAATAATGTTTTCTAACTACAATACTGCCAAGGAGGTGTGAGATTATTTACTAGGTGTTTATCAGCTGTCCAACTTTGCCAAGCGGTATGAGTTGGAAACAGCTATTCAGAGTGCTTGTCAACGGGATCAGACTATTCAGGATTTCTATATTGAGATGACAGGTCTCTGGGATCAATTGACTCTCATAGAACCACCTAGCCTCAAGGTACTAGACACTTACGTTGAGTTTCGGGAGCAGGGTTGTTTAGTGCAGTTCTTAGCAGCGTTTTTTTCCCAGTATGAGGCTATTCATGATGGCATCCTTCATCGGTCTCCTAACCCCTCTGTGGATGCTATTGTTCGTGAACTCCTCTCTGAGGAAACCAGTCTTAAAACGGCCAGTCAGACTCTATCTCCATCTGTCTTCTTAGCTCCTACTCAGCCTCCTCTGCTGTCGAACCCCCCTCATCTTCAAGCCACTGCAAAGCCCAAGAAAGGGCCACTTCCTCTGATGAGTGTGCTTTTTGCCATCAGAAGGGCCATTGGAAATACAACTGTCCTAAGAAGGGCCGTCAGTCTGCTCAGACTTCTCAGCCATCTCAGCCACAATTCTGAGGTCCCGCTCCGAGTACTTTTCGCCCTCCTGTTGCTTATAATGCATCTGCTCCGACTTCTGATCCTGACTTGGTTTCCTTGAGTGCCCAGATTGCCCAGTTTCAGCATCTCTAGTCCACCTCTTAGTCATTTTCATCTGCCTCTGCTCTGACCTCTCTTCATTCAAGTTTGCTTGGGTCCTCTTTAGATATTCCTTCCTCTGTTTGGCTTTTGGATTCTGGTGCCTCTCATCATATGACTCTTCACCTTTCCTTACTCCAAAACTATATCCCACCTCCCTTTTCTATTACTATTAATATTACTAATGAGTCTGGTATGTCTGTCCTATCTATTAGGTCTGTCTTGTCCTCTGTCATGTCTGCTGTTACTATTCCCTCTATTTTTTATGTTCCTCAACTGTCTGTTAGCTTACTTTCTATAAGTCAACTTGATGTTTTTGGTTTTGATGTTATCTTTTCTTCTTCTGTCTGTTGTGTGTAGGATCGGGTGTCTAAGAAGCAGATTGGAACCGGCCGTAGAGTTGGAGATCTCTATGTGGTGGAAAGCCTACATCTTCCTCTGTCTCCTCCTCCGTTGCACTTCCATCTTTTCAGTTAAATTCTCAGCCGAGTCAGTTTTATTTATGGAATTCTCGCTTAGATCATTTGTCTGTTGACCGCTTGCGGTGTTTAGCTCAGTCAAGATTGTTAGGTAAAGTTTCTCCTAGTCAAATTAATAAGTGTCGAGGATGTAAGCTTGCTAAAATGACAGCTTTACCTTTTAATAACAATACTTCTATTTCTGCTTCCCCTTTTTCTCTTGTACATATTGATGTTTGGGGCCTTCTCCAGTTCTCACTAAAGGGAGTTCTGCGTACTGTGTCCTTTGTTGATGATTGTACCTATTATACCTGAGTTTATCTTATGACTCATAAATCTGACTTCTACCAGATATATCGTACCTTTCAGTCTATGATCACTACACAGTTTGAAGCCACAATTAAAATACTCTGGTCTGACTTGGGTGGAGAATACTTTAAAACTGAATTCTGTGAGTATTTGGCTACAATAGGCACCATTCACCAAACCTCCTGTACTGATACCCCTGCCCAAAATGGTTGTGCTAAGCGTAAACACCGTCATCTCCTTGAGACAGCTCGATCTCTCCTTCTCTCAGCCTCTATTTCGGCACCATTCTGGGGTGAGGCAGTTCTTACCGCTGCTTTCCTCCTTAATCGCATGCCGACTCCCCTACTCTTCGATTAATCCTCATATAAGGCTCTGTATTCCTAACCTCCTAATTATTCCCTTCTGCGTGTCTTTGGATTTGCTTGTTTTGTCCTCCTTTCCAGTAAAGATAGGACCAAACTTAGTGCCCGATTTGTCTTGTGTGTCTTTTTGGGTTACAGTCTCACTCAGAAATACTACTGCTGTTACGACCTTGTCTCTCGTCGCCTTTATGTCTCCTGTCATGTTGCCTTTCTCGAACGTCTGGCTTACTTTCAGCTTTTCCCACTCACTGCTCCCGTTTTCAAAGAGGATTTGGTTCACATTGACCCATTTCCTTTTGAGGTCCCGTCTGATGAGTATATCTCCACTGTTCTTCTTGAGGTCATTCCTAATTCTCCGTCTACGTCACCCATGGCTCCTTCTCCTTCTTCGGCTTCTTCTTCCCCTCCATTGTTGGTCTATTCTCGTCGCCAGGCTCCCCTACCACCAGTTGTCTCTATTCCTGCTGCTACTCCTACTTCTGATGACTCTGATCTTGCTGCACGCTGATATCTTACTCGTGAGCGTCGTCCTCCAAACAAGTTGGATTGGTCTAATACATGTTTTTCTACTTCCTATCGTACTTTTTTGTCTGTTATTCATTCTTTTTCAGAACCTCAGTCTTACACTGAGGCCTGTCAGGATCCTAATTAGGTTCAAGCTATGGAGGATGAGTTGTTTGCCTTGCAGAAGACTAACACTTGGGAGTTGGTTCCTTTGCCTGCTGGCAAAAATATAGTTGGTTGCAAATGTGTCTATAAAGTCAAGACTCATTTTGATGGTTCTCTCAAGCATTACAAAGCTCTCTTGGTTGCCAAGGGTTTCTCACAGAAGTATAGTATTGCTTATGATGAGACGTTTGCCCCTGTTGTCAAGATGACTACTGTCCATACCTTGACTTATGTTGCTGCTGTTCGACATTGGCCTTTCTATCAGATGGACGTTAAGAATGCTTTTCTTAACGGTCATCTCACTGAGGAGGTCTACATACGTCCTCCCCCTAGTCTTCCCCACTCCTCTGGGCAGGTTTGTCATCTTCGACGTGCTCTATATGGTTTGAAGCAGTCTTCTCGTGCTTGGTATGATCGCTTTCAGACTGCTGTTACCGAGCTTGGGTTTTATCCTTCTGCTTCCAACTTTGCTTTGTTTCTAAGACATATCTCGGCTGGTTTTGTTGCTCTCCTACTCTATGTGGATGATATGATCATCATTGGCTCTAATTCTTCTATTATCTCTGAGGCCAAGCAACATCTTTTCCGCACCTTCAAAATGAAAGATCTAAGTCCATTGCGGTATTTTCTTGGTATTGAGGTTGCCTCTTCTACAAAGGGCTATTTTCTGTATCAGGCTAAGTATGCTAATGAGGTTATTCACCATGCTGGTCTTATTGATACTAAGGTTTTTGATACACCTATTGAGCTTAATGTGAAGCTCAACTCTACTAATGGTGTCCCTCTGGATGATCCCACGTTCTATCGCAAGCTTATAGGTTGTTTAGTTTATTTGACTGTTACTCGCCCTAATCTTGCTTATGTTGTTCGTGTGGTTAGTCAGTTCGTTTCTGCTCCTCACTCTACCCATTGGGCTGCTTTGGTTCGCATTCTTCGCTATCTCCGAGGTATCATCTTTCAGGGCTTACTGTTGTCCTCTCTTCCTCTTTAGACTTGGTGGCCTATGTTGATTCTGATTGGGCTGGTGATGTTAATGATCGCAAGTCCACCTCTGGTCTCTGTATGTTCCTTGGCGATTCCTTGATCTCTTGGAAAAGCAAAAAACAAACTGTTGTTGCTCGCTCTACTGCCGAAGCTGAGTAGCGTGCTATGGCTCATGCTACTGCTGAACTTGTTTGGCTTCGTTGTCTTCTTTCTAATTTGGGTGTACCTCAGCCTTCTCCGACCTTTCTCTATTGTGACAACCGCAGTGCTATTCAGATTGCCCACAATACTGTCTTCCATGAACGGACGAAACACACTGAGATTGATTGTTACTTTGTCCGCTAGCATCTACAGTCTAACTCTATCTCACTTCCTTTTGTCTCCTCGGCTTTGTAACTTGCGGACTTCTTCACCAAAACTCAAACTACCACTTGGTTTCAGTTTATTCTTAGCAAACTCTCAGTGTTTTTTGCTAAAACACCTTGAGTTTGAGCGGGGATGTGAAAGTATATTGTATATATGGCATACTTGTGTATGTATGGCATGATTGTGTATATTAGAAATTAGGTGTAAATTAGGCATATAGGCGTATTTCCTTTTTCAGTCATTCCTTGTTTAGCCATAGATTTAGGGCTATATAAACTGATGAATACTTTATAACTATATACAATTGAATACAAAATATTCTTCAAAAACTTACACTGTTCACATCACTATTCACAGTGCTTAGAACAGCCACCCGACAATCCCTAAACACTCGTGTTTTCATTCCCAAAACTCTACCCTTTTACAAACCCCCTTAAACTCCTATTTTTTAAATACTTTTGCAGCCACAAAATCCCACAAAATCCTGCCCTATAAGTCTATTATTGCTGCTGCTAGTGTACTTAAACCGGGCTCACTACTTGTAAGAAAGTAATCCCTACTCGTCCAACATCAACAACTATAACCAGCAACAACAACAAAATTCCAATGTTAATATTAACCAACATGCACGATGCATTAGTTCATTTTGAAAAGATGATGTACTATTTAAATGAATAACCACCCTCCCTGGAAACTAATGGCAGGTTAAAACACAATTACATACCGAGTGTGGCCATGATAGCAGCAAAGATAATTATGCCTACTGGTTGCACCCTCAATTTCCCAATAGGATACTTATAGATGTTAATGTTTTTCATTGACAAGTGAGTGAACCAAAGTATGCCACCAGCCATGAGATCAAGTAAGGAATCCAGTGTTGATGCAGCAATGGCTATTGATCCGGTCTCTATTGTAGCATAAATCTGCAAGACATGATGCATATATATCATTGGTATGAAATAATAAATACAGCTATATATTCTCTACATCAACTTATCACTCAAAGTCATACAAAGACTGTTTATTTTTCATACAAAGAGTGTCTCTTATGTCAACTTATCACCCAAAGAGTGTTTATTTTTCAGCTATATATTCTCTACGTCAACTTATCACCCAAGGTCATACAAAGAGCGTTTATTTTTTATTCTTTCTATTTAGTCCAAAGCAAAAAGTATGGCATACATGGCAAGATATATTTGTTTTCATTAATTGCTTAATAACTATCTCCAAACACGGGAATCAATCACGAGTATCCACGTAGGAGGTGATATAAAATGGACACAAAAAACTGGGGACATAGCATTTCTCATTAATGTAACCTCTTTAAGTACCTTAACATAACATCTTCTTCAAAACTTTTGTTTTGTTGAACAAGACAACTGAAAACAGGCATATCTCAAAGACGCAGAACACTTTCAGAAAAATGAAACGTCACTTTGTAACAAAAAATAAAAAGGAAAAAGAGTAAATCTACAAAGTGAAACTGTTAACTTCCTAACTCATATCATGTATTAGACTGTTAAAATGTACCATGTCAGGATAACTTCCAGAAGTCAAACCCAGAAATTTTGATTAAACTACAAGTAATTACAACTCACCTTGAATGCCAGTAGGATAACATTTGCATAATTAGATATCTTCATTGCTCTTTCTTGTTGGGCTTGTTCTTCGAAATCTTCCTCATCAATGCTGTCAGATGTCATCAAAGAATCAGCTTCCTCAAATGATTTCAAGGTTGCAATTTGTCTTTCATAGTATTCTTTTTCTCCTATAAACAAGGAAATGTCAGATTAAGAGAAAGAGAACAAACGAGGCGAGAGAGAGAGAGAGAGAGAGAGAGAGAGTTTGGCCATCATTTTTTAACACATGCATTATGTCATGTGCAATCCGGTCTAACATACAACTTACAAGTGCTTATGTGCTTATATGCAGACACCTGCAATAAGCAATGTCCTAAAGTATGAATTTAGGTAGTTAACAACTAAGTGGAAACTTTAGCGAAACCCAAATGAACATAAATCCTAAGAATTTTTTATAATATTTTGGGTGTATGACCCCAAATACAGTGAAATAAACCAAACGAAACTAAACCAAACAAAGCTTTGTGTCCCAATCAAGTGGGCTCGGATACGTGAATCCTTTTTTCGTCATTTCATACTATTAAAAGCTATATGCTCAGTTAAATTAAATAAATTTGTTTAATTCTTTTACTATCACATCCCAAGTCAATTTACGTCTTCCCCTAACATTTCCTTTTACAGTGATCTTATCACATTCTTCTTTACCGTTTCATCTGCTAGTCTTCATTGTACATACCAAACCATCTTAGTTTGTTTTTTCTCAACATATTTTTAATTGGTGCTACTCCTACCATTTAATGTATATTCATTTCTATTTCTCTCTGTCCAAAACTTACCAAACACCCACCCAAGCATCCTCATCTTAACTGTACTCATTTTATGAGCGTGTTGTTTCTTAATTGTCCAATATTATGTAAACTGCAAAGTATCATTGGTCTTACAATTGTTTTATAAAATTTTCTTTTCAATTTTGTTAGCATCATTGATCACAAAATATGCCAAAAGCACCCCACTTGAACCAACCTACTTTGATTCTATTACAGGTGGGAATTTCTAACACAAAATGAATCATACACGAAGTTAGGGGTTAGGGTTGAACATTTTTCGACATGAACACAATTATGACACGATACAATAACATGATAAATAAATAGGGTTAGTGTCAAACCTGCATAATATGAAGTTGACACAGAAAACCCATTTAATAGAGAATTAGTTACAAATTTTAATATTATTTTCATTAAAGGATGTCAGACATGTTTCAATCTCTTATGTAACCTACACAATTAAATAAAGAAAATATGTAAAATAGTATTTTGAGGTTAATATAGTCATTTTGTCTTTTATTTGAGAGAGCATGATCTTTTCATTTATTACTTTGAAGTCAATAAAAATATATATATATATATATATATTTTTTGAATAAAATAGAGTTAAAATTAAATATTTTTTTTGAATAATTTCATTTAGTAGATATTAGTTTCATGAAATTAAACTTAAGAAAAAGCTTTAATCTTTCCATACACTTAGTATTTTTAATTACGACGAATTTTTAGCACGATTCGTTAACATGGCACGAATCAGACGTGAATCCAAATAACATGACACAATAACACAAAATAATAATAATAATAATAATAATAATAATAATAATAATAATAATATTGTGTTAATGTTAAGAGAATTCTGACACGAATCTGAGATGACATGACACGACACAACACAACACAAACACGATGCCCACCCTTAGATTCTATGGATCACTTCTCTATTATTTTTACTTCCATTGTTACTAAAGTTACATATTCAATTTAGCTAATAATTTTAAATCCTTTTGACTCAAATGATTATCTCCAGATTTCTAATTTAGTGCTAATTCCTCCCTTAGTTTCATCCACTAGAACAATATCATTTGCGAACAACATACACCATGGGACATCATCCTGATTGTGTTTACTTAATTCATCCATGACAAGGCAAATAGGTAAGGACTCAAAGCTTACTTTTGGTATAGTCCTACAATGATTGAAAATTCACTAGTTTCTAGAACAGGTGAACTAATTGTAGTCACAACCTCATTATACATATTTTTATCACATAAATATACTCCTTGGTTACACTTTTTTTTTCCTCTACCACCCACTATATTATGGCCTCGTTTGGGAAGTGGCTATTTTAGTAGGCTATTTTAGTTTTTGGCTATTTTAAGTAGGCTAAAATTTTTTTGTTTGGGAAGATGATT
Organism: Camellia sinensis; assembly: GCF_055761805.1. Lineage (NCBI taxonomy): Eukaryota > Viridiplantae > Streptophyta > Magnoliopsida > Ericales > Theaceae > Camellia > Camellia sinensis. Next base: position 23,034,432 of record NW_028128987.1, on the reverse strand, counting down.
GGATTTTTTTGTGGTTGGATGTGATGTTTGTGAGAGAAAAAGTGAAATGATTATGGGTTTGATGTGATATTTTGTCTTATTAGCTATTTTAGCCTATTTTGTCTTTTTGTGATTTTTAGCCTAAATTTGGCTATTTTTTTTCTTCCCAAAGCAACCTGTCATAAGGTTTTTTTCAAAATCTATAAAAACTATATGAAAACCCACCTCTTCTCTTTTCACTTTTTCATTAATCTACTTAGTAAATATATAGTTTCCACAATTGATTGGCCTAGCATAAATCCAAACTAATTAACTAACAATTACCCTCTCTCACAATCATTGTATGACTCATCAACTTAATACATCTATAGTTGTTACAATTTTAGATATTTCCTTTATTTTTATATATAGGTACAAATATACTTTTTCTCCGCTCATCATACATTTTCTTAATCATTAGAATCTTATCAAATAATTTTGTTAACCAAGAGCTAAGCATTTTCAATGTCAATAAGAATACAATCCAATCCCAATGCTTTACCTAATTTCATCCTCTTTAATATAAATTCCACTTCAAACTCCTTTATTGGATGACAAAACTTATACTCTCTAGTTCCATCAATGCTACCATATTTCTCTCCTAAAGTTTCTAAATGTTTCTCATTTAACATTTTCTCAAAATAACATTTTCACCTTTACATAATATCATCATCCTTCACTAATACCCTCGAATCCTCACTGTTTATACACTTGACTTTTTCAGAATCTTTTGTTTTTCTTCTTCTCAATTCAACAAAGTTTGTAAATATTTTTTCTCTTTTTAATATATAATTAGGGAGTCATTTTCTCCTAGCCCGCACCCGCACCCGCACCAGCACCCGCACCCGCACCTCCAGAAATGGATTTCATTAGAGAAAGAAAATCCCAAAATGGGTACAAGAGCTCTCAAGCTCTAAAATATTCAATATCAAAATATCAACTGAATACTAAAGGGGACTAACCACCTATTTATAGGATAAAAAACCAAACTAATTCTAACTAACTCTAATGGTACTAAAACATAACAACCATACTAATTCTAACTACATCAAACTTCCCCTATGAAGAAAACAACTTCTCCTCAAGTTGGGACTACAATAAAATGACTCAAGACAACAGCATCAACAAAATGACTCAAAACAATGATTCAGGGAAGCAAAATGAACATGCAACAGCGAACAACACTAAGTAGTTACAAGTCCTTATTCAAGATCATCCTAGCAAATATCCTTCCATCAAAACAAGTTATCATTTATGCACATCAACCGAAGCCATGTTGAGGTGTGAATAGGCCACTCATGTAGCATGCCGTTTTGGAAGCAAGATTACATCAAAATCATGCTTCTCACATGGTCCCAAAATAAACTCATCCTTCCTCCAAAAAGCCGGCTCCGGGTACCAAATCATCACAAATGGCTTTGGAGATAGCATAAGAGGCATTTCTCACAAAAAAAGATCATTCAACACCCATGAAACTTCAATGTCATGACACTCCACCATAATAAGCCAACAACAACAATCTCAACCAACATAAGAAAGACCTCAAACAAATACAAGGTCCACGTAGGTAGACAAATTCAAACTTCTAACCTCCTAGTAAGGTGCATGAACTCTTGGCCAATGGGATATCTTCGTAAACATTCCAAAATTAAAAAAGAAAAAAAAAAGTTTGGAAATTAATAAGAAAACAAAACTTGGAGTGGGCTAGTCATAGAAAGATTGTTCAAAATTTTGATGTAGTAAGCTCAAAGAACCAACTATTCATTGTGCTAAAAAAAAAAAGAAGTCAAAGTAACAGTGGCACCAAGGAGTGCAAAACAAATTTTGAGAGGCGACAAGTGGTGCGTAATGTATTCAAAAAAGTTTTAGATGGGACAAATGTCATCCAAAATATAAACTACTACACTTGTATTAATATATATATATATATATATATTCAAGATATCCAAGCGAATACCCACAACTCTTAGTGGCGCCACCCCTGGTTTTTTCAAACAGTATCTCAACTCTCAATTAAATGCTGAAGGGAAAAATTAGGGATCATGAAAATTTTGTCATGAAAATGATCATGAAAAATTTATGATCCTTGCATTACCTTGATTAGTGTGTGGTGTTTTATTCTAAGTGTAATCCAAGGGTCACAAAGCTTTCATGATTATTTTCATGACAAAATTTTCATGATACCTAGCATTACTGAATGCTGAAAACGCTATGTGAAAATCGTTTTCATAATCTCAGCAACAAATGTATCTTGAAACTTTCAAATTTAACAACTCCATACTTAAATATCTCATTCTACAAATTTTCAATAATTAATCTCAGTTTTATCAAACAGACACACAATAACTATGCATTATCAACTAACAAAAATATAGACTACATATAAAGTATACATTTCAAGTGCCTATTTTTTTTAGGAGCCATAGAAGACTCTTATCTGCTAGTCAATTTGCTAGCAGAGAGACGGAACAAGAAGGAAACAAACAACAGGAAATTTGACTACCTTTCTGTCCCTATTTTCTACTCAACCAAACAGAGCAATCATGAAAAAAGAAATGTATCACCTTTTTTTTAGATCGAAATTATCTTACAGAGTTCACCGAAAAATTTGAACAATCAAAACGAATATATGTATATATATATATATATATATAGAGAGAGAGAGAGAGAGAGAGAGAGAGAGGGGAACCTTGAGTTAAATCAGTGGTTTTGGAGAAATCAATTAGAGAAGCAGACTCGAGGTCGAGGCCAGGTCGGAGCTTATCAGGGAGTCTGGACACGAAGTCTTGTCTGAACGAGTTTACCGAATAACGGCGACTGAGTCGTAAGCGGCGGCCGCTACTACTCAGCCTCCGACCATCGGTTGCCGCCGGCACCAACAGCGGCGCTTTTGCTTCCGACTCCCCGTCCGTATTCATTCCAATCCTAACTCACAAACCTTCTTCACAACCCCAACCCAACACCACGCAGCCACTACATATAGATAGATCTAGATAGAGAGGCTCGTACAATGCCGGTGTAGACAAAGATGTTTTCTTTTTTGAACGCGTCATGCGAAAAGGTTGTTTCTATCCTGTCCCGCCTTTTTCAACACCAATAATGTCCAGTGAAAGATACCATTTACACCTTAGACAAAATAATATAATTTAATATTTTAAAATTATAATTAAAAAAATTATAATTAATGATCTTAAAATAATATCATAATTAAAAAAATTAAATAATATAATTAAACCTTGGTTTGGTAAACATATTGGGACTAAATAAGCACATAAAGACAAAAAAAAATCACAAAATCACAAAGTGACAAAACACTTGACTTTTGATACAAAATTACCAAATTGACCAATATACAAATAAAAAGTCAAAAAAACATCATTTCTAAGTGGAAGGCAATTTTGTTATTCCAATGCAAAAAAGCCAAATATGAAAACCAAACGAACAAAAAAGTCCTAAGCTAAAAAAAACAAAAAACCAAGTTTGCCAAATGATACCTAAAGATACATATAATATGGAGTGTGTATAATAAAATGTTAGGATACATTCCTCTCCATATTTTTATCTCTCGATATCCCTTTTTGTAGGTGCATTAAAAAAAAAAAATACCCTTTTGTAAGTTTCAATTTGGATCCATACTGATAATTCGGACTGTTTATCTCGTAAGTTTTGTAATAGAGATCATTCATACAAAAAAAAAAAATGAGTTTCATAAAAAAAAATTATAAATTAAATATATATATTTTATTTTATAAAATGAACGATAAGTGTGAGTGTAAATTTAAACTATTTATTTTATAAAATAAAATATTTTTTATTCTTGTATTTATAATTTTTTGATGAAACTCATTTTTTTTACATGAATAACTTATTATAAAACTTACAAAATAAACGATTTGAATTATTAATACAAGTCTAAATTAAGACCTACAAAAAATAATATATAAAAAAAATATAAAAGATGAAAGTATGAAAGACGGTCTATCCCATGCTTTAGTCGCAAAATTTATGGAATCGTTTGATCTAGGCTCAATTTGGGAAGAAAGTTATAAGTGGCGTTTTGACTTTTTGCCAAAACGTAAAAAGTGACTTTTTTTGGCCATAAATTGATTTGGGATGTTGGTTATAAGTCAAAAGAAAAATTACGAAATTACCCTCCATATATAGATGGAAAATGAAAGGGTAAAGATGTGTAATTTTTCAATTGGCTAGGGATACTTTGGTCATTTCATTATGATTTGACATTATAAACAAATATTAATGAAAAAAGTCAAAAGTTACTTTTTACTAACTTCCCAAATCATTTGTTTAAAAAAGCCAAAGCTTTGTTAAAAGCCAAAAAATCACTTTTTACCATTTTCCCAAAGGAAAATAATTGGTAGCTCGAAATTTGTGGCTCGATTTTGACTGGAATGGCAAAACGACGTCGTTTTGTCATTTTTTTTTTCTTCTTTTTCTTCGTTTTCTTTCTCTTCCTTTTCTTTATTTCTTTTCTTCTTCTTCTTCGTTGAACACAGGCGAGAGAGAGCAGAGCAGAGGCGAGAGAGAAACAGAGCCCGTCGGACACACCTCATCGGCGTCGTTGAACACAGCTCGTCGGCGTCGCAGCTCGTCGCTCACCCCCGCCTCCGCCTCCACCTCCGATTTTGATGGCCCCCTCCAATCCAATTCTTTTTCTCCTTCTTCTCTTCTTCTTCTTCTTTCTTCATCTTCTCCGAATTCGGGCCAAATTCGAGCCTCCGAATTCGAGCTACGAATCAGAGCTCCTTCCCAAAATAAGCCCTAGTTTGGTCTCCATTCCAATTTACAAAACAAATAAATAAACAAATGAAGTTTGTTCTCCATTACTGATTAATAACATTAAAAAATTAAAGTATGAAGTTATTTTATGGCAATTTGTATTTTTTAAATTGCCTTTGAAGTTTTAAATTTGTAGAATAATTTATGAAAAAAAAAATGCTTTATGTTCTAAAGTCAAACCCTTTGTCTAAAAAACAATGATTTTATTAATTTCTTACAAAAAAAATAATTAACATATTTTATTTATTTATTTACTTTTACTTTGTAAATTTAAAATTCAAACAGTAAAAATATGAAACATACAATTCTAACTTTTTTTTTTTTTTTTTTTTTTTTGACCCTAAAAGATTTGTGACCAAACTTTTTTCAACATATATTCCTCATTAAACTGATGTCTCCCATTGACTTAAACAAAACGAAAAAAACACACAAAACTTCTCATTAGACAAGTTGTTAAATGTTAGATTGAAATTATACTTTTACTATACTGAAAATAAATAAATCAATCAATTAAAAAACATAATCTCCATATCAATCTTGCACCATTAGAACTTTTATTTTTATTTTTTAATAAAAAAAAACTAAAACATACACAAAGAAATATTGTTTGTTTTCCTGGACAAATCACGATAAAATAAAAAATATTATAATTATTCAATTAATTTAATTTTTGAAAAAGAGAGAAAGAGAAAGAAAATATCTAAAGATATTATTGATTAACAGGAAAATGAAATTAACATATCAAGTCTTTGACTGGTGTATCAATTTAATTTTTGAAAAAGAGAGAAAGAGAAAGAATATATCTAAAGATAATATTATTGATTTACAGAAAAATGAAATCAACATAACAAGTGTTTGACTGGTGGAACTATATATACACGCATTGGTCTAACTAACAAAAAGTTTGTTACAATAGAGTTAATCTCATACAGCTCTCTTACACCCTTATGATAGTCCAGCTGTCCAACATTAGATGATATCTCAGCACTTACCAGTCCCTCTCAAGCTGAAAGGTGGGACACCATCTAAAAGCTTGGCCTGCTAAAGAGGAATCTAGCAACAGTAGAGATTTGGTAAAAATATCAACCACCTAATTTGAAGAGGCAATATGTTGAACAACAATGTTAGAGGATCACAATTTTTGTGGTCATAATAGCTTAAAACTGTCAAAACGATATCGTTTTGGCATGTTTTGCACCCAAAACGACGTCGTTTTGACAGTTTTGAGCCATTGTGGCCACAAAAATTGTGGCCCTCAAACATTTTCCTATGTTGAATAAGTAATTGCTTGCTAGGGTGTGGATCCCGGGTCTTTTCGGATATAAGATGCATTTTCACATTCATATTATATTTATTTTTTCATATCGGTAGAGTCGATACTTAATTTTAGAAGAATTAAAAAAAAAATTAACAATGAAAATTAAGTAAAAGACTTGATATGTCACAACCAAACAATCCAAATTCAGGAACTAAGGCACAAAAAGGAAGGTCTTTGAATGATGCACTCATTTTTTGTCTAATCTAAAAATTGACCTCTATTAATATTCTATTTTATGAGGTTAGAGATTAATTATTCCACAAACTTCATTATTAATCCTAAAACATTTACTAACCCTAAAACTATGTGATATAAATGAATAAATGTCACTCAATTTAGATTAGATTTATTGAATAAAGCCATGTTTTCACCAAAAATCACATTCTTCGTTAAAAAACATGTTTTCAAAACATGATGGCCATAAACGTGAACTAAATCAAGCAATATTTATGAAAATATCCAAAATAACAAATTTTTAACTCTGCCGAGGCTGTTAACAACTCCGCCAGTTCTAAGCCCGGGTTAAGGAAGAGGGTCGTGTGTTAGATAGCCGACAGCCAACACGTAAAAAAGCTACTCGGATCCCTTGTGACAATTAATCCTACTTTGAATCGTTTAAATGGTAGGCTGTTCACCTCAAATGATGCGTTGTGCCGGCCTCTGGGTGTTTCGAAAAGTGAGCAAGGAGCGCCGCATCGATGCCTGGGTGAGGTGAAAAACAGGCAAAGGTTCCTGCGTTTTTCTGGACGAGCGCGGGTAAAGAAGCTAGTCCAAGACTATAAGTTTAGGATAGTCACTTGGAATATAGGAACCTTAACTGGTAAGACGATGGAATTGGTAGATATTATGATTAGGAGGAGAGTTATTAGGAGGAGAGTTAGTATAACTTGTGTACAAGAAACTAAGTGGACGGGTGAGAAAGTTAGGGAAGTTAGGGAAATTGATGATACTGGTTTTAAACTGTATTATAGTGGTAAAGATAGACGCAGGAATGAGGTAGGAATCTTAATTGTCAAGGGTCTTGTGGGCGGTCATTAGGAAATGAGATAGGCTGATGTTAGTTAAACTAGTTATTGGAGGGATTATAGTGAACATTATTAGTGCATACACCCCTCAAGTAGAATTAGATGATCAGATTAAGAAGAATTTTTATAATTTTTTGATGAAACTCATTTTTTTACATGAATAACTTGTTATAAACTTACAAAATAAACGGTTTGAATTATTAATACAACTCTAAATTAAGACCTACAAAAAAATATATATATAAAAAGATGAAAGTATCCCATGCTTTAATCGCAAAACTTACGGAATCGTCTGATCTAGTTTGGTCTCCATTCCAATTTACAAAACACATGAAGTTTGTTCTCCATTACTGATTAATAACATTAAAAAATTAAAGTATGAAGTTATTTTATAGCAATTTGTATTTTTTAAATTGCCTTCGAAATTTTAAATTTATAGAATAATTTATGAAAAAAAATGCTTTATGTTCTCAAGTCAAACCCTTTGTCTAAAAAACAATGATTTCAATAATTTCTTACAAAAAAATAATTAACATATTTCATTTATTTATTTATTTATTTTTACTTTGTAAATTTAAAATTCAAACAGTAAAAATATGAAACATACAATTCTGCTTTTTTTTTTTTTTTTTTTTTGTATATTGTTGACCCTAAAACATTTGTGACCAAACTTTTTTCAACATATAGTCCTCATTGAACTGATGTCTCCCATTGACTTAAACAAAACGAAAAAAACACACAAAATTTCTGATTAGACAAGTTGTTAAATTTCAGATTGAAATTATGCTTTTACTATACAGAAAATAAATAAATCAATCATTTAAAAAACATAATCTCCTTATCAATCTTGCACCAAAATAAAAAAAAAAAACTAAAACATACACAAAGAAATATTGTTTGTTTTCTTGAACAAATCACGATAAAATAAAAAATATTGGGTCTGTTTGGTAACCATTCCGTTTTCAATTTTCAGTTTGTATTTATAAAAATTTTAAAATCTGTCTTAAAAACTTGTTTGATAATATTTTTGGTTCATAAATGGTTGTCTCAATTTATAAATTTGAGAAAAAAACGTAAACTTAAAAAATAAGTTTACGTTTTCAGTTTTCAATTTTCAATTTTTTTTTCAATTAATTTTTTTTCAAATAATTTTGTTTTCAAATAATTTTTTTTCAATTAATTTTGCTTTCAATTAATCCTTTTTTCAATTAATTTTTTTTCAAATATTTTTTTCCCAATTAAATTTTTTTCCAATTATTTTTTTAATTAATTTTTTTTATTTTTTTTCAAATAATTTTTTTTCAAATATTTTTTCCCAATTAATTTTTTTCAATTATTTTTTTAATTATTTTTTTTTTCATTTTTTTCAATTAATTTTTTTCCCAATTAAATTTTTTTCAATTATTTTTTTAATTAATTTTTTTTTCAATTATAATATATGTGATCCCATTGTCATAAATAATAAAAATAAATATAAATATTTTAGGCCTGAACAAACATATTTTTTAGTTTATGTTTTTAAATTTTTTTAAACATTTTATTCAAACCAAACGCGTTTGTAATTTATGCTTTTTTAAAAATAAACAAAAACTAGTTTATAAAATTTTTGTAAATATAAACAAAAAACGTAAACGTTACCAAACGCTCCCATTATAATTATTCAATCAATTTAATTTTTAAAAAAAGAGAGAAAGAGAAAGAAAATATCTACAGATATTATTGATTAACAGGAAAATGAAATCAACATAACAAGTCTTTGACTGGTGTATCAATTTAATTTTTGAAAAAGAGAGAAAGAGAAAGAAAATATCTAAAGATATTATTGATTAACAGAAAAATGAAATCAACATAAGGTGTAACTATATATACACGCATTGGTCTAACTAAACTAAAAGCTTGTTACAATAGAGTTAATCTCATACAGCTATCCTACAAATAGTCCAGCAGTCCAACATTAGATGATGATCCTGCTTGGCAGAGCTGTGAAAAAGTAATTATAAATTATAACTTAACAGATTATAACTTATAATTGTGAACATAAACTATTAACCTGTTTGGTGCAGCTGTAGAATTATGCATTTAAACAGCAGAGTAGTATTTGGTTGATAAGCCGTAAAATAACTTTTTATTGTATAATTGTCTTTTTTGCCCTTATATGATATAAAAATAATTATTTTAACATTTTTTTCAGTTTTAATTTTAAAAAAGTTATTTCATTAATAAAAGTTAATATAATTAGTATTATAAAAATTATTACTTTCATTAATAGTATCAATTAGTATAAAATTATTTTATTTTTTCATTATAAATTAATTAATTTCAATTAATGGCTTAATTAGCATCATTACTTTTTTTTATTTAATTTATTAATTCATTACAATTAATATCAATTAATATCTATGTATTTATATTAATGTTGTGATGTTATTACATATTATTTTTCTTTATATTTCATTTTTTTTCTTCAATTTTATTTTTTTTTAAAAAATTGTGATTATGTTTTTATTAATTTTTTTTCATTACAATTAATAATATGACAATTGTTATTTTTTTAATTTATTTTTTTTCATAACAATTAATAATATAACAATTGTGCAATTTATTTCTTTATTTAAATTGTGCAATTGTGCAATTTATACCAATAATTGTGAAATAAATTGTGTAATTTATTTAATGGATATAAATTGCACAATTTATTTCAATATTAATTGAAATATTTTTTTTAAAAAATTAAATGGAACCCTATTTGCCGGAGCCAGAACCGGAGCCGGAGCCGGAGCCGCCGCCGGTGGTCTGCACAATTCAAATGAAACCCATTACTTGTTTGGCAAGATTAATGGACGACGACAACAAGCATCTCAACATCCACTCATACAAGTTAGGAATTGGAAAAAAAAAATAACACTTTGAAATCACACCTAGAAAAACAATAATGGTAACTTGTTCGTCTGAAGCAATAATCTGGAAATACCCACAAAAATGGCATCCTTTGAAGCATCCTCTGAAGTAACTTGTTCTTCTGAAGCAATAATCTTTCATTAAAACCCACAAAAATTTACACTTTGAAATCACACCCAGAAAAACAATAATCTGGAAATACAATTATATAATTAGAGGTAAAGGAAAGTACGAACTCCATTAAATGGCATCCTCTAAAGAAATTTTCTTTGGAGATATAGATACACATGTTATATATATAACACATACAATCCTCGAATCAGAAATCCACCGGTTATGTTCTTGTTCTCGTTCGTGAGTGAGAGAGAGAGAGAGCTCTGGAAATCGCCTCCTCGCCAGAAATCTCCCACCGAAAATCACCTCTCCTCTCTCTCTCAAGTGAACAGTGTTTGAATATGGAGTTTATATAGTTAGGTTTTTGGTAATAGTTGAGATTGACTAGGGCCATTTAAGTAATTTTATCTCTCAATTTTTCAGCTTCCCGCTTAAGCTCAATCCAGAAACACCCTCAAGCCCGCTCAGCCAAAAATCACTTTTTTAGCTTAATTTAAGCTACAAAAAGTGATTTTAAGCTTTACCAAACACACCAAAACAATTTAAAATAATCTAAAAACTGAAATAAGCAGCTTTTAAGTTCTACCAAACAACTCCGATATCTCAGCAATAGTGAGCCCCAACAGCCTTTGTTAATCTAGCTGAAGCTGTTGTGTCCTCAATTTCTTTAGCTGTGTTTGTGGCCTTGATTTCCTTTGGTCTATTCTTTGAACCAATGAATTACACTTACCAGTCCACTCTAGCTGAAAGGTGGGACACCAACTAAAAGCTTGGCCTGTTAAAAGAGGAATCTAGCAACAGTAGAGATTCGGTAAAAATATCAACCACCTAATCTAAAGAGGCAATATGTTGAATAAGTAATTGCTTGGTAGGGTGTGGATCCTGGGGTTTTTTGGATATAAGATGCGTTTTCACACTCATATTATATCAACTTACTTTTTCATATTAATAGAGTCATCACTTAGTTTTAGAAGAATTAAGAAACTTTTAACAATGAAAACTAAGTAAAAGACTTGATCCGTCACAACCAAACAATCCAAATTCAGGAACGAAGGCACAAAAAGGAAAGGTCTTTGAATGATGCACCCATTTTTGTCCAATCCGAAAATTGACCTCTAGTAATATTCTATTTTATGAGGTTAGATATTAATTATTCTACAAACTTCATTATTAATCCTAAAACCTTTACCAACCCTAAAACTAAGTGATATTAATGAATAAATGTCACTCAATTTAGATTCATTGAATAAAGCCATATTTTTCACCAAAAATCACATTCTTCATTAAAAATCATATTTTCAAAACATGATGGCCATAAACATGAACTAAATCAAGCAATATTTGTGAAAATATCCAAAATAACCAATTTTGCATGAAGAACCTAGCTTGGATTATTGAAAACAATACACCAAAACAAGCATATGCCAAGAAAGATAGGAAACTCACCAAATTCCACCACCATGCATCCAACATGCATGATAAGAATAAAATAATATGCATATGCCCTAAACATGCTATTATACATACAAGATGCGATCTAGGTTCGGTTTAAGGGTTCTAACATGATTATAATACACAAAAAGCAACTAACAAGTAAAAGAATTCTAAACTAATATACATGATACTTAAACCGGGTCATATGCATGAGAAGATGAAACCTAAACTACCCTAAACATGCAGCAACTATAACCTAAACAAAGCATGTAAAAATAAACTAAAAACATGCAAGATAAACTACCCTACATGATGAACATGCTATGCTAACATCCTAGCATGATTAGGTGTTGAAGTAATGAATTAGAAGCTACTAAAAATAAGTAAAAACAGTAACTTACTTGCTGGTTTAATGATTAAACCGAAGAAAGCGAGAAATGCCTTGAAATCCTTACTTGCAAGCATCCCTCAGGCTTGGACTTGCTTTGATTGCTTTTTTTCAACCTCAGATACACTTTTGGAAGTTGAAAAGCTGCTGCTAGGGTTTGAATATCTCAAATTGGAGGGTGTTAGGTGAAGGGAATAGGTGTTTCTCTCTCAAGGCTCACTAAAACACTTCAAAAATCAATCCTTTATAAAAGGGAATGGGAGGGGGTAGGGTTCTATTTATAGGCTTAGTGAAAGCTTGGGGAACACCCTTGGTTGTCCTAGGGTTACCTCTTTGCTTTCTCCTTGCGCCTCCTGAAGAAATAGCAACTTAAAACCATAGACTGGATTGATAGGATGTGCGGCTGCACAGCCCATCAAAGTGGCATGTGTGGGCGCACACACCATGTGTGGTTGCATCTGCAACCAAGCCTCTATGTGTGGGCACATGTGCCCTCGATGCATACAAGCAATGCATGCATGCGTAAGTGCATGATTTTAAGCTTTTGAACCCTCCTTTTACCAAAGTAGGTCCAGTCGATTTCCCATTGACGTATTTGCATAAGATTAATCCATATTCTGAAAATATTCATCAATTCAAACTCAACCCAACCCCTTACCTTTAATTGGGGATCAAAAAGTTGGGTTCGGGATAAAAACCAGTTCAAGGGTAAAATGATTATTTTTACAAAATTATGATTTTGTGCCAAAACGAGGTTACACAATAACTTCTAACAACCTTAAGCATCTCTAAGGATGTAGTAATTACCATTTCATCATCGGGAATGTAGTGTCCCGGGTCTTAGACCCGACTTGTTTATGTTAAGTGGTAATCATTACCTTATATTTACAAAAAAAAAATTTGGACTTTTGAAAAGTTGTGGGTTGCACTTAAACTTTTAGTTATTATAATTGGGACCTTCTCTTCATTGTTTAGAGTCTTGATTGATGAGTTAACATGTTGGTTATGCAAGATTAGACCAAGAATGCCAAATTTGAATTTTTATTTTGAGAGTGTTCACTCTTTTGTCTTTTTCGTTCTCCACATTTTAAATCTTGATGTGAGGTTAGAACCATTGGAAAGCTTATTTCTGGAGCTTCAATTTAGATACAAAATTGACCATATTCCATGTGACACCCCGACCTCCGTACTATTATATTATATTGATTCAATAAGTTTAATTACATGATTATGTGTTTAATTGTGTGGTTACATGCTTAATTTTGTGGTTATCAGTTATTATTTGGAATATCTGTTCACTTATTGACTTAGAATCAGAAATTGAAAGCCCAAACGACTTCGGAAGCTAAAATTGACTGGCCTAATAGGCTAATTGGAATATTTAGAATTTTATGGCAACTTTCGTCAAAATTTGATTCGGACCAAAATAATTAGAATAAACTGATTGAACTTAGTTAGAGTTGACCATAATTAACCACCTTATTCACATATCATTAGGCTAAGCTAATCACATGTATATATAAGTGATATAATCCTTACTTGGCCTCAAATACGTAATTTGGCTGAGATTTTAAGAGAGAGAGAGAAGAAGAACTCAACTGAGAGAGAGAGAGAGAGAGAGAGAGAGTAAGGAGAAATTGAAGGGAATTGGTAAAGAACTTGAAGGATCAAACTAGGATACACTTGAATTCACATCCTAGGTATGGAATTCCTCCTTAAATCTTGAAAATAAAACATGTAGGTCATGAATTCAAGAAGTTACGAATCTATTTGCATGTAAGTAGAAAGAATTGGCTTGATTATGGAAGAATTGAGTATAATAGCATACATGCATGCATAATTCTTCATCTTTGAGTTCAATTTTCTATGAATTCTTACATGCATGGAACTTTTACACATTCATTTAAAGAGTTCTTCATGTTGTTACACTTGTCATGCCATTTGATCAAGTTTTGAAAAGATTTGAAAAGAAATGAGGGCAATACATGTCATGCATGGTTCCAACTTCATGATTTAAGTTTGATTTTGAGAATTGAGTCCATGATTTGAGCAATTGGTTTCAAATTGACTATATTTTCAAGTTCTAAAATGTTTTCCCATGTTTTTGTACCAAAAATACAAGTTTTGGACCTTTGAATATCAAATTTAAACTTCAAACACAGTTCTGAAAATTCCAGAATTCGTCTTGTCTGCTCGAGCGAAGAAAGTGTCACTCGAGCGTAAAAATCGAGCTCCCAGTAGTTTTGTAAAATTTTGCAAACCACTCGAGTGGCCAAAGTTGTACTTGAGTGAGGACCCAAGATTCTATTTACTCAGTCTTCTGCTCGAGCAACTGTCGAGCATCTATCGAGCAGAAAATTCTTGCAACCAGTACTTTTGCAGAGTTTACAGACTGCTCGAGCAACCGAAGTTGCGCTCGAGCGACCACCCTTATTTTTGAACCCCCGCTTGAGCGAGGACCTATTTTCAGTAAATTTTGACTAACTCTTGTAAGTGCATGCTTACATTTTCATGTCATGTTAAGTACTATTAGGCACCAATTGAGCTCATATAAACATGGAATGAGTTAGAAACACATGAGGAAAATTTAATTAAAGCGGAATGGTTATTGAACGGTACTCTAATTGTATTTTTGTTATGTGTTTTGTATAGGTGGACGTCCGAGGCCTAGTGACAACATAACCCACTGTGAGTAATAACTTTATAAAGATAAGTTCAAGTTATGTTATTTTCAAAAATGTTATTGGTTATTGAAATTGATATATGAATGATTGAAAGATTTATTGAAGTACTACTTATCCTTAATGTACGGGAAAGAAATAAACCTTCTCGTATAATCCTGTTGATCAAGTCTGCGCTCCTCCATACGTCGTTGCTTTACTCCCTGAAAACACAAATGTGAGCTAGCCAGCGGGTGTGTGTCAGATACCTCTCCGATGCCTAAGTTAGCAAAATAGACAAATAGACAAAAGCTCTGTGTATTCGAGAATCAAAGTTGTGTTACCTCTCCATAGGTGATGTTATGAGCTTTTATAGGTTTTGCGTGGCACAATCCTAGTAGGACTTTTACTCATCCATGTAGAGTCCTCCTAGGAGTCATACTCTAGAAAGACAATGCTTATCCTTCAACACCCCCCTCACTGGTAAAACCATCTCACTTGGTTAACCAAGTGAGATGGTTTTACCATGGTCCGATTCCAATATGACCGAGGTATGCATGGCTATGCTTAGCCGCAGATTAGACCGAACTATAGCTAGTTTGGTTTTTCCTTTCCCTGCTCTTACCTCGGTTTCTTATGCACAAACCATGATGTGATCAAACCGAGCTAACAAACAGCAAGGTTCTAACCGAGAGAACCACGATAAGCCATGAACGGGCTAACTTTGAGTACAGTGACCGGGCTATATGCAAAGCTTTACTAGACCGAACTAACTTCACGGTTCTTTCGGACCGGGATAACAATAAGGCTTACCAGGACCGGGCTAACTACAAGCCCCTTTTCATCCAGCCCTTCTTACTGTGGCCCAAAGAACGGCCCATTTACCCAGCTCGGCCAATTTACCCATCTCGGCCTAATTTAGGTATAAATTACCCTCTCAATTGCCCCTTAATTCCAGCGCAGCATGATAGGGATTTACTTGTTTTACCAGCCACGCTAAAGATTCTAGTCTTACAACCGAGCTAAACTTTTAAGCCTTTACAGCCGTGCTAAGACTATTTAGCCTTCCCAGCCGAGCTAAAACTCTTCAGCCTTTCCAGCCGAGCTAAATTCACACCGGGCTGTACCTGTCCGGTCAAAACGTCTCTTCAATCACAGTAACTGAATCGGTTTTCATTCCAAGGACATGTGGCATGCTCTCATTGGCTAAAGGAAGCTGTCACGCTGTCTTCGTACCTCGTGTTTTTTTTGAACAGTTCCCGCCTTTAGCCCTTTTCTTTTCACAAAACAATCCCTAAATGCTTTGAATCATTTACTTTAGTATTCACCCTTTCTCTCTTGCAAGCCTCTGAACCCCCCTTTTCAACCTGATAACTGTGAAGCTCGTGGTTTTTGCTTGCAACTGTTGCCCTCATCTTGACCTGGTAAGCTATATAGATCTATTCTCCTTTTATTGTTTTCGCATTTGTTTAATTCATAGCTTTTTGTTTGTGTTTTTATGAAACA
Organism: Camellia sinensis; assembly: GCF_055761805.1. Classification (NCBI taxonomy): domain Eukaryota; kingdom Viridiplantae; phylum Streptophyta; class Magnoliopsida; order Ericales; family Theaceae; genus Camellia; species Camellia sinensis. Next base: position 23,018,274 of record NW_028128987.1, on the reverse strand, counting down.
TATTCTTTTCATTTGCTTTGCCTTGCATTTTCTGGAAAAAACTTAGTAATAGAATCACTTAAAATAACCTGAGAAACACTGGTTTTGATTCAAAATCACAATATAACCGAACTAGGAAGTTGTTTGTAGTTGATGTCAATCTAGCCAGACTACAAACCGGACTAGCACTTCATGCTAAACTAGTAGTTTCATCAGGTCGAATCATCTTTTGTTTCAATTTATCTTCGCCAGGTTATTGATCCGTGCTAATAGTATGCTTGAAAGCCTCGACCACGACTGAGCTACAACTCAGGGCTAAGCCAGCTTTCCTAGTTCAAACCGAACTAAGAATGCTGCCCCTATAGGCACAACCGGGCTAACAAATCCCTTGCTCAAACCGAGCTAGCAAACCTTCGCTTAAATCGAGCTAGAAGACCCCTTGCTCAAACTGAGCTAAGATACGAAGCAATTCACATAGCCGAGCTAGGACTTCATTTCTCTTGCCTGTGTTTCTTTTAGCACGGTCCAACGATCTGTGCTTAACCTTTGTTTTTCACTTTGCAGACTTAGGTTGCCCAGACACTCTTTTGAGTGCTCAACTGAGCTACTCGGCACCATTCTCTGGCCGAGCTAACACCCAAGTATAATTTATTCATAACTTAAACCATAATGGGAAAGTATAGGTATTTAGTAAACACACCTAGTGGTATGGCTGAATTCCGAAAGGATTATAACATCCCTGACGATGTTCACCTCACCTTAGCCGACCTAGATACCGTTCCTTGGGGTAAACAGGGTTTTGTCCCTTTTAATGTTATTTCCATTGTGGAGTGTGGTCTACGCTTCCTTGTACAGCCCTTACTCTGTGAATTCCTCAGGCAAACCAAACTTTGCCCTACCCAACTTTCCACCAATTCTTACCGCATAATAAATGGAATAGCCGAGCTAAACCGCCGGGCTGGCCTTAACCTTGGTCTTGTCGAGCTCTTCCACCAGTATTCCATAGGATCAGCCGAAGATGGCTGGGTTTACTACTTACGAATAAAGCGCCGGTGTGAAAAAATAATAAAGGACACATCGGACAAAGACTTGAACGATGATGATTTTTTCTGGGTATCTGGGAATTTTGAAGACCACCAAGCCCAGATCCCAGGCCACAGAATAAACTGGAACAAGGGTGTAGTCAGTACGGTTACCCCGGCTTTACTGCATTCTACTTGTTATTTCGATTTCTGATTGTGAACCGAACTAAATGTTGTCTTCTTTCTTGTAGATAGGAACTTTCTTAAGTCCCAATACAGCTACCCCAACTTGAACGTGCTTCGCGCCTCGTTGCGATATCCAGACCGGAGTTAGACTGACCTGCTTAATTTTGAACTGACCTACAGATACAGTGGAAAACAAAGGACCAGGGTAACTGACTTTCTGCTAGAAGCCTCTCCTAAACCGGTCCCATCCTTGCCTCAAATCAACCTTATCCCACTTATTGCTGAACAAGAAATGGCCAAAAAGAGAGCCGTGCGAGCCTTTCTGACCGAAACAAACCCAACCAAGATACCACTAGCTGATCAAACTCAGGGGACCGTGGTGGCCCTTCCTACTCAACAACCTTCATCATCTCGCCCAAAGAAACGTGCCCGGACTACCCAAACCGAGCAACGTCTTGTTGATGAAGATGAAAGCGCGGTTCCTCAAACCATTCTGCCAAGCCCTCCACCGAGCCCACAACCGGAGTGCTTTGGCCAAGCTACCTCCTCCAAATGGGCTCTAAAAATCACCTTTCAAAACCGTGCTATCACGGATTCTGACTCAGTGGTCGTAGAGAAAGGCCACCCGATGGCATTCAACCTGGTTAAAGGTGTTTGCCTTCTCGCCGACATGAAGCACCACAACCACTTGACCGAGCTAAAAGCCATCCGCTCGGCCACAAAATCCATGGTGCTCGTAAGTAGCTTCTTCTGTTAATCTTTCTAATTTGTACAACTTTCATTTCGGTTTGATTACAAGTTTTCCCATTCTTTTGCAGGTCATGCAGAAGAACCACATCGCTCATAAGCGTGTGCTGGAACTTCGCAAGACTACAAGGCAAGCCATGGCCGAAGTGATTAAAAAAACTGCCGAGCTAGAACAAGCCAGGGAGCGGATAGCCGAGCTTCAATCTGAGAATGTCCGTCTGACCGGATTGGTTAGCTCGGTCGAAGCAGACAAGCAAAAGGCTGCGGCCGTGATAAAAGACAAATACCTGCGGGAGCTGGCCAAGCTTGAAGGAAAGAAGAACGCCGAGATTAAGAAGCTGAAGAAGAGTGTGGATGATGCGCTCCGGGGTTACAAGGAGGGGGAGGCGACTTACATTAAACAATGTGAAGCTGCCAAGGATCTCGTCTTCAAATGTGGGTGGAGGGTGGCTGTAGTGCAGCTTGGTCACGGTCCAGAGACCGAGGTCTTCAACGCTCCTACATACTTCATACCGAGCTCCATGGCGGAATATGCTGCTGCCCTTCAGCAACAATTTCTTGAGGATTCAGATGATGAAGAAGAAACCGTGCCCAACAATACCCCGGTTGTCAATGACCTTGTCAATCAGTCAGTTCGGTCGGAGCCAATGGTGGAAGACCTGACCAACGAGCTGCCTACTGAAACCATGCTTCCAACCGAGACCGTGCTACCGAATGAAACTGGGGTCTGAGTTGACCTTGATGCTGATCTTGATGATCTTTTCGCCTGATTTTGAACTTCTCTTCTTGTTGCTTGATTTTAGTATTTTCTTCTTTTTGTTGGGAAAAAAAGTTTGTAACCGGAGTGAGTCTCCAACTATTGTAGCTCTGTTTTGCTTTTGAATGAAAAACCTTTCATCTTTCTATTCAGTCTGTGCCATGCTTGCATTTACTTTGTATACAGACTAACATTTTCTTGCCGAGATAATTATCTTGGTCTTAATCTTACAATATAATTATAGCTGCCAACCACTCTGTAGCCGAGATACTTACTTCGGCTGAAGAGTACTAAGAGTTGGTTCAGTCCAGCCAACCACTCTTTGGCCGATATCCTTACTTTGGCTGAAGAGTAGGCGAGTGTTGGTTTAATCTAGCCAACCACTCTTTAGCCGATATCCGTACTTCGGCTGAAGAGTACCAAGTGTTGGTTTAATCCAGCCAACCACTCTTTAGCCGATATTCCTATTTTGGCTGAAGAGTACTAAGTGTTGGTTTAATCCAACCAACCACTCTTTAGCCGATATCCCTATTTTGGCTGAAGAGTACTAAGTGTTGGTTTAAACCAGCCAACTACTCTTTAGCCGATATCCTTACTTCGGCTGAAGAGTACCAAGTGTTGGTTTAATCCAGCCAACCTCTAGATTGGTTTTTCCAGCCAACCTAGAGTAAAGTGTTTGGTTTAATCCAGCCAACTACTCTTTAGCTGATATCCTTACTTCGGCTGAAGAGTACCAAGTGTTGGTTTAATCCAGCCAACCTCTAGATTGGTTTTTCCAGCCAACCTAGAGTAAAGTGTTTGGTTATTCCGACCAAACGTCCTGCAGCCTGGATCCTTATCCTGGGCTTAGGAGGGGTGTTGGTTTGTCCAGCCAACTTCTAGATTGGTTTTTCCAGCCAACCTAGAGTAAAGTGTTTGGTTATTCTAACCAAATGTCCTGCAGCCTGGATCCTTCTCCTGGGCTTAGGAAGGTTCACAGTTGGTTATTTCGGCCAACTATGTTTTTAATGCCCCTAACTTACTAAAACGACTTTTACAGAATAGAACACTTATGCTGAAAAGAAAAACTACTTGTTTTATTGGGGCAAGAAAAATTACAAGAATGCTAAAAAAAAAAAAAAAAAAAACTAAAAATAAAATAGTTTAAGATTGGCAGTGTTCCATGGCCTGGGAATTGCTTTGTCGTCCTCGTCTTCTAAGTGGTATGCCCTTTTGCCTGCTAATCCAACCATTTTGTAAGGTCCTTCCCAATTGGGCCCTAACTTGCCATCTCCCGGTATTATGGTGTTTCCCATCACTTTGCGCAGTACCCAATCTCCGATTTTGAATTGCCTTTGATGTACTGTCTTGTTGTATTTCGTAGATAACTCTTGTTGGTATGAGGCAATGTGAACCAGTGCTTTTTCTCTTCTTTCTTTGGTGAGGTTGAGTTCCAATGCTATGGCTTCTCTATTCAAGTCTGGATCAAAATTTTCACTTCTAATTGTGGGGAGGCCAACTTCCAGCGGGATTACTGCTTCCATGTCGTAGGCTAAGGAGAATGGTGTTTCTCTTGTTGATCGTCGAGGTGTGGTGTAGTAGGCCCATAAAACATGAGGAAGTTTCTCAGCCCATTTGCCTTTTGCTCTTTCTAATATTTTCTTCAGTCCATCCAAGATGACCTTGTTTGATGCTTCCGCCTGGCCGTTGGCTTGGGGATATGCCGGTGTAGAATTGTAGAACTCTATTTTGTATTCTTCACAAAAGCCTCTAAAGATTCTGCCATCAAACTGAGTGTCGTTGTCTAATATTAGGGCTTTAGGTATGCCGAATTGAGTAATGATATTCTGCCAGATGAACTTTTTCACATCTTTTTCCTTGATTGATGCCAATGCTTCTGCTTCGACCCACTTTATGAAGTAGTCTGTTGCTGCGAGAAAAAACTTCCTGTTATCGGGTGCTGTTGGAAGTGGTCCTACTATGTCCAAGCCCCACATTGCGAAGGGCCATGGGCTGGTCAATGATAGGAGTTCTCTGGCTAGCTGATGTATTTGGTGTGCGAACTTCTGACATTTCTTGCACTTCTTCAAATACTTCTCTGAGTCTGCTTGTATGTATGGCCACTAGTATCCTTGTGAAATGGCTCTGTAGGCTAACGATCTTCCTCCTTGGTGGCTTCCGCACACGCCTTCGTGTATCTCGAACAAGAACGCTTCCACTTTGTTGGGGTGGACACACTTTAGGTAAGGTCCTGAGAATGACTTTTTGTATAATGCCATAGATGGGGAGAGCCAAAATCGCTGCGACTCTGTTCTAATTTTGTTGGCTTCTTTCTTTTCTTCTGGTAAGACGCCGTCTTTTAAGAACAGTATGATGGGATCCATCCATGAGGGGCCTAGTTCGGCACAACATACCTCTTCTGCTTTGGGGTCTTCAATGCTTGGTCTTGGTAGGTAGTCAATTAGCAGTGGGTGAGGGATGGATGTATCTGCCATTGAAGCAAAGCCTGCTAGTTCATCTGCTCTGCTGTTTTTCTCCCTGCCAATCTGTTCTATCCTTACTACTTCAAATTTCTTGATCTCTGTTCTGACCAATTCTTGGTACTTGGCCATCCTGTCATCCTTTGTTTTGTAGTCGCCAGAAATTTGGTTTACCACCAGCTGTGAGTCGCTGTAGACCATTAGCTTGGTGGCCTTCATGTAGAATGCTAATTTGAGACCTGCAAGAAGCGCTTCATATCCCGCTTCGTTGTTTGATGCTGGGAATCCAAGGTTGACTGCTTGCTCCACAACCAGGCTGTCTGGTGATATGAGGACTATGCCAAGTCCTGCACCATGTCGGTTGGATGCTCCGTCCACAAAGAGCTTCCACATCTCTCCGACGAACAATTTCCAGCAAGTGGAGGGATCAGATCATGCCGTGGGGTCAAGAATGTTGCTGGTGTTTTCTTCAAGGTCCATACTTGCTGTCTGCCCCTCGCTATCTGATTGAACCAAGTCTTTATTTGTTGGTGAGTCGAGTCTTGGCTTGGCATAGCATGGTTCGCTTCTGCCTTGCTCTCTTTACTCTGGTCTGCCTTAAGGTCCGACTGAGTATCCTGCACCAGGGGTTGCGCTATTCCGACGTCAACTTCCATCCCTAGTTCGGTTGCGTTAGTCAGGTCGACTGGGCAGATATAATGACTTCCTAGGGTAAATTCTGCGACAAAGTCTGCCAAAGCTTGGGCCTTTATCGCGGTCCTGGGTTGGAACTTGATGTCGAATTGTCCTAACTCTACTGCCCACTTCAAGATTCGCCCAGAAAAGTTCGCCCTCTCAAACAAAGCTTTTAATGGGAAAGCTGTGAGGACGACTGTGGTGTGGGTGTGAAAGTAGTGCGACAACTTCCTTGAGGCCATCATTAAGGCCAAGGCCAGTTTTTCCAGTGGCAAGTACCTCGTTTCGGCGCCTAGCAATGTCTTGCTGACATAATAGATGGGCAGATGTTGGATTCCTTCCGCACGGACCAACACTATGCTAATTGTGTGCTGAGAGACCGCCAGGTACAGGAAGAGTTCTTCTCCAGGTATTGGGGTGACAAGCAGTGGTGGAGAAGACATGTATTCCTTCAAGTTTTCCAGAGTGCGGTCGCATTCTTCGTCCCATTCGAACTTGGCTTTTAATGCTAGAAAAAATGGTCGTAGTCTGTTTGACGACCGGCTAATGAATCGGTTGAGTGCAGCTACCATGCCAGTGAGATGCTGCACATCTTTTACTGAGTTAGGCCTCTCCAGATCCTGAATAGCTTTGATCTGGGAGGGGTCTGCCTCAATACCCCGGTTGGTCACCAGGAAGCCCAGGAATTTGCCAGATCCTACACCGAACGCGCACTTAGATGCATTAAGGCGCAACTTGTGCCTCTTCAGAATCTGGAACATCTCACCTAGGTCCCTTAGATGGTCGTTCTCATCCTTACTTTTGACCACCATGTTGTCGATGTAAGCCTCCATTGTTCTACCTAACAATGGCTCAAACATCTTGGTGACCATTCTTTGGAATGTTGCCCCTGCGTTCTTTAGGCCAATGGGCATGACCTTGTAGCAATATAGTCCTCTTGGAGTTGTAAAGGATGTGACCTCCTGGTTTGGTTCGTACATGGCGATCTAATGGTAGCCTCTGTATGCATCAAGAAAGCTAGTCGGTTGTGCCCTGCCGTTAGGTCTACCAGTTGATCTATTTGTGGTAGGGGGAAGCTGTCCTTTGGGCATGCTTTGTTGACTGTCTTATAGTCGACGTAGACACGCCATTTGCCATTCTTCTTTGGCACCACGACTGTGTTGGAAATCCATCTGGGGTAGTGCACCTCTCTGATAGCTCCTGCCTCTAGCAGATTTCCCACTTCTTCCACCACTATCTCGGCGTGGTGGAGTGCCGATCTGCGAGTGTACTGAATGATTGGTCTGGCGGATGGGTGAACATTGAGTTGGTGACAGATGAAGTTTGGATCAATGCCTGGCATGTCGTAGGGTGTCCAGGCGAACACTTCGATGTTAGAGGTTAAGAATTTCAAAACCTTTAATCTCTTAGTGCTGGACAACGACGAACTGAGCAAAAAGAATTTATTCGGGTTCTTTTTATCTATTCTTACTTCTACCAAGTCTTCCACTGCTTTTTGATCAGCTGCTTTGCCGACATCTGCGAACAGTTCATTGCTCTCAGGTTCTTCCACCGAATGAACATATCCCTTGGCAGCGCGGCTGCCATTAACTGTGACAAAGCATTGCTTGGACATAATTTGGTCTCCAAAGACCTCTTCAATTACCTCGGTTTCGTTGGGGAATCGCATTACTTGATGGTAGGATGAAGCTACCGCTTGTATGGCATGCAGCCATGTTCTTCCCAAGATTATGTTGTAAGTGGAAGGGACCTTTAACACCTAAAATTTCACTTGTTTTGTCACGCTTCCTGCACTGACTGGAAGGATGATCTTGCCGACTGGCCACTCTGGCATTAAGTTGAATCCGATCAGGGGGGATACAGTTGGTGCCAAGTCTTTGTCTTCCAATTTCAGTTGTTTGAAGGTGTCGTAGTACATTATCTCACATAAGCTCCCTTGGTCAATGAAAATCCGCTTGACGTCGAAATCCTTGACTCGGAGAGTGACGACCAGTGCATCATTGTGAGGGTAGTATATCCTTGTCAAGTCTCTATCTGAAAAAGATATGACGTTCATTGTTTCTGTTTTCCCCTTTTTAATGGTGGGCTGGGCACTTAATACCTCCCTTAAGTGCTCAGCCTTCTTTATCATGCCCCTGAGCTCACATACGCGCTCAGGCTCGAATACCCCATGTATTACATTTATCACGCCTTGAGGTGGGGCACGATTGGCATTCCGTTCGGGTGGTTGTCATTCTGGGGGGCTGGCTGCGCCCCTCCTTCAATGTATTTGTCCAGGTGACCGGCTGCCACCAAGTCCTCTAGATGTTGTCTCAATGGTGTACAATTTTTAGTGTGGTGCCCCTTTTCTTTATGGAAGGTGCACCGTGATCTTTCGTTGTAGTCCTTCTAAGCTTCTCCTAGCTTGGCAGGCCATCTGACGAAAGGTTCATCGCGTATCTCGCTTAGAATCTGGTAGATCGGCTTTTTGAATACCGTGGTAATGGCAGTGCGGACTCTCAACCATCTTTTATCCTGGTCTTCTCCGTTGTCCCGCCTGCCTCGTCCGTTTTTGTTCAGACGTTCTACCGCGTTGACCTTTGCCGCGGTCTTTTTATCTAGTACTGTGGTCGTGCTAGACTTTGCTTTAGTACGAGCGCCATCTTCTTCTACCCAAATGTGTTGGTGCGCTCTCTCCATTAAGGCCTCCATCGTAAGAGGCGGTGACATAGTGATTGAGTCTCTTAGTCTGTTCCCGACTGGAAGGCCTCTTTTGTACTGTGCGATGGCGAGATTGGTGGGGTTGTCCCCAATCTGGTTGAAGGTCTCCCAGTAGCGGCTATTGTAGGATTTTAATGACTCTTTTTCGCCCATATCGATGGAGAGCAGTTGATCAATTTCCATCGGGGTTTTGGTGTTCGTTCTGAACCTAGTCACGAATGCCTCCGCCAATTGCGCCCAGGAGGCTATGCTGCCTTCTGGAAGTTTTTCGAACCAAGTCAAGCCTAGGTCACCAAGGCTTGATAGGAAGAGGATGCACATTAAAGCTTCGTTCCGTCGGTATACTGCCATAACCTGACGAAAGTGGCTTAGGTGCATGTAAGGGTCTGTCTTCCCTTCATACGTGGTAAATTTAGGCTGGATGAAGCCTGAGGGTAATGGTGCCTTCTCAATTGCCGGAACGAACAGCGAGCTATGGAGTCTTGCTAGCGCTTTATCTGTTGGTTCGTAGGCAAGGTGCGATATTGGCATCCCAACCTCGATGTTTCCATGCGTCCGAGGAGCCAACCGCTGAAGGGCTGAAACTTTGTGTGGGTCACGTGTCCTAGCATCCTCCTTCTGTCGCGCCCTTTCTTCAAGCACAGTTCGTAAGTCGGACGATCTAGGCAACTCCGTTTGCCTGGATGATGTATGGTGCGTGTGTGAGGGCCAATAGGTACTTCCCTCTGTGTAAGACCTTAATGATCTCGTTCTCTCAGACCTGGAGTAACGAGTTTTGGAAGTCTTTGATTGAGTGTCGCCTGTCCTGAGGCTTCTACTCTCTACTTGCGATGGCGTGATATGCCTACCACGATCTTCAGAGTGGCGAGGCGGTGTATTGCCTTTGCGCCCCTCTCTCGTCGCCAACTCTTTTCCCTTGATCTGACGCTTCATGGCCTCCATGTCCGCCGCCATCTTCCTTATCAGTTCATCTTGCTCTTTTACACGATCCTCCAGAGCTTGAGGGTCGATTCTTCGCCTTTGCCTTTCAGGACTTTGTGAGCGAGAGCAACGGGGGCTGGTGTTCCGCCTCCCCCTTGTATCCCTCCGGGGATTCTGTCGCTGGGGCTCTAAGTCCGCCATAGGAGGGATAGAGGGCAACCCTTCACGCCTCCTACCTCCCTCTGGGGTTTGTCCATCAATGGCGGACTGCGGTAAATCTTCATTGTGCGCCATTCAATTAGCGAGGGAAACTTGATCAAGAGGTTTTGTTCTTTATCTGGTATTCCCACAGACGACGCCAATTGTACGGGAAAGAAATAAACCTTTTCGTATAATCCTGTTGATCAAGTCTGCGCTCCTCCATACGTCGTTGCTTTACTCCCTGAAAACACAAATGTGAGCTAGCCGGCGGGTGTGTGCCGGATACCTCTCTGATGCCTAAGTCAGCAAAATAGACAAATAGACAAAAGCTCTATGTATTCGAGAATCAAAGTTGTGTTACCTCTCCATAGGTGATGTTATGAGCTTTTATAGGTTTTGCGTGGCACAATCCTAGTAGGACTTTTACTCATCCATGTAGAGTCCTCCTAGGAGTCATACTCTAGAAAGACAATGCTTATCCTTCAACACCCCCCTTACTGCTTAAACCAAGTGAGATGGTTTTACCATGGTCCGATTCCAATATGACCGATATATGCATGGCTATGCTTAGCCGCAGATTAGACTGAACTATAGCTTGTTTGGTTCTTCCTTTCCTTGCTGTTACCTCGGTTTCTTATGCACAAACCATGATGTGATCAGACCGAGCTAACAAACAGCAAGGTTCTGACCGAGATAACCAGGATAAACCATGACCGGGCTAACTTTGAGTACGGTGACCGGGCTATATGCAAAGCTTCACTAGACCGGACTGACTTCACGGTTCTTTCGGACCGGGATAACAATAAGGCTTACCAGGACCGGGCTAACTACAAGCCCCCTTTCATCCAGCCCTTCTTACTGTGGCCCAAAGAACGGTCCATTTACCCAGCTCGGCCAATTTACCCATCTCGGCCTAATTTAGGTATAAATTACCTTCTCACTTAAGGAATGAAGTTCTATTTGAATTTGTAATCATGGCATCCTTTAGCGAGGCCCTTGCCTGGGGGAGATTAATACCATGGCCCATTAACCCTCGCCCGAAGGAAACAATACCGTGGCCTATTAGATAATTGAAACACAGAGATCTCTGATGTTAGACCTCATGGTCACATTGAATATTGGACATTGACTGACCCTCGCAGCCCTATTGTTATTAAAGCATTATTACTCTACTGGATGTGCCACATGATTTGAATGAAATGGATATTGATACAAGGTTGACTAGATATGTGAAAATGACATTTGTAATGATATTGAACTTCATTAATATAACCTCTTTATTTTGTTATTACTCATTGGGTATTAGCTCACTATTTATGTATATATATATGTGTGTGTGTGTGTGTGTATAGGTGAACAAGTTAAGCATCAAGGATAGAGAGTGCTTCGGAGTCACCCAGTGGTCAGCCTTTTGTGAAGCTCCCGAGAATGAGCTAACTTGGACTCGTGTGGAGCCAAGCATAGACTAAACCCTTTTTTGGTTATGAACTCTTAGCTTGGTTTTTGGTATAGGGGTTTTGTGTATGTAAGACTTGACAAATTTGAAATTGTGGGCTGAATGTTGTTTTAAAAACTTTTGTGATGTATGCACTTACCTAATAAATGGATGTGCAGTGTTAATGCGAACTCTTTTTATATATGCACAGCTCAATGGACTATTTCTATATTTTAATTTGCTTCCGCTAAGCCCCATAATTCATGTTAAATCGATTTTGTTACTAGAGGCCGTAGGTAATCTGAGATTACTGGCCAGTCATGACGCTAAACCTATAGGGGCAGGTTTAGGTCGTGACATTCCGTTTCCGAACGAGGGAGATACGCCTATTGGAAATCACCCAGCAAAAGTTGTCTGGTCAAATCCGCAGGAGCGAAAATTTGAATTTTGCGAGAAAGCCATTTTTTCCTGAGTTGATCCGCACGAGTGGTTTCGAAATTCGCACAAGTGGATTTTGTGTATCCAGACATCAATTTCTGTGCCCTTTTCACTCAAATCAGATCCCTCTCTCTTTTTGACCATTTTTTACCACTCTCTCTCTCTATGTTCTCTTTTCTCTCCATTCTCTCTAAACTCTCACCAAATTTCACATTTTCTTCAATCTACAAAGATCAAGCAAGATTTCGATACTAGTTCCTTATGCAAAAATGACGAGCGTCTCAAGGGTTACATTTTGACCAGTGGAGATTAAATTCCAGCGAATTTGATTTTTTTGAGTTTTCTCATTTTCTTTCTTTGAGGTAGGGATTTCTTTTCTCCTTTTCAATACCTCACTATAGATAGACATGTGATAGTTTTTATTGCATTAAAAACTTGATTTGTTAGGTATTTTTGAAAAACATGTGATGAGGGTTAGGATTTTATGATCTAGAGTTAAATCTTGTGTTTTATTGTTAATATATGAGATTGTATGTTTGAGAAAAATGTTTAAAAGGATTAGAGTAAAAAGCCCTAATTAATTGTTTATGGGTTATGAGAAAGAGGAAAAAATTGATGATTTAATTTTATTTGAACCATATGGGGTATTGTGTATTACAAATGTGAAAATGGATATGTAAGAAAATAAAGAAAGTCATCATGAAATTCAATTTGTGTTAATTGTTATCTATGGTTTTATAATTGTTAAGTTGTAATAATTATTGAAAAATCAAAATTTCACAGAAACAAAAAGGGTGTTGGTAAATGTTGTGTGTATGAAATTTTTTTGGATTGGTTAACCTCATTTATGAGGGTTGTGATGAAAAGCCCCAAATCCTTTGGTTATTTATTTGTTTGAGAGATGTGATTAATTTGAGTTTTGGATTATGTATTGGATTATGAAAATAAATTACTAGTTGAGTTTTGATAATTAATGAGAAAGATGTGACTATTTGTTGTGGGTATTGGGAGTTTGGAGAGAAGGGAAAATAAATTTTGGAAATCAAAAAAACATTTATATACTTTTGTGAAATGAGAAGTAAGAGGAGCTGGCGATTTTTTTTCTTCTTTAAAACAAGTGAATAATTGTATTCGTGACGAATTACTACTTGTTGAATCAAATTTGAATATTTTGAATTGAATCATAAAGATGGGATGGTAGTGATGGAAGAGACTTTAATTATGAGTTTTGAAAACGGCGTGAATTGGAAGTTGAATTAATTGGAGTTGAAAGATGAAAGTTATGTAACGTATAAATGTTGATAAAATCTAAATCAAGAGGATGAAATTGAGACTTGGTACTTGTTGTTTATGAGGTTGTGTCCTTGGCCATTGGTAGAGGATGGTATTGACGTTGTTAAATAATTTGTAAAACTTGGAATAGTGTGCCAATTGTTGAGTTGAATGAAAGTGTGCATTCATATGGGTTCCTCTCCCCTCCGGATTTGCGCCCGGTAAAGTTTGGCACTTTGACATGGGTTCCTCTCCCCTCCGGTCCGCTCCCGGTAAAGTGTGAACAGGTTCCTCTCTCCTCCGGCTCGAGGTCTGGTAAAGTTTGGTGCTTTGAAATGGGTTTCTCTTCCCTCTGGCTCGCACCCGATAAAGTGGGTTGTGGTGGTTATGGCTTAACGAAGCCGGGGTCCGTTGTGTGTTAATTACGCGTAGTGATCTTTATACTTGTGTTGTGATAAGAAATGATGCATTATTGGCTTTCCATGTATGTGACCAATAAAATATGGTAATGCGTGTTGACATGTCTATTGTTGCTTATATATATGTATTTGTGAACGTTCATTTTATACTTGTGCTTAAGGCCATAATATATAGTAATTGTCCTTGTAACCGTAATGAGTTGGAATGTAGGATGAGTATATTGTTTAGATCAATTTTAGGAGATTGTGGTAATGTGATGAATGGCTGAGATTTCTTTAAATGCAAATGAAAAGTTTTGAAAGGTAAGAACTGGTCTTTGTTTCTTGTTATGTTAAAGAGGATATTTGGAAAATTATATTTATGTTAGTATATTTTGAAGTATGAAATTTCACATATCCTATATATATATATATATATATGCGTGGAGCATTCATGATCATAACTATATGTTGTTATTGTCTAGGATTATTGGGATTCCTATTGAATCTTTGTGTTTATCCCACGTTGTTAATCATTTTTCAGGTATGGAGTGAAGAGTTGCTTGAGACTTGAAGTCTATTAATTATTGGCCATGGGACATTTTAAATGTAGGCAAAATGCCAATGTGTTGTAAAAAGGATTAATCCCTTTTATGTATTTCATTATTTTGTAATTGATGACGTAACGCCTATGTACGTGGATTGTATTTCATTACATGTACACGAGAGAGAACATTGTAATTTATTTCTTCCTAAATATCTTTGATGTTTATTATTATTGAAATGGACTGATTTAAAGGAAAAATGTAACATTATTCGAGTAATAAAAGTTGGGACGTGACAGGGAAGCTGACAAGCACCCAAAGTCTTAGGGTTAGTCAAAAATTGGGCGTCTAGAGTTGCCCCTCTTTGGAAAAACTCAAACAATCATGAAATGATGTGGAGTGAATGTCAAATATCCAAGACCATCCTAGTTGACACAACCTTAAGACTTAAGGTCTTGTCATACATTCATGCAAATGAATGTATAGGCTTAGGGGAAGGTTGGGGAACACCCTAGGTCGTCCTAGAGTTACTTCTTTGCTTTGTCCTTGCGCCTCCCGAAGAAATAGCAACTTAAAACCACAGACTGGGCTGATAGGATGTACGGCCGCACAGGCCATCAAAGTGGCATGTGTGGGCGCACACACCATGTGTGGCCGCACATGCAGCCAAGCCTCTATGTGCGGACACACGTGCCCTCGATTGATGCAAGCCATGCATGCATGCACAAGTATGTGATTTTAAGCTTTTGAACCCTCCTTTTACCTAAGTAGGTCCGGTCGACTTCCCATTGACGATTTTGCATAAGATTGTCCATGTTTTGAAAATATTCATCAATTTGAACTTAATCGAACCCCTTACATCTAAATGGAGATCAGAAAGTTGGGTTTTGAATAAAAACTAATTCAAGGGTAAAATGATCATTCTTACAAAAATATGATTTTTTGCCAAAACAAGGTTACACAACAACTGCTAATAACATTAAGCAGCTCTAAGGATAAAGTAATTACATTTTCATCATTGGAAAGCTTACAAGCACCAGAAATCTTAGGGTTAGTAAAAAATTGGGTGTTTACAGTTGTCCTTCTTTAGCAAAACTCAAACAATCATGAAATGATATGGAGTGAATGTCAAATATCCAAGACCATCCTAGTTGATACAACTTGAAGACTTAAGGTCATGCCATACATTCATGCAAATGATCAAACCCGTAGGTTGCCTACATATCCTTTTTGCAAGGAATCTGATTAGTGTAGTTCAGGAGCGAGTGTTGTACAACAATTCATTTGTGTATGAGTCGTGTGCAACAAGCATTCAATCCATTCATCAAGAATGCAATAGTTAGATATTCCAAAAGAGGTAAGGAGACGATACGTGCCATACCCACCTTACTATTTTGAAGCCATTATGGTTCCATTTATGCTCTAAGTTCTAATTTCATTCCATATTTTTCGTGTCTTTTATCCTATTAATGCACAAGAAAACCAATCTGAAGTAGTAATACACGCTGTAATATGGTTAGAGTGATGTCATTATGTATGTCATTCCATTATTTTTAGTTATGCTTGGGTTTGTATTCCATTCCTTTTATGTTATAGCTTTGTCAGTATAGTTAAATCATCCATGTTAGCTTTTACTTTGTTAGTAGTTGCTTCCATTATCTTTGTGAAGTGGTTTCTTTTGTTTATAGCTTTGATGTATGTCTCCCTTCTCTATCTCTTTTTATTCTTTTTGTTTTACTCTTTCCATATTGTTTTGGCATCACGTTTTCTTTCATATCATTTTTCATGCTTTGCATCCATTCTTCATGCATAAGGCTTGGCTCAGTATACTTAGTGCTTTCATTATTTTCTACGTAATTTTGTGTGCAATCTCATGCCTTGCAATGGTTCACGTGTCATATGCTAGTGTAAGTCTTTAGTTGCATTCTTGTGAATGTATTGCATTAGTTTTTTTTGCATCTAGGATCATGCATATTTTTCTAACCCTTTGCGCTTGGCTTGGTGCATATGAGTACTAGGCGAGCTTCTTTCATCTTTGCATCCCATTTGTGGATGTTTTTCTTACTATGTCTAGTATACTACCATGTGACTACTTGCTTACTTGAGATATTTCTTTGATTGCCAGTGGATGGAGGTTATTTCGCTTAAGTTGGAATGATCTTGATTTCTATGCATGTGAAACTCATCTTTTCTTTGAGTCGTGGATATTCAGCCCCTTTTCTAAAAATGCATGAGATCAAAACATTCCAAAAGTAAGTGATTAAGTTTATATTTATTTATTTCACATAGTAATTTTAGCATTAATAATCAGAATATTAGCATATTTTGGTAATAAATCTCATATTGTGAATTAACAGAGGTCGATTTATGATTGGGGTGAGTGGGGGTGCTCAATTTATGACCGTTCTCCCTCGTACCCTAGTTTCTGAGTTGAGACACTTTGGTTGTGACGGAAATGGCCTTTAGCACGAGTCATGGGTTTCATAGTTTTTCCAAAAGATTAGGTGGTGGCTGTAAGTCTAGTGATGTATTCCATTTTCGATATTTCTTGTGATTAGCGAATTTTCTATGGATTGGCCAGATATTCTTCTACTTTTTATTACTGAAAAACATTTAATCTTCCACCTCGAGATGAGGCTGGTGTAGTGTGTGTAGGTGTATTTATAGATATAGTTTTCCTATATTCTTCAAATAATGTTTTGCATGTTTTCATTATAGGCAAGTTGTTTTTTATTAACGAAAATATGATCCAAAAATTCTTGTAAACCAATTTCTTTACACCTACGATCAATTACGATGGCTAAACTTAAAAGATGAGGCAATGGATCAAAATATTTATCAAATTTTTCTTTCATTACAGTAATAATGATTATATAATATCCATTACCCATATATTTTGTGAAAACTTTTATTATTTCTACTAACATATGTAAAGCAAATGGTGAAGTAGGAATATATATACATATAAGAAAATAATTTTGTTGTAATATCAAAAACTTTTAGAAAATCTTTATATAAGGCTACTTGGCACCAATTAAGTTCTGTGGGAGTCAATACTCCTGTTGATGTTGTTATAAAAAATAAATCTATGGTTTTTCTTTGTTGATAAGCTCTTTTTAACATATTATATGTTGAATTCCACGTACTGTCTATATCTAAAATTAATATTTAAATGGCATACCTTCTCGTTGACCATTTTTTTTATATTTTAAAATACAATTAGCAAAAAACATAATAGTAACAATCACATGTTTTATTACCAATATAGAAGTCTCATATGCATGCATAGCTTCTTTAACAATCAAGTTTAAAATATGAGTACAACAACAAACATGAAGTAAATCACCATCAACAAGTAATTGTAAAGTTGATTTCAAATGGGTTACAATCTGATTGTAATACGTTGCATTATTTAAACTAATGGTAAATATTTTATTTTGCAAAGCCCACTCATATAATACATTTCTTATTTCTACTTCAAGTGAATGACCAGTGTATGAAAGTTCAAATAATTTAAATGAAATGATTCCTTTATTTAATTTCTAATCATTATCGATAAAATGTGCAGTGATATATTGAAATTCTAAACCATTATTTCATCATAGATTAGATGTTAAATAAACTTTTCCATTCAAAATTTTAAAAATGTCAAATAATTCACTTTTAATATTTTCAAATTTCTTTAAAATCTTATTTCTAGTAGTATTTCTTGAAAAACCTTGATATTACGGTGCAAAACCTCCGTAAATCATTATAAAAAATCGGGATATTCAATAGTAGTAAAAAGTTGCTCTTTTTTAATAATATAATCAACTACAAAATTTTGTACACATATGGAATTATATGAGTATATTTGCTAATTACTAGTTGATGAACCCCTAATTGCATTTGAGTTATAATATCAGGTTGTTGACTTTGTAAATGTTTGTTAACATATATTTTTAGATGACTAGTACCCCTGCAGATGCAGCACTAAGTAAATGTGTACAATATTTACATTTTGTTTTAATTGTAGTTTTACTATCCGGGTTATTTACAGATACTCTTTCAAAATACTTCCAAACACTACTAGTCGTGCCTCAAGATAATGATGTTGCTATTGAAAGACATACATTAGGTATATTAGAAGGAGAACCAATAGATTCATGTTGTGCATATGCATCAACATCGAGATAAATATTAGAAATATTATGATCCATAGTAATATAAGTAAAATAATATATATCAACTATCAATTAATTAAAATAATGAGAAAACAATAACAAGTAATATATGTTAAAAAAAAATAATTAACGTAAAAAAATGAACAACTAGTAAATATTAATTCAAATAATTAATGTTACCGACTAGCGAATGCGATACAAAAATTAGCTTCTTTTGATAAAAATTTATTCTTGCACAATTGCAATTGCCACTTAAGGATGAAACTTTAAAATTAATTGCAAGAGTTGAGAGTTAAGAGAGAATAAGAGTTTGAGAGAGATTTATTTATAAGAAATAAAAAGGGAAAGGGGTGGTATTTATAGGACTTCGGGGGACGAGGGGCTAATTTGTAAAAAAAAATAAATTGGGCCCAAAGGGTGAAAATAGTCAAATTTTTTACCATTGGAGGGATTTTGAATTTTTTGACCATTGGAGAGGAGGGAGCCGTTGAGGAGGCGGGCAGGGCGGGCCAACGGGATAGCAAAATTTCAGGTCGGGTCGGGCCATGGCCTTGGCTGCAAAACACATGGCCCAGGCCCAAGGTCTCGGGCTGGGCTTGGGCCCATCCGTGCCTCAAGCTCGCAGGCCAATTTTACACCCTTTGTGAAGAATGCATTGTATCTAGCCAATTGAACTGAACCGGACTGAGTTATTTATTTCACATTAATTGCTTGAATGTATTATCCATTGATTATCAAATCGTGATTTGTCCGTTGCTTGCTGAAATTGAAACTGGATTTTTGGTTCTTTGATTATTGAAATTGGTTTTCTTTGAAATTGAAATCACATGAATGGAGATGTGGTAAGAGGAGAGGGAGTTGTGTATGAAGAAAGGGTGAGGGCAGTGTAGGGGAGAGGTGTTGACATAAGGTGGCTGCAGAAGTGAGAAGAGGGCGTGATGATTGCGGGTCTGTGTTAGGTAAAAGAGAGAAGGCTGATGCAAGGTAAGGGGAGGTAATGGGGGTGCTGGGTGAGAGTAAAAAGGGTAAGGGAGAGAGGTGGGAGAGCAGGGAGGGGTGGTGGGAAAGGCAACTGTTGATGGCAAGAAGGTGGGAGGGGTGGGTGGTCCTCCTAGGGTTAAGGTTGGGGTTTGGTTTAGGGAAGAAAATGATAGTGATTACGGGTTTTGGGAAAAGAAGATGAAGTTTAGGATAAATTTGTCTTTTTACATTTTATTTTAATTTTTGAATAAATTTTTTTCCTTATCAACTCTACTTATGTCGCATGCATTACACATTTAGTTAATTTAGACGGAATTATTGACGACGGGGAGGTAAAATGAAAACGACGGAAACCACATAAGGGATAATTGGCTATTTTTAAAAGATAAGGGGTAAAGTACTTTTGGGCTAAACCATAGGAGGTAAAATGGATTTTATCCTTAAATTTTTTAGTATAAACATTCTAAAAGGGCTAAATTCCATTGAAATTACACAGAGTTATGAAAAATAATACTATGAAAATTTTATATATTTCTCAATACATGAGATAATTGATGAATCTTATACTTATGCTTTTGGGGGAGTTCCTGACCTCTTTACTTGAAAGTTTATTTAATGCAATGCAAGTAATAGTTTTCGAGAGCGGATCTCTAACAAGGAGGTCCGCTCTCTATAATAATAAGATTATGAGAGCTAGCCTCTCTTCAAGAGATTACCTCTCTATGATTACATAATGCGGGGAAGTATTTTGTGAATGATGCCACGTGGCCGAGATTCCGCCGAGGTGTCGGCCGATGTGCCACGTGGACGAGTCACGTTGCCGAGATAATTGTGGTATGGCCGAGGTATGGTGCGGCAATACCAAGATTATGGGATATCTAGATAGAGGACAAGAGTCCTAGATAAGAGGAGGTTCTTAATTTGAATAAGGATAAGGCTCTTGAGGAGTTTATCCTTATCTAGCTGAGAGTCCGAGATGAACATTGTGTTTGAGTCTTATAAAGTGAGACTTTTAAAGGACTAAGTCAATGCTGGCTATAAAAGTAAGGCACCTTCGTGGGTCTAAGGTACGCTTTAATTTGTGCATTGAGTACTTGTGTGATATCTTTGAGAGATTATTTAATTGACTTGATCGTCGGAGTGCCCCCGAGTGGATGAACCATCACGGTATTCTCATTTTCTTGTTGGCAGGTTGTTGGTTTAATCTATTCTGTCGCGTGCTCTCTAGCTAAGTTCTTTGTATAGCGACCCAGGTTTTTACCCCGACTTTCATTGTGTTCCGGACTTGGATTCCGTGATTGTGTACTGTTGTCTATGTCTTGTTTCCTTCCTTTAACTCTTTGTATTTGAGTTTTGGATTATGTTGGGCGTGTTTGGAACAGGTTGGTTGTTAGTTGGTCTAGAATGTTGTTGCCCAGATTTTGGCTTCTTCGCTCGAGCGAGACTTGTGAAATTGTTTCTTCACTCGAGTGAGACTTCTTACGCTCGAGTGTGCGTCTGCGTTGGTAACAGACCTGAAGCTTTGCATTCTACGCTCGAGCGACGCTTCTTGCGCTCAAGTGAGGCGACCTTTTTGTGTCTGGTCGCTCGAGCGAGAACTCCTTCCCTTGAGCGAGCTTGGTATATATCAATTTCCAACAGCGCCGTTTTGCTTCATTTTTGATCTCCTTCTCACTCAAAAACCCTAAATCTGCAACTTCTCTCTCTAGAAGCCATCACCCCTCTTTGATTTCTCCAAATCCATTGGGATTTAGGACTAAGTTCTTCACCAAAGTTGGTTATCTCCTTGAGGGCTTCGTCGTGTGCGGTTGAGATTGAGTTTCGACACCGTAAATTTTGGGGTTTCATCTCAAATTCTCTTCAAAACTTGAGGTAGGGATTTTCTTTGAGTTATATATATGTTTTTGCAAGATCTAGATGATTTTGAAATCATCCTTTGATTTGCTTTGAAAATGGGTAGTTGATTTAAGAAGATAGTAATTTTTGAAAGTGGGTTTACTTTCTTGTTTCCTTAAAAATAAAAATTGAGGGTTTTGAAGCTATGTTGATTGAAGAAAGAGGATTTTGTTGAGATTTTTCTCAAATGTTTGAAGATGGATGGTTTTGGTAAGAAAACCTAGAAATAGGAAATTTTTAAAAGAAGTTGAAAATCCATGGTTGATATTGTTATATTTATTTGGAATGCCCAAAATAAGTGATGTTTGGAAAATTTCTTGTTTATATTGTATAAATGATAAATTTTGAGAAATAAGAGAGTTGTTGTTCATTTTGAAAATTGTTATTCAAAATGTTGATTTAGTCTTGAAATAGCTAATTTGTTGAAAATGCTCGAAATATGGAAGATGTGCTATTCCTCGGATGAATTGAAATAAATGTATATTTATTCATCTTGTGATATTGCATGGAAAGGAGAAATGAGAATTTTGATCACAATGGTAGCATTGTATGGAAGAATTGGAAATTGAAGGATTGTTGCATTGTATTGATTATTGTTGCATTGGCATATCAATTCATATTATTACATTAAACTTTGAAAGTTGATTTGGAAACTTGTATTGAGAAATAAATGTTGAGAAACAAGTTTTCATGAAATGATTTTCGGGTAAATACAGTGGTAAATCTTGAAAGGTAGTGTAGAGAATAGGCGTCGAGCTTTCCAGTTAATACTGGTAAAAATGACAGATTATGGGTGCCGAGCCCTCCAGTTGATACTGGTAAAAATGACAAATTGGTAGTACTTATATAGTCTACTTGCAGACACAGACCTAGGGACTACTAGAGTTGTATTTACCGCCCCTTGAGTTAAATTGTTAAGTTTTGAACAATGAAAAATTTCATGGTATCACTGAGTATGATGGTTTCCAAAAGATGATGATGTGAACTATTTACAAAAAAGTATAGCATGGCATATGCATTCATATTTTGAGAGTTGTATAAAATGTATATATTTTGTGAAGGATTTTCCTACTGGGCTTTATGTTCACCCTACGGGATTTTTGTGCAGGAAAAGATTTGGTAATTCCGCCTAACTAAAGGCGTGGAAGTGTGTGTAGAGAGCATAATGTGCTCACTTGTTGTGACTCTGATTGTAAGCCAAGGGCATTGTATGTGTGACTTTGAATAACCGTTTTATATAACCAGGCTCAAGCCTTGGAAACTTATAAATCCTTGGGGGTATTTGTTGTTTAATTAATTATTGTTGGATTAATCGTATTATTGCATAAAGACTATTTACATTATGTAATGCAAGTATGAGGATTTATTCTCAATTTTACTTTAAAGAGCCATCACTATTGTCTTACCATTTGGGTATGAAAATTGGAGCATTTCACTTTGTTTAGTCATGTGGTCAGAAATAAGCATCCACACATAATAATATCTTTCTTTCTTCTTCCGTAGTTCAACTTGTATTATGTCACTCCAATTGTATTAAGCAAACCCCATAGAACTTTCTGAAACAGGATTAATCAATGGCCTCTAACCCTATTAAAGTTAAGCAAAATGGTTTATAAAAATTTATTTAATTTCAACAATTAAATTTTTTTTTTTTTGTAAAATTTTAAATAAATTAAAATTATTTATGAATTTTTTGGTTCATATTTTAATGAGAAAGATAAAATTAAAATAAAATATACTATTATAAATAATTGAACTTTTTTATAACAATTTGAGAGAGAGAGAGAGAGAGAGTTACTTGTTAATATTAAAATTTGATACTCAATAGTACTTTTAAAGAAAAATAAAAAACTTATTGATAATTTTTTCATTGTAATTTATGATTTTTTTAATACAATATCATAAATTTTAAAATTAAAAAATATAATTTTACTTAGATTAAAAGTATTTATGAAATTATTGTTCACATTAAATGAAAGACAAAATTGGAATAAAATACATTATTATGAAACATAGAAATATTTTATGAAAAAGAAAATTTTGTTGTCCATTTTAAAAAGGATTTGGGTGGCTGCTGTGCGGGGGTGCATAACGTCACTGTTGTGCAGTCAAATGAGTCCATTTTGAGGCCCATTTGTATTCTAAAATGTGAATACTTCAGATTATTGAAATGGGCCCCGAATGGGGTCCATTTGGTTGCACAGCAGCGACCCCAAATCCTATCAAAACTTGATAAGATTTAGTAATCTTAAGTGCAAAATAAAACTTATTAGTTATTTATTTATTTATTTGTTGGAGAGCAATCACTAAAATAACTTAAATAAAATACCATTTTTAACACAATTGAATTCAAGTAATCACAGTATTGTATATTATTTTCCTTGTATATTATAGGGAAATGTTTGGGATCCCCTTTGGGGATGACCCCCGCACCTCCAAAGTGATTCTGACCCTCCATATATGCGTGGGGTTCACATCATGAGTGGTTCAGATTTGTGGGAGTCTTATAGAGGTGGAGTCTCAATCATCCCTCTATATTATATTTGACCTTCCAAAGTAATATGGTAACATTTCTTCCATTTTTGGAGATTACAAAAATCTGGGGCAGATTCTTGTAACCTCTCCACCTTTATCCATCACACCATCCGTTGAAATCTTTATAAATACTACCAATTGCCACACCTTTCACCATAATCATTGCTTACAAGCATTTTTTACTCTTGAACTTTCAGTTTTTAAACACCAAAGGAGAAAAATGAAGAATACGTTTATTGTTGTTATCGCCTTACTTGTTATCTCCACAACTACAGGTAAATTGCTATTCATCCTTATTTTTTTATTCATATCTTAACTACTAACCACACACTACTTTTTTATGTGTCATGACATGATTGACTTACAAACAGTTTAACAAAAACATGTTTAAATTATATATTACAAAAATACACTGCATTATTTGATTGATTTTTTTTTTTTTTTTTTGAAATTCTTTCGTTCACGAGAGTATTCGAGACTTCACCCTGAATATTCATTGGTTATGTGTAGTTCTATCGTGCCATATATGCTAGATAAAAACTTCTAACAATTGATCCACTATTATTTTCTGAAAAATGGTTTATTTCCATCAAACATACGTTTGTGTGCCTTAGTTTTGTACAACTGTGAGATTTTTGTTTTTGTCATTTAGAATCATAGAGAAACTTAAGGGTTGGTTTGGGATATCTTAAAAAAGTGCACTTTTTATCTTTTTACGAAAAGATGTGCAGAAAAGTAGAGAGGTGATGTAATGAAAAAAAGATAAAAGATGGATTATATAGGTTATGCCAAAACCAACCTTTAATATTTAAAAATTTAATACTTTCCCTTTCTCAGTTAATATCATTAATTATTAGATGTTTTAAAGTATGATCTTTTTAACCTTTTATTTGTTTTTTCTCGCTTCATTTCGAATCGATGTAGGGAATGACGTGAAGGCAGGCAAAATTTGTGATATTATTCTAAATTTCCAATCAGCACCACCATGTGACAATTTTTATTGCAACTTTGCTTGTAAGGGTGTTCGTGGACAAAACGCTTCTGGGACTTGTAGAGCTGATGATCAAAAATGTCATTGCTCTTACCCTTGTTGATTAGACATCCATGACATTTCTTTAAAGGAAATGTATTGCTTCAATTAAATAAAGGCTTATTGCAACTTGTTCTAGCTTCTGCATTATGTGGAATTAATGAAAATAAGATTATTGAAACCAAATGCATTCAAATGTTAAGATCAACATATTCAATAGGAGTAAGATTCAGTCCACTTCAATTTGTGGAGCCCATTACATGCGTCGTTTCGATGATCTGTTTCGTTCATTTTTAAGGTCTATGTGTGTAAATCATCCAATGAAAAAGTTACTCATTCAATAATCATTTCTACATGATTTTATCATTTATTTTTAAAATATTTTTGACAATCTATTGTCAAAATCATACTTGTCATTTATTATTTTTAAAGACATAAATGATAAAATCATGTGGATGCTATGATTGGATTAATATGATTTTTTTTTTTATATCGATAATTTACACAGAAGAGTTTAAAAAATGAAGGGTAAATTACACTTTGCCCCCATTTATGATTAGACACTTTTTCACTTTGGTCTTTAAAATTTATTTTTTTTCACTCTGAAGCTTCATGTTTCAAGTTCTTCCTAGTTTATTCCTAAAGCTAACATTTGTTTAAAATTAGATAAAAAAATGTTACAATAATTGTCATATAACATAAAAAAATATAATTATACTGGAATTTAAAGTTTATATCAGATGTGTGAGTTATATAATAAAATATTTTTGTCACGTTACTGTCAATGTATTATTTTTTGTTTAATTTTTAACAAAAATTAGTTTTAAGAGTAAAGTAGAAAAAACGTCAAATATGAAGGGTTAAAGTGAGAAATAAATAAATTTTAAGGACCAAAAAAAAAAAAAAGTAGCCAAAAATAAAAAGAACAAAGTATAATTTATTCAAAAATAAACTATACAAATTACCAGAAAGACTCGTGATTAGCCCTATGGGGACTGGGGTATCTAATCTACTAGAGAGAATCATGATGCTTTTCAGTAATACTCCGGTGAAAAAATTTAGATACTAATTTTTATATACCATCTAATGTATCACTATTAAATTTAATTAATAGATCCTGACTTTCATGTCTTATTCAAATAATGTAGTTATTTTTCTAGTGATATCTAAACTTTGGTGTCTAAATTTGCTCACCGTAAGTCTCTATTATTCCTTAGTAGCGAAGCGATTGATTGTTAGTTGATTAGTCGTAAAACCGATTCCTACTTGGGGAGATTTTGCCTATTGATTGAAGGTATTTGCCTAAATTGGAATCGTTTCTATCGTTTTTTTAGTTCATTTCTATTTTTTAGAAAGATAATAATTAAAACACTCTGCGTTTGGTTTAAAACTCAAATCATGATTTTAATCAAAAAATTTTAAATATTTTTTTAAAAAAATTTATAACCTAATACACAATTCAAAATTCAATTCAAAAGCTCATTTCAAAACTCATAAATAAACTCTTTTCAAAATTTTATTTAAAAAATGGAGATTTTTTTGAAGGTCTCTGGTATTAAGATTTTATAGCATATAGGACATCTAATATTTTCATAATGTCTAAAGTCCCTTGAATCGATCCAAAGAAAATTTGATTCAGAGAATTTCTCTGGACTTCACAGAGAAATTCCCAGAGAAATTTGTCTCAGTACGTGCAGAGAATTACTCTGGAATCAAACCAAAGAAAATTGAAATTTCTCTGAACAAAATTGTTAATTTTTGAAACTAGACTTTACAAATACAAAGCAATTCACTATGCTCCATTTGGAATACCTGTATATTCATCATTTCAATGGCCCATAGACTGAGAGAGAGGGAGCTTTACATCAATGGCGTTTACTTACAAACCAGAGAAATTCTCTCTGATTTAATTTTTTGTGTTCATTTTCTTTATGTGATGGCAAGAGAAATTTGTTCATTTTCTCTAGCCAGATCACATACTCTTCTTGTGATTTTCTCTGGCTAGACTACGTACTCATCCCTCATCTCTATGTTAAACAACAATTAATAGTTAATATTGAAATCAATTTTCTTTTGCAAACACATTCATATAATCCATATGCATATATATATATATACATGGTACCTTGGGTTTGGACAATGAGACAATGTAATAGGCACTGTTGGCTGAATCGAGGATGATGAGATCGGACAATCCAAATTGAGGGAGAATCAAGCGAGTACTGATTGTGTAGCCATCTTTGAATGCGATGTTACTATCAACCATAGAAACTGATGGAAAATATTTCAAAAATTAGGGAAATTATGGAAAGTGAATTGAAGCAAAGAAAAGAAGGGATATACATACATACATACTTTGAAGGTTAAAGAGAAAGAGAGAGAAGAAGATGAGTGAAGAAGCTATGATCAAAACCCTAGTTTCTACCGTCTCTACCAAACCCTAATCTACCACTCCTTTCTCAATTTTCTCTACTGCTCTCTCTGATCAACTAGACCTGTAATTCTCGAATTTGAAGACAAAAATATATATAGAGATCGAGGAGGAGGAGGTGGATCCTCGAAGTCGGAGATCGTCGGTGCTCCGTTGGATCATAAACGAATCAACGAGGCGTTAGATAAATAGTTGGACAATTTCTCTATGATATATGAGTGTGGGATTGAAGGACCTTAGACATTATAAAATAATATTGTGAATCTCTTCTATTATTAAAAATTGGAGAGGGACCTTTGACTAATTTTTCCTTAAAAAAATTCAAAAAAAAAAAATATTTTTTTTATTTTGTTCTTTAAAATTATTTTTTTAATTTTTCTAAAAATATATTTTTTTTCAAAAAATAATTTTTTTTGAAGAAAAATATTTTTTTTATATTTTTATTATTTCGATTTTTTTTGGATATTTTTGTAAGTATTGGCCAAATAATTTGTTATGATTTGGATATATATGGGCGATCTAAAATTTTTTAAAATTTAAAAAATAAATAAATAATAAATAAATAATTTAAAAAAAATATTTAAAAATAAAATAAAATATTTAAAATAAAAAATAAAAATTATATATTTAAAATGAAAACATAAACTTTTTGAATATTTAAAAAAATGTATTGCACAAATGTAGTAAATACAACACATTAAAAAAAAATATTTATCCTAAAAAAAAGTACAATTTTTTTTAAATATTTTAAAAAAATAAACCCAAAAAATTTCAAAATATAACTCAACTCTTTTCAAAACTCATTTAAAAACTCAAAACTTGAAATACAATTTGAAACTCAAATGATAATTCAAAAACTAAATCAAATGTAACCTTCGTTTTTCCAAAAAGAAAAAAAATAGAAATATTTCGAAATTGGTTATTTGTTCTATTGTTTGCCTCACATAGTAAAGTTAGATTTAAATAATTGGAATATGAATATATTTTGGTAATGAGCCTCATATCAAGAATAAGAGAGGCTGATCTTTGAATCATGATCTTCTCTTCTCATACCTAAACTCTCGAACCAGTTTTCTAGTTGCGTCGGGTTAGTAGCCTATATTGATCAGAGTCATGGTTTCTTGGTTTATCCAAAAAGATTAGGTGACGACTTCATGTCTAGTGATACGATCTTTATTTAGCATTTTATTAGATAAGTGAATTTCTACGTTATTGCCGAGTCTCGAATGTCACTTGATTCATATTGCACATTTTGTGAACAAGACGGGAGTAAAGTGTTGGGCGTGTAGGGCATGCCCCAGGGAAGCATCCCACACCTAGTCTTGTTAGACATGAAAGTCAAAGAACGATAAGCCTTAGTTTTGCTAGGCATGAAAGACAAACCCTAACCTGCCTAGGCAATTAGAAGTAAGTCCTAGTCTTGCTAATATTCGAGCAACAAAGTCCCAAGCTGGCTAGGCAATCAAAAGTAAGCACTAGTCTTGCTAGGCATTCAAGCAATTAAGCCCTAGCTTGGCTAGACAATTAGAAGTAAGCCCTAGTCTTATTAGACATTTGAGAAATAAAGCCCTAGTCCTACTAGTAGGGTTGTTCACGAGTCGATTCAAATTGGGTTTGGTATTGACCTGTCACTCGAACCAACTCTATCGGGTAGAAAATTTCATCAACCAATTTTGACCGTAATAGTGGTCAAAATTGTAACAGTTAAAACTGACATGGCTGGTTGGATTTCAATCAAAACTGGTAAAAAAATGATGAACTTTGATCTCTCTCTTCAAACCCAAAGTAAGTATGGATCTGGGAAAAGAGTTAAGAAAATGAGAAGAAAAAAAAAATAACAAAAATTATGAAGATGTTTAGATTTGAGAGACATGAAAAAAAAGAAGATATATACGGATCTATCTTTTTTTTTTTTTTGGAAAAAATTACAAATTTGAGTGAGAAAAATAAAATAAAGATGTATCTAAACATAGATCTGAGCACTATCGTAACCTTCATCACAAATCTAAGTAAATCTAAGCACCATCATCGCCGTTACTGTTAAATGGCACCATCGCCACCGTCAGCTACCAATTTCACACAATCTCCACTAGGAGTGGGAGATTAAAATGGAAAAGGGTTTATGGAAAGGGAGACAATAGAGTAATAGCAAAAGAGAGAATTCTGAGAGGGAGATAAGAAAGTGAACATGACACCATGAGAGAGATAAGAGAAACTGAGAAGGAGACATATGAAAGTGTGAGATTCAAAGGTTTGAGTAGAAAAATGTGATAAGGCTGTCTTAGAAAAGATGAATGTAATCAGTGGAGACAAGCAACTATTATGTGGCATATGTATCATCATTTATAAAGACATCGGTTTGGGTTTGTTTCGGAGAAAATTACCTTTTCCACACCAGCTACTCAATTGAAAAATGAATGGATTAGTTGAATGAAGCTCGCTTTTGACCATTGAAATCTTAAAATTATTCGCAGCAAGCTTGGTTTCGTCAATTTAGGTTGAGCTTGTTAGGTGAATTGGTTATCTGTACAACCCTACCTACTAGGAAATTAGAAGTAAGCCTTAGTCTTGTCAAGCATTCAAGTAATAAAGCCCAATTAGGCAATTAGAAGTAAGCCTTGGTCTTGTTAACCATTCGAGCAACAAAGCCCTAGCCCCGCTATGCAATTAGAAGTAAGCCATAGCCTTGCATTCAAGCAACAAAGCCTTAGCCTACCTAGACAACTAGAAGTAAGCCCTAGTCTTGCTAGAAATTTGATCAACAAAGCCCTAACCCTGCTAAGTAATTAAAAGTAAGCCCCAGTATTGCTAAGTATTTAGCACTAATGTAGTGGCCCAAGTCAAAAACCTGACCAAGTTTACCTTTTCATTTGGAGTATGGAATTGTTTTGGATTGATATTCACCTTACTTTGTTGAATCTAGCCTTGCTCACCCTTGTTTTTGTCCCAGGAATTGAAACTTGTTGTATTAGGTGTGAGTGATCACGCCCGCAATCATAGAGGCCGGGCCTGTAACCAACACCATCGCACCCGCAATCATAAAGGTCCGGCTGCGACCAACACCATCGCACCCACTATGGATCAAGACCAGGCCGTGACCAAAAACCATTTTTGGGTATTTTGGCTCATGGAGGTGCGTTGCCCGAGATGGGCCATGATGATGGCTCGCTAGTAGCATAGTCGTGCCCGCAGGGGAGATGACTGCACCCGCGATGATGGACATCGCGTGTGACATCCCAAATATTTAATTGGCATCACGTTATTACCAAAATAAAAATAATAATAAAAATAAAAATAAATAAATATATACAATAATATATCTGGTGTAATTTAATTGGACATTGGTGTGTCAAAAGTGTGATTAGTATATTGTTTAGGGCCAAATCAACACAATGATTAATTATGATAAAAGTTGGGGCCATGTAGAATTAAAAGAAAGGTGTGCAAGATTTGCTGAAGGAAAAAGAGATAAGCCATCTGTGTTGTCTAGAACCTAGGGGGTGAATCATCAACTTAGCGTCATAATTACAGGGTGATTCACCACCTAAGGACATATATATATATATATAGCGGGGTCTATGAAAACGGTAAAAACGAAAGGAAAAAGAAAGAAAAAAAAGAGGGGGAAGAGAAAGGGGAAGCAAGGGAACAACCTTGAAAACTCAACAAAAATAGGAGGGAAAGAGTAGGAATCAATATTAAGGTGAGTTATATTATACCTTGTGTCACCATAACATACTTTACATATGTTTCGAATTACTATAATTTATTTATGCAATTCATGTTCTATAAATTATATTAATATTTCAATTACGTTTATTATTTTCTGGACTCTATTTGCTTAAATTGACACCCATGGATATGATTGTTTAAATTTTAGAAATTATTTGACAATGATTATATAAATATTTATTTTTGTGAGTACCACCACGGGAGTCCCATGCTTTGGGTGACTTAAATAACCATTAGTCTCTGATTGGTTACTTTGTGGCCTTCTGTTTGTCATGGATCTATTGACCTCTGTTCTGATTATCACTCCAGTGACCTCTGTTATGTTCTGTTTTATGCCTGGTTATGGTTATTTGTTTACATAACTTCTGGATTTTAGTTTTTGCCACTTAAATAATTTACTTACTCAAATATTGTATAATGTTTTAGCTTAAATAACTATCCATGGTTATTTTGAGCCCTACACTCTTGGTATAATATCTCTTACTCTGCTGTGTGCTTATAGTTGTTACCCCTTTTAGGTGATGAAATATAAAGAAGGATTGCAAACTCGTGTAGTGGGACTGGCACGAAATTTGATGCGAATTTTTTTTTTCTCTTTTTTTTTATAATTGCTTCTCACCGAACTATAAAATAAGAAAAGCCCAATGGATGTATGTCCTTTTATTAAAATAGTAAAATTTGTAATAAAGTTAATTATCTATTTAATTATTTTCTTCCTTTCATTCGGTCTCTGTCTGCACCACTTAGTTTGTTAAAATTAGAATTAATTAGCAAGTTACGATTCTAGCCCTAAGCAACCAGAGTTGGGTCGTGACAAAGGTCGTATTAGAGTAGTGGTTTAATTAAAAAAAAATTCCACCCGTCACGTTAATCGTACAATTGTAGCATTACTAAATTTGGTGATGTAAGGATGTCTGAATTTACGCTCGGTGTGTCATTCTTGAACGAGCTCGAAAGGTTAAGTCTGGAAGGAATCTTAGAAGAACATTATGCCCCTGCCTCGCAAGAAGGATAGGAAGATTCTGAGGACATAGTCAGACAGCTACACCCAGGCCTTGACCAACTGATGGGTCGACCGATATATCTACAGGCCGATCCTGATAACTTGGCATATCCATCATGGAGACAGAGCCGTGCCTATACTCAAGGATGGAATCTCAGACCTACCTACGCAGTCGGCCTTGCCCCAGGACTAGACTGCCCTTATTACATAGTTGGTCCTTTGCTCCCGAGTTATGCTGAAATGAGGGGAAATGTTTTTCCTGGCGACTACATACTCACCGACATCCCCAACCCCTTAGACATTATTAATGTCCAAAATGTCAATTTTAGTAATGACCTCACATATGTCGAGACACATGGGTGGATCATCGACTGAGCATTTTGGGGATACCTACAGTCCATCCCCATTTATACAATTCAGGCAGCATGGGTCTATTTCGGAGTAGTGTAGCTGGGATGAGAATTCAAGCTTCTCATGCAGCAGTACTTTCCATGGCTGTTTGACTCGCCAATCTAGGCACTGGAGAGGAGGATCCTTTTTCTGAGCTAACCGCGATTAGTTCTGAATTCTTATTTTTGTACTAAAAGGATTAGACACTGACTTAACTTTTAACTTTTAATCAAGATGTAGTACTAACACCATATTTGTATAAATAGTAAAGCTAGTGTTTTATATATATATATATATATATGATGCTTTTATAAATGTGATGTCATGCTTATTAAATTAATTCTACTAAAACCTTACTTTGTAGTAATAGCCAATGATGGTAACATAAATGGGTCGTCAGTCAGTGGAACAAAGTCAATGGAAAGAATCATGAAAAGAACAGTTACTAGCTTTTTGCAGGCCCTGCAAACCAACATAAACAATGGAATACCAGAACAGCGAGAAGAGCCGATTACAATAAAACAGTTTCAGGATCTAAAAGCCTCCATATTCACCGACAGTTCAAACCTATTGAGAGTAGAAGCTTGGATTAGGGACATGGAGAAGATTTTTTGCACGCTGCCTCGCACAGAAAGACAGAAGGTAACTTTTGCCACTCTCACTTTCAAAGATGATGCGTAGGAATGGTGGCTTCTCACCCTGAAAAAAAAAATTGCGATTTGAGTAAGATTCTTAGAAGTATTTTACAAAAAATACTTTTCGAATTCACTACGAGAACAAAAGGCATCGGAATTATACATCTTAAGCAAGGATCAATGACGGTGGCCGAATACGAGAGCATGTTCACGCAACTAGCACGGTTTGCGACATATGTCATTCCCACTGAAGCCCGAAGAGCTTGAAACTTCGAAGCCAGCTTAGATTATGACATCAAAAACAAGATTGAAGTTCTGAAGTTGCCAACATATGCAGGTCGAAAAAGGGATTAAAGTATCGCGTTCCAGGAAAACGAACCAAAAGAAGTGATTTTGGGAAAAAGACAACAGAAGATCTAGTGCTACACCCCCAAAAAAGGTAAATATGGGTTGAACTACTCTAAGCAATCAACGTCCTACCAACCCCAGAAGTGGCATTATTCCAAATTGCCCTACTTGTGGGAAGGCTCATTGGGGACGATGCCATCGAGACATGGGAACATGCTTTTAAATACGGAAAAATTGGTCACTTGCTGAGAGATTGTCCTAAGCTTACCAATCCTATAATAGGCCCCTCTAAACTAGCCCCAAAACTCGCAGCACCTGGAGGAGTGAGAAAGGACCAAAAAAGCCAAGGAAGAGCTTTTGCCTTGGTGCCTGGAAACCCAAAAGTTACTGAGAACGTTGTGTCATGTACACTTTCTATCTGTGGTCATTTAGCTCATGTTCTCATTGACTCTGGTTCAACTCATTCTTTTGTTGCACCACAATTTGCTTCCAAGTTAGCATCAATACACGAACCCTTATGATATATACTATCTGTGTCCTTTCCTTCTGGTAATTCTACCCTTGGTATTGATATGTACAATTCTTGTGCAATATCCTTAAAACGCGAAACCTTATACGTGGACTTGATTCCCTTATGTATTGGGAACTTTGATGTGATCGTAGAAATAGATTGGTTAGCTGCCAACCACGCCTCTATCAATTCCAAATCCAAAAAAGGTCTCTCTCCGGTTACCAAACCAACTCAAGCTTGTCTTTGATGGAACTGGAGTTTTCATCCCTTCATGTGTTATATCCTCCATGACAGCCCAACAACTTTTAAGAAAGGGTTGTTGTACTTATATCTGTTATGTGATCGATACTTAGCAAGAAGCCCCCACACTTGATGTAATCCCTGTGATTAGAGAATTTCCAGGTGTCTTTCTGGAAGACCTAAGGGTACTCTAGTTGATCGAGAAATTGAATTCACCATTGAAACTAAACCTGGTACACAACTGGTATCTAAAGCTCCTTACTGCATGTCAATGATGGAATTGAAAGAACTGAAGACCTAACTCCAGGAACTATTGGACAAAGGCTTCATTTGACCTAGTACCTCGCCCTAGGGAGCTCTAGTACTGTTTGTAAAGAAAAAAGATGGTACAATGAGATTGTGTATCGATTATCAGGAATTGAATAAAGTCACCATCAAGAATTTGTACCCCTTGGCCCAAATCGATGACTGGTTTGATCAACTTCAAGGCACCTAAGCATTCTCAAAATCAACTTGCGTTCTGGTTACCATCAACTAAAAGTCAAAACGAAAGCATCGAAAAAATGCCTTTAGAACACGTTACGGGCACTACGAGTTTCACATCATGCTATTTGGCATCACAAATACTCCAAAAGACTTCGTGGACCTCATGAACCGAGTGTTCAAAACATATCTTGATGAGTTCGTCATTGTCTTCATTAACGACATTCTCATATACTCCAGGTCACCGAAGAACCATGAGCAACACTTGTGAATGATCTTGCAGACACTATGTGATCACAAACTTTGCCGAGTTGAAGAAATACGAATTCTGGATCATTAGTTTGCACTTCCTCGATCACGTCATTAACAAGGATGGTATCTCGGTTGACTCCCAAAATGTTACAACAATTGTAGATTGGCCATGACCTACTAACGTGTCTGAAATTCGAAGCTTTTTGGGTCTAGGCGGCTATTATTGACACTTCATTCAAAATTTCTCGAAGATGGCATCACCCTTGACCCAGCCGACTCAGAAAAACACACCCTTTGAATAGACTGACAAACGGGAACGTCGCTTCCAAGAGTTAAAAAGCAGACTTGTATTAGCTCCTATACTAGCACTCCCTACGTGAACGGATGGGTTCGTAATTTATAGTGATGCCTCATACAATGGTTTAGGTTGCATTCTTATGCAAAATGGAAAAGTCATTGCATATGCCTCATGTCAACTAAAGACTCAAGAGAAGAACTATCCAACCCATGACCTAAAATTAGCTGCGGTGATCTTCGCCCTCAAGATCTTGCGTCATTATCTCTACGATGTAACCTATGAGATTTACATTGATCATAAGAGTCTTAAATATCTATTCACATAGAAGGAACTAAATATGAGGCAACAACGGTGGCTAGAATTTATGAAAACTATGATGTGGAGATATACCACCACCCAGGCAAAGCTAACATAGTAGCTGACGTATTAAGTTGAAAGACTACTAAAAGTTTGGCATGTTCCCTCGTTTCCCGCAAGATCAATGGATTGCTCGCCAACATAATTGTAGAACCCACGTTGATAGAAGAAATTAGAGCACGCCAATGTGAAGATAAACTTCTGAAGAAAAAAATACAAAGAGCAGAGAAATACGCACGATCCTAATTTCACTATAAGCAATGGGGTGCTAAAATTTCAAAATCGAATTTGTGTACGACGTTCCAGAGCTCAAGAAGAAGATATTGGTGAAAGCTTATAGCTCAAGGTTTGCAGTCCACCTTGGCAATTCAAAGATGTATCACGATCTGAAGGAACACTATTGGTGAACAAGAATGAAAAGAGACATAGCAAGTCACATCTCAAAATGCCTGCAGTGTCAACTTGTTAAAACAGAACATCAGAGGCCTGCATGGAAATGGAAATGGGAGAACATTATTATGCACTTCGTGGTTGAGTTACCACAGCCAGTCTCGAAGAATGATGCTATATGGGTTATAGTAGACCGATTGACAAAGTCGGCGCATTTTTTTTCCAGTCAAAGTCACATACACTCTCAATAGGTTTGCCACTTTATACATCAAGGAAATCATTTGATTGCATGGCACCCAGTATCTCACTTTTGGAACAAATTGCAAGCTTTGGAAACCACATTGAATAGTACCGCCTATCACTTGTAAACTGATGGACAATCCGAAAGGACAATCCAAACCTTGGAAGACATGTTACATATGTGCGTGTTGGACCTCAAAGGGAATTAGGATGAACACTTACCGTTAGTGGAATTCGTCTATAACAATAGTTACTAAACAAGCATTGGAATGGCATCGTATGAAGCACTATATGGAAGAATGTGTCGATCACCCCTGTGCTGGGTGGAAATTGGAGACAAAGAGTTATTGGGCCTTGAAATCGTGCAAATAACAAGTAATAAAATTCAACTAATCCAATAACGAATTCACACTGCTTAAAGTCGCCAGAAAAGCTATGCAGACACACAGAGATGGGATTTGGAATTCCAGGTAAGAGAGCATGTTTTCTTAAAGGTCTCACCAACCAGGAGAGTCATTCGATTTGGAAAATGAAAAAAATTGATACATCGGACCATTTGAAATACTAGAGAGGATTGGCCCTATAACATACTGTTTTACCCTTCCACCAGAACTATCTAATGTCCACATTGTATTCCGCGTTTCAATGCTTCGCCGACATCTCCGAGATCCAGAACATGTTGTCGAGTTTGAGGACCTGGAAGTTCAAGAAGATCTCTCTTATGAAGAATAACCAGTACAGATTCTCGATCGTCATGATCAGGTTCTCCAAAATAAGACTATACCGCTTGTAAAAACTTATGAAGAAATCATTGTGTCGGAAAAGCAACATGGGAAACTGAAAATCAAATGCGGGCCAAATACCCACATCTCTTTAAAAACCAAGGTACGTCAAGTTTGAGGACAAACCTCTATTTACGATAGGAGAAATATGACACCCTAAACATTTTATTAGCACCACGTTACTACCAAAATAAAAAATAACAACAACAACAACAACAACAACAACAACAACAACAATAATAATAATAATAATGAAAAGTATATAAAATAATATATCTGATGTAATCTAATTGGACATTGGTGTGTCAAAATGTGATTAATATATTGTTTAGGGCCAAATCAACACAAAGATTAATTATGATAAAAGTTGGGGCCATGTAGAATTAAAAGAAAGGGTTGCAAGATTTGTTAGAGGAAAAAGTGATAAGCCATCTATACTGTCTAGAACCTAGAGGAGTGAATCATCAACTTAGGGTCATAATTACAGGGTGATTCACCACCCAGGGACATATATATATATATATATAGCGAGGCATGAGAAGTCGGTAAAAATGAAAGGAAAAAGAAAGAAAAAGAAAAATGAGGGGAAGAGAAAAGGGAAGCAAGGGAACATGATATAGGCTGAAAGGTACCACATTGAGGTCGCTTAAATTACATTTATAGTCTTTTAATTTTGTTTATTTGGTGGAGATGATGTGTTTTATGCACTTATACAGATTTGGCAGGAAATATGCAAATTCAATCAAAAAAAGCGTGAAAGCAGATTCTCTGTGCGAGAAGCGAAAAATCCAAGCCAGCCACCTCACCGCAAGTACGGCTCACCATCGCTCGAGCGGCCCACCTAGGGTTACGTGCGTGAAAATTTTAGGCTTTTATACTAGGAATAAAAGGAGAAAAAAAAATGGGCTGAAGGGGGTTCGAAAATTATTCTAAGGAAAGTGGAGGCTAGGGTTTGGAGAAAGTGATTTTTTTCCTCAAGCTTAAAGGAGAACTTTCATGGGGGCTTCTTCCTCTTCCACGTCTTCCCACTCCTCCATAAGTGGCTAGTCTTCTAATTTTAGGATTTTGATGAAACCCTAGCCATGTAAAGGGATTTTTCTTAAGCTTTGATTGTGAAACGGTTTGAATAAATATATGAATGATTTAGAAGTTTATATTAATTTTCCTTTTCATCTCTTCAAGTGGTTTACTCTTTGTGATTGTTTTATGCTTTCCATATATTAGTTTTCTTTGTGTTTGTGTTCAAAGTACAATACGAGTCATGCTATGAGAGACGGGTCATGTTGCTACCATAGTTTAGTGCAAATGCTTCATGCTACTTGAGATGGCTCGTGCTTGTACGTTGAGAACAACAATCCTCTTGATCAATGCTTCAAACTTGTAATTGTGAAATATTGAGTAGTTCAAACCAGAGTCCAATTGATGGCCGATGTTGAGTCTTATTTATATGGTTAGTGGTGAATTCTTTGCCTTAAGATTTTCCCAGAAATCAGTATCTAAAACCCTAATTTTAATTGTCAATTTAATTTCTCAATTTTATTTAATTCTCATTTATTCATAATATCCATCAATCTTTTTATCAAAATTAATTTAGGAATTTAATAATTAAATTAGTTTAATTTCCTTTTTGTCCGTGTGGATCAATACCTGGACTTGCCATTATTCTAAAAGAATTTGGTATAGTTTAGTGTTTATTTTTGGTGTGTGAAAGGACCCATCAAATTTTAGCGTCGTTGCTGGAGACTTCTGGCGAAATTAAGTAATTTAAAGCTACATTCCTATTTTAATTTTTAGTTTAGGATTTTATATTTTAGTGTTTCTAAGTGTACAGAGTGTTGGCAAGTGGAGCTATCACCGAAGTGCAAGCGGAACACAACTGAGCTTTAAAAACAAACCGCAGCACCAAAGTGCTAAAAACAAGAAAAAACAAAAACAAATACTCGCAAGTAGGGCAACAAAGTGCTAAAACTAGAGAGCTCAAGTGAAAATTGGGAATAATGTTTACACGTCAAGCACCCGCAAAACAAGTAAAGCGTTTTTGTTAAATTGCTGTGAGTATTTCTTCCATTGATATTTTGCTTTCATAACTTAGTGCACAGAGTCAGAACTTAGTGTGTGTGTGTGTGTGAGTAGTGTATGCTCGGGCGCCGTTCTTGTTGCCCTAAATTGTGGAGTTTGGACCTTGAACTAGAAAGGACTCTTAGGAAACTTAGAGCCTCTTTCCATATTCCTAGGCTTGAATACCCTTATCCATACTTCTAACCAATAGAGATGGCGAATCCGAATGGCCTAAATAGGCCCAACCAGACCCTTAAGGATTACTTCACACCCATTGCATATAGATCACCATCATGCATCCAGTTACCCTGACACCACTACTGCTCATTATGAGATTAAGTCCAACACCATCCAAATGCTCCCATCATTCCATGGACTAGCTCATGATGACCTTTATAAACATCTACATGAATTTCTGGAAATTTTCTCTACAGTGAGGATCCAAAATTTCACTAATAAGGTCCTAATTTTGCGATTGTTCCCATTTTCATTAAAGGACAAAGCCAAACACTAGCTGAACTCCTTACCTGTTAATTCCATCATAACTTGGGACCAATTACAACAAAAGTTTTTGGAAAAGTACTTTCCCATTGGTAAGACCAACCAACTTAGGCGAGCCATCACCAGTTTTGCTCAAATTGATAGCGAGCAATTTCACGAGACATGGAAAAAACTTCGTGACCTTCTCCAACATTGTCCCCACCACCAAGTGCCTGATTGGGAACTTGTTCAGACCTTTTACTATGGCTTAACTGAGCCTCACCACCAAATGGTGGATTCTTCTTGTGGTGGGACATTTATGTCCAAAAATGAT
The DNA here is from genome assembly GCF_055761805.1 of Camellia sinensis. Lineage (NCBI taxonomy): Eukaryota > Viridiplantae > Streptophyta > Magnoliopsida > Ericales > Theaceae > Camellia > Camellia sinensis. The sequence goes on along the minus strand of NW_028128987.1, from coordinate 22,978,970 downwards.
GTCAAGGCATGACAATTGTTTGAGAACTTAAGTGATAATTCCCTTCACTGTGCCTCCACAGTGCGACAAGTTTGACAACCGGTAGTTGGAGTCCCAAAAAGTAGGGGCATTTATAAGGTAGGGCAAAACCTAAAGTTAGCCTAACAAGTAAAGGCATTGTCCCACAAGGTAGACCAATTATTAGCTTCGGGACATGCCCCTACACAGCAAGATCAGCCTCAATTTCACGAGGCATGTGCTATTTATGCAAGCCTTGCTTATGACTTGAATAAGTGCCTTTCGGCATCATAATTTCCAGAATTAGTCCAAGAGCATGTGAATGCGGCTCAAGGATTCTCCAACCCGGGTGATGACCCATATTCCAATATATACAATTCGGGATGGAGAAATCACCCTAATTTTTCATAGAGACCTCCTTCACAAGGCACTTTTTACAATCCTCCACCACCAAAGTAGAATTTTAATAATTTTGCCAACCAATCTTCCTATCGACCATTACAACCTTACCGATAACCACAACTCCCACCTATTCCTTAAGGCAACTCGGCCTTTGAGACTCAAGTGTTGGATGTTCTCTCAGAACTTAAGGGGTTAGCATCAATAGTTCACTCCTATACTCACTCCATTGCCAATCTAGAGGCCCAATTAGGTCAAATGGCGAACAACATGAATAGGAAGGAGGAGGGAAAATTACCAAGTCAGGCGGTGGCCAACCCTAAGGGCCAATATAGGGGAAGAGGGATCGGATAAGAATGGAAAGCACCATGAACAAGTGCAAGCGGTGATCACTTTGAGAAATGGGAGGGAGTTAGAGCCTTGGCCAATTGCGTCTGATGCAACTAGGGCTAAAAAAGGTGACCACGGTGGTAAACCCAATAAGAGCAAGGGTGAGAGAGAAACACCTAAGGGGGATGACATAGTCCCTAGCACTTCACATGAGCCTAAGGCACCATATGTGCCTAAGGCACCCTTTCCCTAATGCCTTGATACAACATTCCCTTTTAATAAAAAGGCCCATAGAAGTGATAATGGAGGTGTTTAAACAAGTTAAAATCAACCTCTCCCTGTTGGAGGCAATTAAACAAGTACCCTCCTATGCTAAATTTTTGAAGGATCTTTGTACGCAAAAGCATAAATCTAGGACACACGTGTCCCAAAAGGTCATATTTACGGAGTAAGTAAGCTCCATCTTATTGAGTGACACACCCCCTAAGCTTAAAGACCTCGGGTGCCCCAACCATTGCATGCATTATAGGGGAACATTTCATTGATAAGGCCTTGTTAGATTTAGGGGCTAGTGTCAATTTGTTGTCGTACTCTGTGTATGCAGAATTTGAGCTTGGCGAATTGAAGCCCACTACTGTTACTCTCCAGTTGGCTAATCGGTCCCTCAAAGTGCCACGTGGCATAATTGAGGATGTGCTAGTAAAGGTTGATAGGTTTTATTTTCCTATTGACTTTTTGGTTTTAGATATGGAATCGGTAGTCAGCTCTAGAAACAAGTCCTGGTGATCTTAGGTCAACCTTTCTTGGCTATGGCTAATGCCTGTATAAATTGTCGTACCGAGGTTATGGATGTTTCATTTGGAAATATGCAGCTGAAACTCAATTTTTTCCAAGCATCCCAACAACCCCATGAAAGAGAGGAATGTTGATTCGTGGATGTTGTGGATGGGATTATAAAGGAGGCTTTACCCTCCATTCTTGTAGAGGACCATCTAGAGGCTTGTCTAGCTCATTTTGGGTTCAAAGATTTTGATATAGACGGATCAGTTGAGGAGGTGAATGCCTTATTTAATTCTTCTTCTACACTAGATTTTCCTCCATGGAAAGTCCAGTTTGAGTCCCTTCATTCTCTATCTAGGGAGCCTTCCATATCATCCCCAGTCACTCCACCTACACTTGAGTTGAAGCCACTCCCGAGCACACTTAAGTATGCATTTTTAGGGCCAAAGGATACTTTACATGTCATCATTGCATTTGACTTAACTGCAAAGCAGGAAAGTCAATTAATGAGTGTTCTTGTGGCACATCGGAGTGCTATAGGGTGGTCAGTGGCTGATTTGAAAGAGATAAATCCCTCCGTGTGCATGCATCATATACATCTAGAGGATGACGCCTAACCTTCTCGAGAAATGCAACGGAGACTTAATCCCAACATCAAAGAGGTTGTAAAAAAAGAGGTTTTGAAATTGTTAGATGCGGGTGTAGACACCCCATTTTTGACCGTCCTTAAGACTTGGACGTCACCGTTTGAACACCCGGTGATCATCCTTGTTTGTGTTCGTTTGGAGTTCCCGGAGGTCTCGGCTACGCGCCTTGCCTCAGGATCTCCGAACTCGACCGTTTAGTGTCTGGTTTTGCACCAAACACTTGTGTTTTGCCTCAGAGGGGGAGGGAATGCCTTGTGAGGCATCCCCACACATCACCGGCCATGGCCACAGGCCACCGGCTGTGTTTTGTTGCCGTCGGCAATATGTATTGCCGGTCGGCACTATTTGTTGCCGATCGGCACTCATTTTTGTCAAAATGGCAATTTTGAGTAGCCGACCACTGTTCATCTACTTTATGTAGATATTTTGTGCCAGCTGTGATAGCTGGCACCAACTCTGCTTCCCTCCATACACGTGTATGGAGGGATTTCCCTCTAAGCAAGCTTGTTGTGTAAGCTTTGCAAGAGGGACTTCTATAAGAGGAGAGGTCTTCTCCTTGTTCTAGGTTAGAAAGTTTGAAGGCAAAACCAGTGCTTATACATATAGATACACCCTCTCTCTATATTTCCCTCTCTTTCCTCCCTTGTGTGTGTTTCTTGGCCTAAAAGTGTGTTTTTACCTTACTTTTGCACTAATACACACACTATTACACCTTGCTCCGAGATTGAGGGACTTTGAGGGTTGATTCTTGAGTTTTTGGGCTGTTTTTGATCAAAAGAAGAGGGCTGCATTGGCTGTTCTTGAGGTGTGCTTTAAGGGTGAGCACTTTGCTTTAGTTTCCCCAAACTTGTACTAGTCTTTTACCTATCTTGCTTGCTGATTTAATTTTTGTGCATAACATAAAAAAGGATTATATTTTCATGCTTAAGAACTTTCATTAAGGGTCTTTTGTGGTTTGAGTTCAAACTCACCCACTCAGGCCTTATTGGGCCTCTTTTGTTGCCTCCTTGGTAAGGCCTTGTTTGCTTGAGTGTTTTGGTCTTTTCACCACTGAAAACCAGTGGATTTTTAGTGGTGAGAAAGGTGGTTTGAAGTCTTGCATAGGGGAGGGACACCTCTCTCCCTTCATTGTCTTATTTCCTTGCATTTTGGCTTAAAGTGTAACATGCATGCTTGATTGGTTTTGGCTCTTTTTCAGAGGTTTTTGGGTGTTTTTAGGTCATATGTAATCTCTGTTTTTGGTCGGATTTGTGCCCCTTTGCATGCTTAACATACTTGCTTTACATCCCCCTATTTGGCTTAGAAATGCATCTCATGTTTAGGCCATGATTCTTGCATGTGTTGGCTTAGTCCCATGAAGGTGTTGGCATTATTTTACCATGTTTAAGGTCTGTTGGCCATCTATTTCAGTCATGCTTGCCTTATTTGGTGTCCTCTCTTTATGTTTTGGCTTGTAAGCTTTGAGCATTTTGACTTCTAGCATGCGTAGCTATGACCATCCTCATGATTTGGCATCATTTAGGACCATATTTCAGTCCATAAATCAAGTTTATATGTATGCATGTGTGACCTCTTTCATGCCTTGAGGGTGTGCCCTCTTATGCCTAGAAATGAGCTTCGGTGCATACGTCTCTTTGGAGCCACTTTAGCTGCCATGTTAGAAGGTTTTTGAGTCTATTTTTGCTTGCTAAGTTTCTGTTTTGGCTTGTCCAATTCATGCCATGAGTGGTCATGTTGGTGGAAGTGAAGTACCCCCTTTTGTGCCTTAACTTTAGGACCATTGGCTTGCTTGTTGGCATGAGTATTTGTCCACCTTTTTAGGCACTTTTGGCCATTGTTTTAGGGTGGATCAAGGTCTGCCCTTCTATGGTTTAAGGCCCTTTTGCATGCTCGTCTCATGTCCATTGCATAATTGCTTCATTAAGTGTTGTAATATGTTGATCCTATTGCTTAAATTGTCCATGTTTGCATTACATTTGCCTCTTGCATGCCTAGCATTGCATATTTGCCATATTAGTTGCATGGCATTTGGCATGCCTTGCATTTCCGATCTCATGTTGTACCTTTGAGTCATTGTTCCCATAACATGCATTGCATTACTTGGTTTGGGGTGTCAAACCAAGTGTGAGGGTCAAGGAGCATTCATACTATAAGTGATGTAATGTGCCTTGACTCTCGGTCACCGGGGCCCTTGACTTCGGTATGATAGGGTCTTGGTCCTCATTTGTGTGATTGCATGCATTTTTTACATCAAGTGGCAAGCTTGATTTCTTGGGCTATCATGCACCATTGATGGCTCGAGGATCGAGGGCCATGCCTCCCTGAGTTCAATACATGATGGGGAACATGACCATGCTTACATGTGCCTAAAATCCCATGCCATATACTGTCTGTCCTTTGTTGCTGTCAAAATTGTCTTCTGCAGGAAGTTTCTGCCGACCGGCAGAATTCAGTGCCGACCGGCCATTGGTGAATGGCCGATGACTCAATCATCAGCCGATGGAAGTTATACACTGCCGGTGGGAATTTCCCCCTGCCGATGGTATTCTGCAGTGTGCAAGGAACCTGTCCCAGAACTTTGGAATTTTTCAGAGAAGCAAGGCAGTGAAAACAGAGGCAACAATGGTATGGTACGGACTTTTCGGGCAAGACAGGCTCGAGCATGCATCATTCGCGCATCCCGAGGCAGGGGCTGTGGTCACCTTTCTTTACTTTTTGCACTCATTCTGTTAAGTAAATTAGAAATTCTGTAATAATTTATTTGCTTATCATTCGGACTGTAATATTTATTTGTACCCTCTGAGTGAGGGCAATGATGTAATAAGTGTGCGTGAGTGTGTGTATGTCTTCCAACCCCACGTCTTTCTTCCCTTTTATTTACCTGCTTATGACGGTAGACTAGGGCATATTTAAAATTAGCATGCCTTATGCTATGCATGCGTGCATTCATGCATTTGTATTGCATGCATCAGGCTCGGTACATCACGCTAACTGCATTTGTACTTCAATTCCAAATTGAATACGTGCATCAATTGATCGCATTTCACATGCCATGCTTAGGTTAGCCGAGCCTACTTTGATTGCATCCTGTATGTGTTACATTAGGCAATTTGACACGAAATAGGACCATGCATGTTGGCTAACTAGTTTATTGTTTTGGCACGGAGTACGATGTAAGTATTTATGCTTTAGCATCCCGCATGCGTGTGAGTGTTGCCATGACAGTATGCTTGCCATGCGGCTAAATGCTTATGTGATAAACTGTTTGAATGCCTGTGGGTGAAGGTTGGATTGTTTGAGTTGGAAAAACTCGTTGAAATCCGTATTTTTAGCCTACTTGCGAGTAGCAAATTCCAAAACATTTTTCCAAATTAAGCGGATATGCAATGCTTATTTCCAAACTAGGCAATCTAGTCTATACTTGTTTGATGTGCGCATAATATAGTAATTCTAGGCTATAACTGGAATAAGAACACGTAACGTTTTCAAAAACGGATATCACGGTTAGTAGAGGCCGATCTTTGGATCGGGCGAGAGGGGGTGCTCATAGCTGACCTTCCCCAATCGTACCCTAGCTCCCGAGCCGAGACAACTCCGGTGATGACGGACATGTGGCCTTCGGCACCGAGTCAGGGTTTCCTAAATTCCCCCATAAAAAATATTTAGGTGGCGACTCTGTATCTAGCAAAGCAGTCCATGTTTGGCACTTCTTTTCAAAAATCTGTTTCTCAAAACGATTTGTCGGATTTGGACTCTTTGGTTCAAGATTAAGAACCATGACGATTTAAGAGTCCGAGCTGTAGTAACCCCAAATGAACGGAACGGGACTCTCCCTCCCGGGGCGTTCGGGGACGTCTACAGTTTTTGGCGACTCTGCTGGGGATTTAGAGAGCTTTACTCGAACTCGTGATGTCCTGTTTTGATCTCATTTATGTGTCTCTTTGCATTGCATGTGCATTGGTTCGCCTAGGACACCGTGTTTGCCATCTGTCATTCCTGAACGGTTTGCCGGAGGCTTGTCTTGTCAAGACATGACCATAAGGCTGACCAGTTATGGGCTCTGACAGTATGGGAACACAAACCCCGATTTTTCCGGGGCACCCTTTTTTGACCATTCGACCTAGTGCATATTCGGAATCTATAGTGACCATCCCAAACTAGGACAGGTTGCCTACCCGATGCTAAGTTGTTTGAAACTGCTGCGTGCATAGTGGAACCCTAGCCCCCTGACAAAATAGGACAGGGAAACCTTACCCCAACATAGGGGTGTTTTGGCTCTCTTTACTTGCTATGTGCTTTTAGAGTGGTGCTCTACAGAAACGTACATATCAGTTTGCAAGATTGAGTTTTAGACCTGAGGGCATCAGTATCAGTTTATGAGAATCAGTTATCTGCGGGTATCAGGTTCAGTTTTGGGAACAGTGATTTTGGGGAACAGTGATCAGTGTCGAGGAATAGTGTGTTCGGCTCGCCAACTGTGTATTATGGATACCCAACTGTGCGTTGTGTGTGTTTATTTTATGCCGTTATGCTGTCCGTTTGTTAGTTTATTTACTGCTTTATTTATCTTTTTGCTAGGTAGTTTAGCATCATTGCTTCCAACCCGGTAGATATTCCCCAAGCACTCTGGATTAGAGGTCGTCGGCTTCATCGATCTGAGGATCTGGTAGACGGACAACCAGTGTACCACTCTCTACCCCCGGTTACTAGACGGAGAGCAACTAGGCAGAAGACATCAGTTCAACAGTCAGTACAGAGGGCTTTATCCACCCCACCTGTGTACGGTAGGGATCGGGATCCTGTTTCACCCACAGAAAGGGAATATATACCGACAATTCAGTCAGAACAGAACAACATGGCTAGTTTAGAAGAGATGGTGCGCCAACTCCAAGAAAGCATGAAAGTGATGCAGCAGGATGCTGCCCGACAGGCAGAATTCGCCAAACAACAAGCCACAGTTATGAATGAGCAAGCGGAGTTAATCGTAAGATTGCAGCAGCAAACTGGAGCATCTGCTTCACAGCAAGTCCCTCCCCCACTAAGGGTTCCGATACCCGAAGAGACGCCAAATGCCCGGAATGTCCAAGAAGATATAGACATCCCAACGGGGCCGGCTCCACCCCCGATTATGCCTCAACTATCCAAGGCACCCACTCCTATCAATCAGTCGAATTCTCCCTTCGAGTCCGAGGTCGACCCCGTGGCATTAAAAATGCGCAAGCTTGAAAAGCTGTTCAAGAAATCTCAAGGTGTGAAGTCCATTCCGGACATTAGAGACGGATACACTGACGCGGCCGTGACGCTGCCAGATCGGTTTAAGATGCCACAAATTGATCGTTTTGACGGATCCGGGGATCCTATGGTGCACCTGCGACTATTTTCAGACATCCTAAGGCCAATGGGCCTCACTAGACTGCAGAAGCTGTCTTTATTTGGCCGGACCCTGTCGGGTGTAGCGGCCACATGGTATGCCAAATTGGAGGATGGCGTCAAGAGAAGTTGGGACGAGATGGCTGAGGCCTTCATCCTGTAGTACTCATATAATACACAAATCGAGATCACGACCCGGGATCTCGAGACAACGAGGCAAGAACCCATGGAGAGCTTCTCAGAATTTGTAACCAGATGGCAGGCTAAGGCTTCGATGATGACCTTAAGACCCACGGACAAAGACCAGATTTGAATGATTGTGCGCAATCTTCAGCCGAAGCTAATGCAAAAGATGATTGTACTCCCCTTCCCTACCTTTTCTGATCTGCATGAAATGGGGGTGCAGATCGAGGATGCCTTAAAACAAGGCTTGATTGATAATGACCGGGAGCAACCCCGCAGAACTTTTAATCGTAATACTAATGTAGGCCCGAGTGGTGCTACAACTACCAGGACCTCTGAAGTGAGTATGGTCACCACCAACCCTTCCCCGAGAACTATGGCAGCCACACCATTCTCCGATGCGTCCGGAAGCAACCCACAAACAGCCAAATACCCTCCCAAAAACACCAGAACCTTCGCTCCGCTTTATATGCCCCTGTCCAAAGCTTTGGGGGTTTTGATCAGAAAAGGGCATCTGAAGCCCCTAGAGCCGCGGCCCTTACCGGAAAGACTCTCCGCTGCCCACAACCCAGCCAAGTATTGTGCATTTCACCAGCAGCACGGTCACGACACCGACCTATGCTTTCGATTGCGTCATGAGATTCAAGACCTCATTGATAACGGGGTGATTTTACCTCTTGAGAAACCCAATGTTACTACAAATCCTCTCCCCACACATAACCAAGCTCCACCACCCAAAAGAATCAATTTCATCCATACTGGGGTCGTGTCCTACGATCCTAGTGTCTATATCACACCCTCCTACCTGCCTAAGCCGGAGGTTTTCCTTCCTGATTGCACCGATTTGTGCATGATGGACGTCTCCATAACCCAACCCAAGCCAGTGGTGGTGACCATCGAGAGCAGGAGAGAGAAGACTCCAAAGGAGAAGGAGGTTGTCGAGCTAGAGTTCGCGGAGTCTGGGAGTGATGTTGGGAATTCTTATAGTCCGAGTGACTACATTTCACCAATGGGCCAGAATAGACCAGATATGGAATTTCCAGCAGGAGGAGAGCTGTGTGCAATCCAAGGGGACAGTCCAAGACAGGGAACGGATGATTTGACAACTGTGGAAGAGGATCTTGCCAAGTTCCAGTTTTACAGTAACCAAGATCCAGAAGACTCAGTCGTCAACTGGTTCGATTATGAGGAATCGACAGAGGCCACGAGATGGTTGGAGTATCAGCCAGATGTGGTAGGAGAATTTCAGTCAGAACAAGGCCCGGCAGGGGCAGGAATGTTAGTAACAGCCGGGAGGGTCGAAGAACAGAGTACATCACCGGAGAGCGCCGGTGTCAAGAGTTTCGCTCGGGATTGGAGCATTTTGAGTACAGGGATTATTGAACAGTCTACTGCATTGATACAGTCAGAACAGGAAAGATTCGAAGATTCTGAGAGGATCAGGAAGGCAAAAGCCCACGTGGGGGTTGAGACTGCCACAAGTACAGGAATGGAGAATGTTGCGAGCATAGGAATAGAAGGTACTGCAAGTATCGGAACAGTCATGCCAGAACCGGACAGGTGCCTGTCAGCGGCAGATGGCATGTGGTGGGAAGACGATGATCTATGTCTTGCCCACACGGACGAGGATTGGGGGGGTAACCAACCAGATGATACCTGGTATATCGGCGAAGTCGATCACATGACTAGGAGTGGACGATACTTCAAGCCTCCACACCTAGATCAACTGGAGGCATCTGGAAAAGATAAGGAGGCAGAGAAGCAAAAGGAAAAGCAACTCGAGGATGAGGCCGTATTGAGACAATTGAAAAATATACAAGCAGACATCTCCATCTGGGAACTGCTTATGGCTTCTCGAGTACATAGACAGGCTGTCCTTTCAGCCATGGATAAAGCCAAGCTTTCTATAGACACCACGCCCGAACAGCTGGTGGGCCTAGTTTTTTCGGGAGGGACTACCTCGATGTTGACCTTTTCTGACAAAGAACTGCCACCTGAGGGTGCGAACCATAACAAGCCACTCTACATCTCTGTGGAATGCAGAGATAAATGGATACCCGTGGTGCTTGTCGACACGGGGTCCGCCATCAACGTCTGCCCGGCAAGGACAGCCTATGCGATCGGTTTGAAAATCGCGGATTTTGTGCCAACGGCCCAGGTGATTTGGGCATATGACAACACAAGCCGGGAAGTAATGGGAACAGTTAAAATTCAAACAAAGGTTGGGCCGGGACAGCATGAGATAGATTTCCATGTCTTGGAAGTTCCTGCAACTTTCAACCTGCTTTTAGGGCGGCCGTGGTTGCATCAGGTAAAGGCAGTCTCCTCCACCCTACATCAGATGGTGAAATACCCCTATGGGAAGGGAGTAGCCATCGTTTTTGGAAATTCATTGATTCATCCGCCGCCAGAAGTATCTATGCCTGTTCTAGAAATTGAGCACGGTATGAAAGATGTGTTCATATCGGGTTTTACCTTGGCTGAGGCTCGGGTTGTACAGGACATCATGGCTGCTAGTGAAGGGGTATATGTCAGTGCTCAGGCAGTCTATCTCATGAACAAGCTCCAACACATCCCCAGGATGGGATTGGGCAAGAACAGCCGGAAGGGCGTCGCAGCATTGGCCGAAGTGCCACACAACCCTCATACCTTTGGATTGGGTTATCTACCCACCAAAGAGGACTGGATAAGGAAAGGAAAGGAAATGGCCGGAAGAGCCAGAGCAAAGAAGGCTGGGAAGCCTTTCGAGTTGATACATAGGCCCATTCAGGGTACCCTAAACGGACGCTTCGTCCGGGAGGGGGAAGACTTTCCGTTTTGTGGTTTCCCAGAGCCGTGGTTGAACGCGGAGAAGAAACGCGTGCCAGGTTTCGAGATCTTCTTTGACCTGCAGCTACCTGAGAATGAAGTCGTCAAAGGGAAGGCAGATCTATCGGCTGAGGTTGAACACAGTAAGGAAGTGCAGTCTGAGGACGCTGAAAATGAAATAGGGGTAGCGCTGGCATGTCTACTTTCAGATCCTCCGATCGAACAAAAGTGCTTGGGGGATAACTCCTCGGTATGCGTGATCGGGAACGAAACGGCTGCGAGCCTACCGGCAACTATTTTGGATGCATCCATCGCACCCTCTCTCGTCTGGCAATATGAAGAAGGATTTTTGTCCAGCAGCACCGGGTCAGGTAGTGAGCCGGAATCTGATTCCACCGAGTCCTGTGAGTCGGAATCAGGTTCCAGCTCGATTGAGTCTGAGTCCGGTATTCCTGGGGGTGATAACCCGGATGCCACAGTCCTGTTTAGGTCGTCATTTTCTTTCTCTTTTGAGTCTGTCGTAACAGAAGAATCGGACGGCTTGGAAGTATCTAATTAGAACGATGTGGATGTGGTTTCTGAGTATTTTTCTGTGCCTTTGATTTATTGCTTAAATCAGGATTTTCAAAATTTTGATGAAAACGACGAGGAAGAAATTCCTCCGGTTTTGCAACGGTTAATTGATCAAGAGCAGGAAAGATTTGTTAAACCCTTAATGGATGAAATCACTACCGTGAATGTTGGTACTGAGGAGGACCCGCGGCTGGTCCAGATCGAGTCCACGTTGTCTTCGGAGGAACGCGAGCGCTTAGTCGCTTTATTAAAAGATTTCAAAGATGTTTTCGCGTGGTCCTACGAAGACATGCCTGGAATCGATCCTGAGATTGTACAGCACTGGAACCCTCTTGATCCCGAGGCCCGACTTGTCAAGCAGAAACTCAGAAGGATCCGTCCTGATTGGGCCATTAAGATCAAGGAAGAGGTCACCAAGCAAATCGATGCAGGCTTCCTGCTGGTATCCGAATACCCGACTTGGTTGGCCAACATTGTTCCGGTGCCGAAGAAGGATGTCATAATTCGGGTATGTGTAGACTTCAGAGATTTGAACAGGGCCAGTCCGAAGGACGACTTTCCCTTGCCGCACATTGATGAATTGGTAGATTTCACGGCAGGACACGCCTTGCTTTCGTTTATGGATGGCTTCTCAGGCTATAATCAGATAGTAATGGCACCCGAAGACCGGGAGAAGACTGCATTCACTACCCCGTGGGGTACATATTGCTACAGAGTGATGCCATTTGGGTTGAAGAACGCTGGAGCTACTTATCAACGGGCAGCAACCACGATATTGCATGATATGATCCATAAACAGGTCGAGGTGTACGTGGACGACATGATTGTCAAGTCCAAAAAAAAGAGAGGGCCACTACACCACCTTACAAAAGTTCTTTCAAAGGATCAGAGAGTTTCGGCTGCGGTTGAATCCCCAGAAGTGTACATTCGGTGTTACAGCGGGGAAAATGTTAGGGTTTCTGATTACACAAAGGGGCATCGAAGTCGACCCTTCCAAAATCAAGGCCATCCTGGAAATGCCACCACCAATGAATGAAAAGGAGGTGCGAGGCTTTCTAGGTAAAGTGCAATTCATAAGACGGTTTATCTCAAAATTAACCTTGACTTGTGAACCACTTTTTGGTCTTCTGAAGAAAGGAAAGAAGTTCCAATGGGACGGCCGATGTCAAGCAGCTTTTGAACAGATCAAAGAATATTTACAGAACCCGCCCGTGTTGTCACCACTAGAGCCAGGGAGACCGTTGATATTGTACCTTTCAGTAACTGAAACCACCATGGGCTGCATGTTTGCACAAGAGTCAGAGGACAAAGTGGAAAGGGCCATCTACTATCTGAGCAAGAAGATGCTTGATTATGAGACCCGCTACACTCCGCTGGAGAAGGCTTGCTTGGCCTTGGTATGGGCTACCAGGAAGCTGCGGCACTACTTGTTAGCTCACTCTGTAATGTTGGTTTCACGCTTGGATCCCATCAAATATCTCTTCGAGAAACCGGCACTTACGGGTAGGCTAGCTCGTTGGCTGCTTTTGCTCTCTGAATTTGATCTGAAGTATGTAACACGCAAGTCAGTAAAAGGAAGAGCAGTAGCGGAGTTCCTTGCCGACCACCCGGTTGAAGGGGATGAAGCGGCTGAGTACTTGTTCCCAGATGAAGCCATTCTGCACATCGAAGATGAAACTTGGACGATGTACTTTGACGGAGCGTCGAACCAATACGGGTATGGGATAGGAGTGTTGCTGATAGCGCCGGACGATTCCCGTATCCCTTTAGCATTCAAACTCCGATTCAAAGTCTCGAACAATGAAGCAGAATATGAGGCATGTATTGCTGGCCTAGAAGCAGCCCTAGAACTAGGGGCAAGATGGTTGGACGTTATTGGGGACTCGAACCTTGTTGTATCTCAAGCAAAAGGAGACTGGAAAGTCAAAGAGGAAAGGATGATAATTTACCACCAAACCTTGGATTTGTTAATTCCTCGATTTGAGAAGCTAAATTTCACCCACCTGGTAAGAGAGAACAACAGGTTCGCAGATTCACTAGCAACTCTATCTTCCATGATAGACATCCCGTCTGGAGTCCGGATGCGTCCAGTCATTATTAACCAGAAGTTTGCGCCAGCGTACGAGTCAATTTCCGCCATAGATGAGGTTCAGGACGACAACCCCTGGTATTACGACATTTGGAACTTCTTGGAAAAGGAGGCGTATCCGCCAGGGGCAAATGCCAAGGATAAAAGGGCAATCAGAAGAATGGCTGTTCAGTTCATCATCTGCGGGGGTAAGCTGTATAAGAGAGGTCATCTGGGAATGCATAAGCTCTGTGTAGAAGCTGAGGAATCGAAGCGCCTGATGGAGGCCATCCATGGAGGAGACTGCGGTGCACACATGAATGGAGTAATGCTAGCCAGAAAGATCCTCAGACAGGGCTACTACTGGTCTACCATGGAAGAGGATTGTATCGGCTTTGTTTGGCGATGCCACAAATGCCAGATCCATGCAAACCGCATGAACATCCCGCCGTCAAAGCTGTACAACATGACGTCCCCATGGCCGTTTTCAGTTTGGGGAATCAATGTGATCGGAGCTGTTACCCCGAAGGGATCGAATGGGCATGAGTTTATCCTGGTAGCGATAGATTACTTTACGAAGTGGGTCGAGGCCCAATCTTATGCGGTGTTGAAGGCGTCGCACGTCGCAAAGTTCATCAGAAACAACATCATCTGTCGCTACGGGGTTCCAAACAACATTATTTCGGATAACGGTTCCCACTTCAAGAAGGAAGTGATTGACTTGTTGGAGAAATATAACGTGGCTTTTCATAAGTCATCCACATACTGGCCGCAAACCAACGGAGCAGTTGAGGCCGCCAACAAGAACATCAAGCATATACTGCGGAAGATGGTGGAAACCTACCGGGATTGGCCAAATATGTTGCCGTTTGCTCTGTGGGGCTACAGGACTTCAATTAGAACTTCTACTGGAGCGACTCCGTTTTCATTAGTTTATGGAATGGAGGCCGTTCTACCTATCGAAATTGAGGTTCCGTCCTTACGGGTATTGGCTGAGTGTCAAATAGCCGAAGCAGATTGGCAGCAGAGCAGGTTTGAGGAACTCATGCTCTTTGACGAGAGAAGACTGAAAGCACTGTACCACGTTCAAAGCTATTAGCGCAGAATTGCCCAGGCTTTCAACAAGAAGGTTAAGTCCAGGAATCTAAAGGAAGGGGATTTGGTTCTCAAGGACAACCGAGCTCCCATCCACGACCCAAGGGGCAAGTTCAGACCCAATTGGACCGGTCCCTACATCATCAAAGCTATCTGGTCAGGTGGAGCTGTGGTTTTGATGGACCTAGATGGCCTGGAATTTTCCCAACCGATCAACATGGACAAGTTGAAGAAATATTACCCTTGAGAGGCTCGCTAGGCCGAAAACCCGAAAGGGCGACCTAGGCAAAAGTTAGAGCACAAAAATTAGAAAAATATAAAAACTGAGCTCGCAAGGCTGAAAACCCGCAAAGGGCGGCTTTGGCAAAAGTTAGAGTGCAAAAGGAGAGTGAAAATACTCGAGCGAACCTAAGCCTAAACTACGTAAGGCTTGATTCCCATCTATGGGATACGTAGGCAACTTCATCTTGAAGTTCAGCCATAACACTTCCCCGATCAACTTTGTCCATTTGATCATCTCGGCCATCTTTGTCTATTCAGCATTCAAGGGTTCGGTTATGATCTCCGGCGCAGTTCTCCTCAGACTAGGGGCAACTTTCTGTTGCTATGTAGTGCTGCGGTGCTCTTCAGACTAGGGGCAACTTTCCAGTTGCAGGGATCTGGGATTGTGCGTCTCAGTGACAGATCTCAGGCGTGTCCAGTTCTGATCCACATCGAAAATGATTTTGAGAAGTTTTAATAAAAGCTGACTTTGTTCAAATAATCTTTTTACAACTCTGACCATTTTTGGACTAAAGTGGAAAATTTTCAGTACCACAATCTTCAATTTCATTGATTTCAAAAAACAGAGTTCTCCTGCTCTTGCATACAATCGAAGTTGCTTTTCATTACAATCATAAAGAAAACTTGAAAGTACTAATAAAGCAATAAATCTGGGGCATAGTCAAGTCAGGTGCTCCTTCGCCCCCTCCCAGAGCTGGTCGAAGCCTCCGATGCCAAAATAGGCCCAACCTGTGCCTCCTCATTGAGCCAATCCACGCACTCGTCAGACAAGGTGCAACTGAAAGTAAGGGCGGGGGCCAGGAGTTCTATCATCCTCCACGCGGTGGCCTGCCAAGCAAGTTGTGCGCCTCGGGCTGGGAATGCAGCAGGATACTCTATCCCCTCTGGCGGGCAAGTCTGATCATGGCCAAATTGGCGTCGAATCCGGAATGGGAAGTAGAATACACAGTGAGTGAGACCAACCAATTGAATCCCAGTCTGCCGGGGCATATTGTAACTCATTGTCGGAAGGCTCAGCCAAGGGCACCGCCAAGCAATACGGTCTGCAGACAAGCAGCACATCCAAGCGAACCACCATCCCTCATCCAGGGCATTGACTAGACGGTGCCGAAAGAAGTAGCCACGAGCTGAATATGCTGGGCAAGAGTCCACAACCTGCAGTTTGTCCATCAACCATACCTGGGGAGGGATGAAAAATGAGAGAGTAAAAAATAGAGAGATGTACGAGGAGAGAAAAGTGAGAATAGGGTTTTGTGAGAAAAGACCGAGCTTGAGGGCCGAGTGATGTGAGCAATGTATAATGTGAAATTGGATG
This sequence comes from Camellia sinensis, assembly GCF_055761805.1. Taxonomy (NCBI): domain Eukaryota; kingdom Viridiplantae; phylum Streptophyta; class Magnoliopsida; order Ericales; family Theaceae; genus Camellia; species Camellia sinensis. The sequence continues at coordinate 22,963,123 of NW_028128987.1, read as the reverse complement.
GGAAACATTACCTGTAGTAGTAGTGGACTCCCTGCTAATCTGGTTGTCTCATGACGATAAAAGGCGTCTAAGCCCATTAACGTCTCAGCCAGAGTCATGACAATGCAGCTGTTGCCCTCCTTCAAGCCTTGGGCAACCTCAATCAGCCGAACACTAGACCCTCCAGAGCCTGAGACGAATAGAAAATGGGATAGCATGCACAAACAGAGGGCATGTCGCCGGAAGCCTTGCCAATGGTGGTTGTTGCGATCACCAGCATCAGAAAACCGATCGATCAAACTCGGAATGTCCAGCATCCCGTCACAAATCAGAGACCGAGCGTCACGCATGCTGAGTCCACACATTCGCCCTAAGGATTGGGCATGGCCAAAATTAAGTTGGGGCAGTAGCTCCTCGTCGCGCTCGGACTCCATTAAGGCTCGAAAATCTTCAAAGGTAGGACATATCTCTTGCCCAGCGAAGCTAAAGACATGCGTCACCGGATTCCAAAACCTTGCCGCGGCATGGAGAAATGGGAGGTGCAACGGGGTACGACCCAGAGTGAATAGTGCATTTATGCCGAAACCCCGGAAATTCAACTTTTCCGAGCCATCCAAGCTAGCAATCCAAGCTGTGAGATTTTGAGCAAGAAACTTTTCCATTAGAGCAAATCAGTGTGGAATTGAGAAAAACTACGAAGCTGGGATCTTTTGTAGGAGATAAGGTTGGTTGGAGGACAAGTGTCAACATTCTAGTGATTCCCTCATTCATAGCCGGCCGGCCAAATATTCTGCCGACCGGCCATTACCTTTTGCCGACCGAACAAATTTCTGGCCGATGGCCATTCCTTGTGGCCGATGGCCCCTACCCATGGCTGATGGGCTTCCTCCTGGTTCCCTGAGTTGTTTATGCTAGGGGTTGGGGAACTCTACCACCTCCAATCTCCCCTCGGTGATCGATTTTTGGGAAGTCACACCTGTCTGCTTATCAGGTTATTGTACATTTGCTTATCGAGTTGTATTTCACTCTCTTTGAGTTTTTGATTTGTTTATCGAGTTGTACTCACACTTGTTTGGTTATATCATGCCTTTGTTTTGCTTATAGAGTTGTAAGTCGGTTCGCTACCTGATTATTACGATGCGAATACTCGGTGTTCAAAATAAGTTCAATTTCGTTCACATTGTGGTGTGATACCTTGCGATGCGATGCATAGAAAGTTTACAAATGCAACATCTTTTGAACAAAATGGTTGTTTCATTCCTGTCACGTGTTTTGCGAAATGTGTAATTTTGAGAAAGAATAAAACCTGCCCGAGGCAGTGCAATGTGCTTAAACTACTTGTAAAAAGGAAAGTAAAACATAGAATGACAGGGTAGCAAAGTGTCAGAATGGATACCTGCAAAACTCCCCTTGCGGTCAACGCACCTTCCATGCCTTTGTTCGGGTCAACCACATGGTTTGGCACCTTTGAAACGTGGATCTTCGAGTTGACCTCAGGCCACAACTTCTGCGAGTGATGCTCGATATGTACGAAGAATGTCCCTTCCCGTATCCTTTTCATGTCTTGAGGATTCCCACAAATCGCTTCAACTACGCTGTGTTACAGTATTTTACCCCCTCCCTTGCATTATGAATGATATGTTCTCACTCACATGTGTTCAAGTTTCTCTTTATACACTTTACTTGCGTAGACCGCATGTTAATTACATTACCTGCGTAGACCGCATGTTTGTAATCAATTTCATTACCTGCATAGACCGCATGTTAATTACATTACCTGCGCAGGCCGCATGTTTGTAATCAATTTCATTACTTGCGTAGACCGCATGTTAATTACATTACCTGTGTAGACCGCATGTTTGTAATCAATTTCATTACCTGCGTAGACCGCATGTTAATTACATTACCTGCTTAGACCGCATGTTTGTAATCAATTTCATTACTTGCCTAGACCGCATGTTTGTAATCAATTTCATTACCTGCATAGACCGCATGTTAATTACATTACCTACGTAGACCGCATGTTTGTAATCAATTTCATTACTTGCGTAGACCGCATGTTAATTACATTACCTGCGTAGACCGCATGTTTGTAATCAATTTCATTACTTGCGTAGACTGCATGTTAATTACATTACCTGCGTAGACCGCATGTTTGTAATCCATTTCATTGCTTGCGTAGACCGCATGTTTGTTCAAATTTCATTACTTGCGTAGACCGCCTGTTTGTTCGATTACATTACTTGCGTAGATCACACGTTTTGCCTGCGTAGACCGCATGTTCATAATCATTTCATTACTTGCGTAGATCGCATGTTTCGCTTGCGTAGACCACATATTTGTTCAAAAATTCATTACTTGCGTAGACCGTATGTATTGCTTGCGTAGACCGCATGTTGGTTCAAATTTCATTGCTTGCGTAGACTGCATGCTTACGATCAAATTCATTGCCTGCGTAGACCGCATGCTCCACTTACACATCTGTACCTTCACAACATTGTTATGCTCCCCACTTGCTTTGCGTTGTCACGCATTCCGAGTACATTATTATGCATGTTGCTAACGATATTGTACCAGTTAAGTTTGTTTTCTTTGCAGGCACGATATTGTATGTACGGTTCATTTAAGGCTGGTGCAACTAGACGAGCCGCACAGGTATTGTATCCTCCGAGTGAGACGTATTGAGAATTACATAATTTTCTTACATCCCTTCTGCATTGTAGTGTAGTTCGATATATGCTAGCTTAAAATTGTCGCATGTATGCTTCATTACAGCTTTCTTCGCATGATCATAAGTTATGCTCGGCTTCGTGCATTGTCTTACATTTTGCCCCTGCCTTCGGGCGCATACCTTGTCTGTCTTGCATGTTTGTCTAAGTCTTCAGCCTTGTCAAAAATGCGTCATCTCTGGGCTTTGACATTCACTCCCGTCATTGTTATGACTTTCGAGTTCTGTCAAAGAGGGGCAACTGTAGACACCCCATTTTTGATCGTCCTTAAGACTTGGACGTCATCGTTTGAACACCCGGTGATCATCCTTGTTTGTGTTCGTTTGGAGTTCCCGGAGGTCTCGGCTACGCGTCTTGCCTCAAGATCTCCGAACTCGACCGTTTAGTGTCTGGTTTTGCACCAAACACTTGTGTTTTGCCTCGGAGGGGGAGGGAATGCCTTGTGAGGCATCCCCACACATCACCGGCCATGGCCACAGGCCACCGGCTGTGTTTTGTTGCCGTCGGCAATATGTATTGCCAGTCGGCACTCATTTTTGTCAAAATGGCAATTTTGAGTAGCCGACCACTGTTCATCTACTTTATGTAGATATTTTGTGCCAGCTGTGATAGCTGGCACCAACTCTGCTTCCCTCCATACACGTGTATGGAGGGATTTCCCTCTAAGCAAGCTTGTTGTGTAAGCTTTGCAAGAGGGACTTCTATAAGAGGAGAGGTCTTCTCCTTGTTCTAGGTTAGAAAGTTTGAAGGCAAAACCAGTGCTTATACATATAGATACACCCTCTCTCTATATTTCCCTCTCTCTCCTCCCTTGTGTGTGTTTCTTGGCCTAAAAGTGTGTTTTTACCTTACTTTTGCACTAATACACACACTATTACACCTTGCTCCGAGATTGAGGGACTTTGAGGGTTGATTCTTGAGTTTTTGGGCTGTTTTTTATCAAAAGAAGAGGGCTGTATTGGCTGTTCTTGAGGTGTGCTTCAAGGGTGAGCACTTTGCTTTAGTTTCCCCAAACTTGTACTAGTCTTTTACCTATCTTGCTTGCTGATTTAGTTTTTGTGCATAACATAAAAAAGGCTTATATTTTCATGCTTAAGAACTTTCATTAAGGGTCTTTTGTGGTTTGAGTTCAAACTCACCCTCTCAGGCCTTATTTGGCCTCTTTTGTTGCCTCCTTGGTAAGGCCTTGTTTGCTTGAGTGTTTTGGTCTTTTCACCACTGAAAACCAGTAGATTTTTAGTGGCGAGAAAGGTGGTTTGAAGTCTTGCATAGGGGAGGGACACCTCTCTCCCTTCATTGTCTTATTTTCTTGCATTTTGGCTTAAAGTGTAACATGCATGCTTGATTGGTTTTGGCTCTTTTTCAGAGGTTTTTGGGTGTTTTTAGATCATATGTAATCTCTGTTTTTGGTCGGATTTGTGCCCCTTTGCATGCTTAACATACTTGCTTTACATCCCCCTATTTGGCTTAGAAATGCATCTCATGTTTAGGCCATGATTCTTGCATGTGTTGGCTTAGTCCCATGAAGGTGTTGGCATTATTTTACCATGTTTAAGGTCTGTTGGCCATCTATTTCAGTCAAGCTTGCCTTATTTGGTGTCCTCTCTTTATGTTTTGGCTTGTAAGCTTTGAGCATTTTGACTTCTAGCATGCGTAGCTATGACCATCCTCATGATTTGGCATCATTTAGGACCATATTTAAGTCCATAAATCAAGCTTATATGTGTGCATGTGTGACCTCTTTCATGCCTTGAGGGTGTGCCCTCTTATGCCTAGAAATGAGCTTCGGTGCATACGTCTCTTTGGAGCCACTTTAGCTGCCATGTTAGTAGGTTTTGGAGTCTATTTTTGCTTGCTAAGTTTCTGTTTTGGCTTGTCCAATTCATGCCATGAGTGGTCATGTTGGTGGAAGTGAAGTACCCCCTTTTGTGCCTTAACTTTAGGACCATTGGCTTGCTTGTTGGCATGAGTATTTGTCTACCTTTTTAGGCACTTTTGGCCACTGTTTTGGGGTGGATCAAGGTCTGCCCTTCTATGGTTTAAGGCCCTTTTGCATGCTCGTCTCATGTCCATTGCATAATTGCTTCATTAAGTGTTGTAATATGTTGATCCTATTGCTTAAATTGTCCATGTTTGCATTACATTTGCCTCTTGCATGCCTAGCATTGTATATTTGCCATATTAGTTGCATGGCATTTGGCATGCCTTGCATTTCCGATCTCATGTTGTACCTTTGAGTCATTGTTCCCATAACATGCATTGCATTACTTGGTTTGGGGTGTCAAACCAAGTGTGAAGGTCAAGGAGCATTCATACTATAAGTGATGTAATGTGCCTTGACTCTCGGTCACCGGGGCCCTTGACTTCGGTATGATAGGGTCTTGGTCCTCATTTGTGTGATTGCATGCATTTTTTACATCAAGTGGCAAGCTTGATTTCTTGGGCTATCATGCACCATTGATGGCTCGAGGATCGAGGGCCATGCCTCCCTGAGTTCAACACATGATGGGGAACATGACCATGATTACATGTGCCTGAAATCCCATGCCATATGCTGTCTGTCCTCTGTTGCTGTCAAAACTGTCTTCTGCAGGAAGTTTCTGCCGACCGGCAGAATTCAGTGCCGACCGGCCATTGGTGAATGGCCGATGACTCAATCATCAGCCGATGGAAGTTATACACTGCCGGTGGGAATTTCCCCCTGCCGATGGTATTCTGCAGTGTGCAAGGAACCTGTCCCAGAACTTTGGAATTTTTCAGAGAAGCAAGGCAGTGAAAACAGAGGCAACAATGGTATGGTACGGACTTTCCGGGCGAGACAGGTTCGAGCATGCATCATTCGCGCATCCCGAGGCGGGGGCTGTGGTCACCTTTCTTTACTTTTTGCACTAATTCTGTTAAGTAAATTAGAAATTCTGTAATAATTTATTTGCTTATCATTCGGACTGTAATATTTATTTGTACCCTCTGAGTGAGGGCAATGATGTAATAAGTGTGCGTGAGTGTGTGTATGTCTTCCAACCCCACGTCTTTCTTCCCTTTTATTTACCTGCTTATGATGGTAGACTAGGGCATATTTAAAATTAGCATGCCTTATGCTATGCATGCGTGCATTCATGCATTTGTATTGCATGCATCAGGCTCGGTACATCACGCTAACTGCATTTGTACTTCAATTCCAAATTGAATACGTGCATCAATTGATCGCATTTCACATGCCATGCTTAGGTTAGCCGAGCCTACTTTGATTGCATCCTGTATGTGTTACATTAGGCAATTTGACACGAAATAGGACCATGCATGTTGGCTAACTAGTTTATTGTTTTGGCACGGAGTACGATGTAAGTATTTATGCTTTAGCATCCCGCATGCGTGTGAGTATTGCCATGACAGTATGCTTGCCATGCGGCTAAATGCTTATGTGATAAATTGTTTGAATGCCTGTGGGTGAAGGTTGGATTGTTTGAGTTGGAAAAACTCATTGAAATCCGTATTTTTAGCCTACTTGCGAGTAGCAAATTCCAAAACATTTTTCGAAAATAAGCGGATATGCAATGCTTATTTCCAAATTAGGCAATCTAGTCTATACTTGTTTGCTGTGCGCATAATATAGTAATTCTAGGCTATAACTGGAATAAGAACACATAACGTTTTCAAAAATGGATATCACGGTTAGTAGAGGCCGATCTTCGGATCGGGCGAGAGGGGGTGCTCATAGCTGACCTTCCCCAATCGTACCCTAGCTCCCGAGCCGAGACAACTCCGATGATGACGGACATGTGGCCTTCGGCACCGAGTCAGGGTTTCCTAAATTCCCCCATAAAAAATATTTAGGTGGCGACTCTATATCTGGCAAAGCAGTCCATGTTTGGCACTTCTTTTCAAAAATTTGTTTCTCAAAACGATTTATCGGATTTGGACTCTTTGGTTCAAGATTAAGAACCGTGACGATTTAAAAGTCCGAGCTGTAGTAACCCCAAATGAACGGAACGGGACTCACCCTCCCGGGGTGTTCGGGGACGTCTACAGCGGGTATTATGTACCCCATCCCGCAAGTAAATGAGTCCCACACAAGTGGTGTCTAAGAAATCGGGCATCATTATTGTAGAGAATGAACAAGGAGAGTTGGTCCCCACACAAACCACTACTAGGTGGCGAGTGTGTATTGATTATAGGAGATTGAATTCCATAACTAGGAAAAACCATTTTCCTTTGCCATTTATTGATCAAATTCTTCAAAGGTTGGTAGGGCAGGGTTTTTATTGTTTTCTTGACGGCTACTCGGGGTATAATCAAGTCCCGGTGTACCCTGCTGACCAAGAAAAGACCATGTTCACTTGCTCTTTTAGCACTTTTGTTTATAGGCGCATGCTCTTTGGGCTATGTAATACACCGACGACTTTTCAACGGTGTATGATGGCTCTTTTCTCCGATTGGTGAAGAAATTTCTTGAGGTTTTCGTGGATGATTTTTCAGTGTTTGGACTGCCTTATGAGGAATGCCTTAGAAATTTGACTAGAGTGTTCAAACGATGTACCGAGGCAAACTTGATTTTGAGTTAGGAGAAGAGCCATTTTATGGTTTGTGAGGGTATAGTGTTGGGACACATTGTGTCCCCTCGAGGTATAGAAGTTTACAAAGCTAAAGTTGACCTCATTGCAGGCCTTTCTCCACCCACTTCTTAGGACATGCAATTTTTTACCGTTGGTTCATCAAAGACTTTAGTAAAATATCTCGTCCTTTGTGTAGTTTACTTGCTAAGGAAGCATGTTTTATCTTGGATGAGGTATGTTTGAAAGCCTTTGAAACACTGAGAGTGACCCTTACTACCGCCCCAATCATGAAATCACCAGATTGGTTGCTTCCCGTTGAAATCATGTGTGATGCCTCAGATTATGCTATCGGGGCTATGTTAGGCCAAAGGGTCAATAGGGCACCATATGCTATATACTATGCTAGTCGCACTCTCTTGGATGCATAATTGAATTACACTACCACTGAGAAAGAGTTGCTAGCTGTGGTCTTTGCCTTAGATAAATTCCAGCCCTATCTCCTAGGCTCCAAAGTCATAGTCTTCACTGATCATGCCGCTTTGCGGTATTTACTATCAAAGAAAGACACCAAACCTAGGTTGATTAGATGAATTTTGTTGCTTCGAGAATTTGACCTAGAGATCCGAGATAAGAAAGGATCTGAGAATGTGGTGGCGGATCACCTTTGCCGAGTCCTTGTTGAGTAACTAGTGACCCTTTAACTATGCATGATTCGTTCTTGGACGAACAACTTCTTGTGGTGTCACGAGCGAGCCCCCCATGGTTTGCACATATTGTGAATTACTTGGCCATTGGACAACTTCCTAAAAATTGTTCTAAGCAAGACAAAGACCGATTCTTTTCGCAGGTCAAGTATTGTTTTTGGGAGGATCCGAAGTTGTTTAAATATTGCTTCGACCAAGTGATCTGATAGTGTGTGCTAGAGAGTGAGGTGCATAGCATTCTTACATTTTGTCATTCTTCTACATGTGGCAGTCATTTTAGTGGGCATAAAACGGCCGCCACGATTTTACAAAACGGGTTTTATTGGCTCACCATTTTTAAAGATGCCCATCAATTTTGTAGAACTTATTTGCACTGTCAGCAAATGGGTTCGATATCTCGTCGTGATATAATGCCAATGTTCCCTATTCTTGTGGTAGAGATCTTTGATGTTTGGGGGATTGATTTTATGGGCCCTTTCCAAATGTCATTCGGGTTTGAGTATATTCTCTTAGCAGTGGATTATGTTTCTAAGTGGGTGGAGGCAATAGCTACCCGAAACAAATAATGATAAAGTAGTAATCAAATTCTTGCATGAAAACATCTTTAGTCGTTTTAGGTTTCCTAGAGCCATAATAAGTGATCAGGGTACGCATTTTTGTAACCGGTTCTTTGAGTCAGTAGTTAAGAAATACTCTATCACTCATAAAGTTGGCACTCCAAACCATCCTCAAACCAGTGGCCAAGTGGAAGTCTCTAATAGGGAGGTGAAGCACATAATAGAGAAAACGGTGAGGCCAGATAGGAAAGATTGGTCAAAACGTTTGATTGATGCATTATAGGCCTACTGCACTGCTTATAAGATACCCATTGGGATGTCACCATATAGGACAGTGTTTGGCAACGCTTGCTACCTATCGGTTGAACTTGAGCACCGAGCGTTGTGGGCCATAAAGAAGTTTAACTTCGATATGGCTGCGGCTAGGCTCAGCCGGAAATTGCAACTCAATGAGTTGGAGTAAATTCGAAATGATGTATATGAGAGTTCAAAAATTTTTAAAGCTTGAACTAAGGAATTCCATGACAAGCACATTAATAGAAAATCCTTTGAATTCGGCCAAAAAGTATGGCTTTTTAACTCAAAATTGAGACTTTTTCCGAGTAAGCTTAGATCAAGATGGGATGGTCCCTTTGTGGTTGTAGAGGCATTTATTCATGGTGCCGTTGAGGTGCAAGATCCAAAGAATGGCCACACTTTTAAAGTGAATGGCCAAAGACTGAAGCCGTATATGGAGGGGATTAGAAATGGGGATATGATTGAATCCATTGCTTTGATAGACCCTTTTTACTTTGATTGAGAGATTGATGTCTTGTTCTCTTTTTTTCCCTTTCTATTCTATTCTATTTTTCTTTATTCTTGCTATGCTTTATTTGACGTCTAGGAGACTTTAAATCCTTTAAAGATGTAATTCCTTTGGTGTTAGTTGTGCTCAAACGACATCTAACGGTCTGGTATAGCCACCTAACTGTTTGTAATGAGTTCCTAGGAGACCAACTGAGACGGTGGAAACTAGAGTTTGAATGGCAAAGCCTAGAACACAAAGGTTTGGAATTTCTGAGACTAAAGTCTGGTTTAAATATCCAGGGGTGTGGAGATTGCTTCAAAATCACCCCGTCTTGAACTCTGTATGGTAGCCCCATAGGTCGACTTAGCTTTATGTGACTCAATTCTGGATATTGAATCAACCTAGTCTGTTACCTTGTTGGAGAATAGGGAAAGTTACAAACATTGTTAGGGAGAAAAGTAGTACTCGTGGTTTTTGCGTGAAGATTATACCTTTGTTGAGCATTTAGATATTTGCAAAATGTTATTTTTATTTCAGATGTGCATTAAAGGTAAAAATGGTTTCAATTTTTATATGGGTTTTAATTAGGTTTGTAAAAGAAATTAAAAATAATAATAATAATATTAAGCAGACCGCACGTGCGGCCTAAATGGGCGCACGAGCAGAGAGTCCATGCTTGGGCGCTCGAGCGGAGGGCCAAGCCGCACGAGCAGCCCAAGCCCCAGAGCACACAACGTAACCGCCGGACAAGCAGCCCAATTTCACTGTTGGAGCAGCCCAAAAATCAGCGCTTATGCAGCCCAAATAGGCGCACGAGCGGCCCAACAAAACAGCAACAACAAAAAAAACGGCACGCACGAGTGGAGGCCTGGGCCGCTCGTGCGGCCCAGGCCCAAATGGCTATTGCTTGAATGCCGCTGGAGCGGCCCGATTCTTCGGCACAAGCGGCTCATAATTCAGCACTCATGCGGCCCAAATGGGTGCACAAGCGTTCAAAAAAAAAAAAAATCCTGCAAATTTTATTTATTTATATTTCCTTATTTTATTTTGTTTTATTTTCTTTAAAACAAAAAAAAAAAAGATTTCTTTAAGAAAACCCTAACCCACCTTTGACCAACACCACTTCCCAGCACACTCTCTCTACCTCTCATCATCTTCTTCTCTCTCTCTCTCTCTCTCTCTCTCTCTCTCTCTCAACCCCACAAACCCACAAACTCATCAAACCCCACCATCACCAACTTCTACTTCCTTCTTCCTTCAACTTTCACTCACCACCACCTTCCCACCGAAGCATCACCATCTTTTCCGACCAGTGACCTTCCGGCGGATCTACATCTTCTTCTTCCTTTCTTTTCTTCCTACTTTTTTTTTTGAGGTAATCACCCTCTTTTTGTTTAGATTTCTTAGTTTTCCATTGGAATATTAGTGCATTGGTAGTTTAATGGTGATTTTTGAGCTTTGTTCATTATCATTCATCATCTTCATCCTTACATATAAAAAAAAAAAAAAAAAAAATTGATCCTGTAACCAAGCAACAAACCACCACACGCGCGACCAAGAAAAAAAAAGAAAAAAGGGACCAATAATAATAATAATAATAATTTAACTTGTAGCCTATTTTTGTATAATGTAGTTGTTTAATTAGTGGTTCTTGTTAGTTTCTATAGCGATTCCGGGTTTTACCCCTTATTGTACAGTGATCCGGACTTGGTTCCGTGGATGTTAGCAGTTATTTATATCTTGTTTACATCCTTTCGTACTTTGTGTTTGAGTTATAGGATGTGTTGGGCGTGTTCTGGACAGGTAGGTTGAGTTTTGGTCTCAAGTGTAGTTGCCTAGGTTTTCGGTGTTACTCTCGAGCGGATCATTCTGCGCTCGAGCGCAGTTTGGTTTTTGGTTGTCCGCTCGAGCGGGCCTTCTTGCGCTCGAGCGTGGTTTACACACTCCCAGTATCTTGTGTCTCTGCAAAACTTCTGTAGGTGTGTTTTTCACGCTCGAGCGGGTAGCGCTCGAGCGGGTGTTTTGGCGCTCAAGCGTGTAGTGCTTTGTCTGTGAAAGTTCTGGGAGGGGGAAATCTACGCTCGAGCGGACTGGTTTTCACGCTCGAGCGGATGTATATCATTCTTGTGTCTTGGCGCTCGAGCGGGCCTTCTTGAGCTCGAGCGTGTCCAGATTTTTGTGCTTGACGCTCGAGCATTCTATTCTCCGCTCGAGCGGGTCATACGTATATGAGTCATCCGCTGGGTAATTTTAAATCACTTTTTACATTTCCTTTCTCTCTCTTACTTTCCCAAAATCATTTTTGAGAGCCTCTCTCTCTACGATCTCCGTTCTCTCTAGGGTTTGATCTAGTTAGAGTGTCTCTCTATCCTTCGGCCTTTGTAAAAAGTGTGTTGATCATTGAGAGCTACGTTTCGATCCGAGAATCTTGGTGTTTGGAGCATTTTCGTTTTCTTCATCTTCTCCGATTAAGCTCTAACTTCGAGGTAGGGATATCCTACTCCTCCTTATGAGCTTTGTCTTTAAATTTTAGCATTTTGATATGTTGGGGATTGTTGGGTAATTTTAAGAAAGTTTGGGTCTTTGTGTAACTTTACAAAAAATGGGGTTTTATTTATATAAGCCTATATACATGTTTAGCATAGAGAAATGAGATAAATGTTGGGTTATTGATAGAAATGGAACCTTAGGATTGTTTTGTTAATTATGGGAAATGCTCTAATTACATTGATGAATTAATTTGTGAAATTAATTTTGAGAAATGAGAAGTTGAATTGAGAATGTTGAAACTGAGAACGTATGGGATTAAACGGTGTAGTAGGATCATTTATCACTCACCTAGTTGAAATGTTGATATTTTATCCATTTGGTGCATTTATTTTCTGTTTAGAAATAACTGCTTTGGGCTATCGGTGAAGGATAGTCTTGATTGTTGTAGACAATGCATGATGATTAGGCAAACTAAAACTAATCAATTGAGTATGCTATCAAGTATAGCGGTTGGAATAATACATGAACTTTATGTATTGATTGATTATGTATATGATCTATGTTTATATACATTGTGTGTGGGAGGAGATAGGGGATGTACTCCATGGTTTAGGGGAAGATAGGGGATGGACCTCTAAATCGGATTTTGGGTGACATTGATACAGCACTACAATGTGTATCAAGTGTGGATTATGGAAGTGTTTGAGTTGATTTGATATAGCACTAAAATGTATATCGTTATCAATTGTGAAGTATAGAAGTATTTTTATGTTATATTGATACAGCATCAAAATGTGTATCCTTCATGAAGTATGGAAGTGGTTTATGTGTTATTGATACAACACCAAAATGTGTATCCATCATGAATTTCAAAAGTGTTTTAAAGATGGGTCATAATCTCATTAAGTTATTTGGCTAGGTTCTGAACCTTGTTCTCAAACTCAAAGTTGAAAAGAAGTGGGAAATGAAATGTAACATGGACTTGAATGTCATGAAACGGTGATGTGTTATAAGTGGGAATATAAGTATGGACCATCTATCGAATGCTGTTATTTTAGTCATTGTTTATGGTTGGTTTGGTATATTTCTACTGGTTTGCGGCTCACCCTATATGGGACATCATTTTCAGGTACAGGTAGCATGCCACCTTTAAGGACATAGCTTGGGAGGCTAGAGGCAGTCAGACTTTTTGGTTGTTTTGCTTTCCTTTGATGTATTGCATGTAAATTCAAGCCAAGGGCTTAATATGTATATGAGTTAGTACTCACTTCTTGTAACCAAGTGTTGGCTTGGAAAGTTGTAAGCCCATAGGGCGTTTACTTTTGTTGTCAACATTTAATACTTTTGTAAGAACTATTCTGATAAATAGAAAGATGTTTATTTCTCTTATATTGTGCATGCCAAGAATGATGGGTTTTATGTATTATTTTGAGGGCGTTACAACTTGGTATCAGAGCGTACCGGGTTCGAATACCTTGGGTACGTGGGAAGTGATTAGTATCACAATGGGTTTGTCTCGCTTGTTAGAGACTTATGTGTGACATTATGTGTTTATTTGATAACATGTTTATGTGACTACTTGGGTATGGGATTTAGTTTGTAGGATGTTGATTGGATCCTTGGGTTTCTGTGAGTCTTGTTGGAAAAGCACTTGATCAATGCTGTTTCTAACCGGAACTCTAGTAACACCTCGGGACTATCATTATCCGGAAATGAAATTCAAAAGTGCTTATGTGTTTATGTGCTTATGTAGAGTGAATTACAGTTGTCCATGTATTAGGGCGCCAGTGTTTAGTTTTGGCACACTTATGAATGTGCTAATGTTCTTTGTTACCTTTATTAGGATGTCAGGACGAGGAAGAGGTGGTAGACGTGGCAGACGTGGTAGGCAGGAGATGCCTTTACCAGATGATATTCCGGCACAGCAGGAGGGGGTTGGCCAGGCTAATATGGCCGAGCCAGCAGGTCAGGAAGCTATGGGCGCTTTAGCCCGAGGGATAGCCGATGCTTTGAGGGAGTCTATGGGTATTCTCAGAGCTGAGAATCCAGTTCAGGCTCCAGTGCAGGCCCAGGTTGTTGAGACAGGGCCTTCTGTAGACGTCCCCGAACGTCCCGGGAGGGAAATCTCGTTTTGTTCATTGGGGCTCACTACAGTTCAGACTCAAATGTCACGGTCCTGTATCTAATCTCGCAGAGTGAAATGCAAGACCGATGAATCATCAAAGAGTCTAGATCCGGCAAATTGTTTTTGAAAACAGATTTTTTGAAAGAAGTGCCAAACATGGACTGCTTTGTTAGATTCAGAGTCGCCACCTAAATATTTTATTTTGGGAGAATTTAGGAAACTCTGACTCGTGCCTAAGGCCACGTGTCCGTCATCACCAAAGTTGCCTCGGCTCGGGAACTTGGGTACGATTGGGGAAGGTCAGCTATGAGCACCCCCACTCGCTCGATCAAAGATCAGCCTCTACTAACCATGATATCGAGTTTTGAAAACATTATGTGCTCTTATTCCGGTTATTAGCCTAGAATTACTATGTGATGCACACAGCATACAAGTATAGACTGGATTGCCTAAGTTGGAACAAAGCATCGCACATCCGTTTGTTTTGAAAATGGATTGAATTTTGCTACTCGCAAGTAGGCTAAAACACGGGTTTTAACGAATTATTCCAACTCAAGCAACCCAACCTTCACCCACAGGCATTCAGGCAGTTATATCACATAAGCAGTTAGCCTCATGGCAAGCACGCTATCATGTTAACACTCACACTCATGCAAGATGCTAAAGCGTAAAAGCTTACCTAGTACTTCGAGCCAAAACAGAAACTAGTTAGTAATCAATGCATGATCCTAGTTCATGTTAAGATGGCTAATGCAACACATGCAAAATGCAACTAAGATAGGCCCGGCTAATCTAAGAATGGCATATGAGATGCAACAATCGATACATGTATTCAACTTGGAATTCAAATACAATGCAGTTAGTATGATGCGCCGAGGCCGGTGCATGCAATATAGATGAATGATGCACGCATGCATAGCATAAGGTATGCTAAATTAAACATGCCCTAAACTAACCATCAAAAGCTAGTAAATAAAAGGGAAAAAAGACGTGGGGTTGGAAGACATACACACACTCACGCACACTTAATACACAATTGCCCTCACTCGGAGGGTCCGAAAGAATAATACAGGCCGAATAACAAATCAACTATCCTAGCCAATTAATTATTACAAACCCTCTAATTAATTAACAAATTATTTACAAAAACAGCCTAAATATGAAACTAAAGAGACTGCCACAGCTCTGCCTCGGAATGCGTGGATGATGCATGCTCGATTTGCCTTGCTCGGAAACCCGATACCATGCCACTGTTGCCTCTGTTTACACTACCCTGCTCCTCTGAAAATTATGAAAATCCTGAGGTTGCTTCTGAACTGCTCCTTGAGCATTGTGGAATGACACCGGCCAAGGAATAAGATCCCCGGCCATGGGAATATGCTCATCGGCTAAATATTGGGACATCGGCTCGACACTGATGGTCGGTCGGCCGGTTATTTCTTCCTACAGAATCCTGCAGTTGACAGCAGCAGAGGACAAGCAGTGTATGGCATGGAATTTTCAAGCAAATGTGAGCATGGCTACACTCCCTATCATGCAATGGACTCAAGGGAGCACGACTCTCGACCCTCGGGCCATCAATTATGCATTTTGATGCATGATGGCCTAAGAGGCCAAGTTTGCCATTCAATGTAAATGCATGCACAAAAGAAATGAATGCCTCATGCCCTATCATGTTGAGGTCAAGGGCATTAGCGACCGAGGAGTGAGACGTGTTTCATCACTTTAAGTACAAACACGCCTCATTCCTCAAGTTTGGTTTGACACCCCAAACCAAACAAGATGCAATGCATGTATGCCATATACAATGCAAAGTGATGCAACTCATGCAAGGTAATATGAGCATGCTAAGCTAACGCAACATGACACTACTTACTCATGCAAGCTAAACTAATGCAATATGAACATGTCAAGCATACAACAAGACTATGTGATACACTCAGCTGAACAATATGCAAACATGCAAACAAGATATAATGCAAGCATGCAACTAATGTAATGCAACATGCATCATGCTAAGCATGCAACTATTTACAAGGGTGGTCTTAAACTGAAATGGGAGGCCTCAGCCATGCCCCAAAACAATGGCCAAAAGTGGTGGAAATGGTGGACAAATGCTCATGCAAACATACATACCAATGGGCTTAAGACTAAGGCATAAAAAGGAGCATTCTACTATAACTATCATGACCACTCATGGCATGGCCTAAGCAACCAAAAACGGAGTTTCTATGCATCAAAATATGCCCCAACTGATATGGCAGCCCCAAAGACTTAAACACATAAGCATGCACAATGGTTTATATATGGAGCATGGGATCACATCTCTTCAAAGCAGTGAAAGGATAACAAAATGCAAACATGTAAGCATAAAACATGGACTGAAATGACCTAATAAGTGATTCCAAATCACTGAAATAGCCAAGATAATGCATGCTAATGACTCACACACCTGATGTCAACATGCTAGAATGCAAAGAGACTATACAAAGCATGAAAGGCATGACCAAATCAACACCCAACAGACCTCAAGAATGATGAAACATGACCAAAAGCTTCACAAAGCTAGACAAAAACATGCAAGCATGATGGTCTAATGGCAGGATGCACTTCTAGGCAAAATGGGAGAATACAAGGCAAGTGTATAATGCATGAAATGGACCATTAATCTGACCAAAAATAGAGGCCTATTATGACCTAACAACACCCAAAAACCTCTGAAATGGAGCCAAAGACAACTATTCATGCATGCAGCCATTATGAGCCAAAAACATGGACAAAAGAGACACAAAGGGAGAGGGGTGTCCCTCTCCTATGCAAGACCTCAAAACCTCTTCTTGACCACTAAAAATCCTCTAGATTTCAGTGGTGAGAAGACCAACACACGAAGGTATTCAAAGCTTAACTAAAGAAGGCACAAAAGGGCCAAACAAGGCCTAAGAGGGGGAGGTCGACCCCCAACACCAAAATGACCTTAATAAAACATCTTAAGCATGCAAATACAAGACTTTTTTCAGTTATACAAAAAGTTTAAAATAGCATGCAAAGGGGGGTAAAAGCTAATGCAAGATTGGGGAATATAAAGCAATAGTGTTACCCTTGAAGAACACTTCAAGAACAGCAAGTCCAGGCCCCTTCTTTTCATCAAAACCACCTCAAAACTCCAAGAGCAAACTCTCAACACCTCCGCAACTGAAGTATGGTGTAATGCTATGTGTCTTAGTGCAAAACTAAGAAGAAAACACACTTTTAGACCCTCAAACACACACAAATGAAGAGAGAGAGGGAGATATAGAGAGAGAGTGGAGTATATATCAGATATATATGTATTATCTCTGGTTTTGCTAAACCTCTTCAAAGGAGGAGGGAAGCCTCCTTATATAGACAAGGCAAAAGACCTAAGCTTCCAAGAGAAGCTATCAAAAGGGGTCAAGGCTTCCTAAAGAAGCTAAGGCAAAGGGGCCAAGGCTTCCTGAAGAAGCTGAGACAGGGGTCCAAGCTTCTTGAGGAAGCTAAGACAAAGGTCCAAGCTTCCCCAAGAAGCTAGACCAAAAGGGTGCAAAGGGGGAAAATTCCTCCATACACGTGTATGGAGGACAGGTCCGTGCACTCCAGCTAGCACAGCTGGCATGCATAATGCCTGAAAAAGGCGAAAAGGAGGTGCCGATCAAAAAAAGAGACCACCGTCCAAATACATGGTCGGCCAAGCACACAAAATGCCGATACACCTCAGATAAGTGCCGACTGACCAAACATTTGGTCGGTAGAAAAAAGGAAAGGCCGGTGGCTTCATGCCACGGCCGGTGGTTTCAGGGATGGCTAACAAGCGTCTTCCCACCCTCAGAAGCACAAAACACAAGTCCCTGGTGCAAAACCAAGCACAGAACAGGCAAGTTAAGAGATCCTGAGGCAAGGTGCGCGGCTGAGGCCCCCGGGAACTCAAAACGAACACGAACATGGATGATCACCGAGCGTTCGAACGGTGACGTCCAAGTCTTGAGGACGGTAAAAAATGGGGTGTCTACACCTTCCTTCTTGAATAGGGAGTTCTTCCAGTCTAACCCGGACGAGTTTATTGGGGATCCAAAGGAGCCACTTAAGGCTGACGAGTGGTTGGAGCAGATGAGTAAGACGTTCGAGACGCTTGGCATCGAGGACGGGGTGTTGAAAGTGACCTTGGCATCCTTCCAGCTTAAAAGGGTGCGGGTCAGTGGTGGAAATACATGAGGGGCCGTATTGCTGGCATGTGGGAGGCTTTTGTGGAGGCTTTTCAGGAGAAGTACTTATCTCCAACAGTCAGGGAGAAGCTGGGAGACCAGTTTTGCTAGCTTTTGTAGTTGAGTTCTTCAGTGGCCGAGTATGAGGCTGCTTTTACTAGCTTGTCCAGGTTTGCACCTGAGCTTGTGGCGTCCGAGGAACGCCGCTGTATCGAGTATGAGAAGAGGTTGAGGCGCAGCCTCAAGATGAGAGTTGGGGGTTCCATGATCCGAGACTATGGGTGCTTGGTTGATGCTGTAACCCATATGGAGATCATGATGGAGGAGGAGGAGGGATAGAGAGGCTCCAAGAGGAGCCAGGATGGTCAGGGTGATGGCAGGAGACAGAGGGGTGCTAACCCTTAGACTCAGGGGGGTGTTGCTAGATTGACCTTTCCAGTGCCGAATGCAGGCTCGGAGAGAGGCAATCAAGGAGATTTCACCTGTTACAAGTGTGGTCAGCTGGGCCACAAGGCTTCGGTTTGCCCACAGAGGAGAGGAGGTCAGAGAGCTGCTTCATCTTTAGCTAGACCGCAGAGCCAGAGTCAGGGCAGGGGCCGGCCCTTGTCTTGTTATCAGTGTGGTCAGCCTGGTCACCTGAAGAGGTTTTGCCCACAGTTGAGTGCCACTTCGGGCACGTCTAGTTCTAGGCAGACGCAGGGTTTTCAGCCAGCTTGATCTTTGCAGGCCTCGAGGGCCAATCTGGGAGCCTCGTCGTCCTAGTCTGTGCAGCAGTCGTATGCTCCGAGGGGTGAGCAAGTAGATCAGGGGCCTACTGGGCGCGTGTATGCTGTTACCGCGCAGAATCTTGTACCTGCTCCATCAGTTGTGAGAGGTACCTTCTTGTTTTGTAACTCGGTTACTAGTGTATTAATTGATACGGGTGCATCTCATTCTTTCGTATCTGCTGCATTTGTGTAATAACCCTCATGCTATCCTAACCATACTCATATGCATTCATGTGATTTTGTCTTGTAAACTTGCATTTCGAGTCTTGTCCTTGTTTGTTTAAGTGTTACAACATGTTTTGTATCCTGCTTGGTGTGAGTTTAGCCGAGGTCATTTTCAGTTATCTTGGAACCACTTTGTTTGACCTCCACCATTGCCCTGACATATTGGCCGAGATGTCATTACCTAGGCCGAGGTGTTCATCACCAAGGCCAAGGTGTGAATCATCTAGGCCGAGATGTTACCCTTGCACCCAAGTGATCTTGTCCCGGAGTGGTATGACCTAGACCGAGGTGTGGCACATCTAGGCCAAGGTGTGGCACAGCTTAGTCAAGTGTTGTCCTTCCTAACCGAGGTCATCATTCCCTACTTGCCGATGTCTTGATATAGCCGAGGTCCTTACTCGCCAGAGTGCCCATGCCGTCTTGCTTGTTGAACACACTTTGTCATAGTTTTGTCTTGTCACTCAGTCACCTTTTTGTTTAGCACCAACGAGCCGCTGCCACGTGCCTCTGTAGAGGGTTAAGTCAGCCAACAGACTTAGAAATGAATCATTTTGCTATATGTTTTTGGTTGTGAAGAGAGAGAAGCTCTAGAAGAAGAAGAAGAAGTTAGAGTGAGAGAGTGGGTTTCGAGCTTGATTCCTAGAGATCAAACCATTAGATTCGCATATTGAGGTTAGATTCTTGATCTACTCTTATCATTCTTATTGATCATCTAGATGCATTGCATGATCGAACCCGTTTTGCATGTCATGCATTGATTTAAAGTTGGTTTTAGAAAGAGAAAATGGTGTTCATGTGTTCTTGAAAGAAAGGTCTTGTTTAATCTGAAAGTTTGCATTAAGCTTTGTGTTTTTGTGTTTGTTCTCACTAGATCATTGAATATGGGTACCCAGGTCCATGTTTTTGAACTCATAGCATGAAATCCCAGATTTTGTAATAACAAATCACGATCCTTGCATTCATCTCCCTCATGTTCATGTTCTTCATGTTCATCATGTTCTTCAAGAAAGGGAAACCTAGATTTTTCCCGACTTCATTCCGCTGAATGTGGCCATCGAGGAAACACCTTGGCAAGGAGGTGTGGGACCTCGGCCTAGACCTGGTAGTCGCCCAGCATATTTTCCCGAGATAAAGAATTGTGTTTGTTCTGATTTGACTTAGTCTTGGGAAAATGCCGAGATCATCTGCATGCATGTGAAACTTGTTTGAAAGTGCATTCAACCGACTTTGCCATGTGTTTGTAGGGTTTGGACTTGCCTTGACCCCGACGTCTCAAGAACTAAGTGAGTGGTATTTTTAATAAAGCTATGTTATAAAGTTTTGATAAAGTCTCGTTTTGCTCTGTTTTGAGAAAGTATTTGTAAGCATGAATGGTTATTCCTAATTGGAAAATATATATATATATTCTTGTTTTGATGACATTCTTGGAAGTCCGTACGTGCTAAGGGACTATAAGCTTTTGTAGCACAAAGTTTGGAAGTCCGTACGTGCTAAGGGACTATAAGCGTTTGTAGCACAAAGTTTGGAAGTCCGTACGTGCTAGGGGACTCTAAGCATTAGTAGCACAAGTCCTTAGTGTCCGGGCACTATAATGCAACGACACCATTGAATTGAGATATCTCCCTTGTCTTGCCTTGTCTTGTCTTGTTTGCCACTGACGGTTTACCGCGTGGGTCTTGTTTGCCGAGATGTCATCACTTGTATTATAATGATGTTAGTAAGCATCCTTTGAAACTTGATAGATTTGGAAGATGGACTTGATTCATCCCTTGGCTTGTAACAACTATGTTATGTATTGTTTGATAAAGATCTTGAATACCAGTCATGCAAACCCCTTTATTTCTTATACCATTCACTGAGTATCCAAGCTCACCCTCTCTATATATATGTAGGTGATGAGCAGGAAGGCGGTGACGCCTAAGTGTGACTCGCAAGCTGTTTTGGGTTTTGTTATGTCGGCTTAACTTGCATACACGTCGGTAGTCTTGAAAATTATGCTTCTTGGCTTATAATGCTTGTAATTTACACATGTCGGCTGAAGGAGCCTTTTGATCAAGATGTAAAATGTATTTTGTACTTTATTGTATTTGTATCCAAGTGGTAATATTATGTAAAGTTGTATGCTATTCCATGTAACTTACGCACTGCTCTTATGGACTACTTGTACTTTAAAATTTTGCTTCCACACTTGTGAGCCCCATATATATATTTATACTCTGTTTATGTGTGAATTTTGAAAGTTGGCCTTCGGTAATCTCAGGTTACTGGCCATCACGGCACTAAACTACTAGGGGCGGTTTGGGGTCGTGACAGATTGGTATCAGAGCACGCATTCCTTGTAGTACGTTATTCACACACTTCGATTCCTAAAGAGCATAGGATGTCCTTTAGAATAATTTTAGGATTGCATCATAATGCTTGTTGCTTGACAAGGTGCGCATCATCTCGGCATAACGATTTGTTATTTGCATACATGCTTCTTGGTTCAGTTTGTTTGAAGGTTGCATTTTGACTACTCATAGCATCATGAGGAGAGGTAGACCATCAGTTGGCCGAGATCAACCAGAGGATAGATTGGACAGACTAGAGAGACTAGTTGAAGGTTTAACTCACGAGTTGAGGCAGATAAGGCAACAGAATGCAAGTGCTACATCAACCCCGGCCGAACAGACGGATGGCCGACATGCAGCTCCACCTCTTCCAGTGCCCCAAGTGCCTCCACAGCCAGCCTTGTATGGGGAAGGGACGATGACTTTGATTAAAGAGTTCAAGAAGATGAACCCACCAAGATTCGCAGGAGGCATAGAGCCGATGAAGGCCGAGGCGTGGGTTTTGGAAATAGAAAAGCTGTTCGAGATCTTCCCTAGCACCGACACTCAGAAGGTGACATTAGCAGCATTCACATTAGACGATGACGCTCGAAGGTGGTAGATGATGATCCGGGAGGCTAACCTTGGTTTAACTTGGGCCATATTTTTAGAACTGTTTTACAACAAGCATTTTCCACTTAGCGTTCGAGATCGCAAGACCACAGAGTTCCACACTCTAACACAAGGCAGCAGAACAGTAGCAGAGTACGACCGTGCCTTCACCGAATTGGCGAGATATGCGCCTCATATGGTCAGTGATGAGTATAAGAAAGCCAGGAAGTTTGAAAGTGGACTACGAGGACCAATCCAGGATCGGGTCAACATGCTCAATATGCCGACTTACGCCGAGGTGTTAGACAAGGCCATCTTGGCGGAAGCTAACCTAAACCGATATCAAAGTTCAGGAGAGAGTCAGAAGAAGAGACAGAACTATGAAGGTCGTCGGATACCGTTTAATGCCAAGAAGAAGGCGAATGTGGGTAGTTCCAGCAACTTAGATCGGGATGGGAATGCTAAGCCAACGTGTGCGAGTTGTGGAAAGCCGCATACCGGGGTTTGCCGCTGGGCGACAGGAGCCTGCTTTGAATGTGGCGAGATAGGCCACCGCGTGAAGGACTGTCCAAAGGCAAGAGCTGGTGATGGTAAGAAAAGTGGGAGCACCTCAGGCTCTGCACAAGGAAGCAACGTTAGAAGGACATAGATGAAACAGGGCAGAGTTTTTGCTTTAGTGCCAGGAGACACCCAGAATGCTGAAATGGTAGTGTCAGGTACACTCTCAATTTGCTCTCAAGTTGCATACGTCTTGATTGATTCGGGCTCTACGCATTCCTTTGTATCTATTAAGTTTGCCGAGAAGTTGAACAGACCATTAGAACCCCTTGATTATGTGCTATCTGTATCTACTCCATCTGGGGGAACTATACTTATTGCATCCATATATAGGGCGTGTGTTGTGATGATTGAGGATATATAATTATTAGCTGATTTGATGCCATTTAGCATGACTTACTTTGATGTCATATTGGGAATGGATTGGTTAGTAGCGCATCATGCATCCATTAATTGTGTTACTAAGAGCGTTACATTGAGGACCCCAAACAAAATCGAGGTCTTTTTCCAGGGTAAGGGAGTAGTACCCCCACCCTACTTAATCTCATCCATGAAAGCCTATAAGTTGATCCAAAAAGGGTGTCAGGGTTATTTGTGCAGTATACTAAGTGATTTGAACGGAAGTGTTGATTTAGCCGACATACCAGTTGTTAAGGAATTTCCCGACGTTTTTCCAAATGAGCTGCCTGGCCACTTAGTCGATAGAGAAATAGAGTTTACTGTGGACCTCGTGTCGGGAACGCAACCTATCTCCAAAACACCCTATAGGATGGCCCCAGCTGAACTTAGAGAACTGAAACTACAGTTACAAGAATTGTTGGATAAGGGATTCATCAGGCCGAGCACTTCACCGTGGGGAGCACCTGTTTTATTTGTTAAGAAAAAGGATGGCACGCTTCGCCTATGCATTGATTACAGAGAACTTAATAAGGTAACCATCAAGAACAAGTACCCATTGCCTAGGATTGACGATTTACTTGATCAATTACAAGGGGCACGAGTCTTTTCCAAGATTGACCTTAGGTCGGGCTACCACCAGCTGAAAGTTAAAGCCGAGGACATTGAGAAGACTGCTTTTCGGACAATGTATGGCCACTACGAATTTTTGGTAATGCCTTTCGGAGTGACCAATGCTCCTGCAGCGTCCATGGACTTGATGAACAGAGTCTTTAAGCCGTATCTGGATGAGTTCGTAGTTGTTTTTATTAACGACATATTGATCTATTCCAAGAGCACAATTGAGCACGAGAACCATCTGAGGCTTGCCCTGCAAATTTTGAGAGACAAGAAGCTGTACGCCAAGTTGAGTAAGTGCGAGTTTTGGCTTTCCAGCATCTCATTTTTAGGGCATGTGATTAATGAAGAGGGTATATCAGTTGATCCGAGCAAGATTGAGGCCATTGTGAATTGGCCGACGCCGACCAATGTGTCCGAGGTTCGTAGTTTTCTGGGCTTGGCAGGTTATTACAGAAAGTTTGTGAAGGACTTCTCAAGGATAGCAGTACCATTGACACAACTAACTAAGAAAGGAACAGCATATGAATGGACCGATGATAGAGAATCAGCCTTCCAAGAGTTGAAGACGAGATTGGTTACGGCACCAGTTCTTGTACTTCCGTCGGGTAATGAGGAATTTCAGATCTTCAGCGATGCTTCGCATAAGGGTTTGGGTTGTGTATTAATGCAAGGGGGCAGAGTCATAGCATATGCATCTCGTCAGTTGAAGCTTCATGAAAAGAACTATCCAACGCATGATCTAGAGCTAGCAGCCGTGGTGTTTGCTTTGAAGATTTGGCGCCACTACTTGTATGGAGCCTCTTGCCAAGTTTTTACAAATCACAAGAATTTGAAGTATTTGTTCACCCAGAAGGAACTGAATTTGAGGCAGAGAAGATGGCTTGAACTATTGAAGGATTATGACATGCAGATTCAGTATCACCCAGGTAAAGCAAACTCGGTAGCCGACGCATTGAGTAGGAAGTCAGTGGAAGGTTTGGCGTGCCTAGCCGTGATTTCAGTGGAGCCGACTACTATTGGGGAGGTAAAAGCAAGGCAAATGGAGGATGGATTCCTGAAGAAGGTAGCCGACGAGATTACCACCAAGCCGAGGTCGGGTTACACCCTTGAGAATGGAGTGCTTAAGTTTGAAGGAAGATTGTGCGTGGCCGACGTCCCGGAATTGAAAAGAAAGATTTTGCAAGACTCTCATGGATCCAGATTTGCAGTTCACCCAGGGAACACCAAGATGTATCAGGATGTGAAACAGACCTTTTGGTGGCCGAATATGAAAAGAGAGATAGCCGAGTTCGTGTCTCAGTGTTTGTATTGTCAGCAAGTGAAAGCGGAACATCAGAGGCCAGCAGGACTTCTCCAACCTTTGCCGATTCCTGAGTGGAAATGGGAGGACATCTCCATGGACTTTGTGATTGGGCTGCCGAAGACACAGAAAGGAATGGATTCGATTTGGGTTATAATCGACAGGTTAACTAAGTCAACGCATTTCTTGCCGGTTAGGACTTTGTTCAATACCGACCGACTTACTGTGTTGTATATGAATGAGATCATTAGACTTCATGGTGTGCCGATGTCCATCGTGTCAGACCGAGATCCAAAATTTGTTTCTAGATTTTGGTAGAGTTTACAAAGGGCTTTAGGGACCGAATTGAGGTTTAGTACAGCTTTTCATCCGCAGACCGATGGCCAAACAGAGAGAACAATTCAAACACTTGAAAATATGCTTAGACTGTGTGTATTGGACTTCAAGGGAAGCTGGGAAGTGCATTTGCCATTAGTAGAGTTCGCTTACAACAATAGCTACTAAGCTAGCATTGGCATGACGCCGTATGAAGCCTTGTATGGGAGAAAGTGCAGATCGCCGATATGTTGGACCGAAGTAGGAGATAAAGCTTTGATCGGCCCGGATTTAGTTCAAAAAACAACCGAAAAGATTAAGCTTATCCAACAGAGAATCAGAACCGCTCAGAGCCGACAAAAGAGTTACGCCGACCAGAGAAGGAAGGAGTTAGAATTTGAAGTAGGGGATCATGTGTTCCGGAAAACCTCGCCGATGAAAGGAGTTTCAAGATTTGGGAAGAAGGGTAAATTGGCACCCCGTTACATTGGACCGTTTGAAATTCATGAGAAAGTTAACCCAGTTGCCTACAGACTAGCTTTACCACCGAGACTAAGTCAAGTTCATGATGTGTTTCATATCTCGATGTTGAGGAAGTATATACGGGATTCACTACATGTGATCGATCATTTCGGGATTGTGGTTGATGAAGGCCTAAGCTATAAAGAAGAACCGATACGTATCATCGATAGGCAAGTAAGGCGTTTGAGAAATAAGGTAATACCGATGGTGAAGATTGAATGGAAAGAGCATTATGGCAAGGATGCTACGTGGGAAATGGAAGAGGAAATGAAAGTCCGATACCCAGAGTTATTCTCGAACCAAGGTAACTCAAGTTTGGGGACCAAACTTCTTTAAGGGGGGTAGGATGTAATAACCCTCATGCTATCCTAACCATACTCATATGCATTCATGTGATTCTGTCTTGTAAACTTGCATTTCGAGTCTTGTCCTTGTTTGTTTAAGTGTTGCAACATGTTTTGTATCCTGCTTGGTGTGAGTTTAGCCGAGGTCATTTTCAGTTATCTTGGAACCACTTTGTTTGACCTCCACCATTGCCTTGACATATTGGCCGAGATGTCATTACCTAGGCCGAGGTGTTCATCACCAAGGCCAAGGTGTGAATCATCTACGCCAAGATGTTACCCTTGCACCCAAGTGATCTTGTCCCGGAGTGGTATGACCTAGACCGAGGTGCGGCACATCTAGGCCAAGGTGTGGCACAGCTTAGTCAAGTGTTGTCCTTCCTAACCGAGGTCATCATTCCCTACTTGCCGATGTCTTGATATAGCCGAGGTCCTTACTCGCCAGAGTGCCCATGCCGTCTTGCTTGTTGAACACACTTTGTCATAGTTTTGTCTTGTCACTCAGTCACCTTTTTGTTTAGCACCAACCAGCCGCTGCCACGTGCCTCTGTAGAGGGTTAAGTCAGCCAACAGACTTAGAAATGAATCATTTTGCTATATGTCTTTGGTTGTGAAGAGAGAGAAGCTCTAGAAGAAGAAGAAGAAGTTTAGAGTGAGAGAGTGGGTTTCAAGCTTGATTCCTAGAGATCAAACCATTAGATTCGCGTATTGAGGTTAGATTCTTGATCTACTCTTATCATTCTTATTGATCATCTAGCTGCATTGCATGATCGAACCCGTTTTGCATGTCATGCATCGATTTTGAAGTTGGTTTTAGAAAGAGAAAATGGTGTTCATGTGTTCTTGAAAGAAAGGTCTTGTTTAATCTGAAAGTTTGCATTAAGCTTCGTGTTTTTGTGTTTGTTCTCACTAGATCCTTGAATATGGGTACCCAGGTCCATGTTTTTGAACTCATAGCATGAAATCTCATATTTTGTAATAACAAATCACGATCCTTGCATTCATCTCCCTCATGTTCATGTTCTTCATGTTCATCATGTTCTTCAAGAAAGGGAAACCCAGATTTTTCCCGACTTCATTCCGCTGAATGTGGCCATCGAGGCAACACCTCGGCAAGGAGGTGTGGGACCTCGGCCTAGACTTGGTAGTCGCCCAACATGTTTTCCCGAGATAAAGAATTGTGTTTGTTCTGATTTGACTTAGTCTTAGGGAAATGCCGAGATCATCTGCATGCATGTGAAACTTGTTTGAAAGTGCATTCAACCGACTTTGCCATGTGTTTGTAGGGTTTGGACTTGCCTTGACCCCGACGTCTCAAGAACTAAGTGAGTGGTATTTTTAATAAAGCTATGTTATAATGTTTTGATAAAGTCTCGTTTTGCTCCGTTTTGAGAAAGTATTTGTAAGCATGAATGGTTATTCCTAATTGGAAAATATATATATATTCTTGTTTTGATGACATTCTTGGAAGTCCGTACGTGCTAAGGGACTATAAGCGTTTGTAGCACAAAGTTTGGAAGTCCGTACGTGTTAAGGGACTATAAGCGTTTGTAGCACAAAGTTTGGAAGTCCGTACGTGCTAGGGGACTCTAAGCGTTAGTAGCACAAGTCCTTAGTGTCCTGGGATTATAATGCAACGACACCATTGAATTGAGATATCTCCCTTGTCTTGCCTTGTCTTGTCTTGTTTGCCACTGACGGTTTACCGCGTGGGTCTTGTTTGCCGAGATGTCATCACTTGTATTATAATGATGTTAGTAAGCATCCTTTGAAACTTGATAGATTTGGAAGATGGACTTGATTCATCCCTTGGCTTGTAACAACTATGTTATGTATTGTTTGATAAAGATCTTGAATACCAGTCATGCAAACCCCATTATTTCTTATACCATTCACTGAGTATCCAAGCTCACCCTCTCTATATATATGTAGGTGATGAGCAGGAAGGCGGTGACGCCTAAGTGTGACTCGCAAGCTGTTTTGGGTTTTGTTATGTCGGCTTAACTTGCATACACGTCGGCAGTCTTGAAAATTATGCTTCTCAGCTTATAATGCTTGTAATTTACACATGTCGGCTGAAGAAGCCTTTTGATCAAGATGTAAAATGTATTTTGTACTTTATTGTATTTGTATCCAAGTGGTAATATTATGTAAAGTTGTATGCTATTCCATGTAACTTACGCACTGCTCTTATGGACTACTTGTACTTTAAAATTTTGCTTCCGCACTTGTGAGCCCCATATATATATTTATACTCTGTTTGTGTGTGAATTTTGAAAGTTGGCCTTCGGTAATCTCAGGTTACTGGCCATCACGGCACTAAACTACTAGGGGCGGTTAGGGGTCGTGACAATTTGCATTTGTTTTTAGATTGGAGTTGGCACAGTTAACATCTCCTATTTGTGTAGTGTCACCTATTGGGGGTGAGTTGATTTTGAAACAAGGATGTAGGGGTTGTGATATAGAAGTCGCCGATCGCCGACTTCCGTTTCCTTTCGTAGGTATGCCCATGACGGGTTTTGATGTTATTTTGGGTATGGACTGGCTATCGTCGTACCGGGCTGTTATCGATTGCTACTACCAGAGGATTACAGTATGTACCTTGAGCAGGGAGTGTTTCCATTTCTTGGGGGATCGGGTTGGTAGTGTGTTGCCACCGGTGTATGATCCGCGAGGGCGGAGTGAGCTTAGTGGTCTACTTGCTAGCTTTTTGAGTAATGAGTGTGGTGAAACCCAGACTGTGTTGCCGAGAGTGGTTTGTGAGTACTCGGATGTCTTTCCCGAGGATCTCGTTAGTTTGCCACCTCAACGAGAGATCGAGTACTCTATTGATTTAGTGCCCGACACGGCGCCGATTTCTATGGCACCTTATCGTTTTGCCCCAGCTGAGTTGAGTGAGTTGAAGATTCAACTCCAGGAATTGTTAGATAAGGGCTTCATTCGCCCTAGTGTTTCGCCGTGGGGAGCACCGGCCCTCTTTGCTAAAAACAAAGATGGTGCCTTGAGACTTTGTATAGATTACCGAAAGTTGAATCGGGCTACGGTTAAGAATAAGTACCCTATGCCCCGTATAGATGATCTATTTGACTAGTTGAAGGGGTCCCGTTGTTTCTCTAAGATAGACTTGAGATCGGGTTACCACCAGTTGAGGGTCAAGGAGGAGGATATTCTGAAGACGGCATTCCGTACGCGGTATGGCCACTATGAGTTTCTAGTGATGCCGTTTGGGCTCAACAATGCACCGGCAGTCTTTATGGACTTGATGAATCGGATCTTCCAGGAATTCTTAGATTGTTTTGTGGTCGTTTTCGTGGACGACATTTTTATCTATTCACCTTCAGAGGAGGAGCACGAGGAACACTTGAGAATGGTGCTTAAGTTACTTAGAGCCCATAGGCTGTATGCCAAGTTTGGGAAGTGTGAATTCTGGCTAGGGGAAGTCAAGTTCTTAGGCCATGTGGTTTCCGGGAAATGGGTGTCTGTTGATACATCCAAGATTGAAGCAGTGCAAGATTGGGCATAGCCTAAGAGCGTGTTTGAGATTCGCAGTTTTCTGGGATTAGCTGGGTATTACCACTGGTTTGTGAAGGATTTCTCCAGGCTAGCTTCGCCGTTGACTAGATTGACGCGGAAAGGGGTCAAGTTTGTATGGAGTGAGACTTGTGAAAAGTCGTTCCAAGAGCTGAAAGTTAGATTGACCACCGTTCCGGTCTTGATTATTCCGGAGAGAGGGTTGGGTTATGCGGTTCATTGTGATGCCTCACGAGAGGGTTTGGGTTGTGTGTTGATGCAAGAGGGGAAAATGGTAGCTTATGGCTCACGTCAATTGAAAATACAAGAGAGGAATTACCCTACACACGACCTAGAGTTAGCAGCAGTGATATTTGCCTTAAAGATTTGGAGGCACTACCTTTATGGTGAGAGGTTCGAGGTATTCTCGGACCATAAGAGTTTGAAGTACCTGTTTACATAGAGGGATTTGAATTTGAGACAGAGAATATGGATAGAGTTCATTGAGGACTACAACTTTGAGTTGCACTATCACCCGGGAAAGGCCAATGTAATGGCCGATGCCCTTAGCAGGAAATCCATTAGTGATGTAGCTTGTATAGCCATCCGGGAGTAGGAGATGTTGGGTGCACTTGGCGAGTTTGATTTGCTTTTAGGGGAATCCATTGAGGCTGCGGCCTTGTTTTTGGTTATTGCGTAGCCTACACTTATGACTCGAGTGTTAGAGGCACAGGGAGGTGACCTTGAGGTAGAGTCTTTCTGAGAGAAGATTTCCAGTGGGAAGGTTGAGAAGGGTTTGACGGCGTATCCCGACTAGAGTGTGAGATACCGAGACCGTTTGTTTATGCCGGAGTCTTGCCGAGAGGAAGTACTCCGAGAGTTTCACCATTCACGCCTTGCGGTGCATCCAAGAGGCACTAAGATGTATCGGGATTTAGGTCGCCAGTTTTGGTGGCGGGGTATGAAGAAGGATGTGGCGGCTTTCATGTCTAAGTGCCTTACTTGTCAACAAGTGAAGGCCGAACATCAGAGGCCAGCGGGTTTGTTACAACCCTTGCTTATTGCCGAATGGAAGTGGGAGCATGCTATTTGGGTGGTTGTGGACCGGTTGATTAAGTTGGCGCACTTCATTCCTATGCGCATGAGAGATTCGGTAGATCATCTTGCCGACTTATATATTCGGGACATAGTGAGGTTGCACGGAGTCCCAGTGACGATCGTCTCAGATAGAGATCCTCGCTTTACTGCTAGGCTATGGTAGAGTTTGCAGAGTGCCATGGGCACTAAGTTGACCTTTAGCACGGCTTATCATCCTCAGACTGATGGGCAGTCGGAGCATACTATTCAGATCCTTGAGGATATGCTTCGGGGTTGTGTTCTTGACTTTAGTGGGTCGTGGGAGGGGCACTTGCCCTTGGTGGAGTTTGCCTACAACAACAGTTTCCAGTCTAGTATCGGTATGGCACCATTTGAGGCCTTGTATGGTCAACCATGTAGGTCTCCAGTTTGTTGGGCCGAGGTCGGTGATGCACCTTTGTTGGGTCCAGAGTTGGTGAGAGAAACGACGGAGAAAGTCGAACTTATCCGTAGGAGGCTTGTTACAGTCCAAAGTCGTCAAAAGAGTTATGCCGACCGTAGGAGGAGGTCTTTAGATTTTGAGACGGGTGATCATGTCTTTCTGAAAATATCACCTAGGCGAGGTTTGATGAGGTTTGGAAAGAGTGGGAAGTTATCCCCTCGGTTTATCAGTCCCTTTGAGATCCTTGAGAGGATTAGGAAGGTTGCTTATCGTTTGGCTTTGCCGCCGCAGTTGTCCAGAGTGCATGACGTGTTTCATGTGAGTATGCTTTGGAAGTATGAGCCAGATCCATTGCATGTATTGGATTGGACCGACTTAGAGGTAGATGAAGATGCCTCGTATGAGGAGAGACCGGTTTGGGTCCTGGATAAGCAGGATCAAGTCTTGCGAGGCAAGATCATTCCCTTGGTAAAGGTTTTGTGGAAGCATCACGGAGTGGAGGAAGCCACTTGGGAACGTGAGGCGAATGTCCGTGAGAATTATTCGGACTTGTTTGTTGATGTATAATCATGTATTGAGATTTTGTAATATTGTTGAACTTTAAGAGCATTATATATGGATTAAGTTGTAAAACATGGTATATGTTTTGGTTTATGGAATTATGTTTTAGAACTTGCCTTAAAATGGAAGTTTAATGTAAACATTGCATATGTTGAATGTATTGTAGAAGTCGGAA
The DNA here is from genome assembly GCF_055761805.1 of Camellia sinensis. NCBI lineage: Eukaryota > Viridiplantae > Streptophyta > Magnoliopsida > Ericales > Theaceae > Camellia > Camellia sinensis. The sequence goes on along the minus strand of NW_028128987.1, from coordinate 22,931,248 downwards.
TATATCATGAATATTGAATATAATATAGAATTGTGGAGTGTGGTATCGAAATTTGTGAAATTTCAGGGAATGCATATCTATAATGCATGTTGTGGAAAATGTTGTGAAATGCCTCCTGACAAGAGACGGAATGACCGGGAAGGGTCGAGTTATTGAATGTTGAATGTAACATTGTTTAAAATAGAGAAAAACTTGTTTTTTTAAAAACTTGCATTTAATTTCAGGGACGAAATTCTTTAAGGGGGGGAGGTTATAGCGATTTCGGGTTTTACCCCTTCTTGTATAGTGATCTGGACTTGGTTCCGTGGATGTTAGCAGTTGTTTATATCTTGTTTACATCCTTTCGTACTTTGTGTTTGAGTTATAGGATGTGTTGGGCGTGTTCTGGACAGGTAGGTTGAGTTTTGGTCTCAAGTGTAGTTGCCCAGGTTTTTGGTGTTACGCTCGAGCGGATCATTCTGCGCTCGAGCGGAGTTTGGTTTTTGGTTGTCCACTCGAGCAGGCCTTCTTGCGCTTGAGCGTGGTTTACACACTCCCAGTATCTTGTGTCCCTACAAAACTTCTGTAGGTGTGTTTTTCACGCTCGAGCGGGTAGCGCTTGAGCGGGTGTCTTGGCGCTCGAGCGTGCAGTGCTTTGTCTGTGAAAGTTCTGGGAAGGGGAAATCTACGCTCGAGCGGACTGGTTTTTGCGCTCGAGCGGATGTATTTCATTCTTGTGTCTTGGCGCTCGAGCGGGCCTTCTTGAGCTCGAGCGTGTCCAGATTTTTTTGCTTAACGCTCGAGCGTTCTATACATATATGAGTCATCAGCTGGGTAATTTTAAATCACTTTTTACATTTCCTTTCTCTCTCTTACTTTTCCAAAATTGTTTTTGAGAGCCTCTCTCTCTAGGATCTCCCTTCTCTCTAGGGTTTGATCTAGTTAGAGTGTTTCCCTATCCTTCGGCCTTTGTAAAAAGTGTGTTGATCGTTGAGAGCTACGTTTTGATCCGAGAATCTTGGTGTTTGGAGCATTTTCGTTATCTTCATCATATCCGATTGAGCTCTAACTTCGAGGCAGGGATATCCTACTCCTCCTTATGAGCTTTGTCTTTAAATTTTAGCATTTTGATATGTTGGGGATTGTTGGGTAATTTTGAGAAAGTTTGGGTCTTTGTGTAACTTTACAAAAAGATGGGGTTTTATTTATATAAGCCTATATGCATGTTTAGCATGGAGAAATGAGATAAATGTTGGGTTATTGATAGAAATGGAACCTTAGAGTTGTTTTGTTAATTATGGAAAATGCCCTAATTACATTGATGAATTAATTTGTGAAATTAATTTTGAGAAATGAGAAGTTGAATTGAGAATGTTGAAATTGGGAACGTATGGGATTAAAGGGTGTAGTAGGATCATTTATCACTCACCTAGTTGAAATGTTGATATTTTATCCATTTGGTGCATTTATTTTCTATTTAGAAATAACTGCTTTGGGCTATCGGTGGAGGATAGTCTTGATTGTTGTAGACAATGCATGATGATTAGGCAAACTAAAACTAATCGATGGAGTATGCTATCGAGTATAGTGGTTGGAATAATACATTAACGTTATGTATTGATTGATTATGTATATGATTTATGTTTATATACATTGTGTGTAGGTGGAGATAGGGGATGTACTCCACGGTTTAGGGGAAGCTAGGGGATGGACCTCTAAACCGGATTTTGGGTGACATTGATACAACACTACAATGTGTATCAAGTGTGGATTATGGAAGTGTTTGAATTGATTTGATATAGCACCAAAATGTATATCGTTATCAATTGTGAAGTATAGAAGCATTTCTATGTTATATTGATACAGCATCAAAATGTGTATCCTTCATGAAGTATGGAAGTGGTTTATGTGTTATTGATACAGCACCAAAATGTGTATCCATCATGAATTTCAAAAGTGTTTTAAAGATGGGTCATAATCTCATTAAGTTATTTGGCTAGGTTCTGAGCCTTGTTCTCAAACTCAAAGTTGAAAAGAAGTGGGAAATGAAATGTAACATGGACTTGAATGTCATGAAATGGCGATGTGTTATAAGTGGGAATATAAGTATGGACCATCTATCAAATACTGTTATTTTAGTCATTGTTTATGGTTGGTTTGGTATATTTCTACTGGGCTACGGCTCACCCTATATGGGACATCATTTTCAGGTACAGGTAGCATGCCACCTCCAAGAGCTTGGGAGGCTAGAGGCAGTCAGACTTTTTGGTTGTTTTGCTTTCCTTTGATGTATTGCATGTAAATTCAAGCCAAAGGCTTAATATGTATATGAGTTAGTACTCACTTCTTGTAACCAAGTGTTGGCTTGGAAAGTTGTAAGCCCATAGGGCGTTTACTTTTGTTGTCAACATGTAATATTTTTGTAAGAACTATTCTGATAAATAGAAAGATGTTTATTTCTCTTATATTGTGCATGTCAAGAATGATGGGTTTTATGTATTATTTTGAGGGTGTTACAGTTTCATTGGTTAGTGTATTGTTTTTATTTTTGTTTTAATTGTTTAGTTAGTGATTTAGTTTTATTTTTATTTAGTGATTTATTTGTTTAATAGTTTAGTTTCTTATTTTTATTTTTTGTATTTTTATTTTATTTTATGTTAATTTCTTTTCTTTTCTTTTCCTCTACTAACTTATTTATTTATTTATTTATTTATTTTATTTCATACTTTGGTTTGCCTGTTTTTCTTTAAGTTAGTTATTTAATTTATTTTCATTTTCTTTTAAAAAAAACAATTTGAAATAAAAGTAATCCGATGGTGTGATGACAATGAGGTTTTGAGAGATTTGTGTATGCATGCACGATTTGATGAGTGTCGATATAATAGTTCCACGTTTTTGGTTATATTAGTTGTGTTATTTTGTACAAATATGTCTACATCATTTCGCCAAGCACCCAAATGGCCTCGCAATGCTAACATCGCTGCTAGAGATGTACCAACCGACATCTGGGCCAATAAAAAAATTGCCTTTGACACACCATTTGTTGTGGACTTCTTCCGGCACCATCAACCCACTGCGTGGAGTGTCCGACAACTTGAAGACCAAGACCTCCTAGGCATCTGCACCGTCACTGAACCAGCGTATCCTTGCATTGTGCGAGTCTTTTATCAAAGCATGTACATCAGTGACGAGACCCCGGGAGCTCTTTTGTCCATTATTGACGGGGTGGAGTTAGTGGTCACTCCAGCTTCCATTGCTAAGGTTCTCCCTTGTTCCATGGACACTATCAATGAAGAGTAGTTTCCAGTGTTCACTCGGGAACTCACAATCCCGGCACTGGTGACTGAATTTTATAAAGGGCACAGGATGATGACAACCAAACTAGCATCCAATGGGCTAACTTACCGCGGCGCCTCCTCTTCCTTGATGCGGTTCTAAAAATTAATGTCATCCCTCTAAACCACAAGGAAGAGCGACGAGGGGACTTCCTCCGTGCCTTGTGTAGACGCGCCCGCGTGGGGCCTTCGCTACAGTTCGGACTCGATTTGTGTCACGGTTCTTAATCTTGAATCAAAGAGTCCAAATCCGACAAATCGTTTTGAAAAACAGATTTTTTGAAAAGAAGTGCCAAACATGGACTGCTTTGCCAGATACAGAGTCGCCACCTAAATATTTTTTTAATGGGGAAATTTAGGAAACCCTGACTCGGTGCCGAAGGCCACATGTCCGTCATCACCGGAGTTGTCTCGGCTCGGGAGCTTGGGTACGATCGGGGAAGGTCTGCTATGAGCACCCCCTTTCGCCCGGTCCGAAGACCAGCCTCTACTAACCATGATATCCGATTTTGAAAACGTTATGTGTTCTTATTCCATTTATTAGCCTAGAATTACTATGTTATGCGCGCAGCAAACAAGTATAAACTAGATTGCCTAATTTTGGAAATAAGCATTGCATATCCGTTTGTTCTTGGAAAAATGTTTTGGACTTTGCTACTCACAAGTAGGCTAAAACATGGATTTCAACAAGTTTTTCCAACTCAAACAATCCAACCTTCACCCACAGGCATTCAAACAATTTATCACATAAGCATTTAGCCGCATGGCAAGCATACTGTCATGGCAACACTCACACGCATGCGGGATGCTAAAACATAAATACTTACATCGTACTCCGTGCGAAAACAATAAACTAGTTAGCAAACATGCATGTCCTAGTTCATGTTAAAATGACTAATGCAACACAAGCAAAATGTCACTAGAGTAGGCTCGGCTAGTCTAATCATTGCATGTGAAAATGCGATCAATTTGATTCACGTATTCAATTTGGAATTGTGGTACAAATGCAGTCAGCATGATGTACCGAGCCTAATGCATGCAATACAAATGCATAAATGCACGCATGCATAGCATAAGGTATGCTAAATTAAACGTGCCCTAATACTAACCACCAAAGCAGGTAAGTAAAAGGGAAGAAAGAAGTGGGGATTGGAAGACATACACATCACTCACACACATTACAGATTTGCCCTCGCTCGAAGGGACCAAATAAATAATACAAATTAATTAACTACGCAAGCTAATTAAATATTACAAATTTCTTAATCAGCTAACAAACTAATTAAGCTAGGAAAAACAGTAAACCGCCTCGGGAGGAGGGCCGGATGCAGCGCGTGCTCGGGTCTTGCTCGGAAGTGCACCGCCATGCATAGTCTACCTCTGTTTTCCCTGCTCTGCCCCTCTGAAGACTGCCAAAGTCTCAAAGATGCTCTTCTGGATACTGGAGATCACCACCGGCTGAATGAAATTACCACCAGCAGTGGTATATAGTCACCGGCACAAGATGAAGCTATCGGCAGGAGAATGACTGCCGGTCGGCAATGTACACTGCCGGTCGGCAAAGAATGCCTGCAGAACCTGCAACTCACAGCAACAGAGGACAGAACTTGCATGGCAGTACAATTCAAACAGTGTATGCACCAATCATGCCCCCTATCATGTTTGTGACTCAAAAGGGCATGTGCCTCGATTCTCGGACCGCCAATCACGCATTTCCATGCATGACGGCCCAAAGAATCAAGTGTGCAACTTTCATGTCAAATGAAATGCAAACCATACAAACAAACCAAGGCCCAATTCCCATCACCAATTCAAGGAACAAGGCATGTATGCAAGATGCAATGCAACCTAGGCATACAAGCTAAGGATGCAACATGGCATGGCAAGACATTTATGCAAGCATACAAGCAAACATGAGGCAATACCAACCAATGAAAAGGTGGTCTAAAACATGATTTGGGCAGCTCTAAATAGGCCCAAAACAGTAGCCAAAGTGACCAAAACAAGGGACCAAAATACACATACACGCATGCACATGTTAAGGCCCAAATGCTTAAGCATCAAAGGGCTATTTCTAAGCACATTTGAATGAGGCAATCATGGACAAATAGCATGCAAGGTAAGCATTGTAAATCATGTTAGGATGATGTCAAACCAAGCAACAAGATAGGCTAAACATTAGCATGCAAATGGTCCAAGTACTTGAAGCAAGTCAAGGGGGGTTGAACCATGGCTAAGCCAACCAAGCCTCACAAGGCTAAGGGGACTTAAAATAGGTTCAAGGCAGACCTAGACCACACAAAGGGGACTCCCTAGATGGCATCTAAGTGGCTCAAATTCAAAGGCATACGCAATGGCCAAAACATGGAGCATACTACACAAGCTTTCAAAGCATTAAAGATGCGTCCAAGGCAAACGTATAGGCATGCAAATGGGAATGAAATGACATGGTAGATGGTTCCAAATCACCAAATCAATACAAAAATGTCATGCTATACATTCACACGCTTAAGGCCAACAAGCCGGAATGCAAAGGGGCTATACTAAGCATGCCAAATCCGACCCAAGCAACCATGGACAGACCTAAAACATGGCAAAATATGCACAAAACCTTCACAAGACTAAGCCTAAAACATGCTTGAACAAAGGCTAACAACCTAAGGCATATTAAGGCAATATCATGGCATTACATGGTAGGTATGCTAAGCATGCATTGTGTACCAAAACCAAGTAAAAACAGAGGCATATTAAGACATAATAAGCACAAAAAACAACTAAGGCATGGTCAACATGAAGCTTAGCTAGGTGCTCCCTCAAGAGGCCAAAAATGGTCCTTTTCAAGGACAACAAGGAGAGGGGGTGGCCCTCTCCTTTTGGAGACTTCAAGGCACCATCTCCACCACTGAAATCCCTCAAGATTTCAGTGGTGAAGAGGCCCAAACACCAAAGTCTCGAAACTCACTCAAAATAGCACAAAATGAGGCCTTTCAAGGCCTAAGAGGGGTCAAACACCCTCAAACCACAAAACACTCTTAATAAACAACTAATAGGGCTAAAAAATAGAACTTTTTTGTATTATACACCAAGCTCAAAAATGATTTTAAGACAGGTAAAAACAAGATGCAAAAATGGGGTAAAAATGGGTAGTTTCTCACCCTTGTAGACCACCTTCACAAATGATGCTCCAATGGCCCTCTGTAGACACCCCATTTTTGACCGCCCTTAAGACTTGGGCGTTACTGATAGTTTACTTGGTGGAGACAGGTGTGCAGGGGAAATGTTCAGTTTCTTCGGCAAGGAGAGAGGCAAATCCTTCAAAACACTTTGTTTAGGAGTTTGGAGTTGAAGAAGAGAGGAAAGGAGAGGAGAAAACTAATTTGGGAGAAGTTCGGCATGAATCCGGGTAGAAGCGAGTCGAGCAGCCCTCGCTGAATCGGGCTTATCTGTCTGTACGCTTGGAGTTTAGCTATGGGGCCACCACCGTCGGAAAGCTTACTTCCGGGGCTTCATTTTGCACTCAAGAATCTCCTAGAGCCAAGTCCGGGTGGGGGAGATATGATCAGTTGAAGTCGGGCATCATCCCGGTTGGATCGAATCTGCGCGGCTTCACGAAAAAGGGCATAACTTTTTGCACAGAAGGAATTTTAATGCAAGGTTTGCGCCATTGGAAAGATAACTTCCGGGGCTTCAATTTGGACACCAACCGGCACTTTTTTGACCTCACCGGCCACCCATCGGCACTATATTTATCCGACCGGCAATTTATTGTGCCGACCGGCAGGTTAAAGTAGCCGACCGGCCTTTTTTGCTAGCCGACGACCTTCCGGAGCATTCTGCAGATTGAGTGGATTCCAGCTGTGCCAGCTGGAGGGCACAGACTGGATCCTCCATACACGTGTATGGAGGATCTTGGCTCTTGGTTTTGAAGCTTCTAAGAGAAGTCTTACTCCCTTGGCTCTATAAAGGAAGCCCTCTTCTTCCTTATACTAGGTTAGAAGAAACAAACCAGCTGAGGCACCATATAGATACAAGCCTATATCTATACATTCACCCCCTCTCTTCAAAGCTAAAAAGTCCATGATCCTTGGCCATTTACACACCAACTCATAGCACAAGGCTTCCATCATCCATTCCAGAAGCTTGAGGCTGATTTTCAGAGCTAGGAGTGCTGCAACTCAAGCCAAGAGGCTGTCAAGACTTGGTCTACAAGGGTGAGCTCCTTTTCTTCCCTTTTCTAGCCTATTCTTGCATCATATCTAAGCCATAGTTTCTTGTATATTTGAGCTCCGGCCAAAACTGAAAGTAGCCTTTTTTTGAGCTGTATTTCATCTTTCATTAAGGGTCCTACCCTATTTGAGACCTCCATTTTGCACTTGCCTCTTTACACCTTTGTATGCCATCATTTTTGCATAGTATTTTTGGCCCATGTGTAATCTGTTTTGGAGCATGTTATAAACGGTGAATAGGCTTATTTTGAGCCCTTCTTCAACATTGAAGAAGGGCTCATCCTTGTTTGGGATCTCCATGTACCACTTGCCATTGTAGCCCTCTTTGGCCCCCTTTTTTGCATAATTTATTAGCCTGTTTTTCTTCTGTTTTTGTGGCTTGGTCCGAACTTAAAGTGGCCATATTTTGACCCCCTTGTCATGTTTCATTAAGGTTCTTTGGCTATTTGATGAATATTTTGTGTACTTCATGTTATAGCCCTCTTGTGGCCTTAATCTTGCATAAATTGTTTGCCATGCTTGTATCTGTTTTCGAGCCTTGTCATCTACTGAAAAACATCATATTTTTGGTCCCTCTTCAGTGTTGTAGAAGGGTATTTTTCTGTTTGGGTTTTGCATCTACCACTTGCTTCATTACCTCCCCTGCGGAGCCGTTTTTGCATGCCATTGTTGCCCTATCTTTGCTTGTTGTTTGGCCATGACTTGTACTAGAAAAATGCTTATTTTGAAGCTTTTTTGCTTCTGTCTTCATGCTCCATGTCCATATTGTGCATGCTTTGTATAGCTGTAAGCCATTTCGGGTGCCAAAAGTCCATGTTTCGGGACTATTCCATGTATCGGTTGTGTTTTCGCCTCATTTCGGGGCTGTTTTCCCTCACATTTCAGTGCTGAAATTCCATTAGCATGATTGCATGCCATTTCCATGCTATTGCATTGCGTATGCCATTGCCTCGGTTTGCGTGCCCGTGTGCACGCATTTCGAGGCACTCCATTTTCATTCATCGGCCTCTTATGTGAGTGTGGCTGAGGCTCTCTCATGTTAGTATAATTCCATGTTGCATTCTATATGCCGTTTTAGCCATTGCATTGCGTATGCCATTGCCTCGGTTTGCGTGCCCGTGTGCACGCATTTCGAGGCACTTCATTTTCATAATATGGCCACTGTTTTGGGCCTAACTAGAGCTGCCTAATTCATGTTTAAGACCATCCCTTGCTTATTTGCATGCTCACCTTGCATGTTTGCTTGTATCGGCATGTTGCATCCTTAGCTCGTATGCCTAGGTTGCATTGCATTGGCATGCATGCCTTGCCTCTTGATCATGTGATAGAGGTTGGGTTTTAGTTTGTTTGATTGGTTTGCATTTCATTTGACATGAAAGTTGCATACTTGATTCCTTGGGCCATCATGCATGGAAATGCGTGATTGGTGGTCCGAGAATCGAGGCACATGCCCCTTTGAGTCATTACCATGATAAGGGACATGAATGGTGCATATATGCCTTGAATTGTGCTGCCATGCTTTGCTTTGCACTCTGTTGCTGTCAATTGCAGGTTCTGCAGACATTCCTTGCCGACCGGCAGTATATATTGCCGACCGGCAGTAAACAAGCAGCCGATGGATTCATCTTGTGCCGATGACTACACCACACTGCCGGTGGCGATTCTACTCAGCCGGTGGCACTCCTCAGTGTCCAAGGAAGCAGTCCTGAGGTTTTGGTAGCCTTCAGAGGAGCAGAGGAAAGAAAACAGAGGCAGCCTACGCATGGCGGCGCGCTTCCCGAGGCGGTTTACTGTTTTCTTAGAATAATTAATTTGTTAATTAATTTGTAATATTTAATTAGCTCGCGTAGTTAATTAATTTGTAATATTTATTTGGTCCCTCCGAGCGAGGGCAAACTTGTAATAAGTGTGCGTGCGTGTGATGTATGCCTTCCAACCCCACTTCTTTCTTCCCTTTTATTTACCTGCTTATGATGGTAGATTAGGGCACATTTATTTTAGCATACCTTATGCTATGCATGTGTGCATTCATGCATTTGTTGACATGCATCAGGCTCGGCACATCATGCTAACTGCATTTGTACTTTAATTTCAAAATTGAATACGTGCGTCAATTGATTGCATCTCACATGCCATGCTTAGGTTAGCCGAGCCTACTTTAGATTGCATCTTTGCATGTGTTGCATTAGCCATTTTTAACATGAACTAGGATCATGCATGTTTGCTAACTAGTTTATTGTTTTGGCACGGAGTACAATGTAAGTATTTATGCTTTAGCATCTCGCATGCGTGTGAATGTTAACATGACAGTATGCTTACCATGCGGCTAAGTGCTTATATGAGATAAACTGCTTGAATGCCTGTGGGTGGAGGTTGAATTACCTAAATTGGAATAATGCATTAAAACTGTGAGTTTTAAGCCCACTAGATAGTGGCAAAATCATCTTCTCTAAAAGCCCACTTGAGGGTGGCAAAATCTGCATTTTAGCCTACTTGCGAGTAGCAAACCATTTTCAAAACAAACATGAAATGTTTTGTTCCAATTTGGGCGATTTGGTCTATACTTGTTTGCTGCGCGCATAACATAGTAATTCTAGGCTAATAACCGGGATAAGAACACATAACGTTTTCAAAATCGGATATCATGGTTAGTAGAGGCCGGTCTTCGGACCGGGCGAAAGGGGGTGCTCATAGCTGACCTTCCCCGATCGTACCCAAGCTCCCGAGCCGAGACAACTCCGGTGATGACGGACATGTGGCCTTCGGCACCGAGTCAGGGTTTCCTAAATTCTCCCATAAAAAATATTTAGGTGGCGACTCTGTATCTGGCAAAGCAGTCCATGTTTGGCACTACTTTTTCAAAAATCTGTTTCTCAAAACGATTTGCCAGATTTGGACTCTTTGGTTCAGATTAAGAACCGTGACACAAATCGAGTCCGAACTGTAGCATGGTCCCACGCGGGCGCTGTTACACCCTCCTTGGCTTGAATCCAACACCAAAACACCAAAATCAGCCCCTTAGAACCTCAGGAGCCAAAGGAAGGTGAAACACTAGGTGTTTGTGTGCAATAGTATGAACTAAAACACCTAGAGCACAAAGAGAGAAAAAGAGAGATAGGAGATATGTATGAACCCTAACCCTAAAACCAGAGCTTCTCTCTATCTTTTCTATCTCTAAAATGTCTCAAGTGTCTAACCCTAAAGCCAAGAGACAAGGCTCTCTCTTATAGAGCTTATTGTCTTGTAAAGCTTACAAGACAAGCTTCTAAAGAGAGAAATCCCTCCATACACGGAGGGGAGTAAAAAGCAAGACAACTGTCTTAAAATATCTGCAAAAGCAGATGCACAGTAGTCGGCCGGCCAAAAATGTCATTTTGACAAAATTGAGTGCCGACCGGCAACAAACAGTGCCGACCGGCAACAAAAAGTGCCGATGGCAGCAAAAACCAGCCGGTGACCTCTAGCCACTGCCGGTGATGTGTGGGGATGCCTCACAAGGCATTCTCTGCCCCTCCAAGGCAAAACACAAGTGTTTGGTGCAAAACCAGACACTAAACAGTCAAGTTCGGAGATCCTGAGGCAGGGCGCGTAGCCGAGACCTCCGGGAACTCCAAACGAACACAATCATGGATAATCACCGAGTGTTCAAACGGTGACGTCCAAGTCTTGAGGACGGTCAAAAATGGGGTGTCTACACCTTGCACTGATTTGACTTTGGATTTTGGGTCGACATCCTTATTTTGATCTTTAACCAGATGGTCGTACCCTTAATGAAGTCAAGTTGCGCAACACCCGAAGCAATTCTACATGGGTCCTCCCTTTCGCCAACCTCATCACTGTACTCATAAAAGGCCAAGGGACATATCCACGCAAACCCAATGAGGTTCAACTTCCGCCACCAATGCTTTATGGTAAAACCTAATGGCGCCAAACCATTGCTTGCCTACCGCCTTCACTACTCCTCCCCGATGCCCCGGCCAATCCTAATGATGTTCCGGTAGAGCCCGCTACCGCGCCAGTGCCATTCCGTATGACGCAGGTGCAACATCAAGCTCTTTTGGATAATCAAGCTGCTATTCAACAATCTATGGTTGATCTCCAGGGCAGACTATTAGGCATATCGAGATTACTCGCAGACGGCACTTGATGAGTATCAGCAGTCAGTTACATCTCTGCAAACTGACTTCTACGCATACCAAGAGTCGAGCCAGCAACGGTTGCACTAGGGTTCATGATGAGGCTTTCGAGACTCGAACGCTGATGCATGCCCTATTTAAGCAACATTTTCCTCCACTGTCGGATCCAAATTAGTGATATCCATTCTATGTTCTTTATTTCATTTCTTTATTTCTTTTTGTTTTATTTATTTATTTTTTTCCTTTTATACTGTACAGTAAAAAAAAGTGTGTGTGTGCGTTTGGTTCGTCCCTGCCTCGCTGGATGTGCACCTACGCCGTCTGGTAAGATCCTCTCTCTCTCATTTTACTATCTACTTTATAGTTGCTTACATTGAGGACAATGTTGTATTCCAGTTGGGGGGTGAGGGTATTTATAAAAATAATTCATGTTTGTACTTGTTGCACTTGATTGCACCACTTCACTTGATGTTCACTTTGTACCAGTATGGTTGTGATATAAGCATATGTTAATTGGGGAACATAGTGGACTTGTATGAAAAGGGTTTATTGGGTAAATACTCGCATGTGATGTTTGCATTAGGAGAGTTGTTTGTGTTTGTGGTATTTGTACACTAGTCATGAGTATGCCTTGATTCACATAAACACACTTTCATAGCGGTGACCTCTCTATTCTAATCCCTGGTGTACATCATTGATAATTGCTAGTGTTACAGAAAAGAATAAATGAGTAGCCTTGATTTTTATCAACAAAAAAAAAAAAAAAAAACTTGACTTGTTTGGGTTCGTAGCCTCTTTAACTCGAGCTATCAAGCCCGTAGGGGTGTCTCTACACCTAGTGCCCTAAAATCGTCTGGTTTAGGAGTCATTGGCCCAATACTTGCTACATGGGTTAATTAGAAAGCTTAAGGGACCTAGACATTGCATAGATAAGAAAAAAATAAATAAATAAATAAAGACTTGTTTGGGTTCATAGCCTTTTCAGCTCGAGTTATTAAGCCTGTAGGGGTGTCTTCACACTTAGTGCCCTAAAACCGTCTGGTTTAGGAGTCATTGGCCCAATGCTTGTTACATGGGTTGATTAGAAAGCTTAATGGATTAGGACATTGCGCAGTCTTTCAAAAAAAAAATGATAAAATCTTGGTTGCAAAAGTTTAGTTTTTCTGTATATGTTGGGTGTTATTGTGAGTTACACTGGGCTATTATAGTAGACAGTTAACTAGTTATGGGAAATGCACTTTACACTAACGGCACTGATGATGTGTTTACTAGCATTTACAAGTACAAAGGACTTAATTTTTGTATTAACTGAATTGTGATTTTTGCTTAATAGATTCCTTCATGCTTGTCCACTATGCCTTCGATGACTCATCATGTCTTAATATCACACTGTAGTGGTACATAAGTTTATTGTTAGGTGGAGTAGTGTGGTTAATTGTTGTTAAGCAGATATGAATATGTTAATGTTTGTGGGTATCATTTTTGGAAACCCTCACGAGACTATACTCATCCACTTGGGATAATCTTGTGGTTTAAAGGCTTGCTGCATATGCTAAAAGCAATCATGATCCCTACGAAAGTGGCTTAGAGTATTTTCTTTTTCTTAGTTCTATTATTTTTCTTGAGGACTAACAAAATGAAAGTTGGGGGATGTGATATAGGCCGAAAGGAACCACATTGAGGTCGCTTAAATTACAGTTATAGTCTTTTAATTTTGTTTATTTGGTGGAGATGATGTGTTTTGTGTACTTGTATAGATTTGGCAAGAAATACGCAAATTCAATCAAAAACGGCACGAAAGCAAATTCTCCGTACGAGAAGTGAAAAATTCAAGCTAGCCACCTCACCACACGTGCGGCCAAGCTCCACCGCACGTCCAGCCCACTGCCGCTCGACCGGCCCATATGGGCGCTCAAGCGACCCACCTAGGGTTGCGTGTGTGAAAATTTTAGGCTTTTCTACTAGGAATAAAAAGAGAAAAAAAAAAGAGGGGCTGAAGGGGGTTCGAAAATTATTCTAAGGAAAAAGGAGGCTAAGGTTTGGAGAAAGTGATTTTTTTCCTTAAGCTTAAAAGAGAACTTTCATGGGGGTTTCTTCCTCTTCCATCTCTTCCACCTCTTCCCACTCCTCCATGAGTGGCTAGCCTTCCAATTTTAGGATTTTGATGAAACCCTAGCCATCGAAAGGGATTTTTCTTAAGCTTTGATTATGAAATGGTTTGAATAAATGTATGGATGTTTTAAAAGTTTATATTAATTTTCCTTTTCATCTCTTCAAGTGTTTTACTCTCTGTGATTGTTTAATGCTTTCCATACATTAGTTTTCTTTGTGTTTGTGTTCAAAGTATGAGACGAGTCATGCTACGAAAGACGGGTTGTGTTGCTACCATAGTTTGGAGCAAATGCCTCGTGCTACTTGAGATGACACGTGCTTGTACGTTGAACACAACAATCCTCTTGATCAATGTTTCAAACTTTTAGTTGTGAAATATTGGGTAGTTCAAACTGGAGTACGATTGATGGTCGATGTTGAGTCTTATTTATGTGGTCAGTGGTGAATTCTTTGCCCTGAGATTTTCCCAAAAATTAGTATCTAAAACCCTAATTTTAATTGTCAATTTAATTTCTCAATTTTATTTAATTCTCGTTTAGTCATAATATTCATCAATCTTTTTATCAAACTTAATTTAGGAATTTAATAATTAAATTAGTTTAATTTCCCGTTTGTCCCTATGGATCAATACCTGGACTTGCTATTATTCTAAAAGAATTTGGTATAGTTTAGTGTTTATTTTTTGTGTGTGAAACGACCCATCAGAACAACCTTGAAAACTCGGCAAAAATAGGAGGGAAATAGTAGGAATCAATATTAAGGTGAGTTATATTATACTTTGAGTCACCATAACATATTTTACGTATATTTCGAGTTACCATAACTTATTTTATGCAGTTCATGTTCTATAAATTAGATTAATATTTCAATTACGTTAATGGTTTTTTGGACTCTATTTACTTAAATTGACACCCATGGATATGATTGTTTAAATTTTAGAAATTATTTGACAATGTTAGAAGTTATTTGACAATGATTATATAAATATTTATTTTTGTGAGTACCACCACGGGAGTCCCATGCTTTGGGAGACTTAAATAGTGATTAGCCTCTGATTGGTCACTATGTGGCCTTCTGTTTGTCTTGGATCTATTGACCCTTGTTTTAATTGTCACTCCAGTGACCTTTGTTTTGTTTTGTTTTATATCGTAGTTATGGTTATTTGTTTACATAACTTCTGGATTTCAGTTTCTGCCAATTAAATAATTTATGTACTTAAATTAAGTCCATATAATGTTTTAGCTTAAATAACTATCCATGGTTATTTTGAGCCCTACGCTCTTGGCATAATATCTCTCACTCTGTTGTGTGCTTATAGCTGTTATCCCTTTTAGGTGATGAAATATAAAGAAGGATTGCAACCTCGTGCAGTGGGACCGACATGGAATTTGATACGGATCTCTTTTTTTTTCTTTCTTTTTTTATAATTTCCTGTCATCGAATAATAAAATAAGAAAAACCCGATGGATGTATTTCCTTTTATTAAAATCGTAAAATAAGTAATGAAGTTAATTATCTATTTAATTATTTCTTACTTTCATTCCGCCTCCGCCTGCGCTACTTAGTTTGTTAAAATTAAAATTAACAAGTTACGATTCCAGCCCTAAGCAACCAGGGTTGGGTTGTGACATTGTGCTGTAATGGTCTATCTATATAAGTGTTGAGTGTGTGTGAAAAGTCATTTTTCCTGCTTTTTCCCTTCTCTTCTCTCTCCTACCGCCATTTCTAAAGCTCAAAGCTTCTATACTCTTGGTTTAATCTATTTCTATCCACTTTTGACTCCTAATCCTTGTGGTATAAAGCTTGAGCTCGTCGAGGGGAATGTTTTAATCTTATTGCATTGTGTTTTCGTCATTGTTGGATTTTTAGGTTTTTTCCCTCTTCGTGTCAAGAAGTAGGGATTTTTTTGATTATTTACAATACCTCGCTATAGATAAATGTGTGGTCCTTTTTATAACATGAAAAACATATTTGAGATGAGATTTTTGAAAAGCATATCCAAGAGGGTTTTTGGGTTTTATGAGATTAAGCTTACCTATATAGTTGATATGGGAAATTATAGATTATGTGAGCATGTTTAGGATGTTAGAAATGGAAAGCCCTAATTTTATTTAATGATTGTGATACATAGAAATGGTTAGTGTCATGTAAATGTTAAGGCATGAGTGTTATTGATGAATTGAGAGCATGATAATTAAAAAAAGTATTGTTAGATGACTATGATAATTTGGTTATGCATGCCTATGTAAATATAATGAGAAATGATAAATGAGAAGTGAGACAATGTTGATGGTTTAAATTAATGAATAATTGTACGTGTTGTGAATTGGGAACTTGTTATAGAAGATAAAGAGGTGATAATTGTTTTGGATCAAATTATATTGAAAATGTTAATAATTGAAGTCATGGAATCGATTATAGATTTAATTATGAGAGTTGTGTATTTATCATTTAGAAGTTTTGTCATTGCCTATCGGAGGAGGATGGTATTGACGTTGCTGAATAGATTATTGATGTTATATATTGTTGAATTAATTGTGTAATCTAGAATGTTGTATTATGTGATGAAGTGAAAAAGGAAAGTACTATATAGATTATTCACCCAAAAAAGTACTATATAGAGGGTCCATTTTCTTCTGGTCAGCACCTGGTAAAGGTGTGGCGCATTGACATAGGTTTCGTTCCTTTTTGGTTTGCGCCCGGTAAAGCATAGATTAAGGTTCCGTTCCCTTCCAGCTTTGGTCCAGTAAAGCATGGCACCTTGAGATAGGTTTCATTCCCTTTCGGTTGGCACCCGATAAAGCGTGTGTACTATTAGGCTATATGGACGTTTTGTTCCCTTTTGGCTAGCCACTAGTAAAGTGTGGCGCTTTGAAATAGGTTTCGTTCCCTTCCTTTTTGACTCACTCGCGCCTGGTAAACCATGTTGTGGTGATTGTGGCTGGACAAAGTCGGGTTATTTTATGTTTTAGTTTTATTCATTTATTTTTGTATGTGTACTGTGATACAAGGGGTGCCCAATTTGCCTTTCATGCCAGTGGCTAGTAAAACATGGGAGTACGTGTTAATGTTATTGTCATTTATGTTTTGGATTAAATTGTGGTATGTGCTTCATTTTCCCTTGTTCTTAAGGCCATAAAATATGGTAGACGTCCTTGTGAGAGTACGGAATTGGAATGCCGGACGAGTTTATTTGTCTAGTCGATTCACGAGGCTTTGGTAATGTATTAAATGGTTGAGGTCATAACCAGAATAGTTGGTATGCTTGAGAGTATGATTTAAACACGTGAACTTGTTTTTGAAAATAAACGTTACAGTGGGATTCTTTTGAATTAAAATGGAAAGATTAGAAAGATAAAAAATGGTTTGTTTCTTATTATGTTAAAGACGATCTTTTGAAAAAATGTACTTATGTGTGACGCCCCAAGTTTTTGGAACATCAAGGGAAATTAAATAAACAAAATGATTTATTAAATTAAAAACTTGATATTTTAATTGAAAATTCCAACTCCCATACAACCAAAAGTCCAACAACACCTAATAAAAACTTAAAATGTCCAAATACAATATTAAACAAAATCATAACGTCCTTAAATATTAATATATAAGATAATAAAATTTTATTCCACTATAGTCATGGCTTCAAGTTAGATAAGGCTCTATGTTAGCATCAACTCCATTTTCAACTTCCATTCCTTCCTCGCAAAATCTAATATTAAATGCTAGGACAAGCTTTGCAACACAGTAAGAAAACACAACAATACCAACCGTAACTACCAGGGATGACCCCTTCCAGAGATACATACGCAAGCAGTGGCATCCGTGTTCTGCCCCAAGGGAACGGTCTGTCAGGGGTACGTAACCTCCCTGTGTGCCACCTGTACATCCACCCTTATTCCAAAATCGATTACTGAAAAGGGTTCAAATAAGTCCCGTGCCATCTTAGGATTTCATGACACAAATTACGTAAGAATTCTCAAAATCAGGGCTCACCCTAAACAATCGGTACTAACCGTCAACCGTTAATTTCATACACTCTGTTGATTATTTTAGTTAATTTCTATAATAATTACAAAATTAGATCACCATTGACATTATACCATTTTAATATAATTTTTAACAAAAAAAATATTAGCAGATGTGTTTTACAATAATTTATCAATGTACAAATTAATGTAAATAGTTAAATCAAGTCATGATGTGAAATAATAATTTTAATTACTAAAATAAATTACGATGACACACATGCATGAACTACTAATTTTACAAGATCCAATTAAATAGACTACCACAACACTTATGTTTAGAAGTGGTAATCTTGGTTCTTTTAATATTTTGTCCAGAATTTTTAGAACACAAATCTCATAGTTAAAATTATAAATAAATTATTTAGGAAATTCTAAAATTCATGTAATTCTAAAAAAATCTTCAAAAAACACGTTATGGTCATTTTTCAAAAACAATTTCCCAAAAATAAATTATAATTAATTCTACAAAATTACAAGAAGTTACTTAACACAGATTGGTCACATTTTCAGAAAATAATTCCACACTGAAATTTATAAATTAAATCCATAATCTAAAAATTGAGGATGAAACTAGACTTCACAAGTTTCACTTTTAAGTTAGCAAACACCAGATTTGTCTAATATAGGATTTTTAGTAATTTTCCAAACATGAAGCAAAATTTGTCTAAAAATCCAGATTTAATTAAAATTTTATATAAATTCATACAAAGCTAAAAATAATTGATAAAAAATGTTTTGGTGATATAGACATCATTCTTAACAACTTTGTAGAAGAAACCATCTCAAAATTTTGAGTATAAAATTATCTAAAATTCGTACCAAATTCTAAAAGATTTAAGAACTTGTTAGTAAAAATTGAGCTAGGGCTGGATCGACATTTACTAAGAAATAATCCAAACTACACAACTTAAATGAAAACGATCAAACAACTGTGGTTCTGGTTCCAATGCCTTAAAAGACTAAGGACTTCTCTGGACTAAACAGTGACAGCAAAGTAAACAAGAAGGAAAACAAACTTTCTTGATCAAGAGATGGTAACAAAGTAGATTGAATAAAAAGAAACAACTTCAAATTGTTGTATCAACAGATGGTGACAAGGTAGATTAAATAAACAGAAGCAATTTCGTACTGAAATCACCCATGCTTACTCAACAAGTACAGATTACAATGATATATACTACTCCTAAATTACAATCTCAACTACTCCTAAGTTTAAAAGCTAAGTTGTTATGTTGTTGTTGATGCCCTCCTCTTTTCTGCCAATCTCTGGCCTTTATACTTCTTCTTTCACACGTCCTCATGATCTCCCCAACCTACAACTGCTGATGTGTAACTACTGCAACTGTTCCTTGACTTCTAGGCTTTTCAACTACACTAATCCTTTCCTTATGCCTATCAATCTCCCTTTTCTTCAGGTTATTTCATGCCCGCCAACTCTTTTAACCTTCTCTCGACAGAGAAAAGCTCCTACTTTGTCTCATACTTACTCCTGAAAAGCTGCCCACTAACTCCATGATCACTGCCAGTAACTGCTCCATCATTTATAGTCAGCCCATATGCAAAGACCCACTCTCAACTACTAGTCATGCTCCTCTGACGCTGGACATCCACTCTAGACTTGGCCACGTGTCCTCTATTAACTGGACCATTTGTTGATAGAACTTAGCAAAAATAGTTGCAAACAGAACCATAAGATCAAATCAAATAAAATCTTCAATCATCTATTTAATATCACAAATTACACATGCAAGATTATATCATAATTTTAATACTACTAATTGTGGGGATGTATTTTCTGAATACCAACACATGGCATGGTGACGCCGACGTGTCAGCCGATGTGCCACGTGCCCTGGTAGTTAAGCCGAGGTAATCTCGGAGAAGCCGAGGTCATCTCCGAAGATATCGGAATCCGAGATAAGGGGCAAGAGTCCTAAGGCACAAAGGGGACTGAATCAAGATAAGGATAAAACTCTCAAGGAGTTTATCTTTATCACTTAAAAGAGTCCAGAGTAAACAGTGAATTAGAGTTCATAGAAGTCATACTTCTAGTGGAACTTGGATTAAGTATATTATAAAAGAGAGGCACCCCCGTGGGTCTAAGGTATGCAATTTATACTTTGAGTATTCAGTTTAGTACTTGATTATCTTTGAGAGATATACTGACTTGATCGTCGGAGTGCCCCCGGGTGGAAGAACCACCGCCAGAGCCTTTTTCCTTCTGTTACAGGTTGCTAAAGCCATCTATTCTGCCTGTGCTCTCCAGCTGATCACTAAACGGGCAGTGTGGTCAGATTTTCACCCACACAATTTGGCGCCGTCTGTGGGAACGAAGGAAGAATAGATGGCCAGTAACGGACAGCAAAATATTGGGGATGACGCTCCCACTGGGAGTGGCAGACCAATTGATCTTGACATCGAAGGAGATAACCACAATACAGAAGCCCGTGACCAGGGTCACAGAAAGAACGACGTCATCCCAGAAGGCGACACGTCAAAAAGAGCAAACCAAGGAAAGTACTACAATGAAGATAACCTCCAGGTATGGAGGGACAGGTGCCTACGGAGGGATGAGGAAGTGAAAGAACTAGCAAACAAGTTGGCGGACCTCCAGTCAGTCGTCAACTTCATGATGCAGAATAACGTTATGCAGCCACCATACCCGCTGCAAGATACGCCGATGCCAGCGAACAACACTCAAAAGGATGGAAGAAAAACAATCCCCGAGGTCCCTCAGCATACTAGAAGCGGAAGGCATTCTCACCGGCCTTCCAGGGAAGTCGGACGGGAAAAGCCGAGGCAAGAAGAGTCCCGAAGGACACACCACATGAAGAATCCAGACCCCAAAGAACATCAACATGTTCAGGGGCAAGTACTCCATTTTGACACATCCCATGAAGAAAGATCCAAACGACCCCACCACGAGGCCGAAAGCAGTGTACCAAAAAGACTAAAATCCAAAGACAGCCGAGCTCCAAGGAGGAGCAAAGAAGACTTAAGGGACTACCTCAAGAGGAGGCAGCAGAATGCAGAAGCCGAGGTAAACTCCCCAGTGAAACCGAAGACAGCCTTCTCGGTGGAACTGGACAAATTCGAACCGCCCAAAAGATTCAGTATGCCGAGGTTTCAAATCTATGATGGTAAGTCAGATCCAAACTTTCATGTTGGGCTATACCTGAATTCAATGGCGTTATATAGCGGAAACGAGCCGTTGCTCTGTAAAGTATTCCCCTCATCCTTTGGGGAAATTGCATCTGATTGGTTCCATAAGTTACCAAAAGGAAGCATAAAGACATGGGAAGGCTTGGCCGAGATGTTTGTGGCCAGATTCGTGACCAACAAGCTACAACCCCTGAGGGTTGATGCTTTGATGGCTCTACGAATCACCAAAGAAGAAGGCCTCAGGGCCTATGCGAAGAGGTACTACGAGGTGTTCAACCGAATACTCGAATGCAACCAGGAAGTAGCAGTCGTGTCCTTTAAGAACGGCCTGAAAGATGACTGCCCTCTACGGAAGTCTTTGGCAATAACATTGCCAAAAAGCATGGAAGAACTCATGGCAAGAATTGAGAAATACGCCAGGGCCGAAGAAGATACATCGGGAAACAAAGAGGTGAAACAAGAAAAGGGAAACGGCTCGCCAAAGCGAGGTCGAGTCAACAATGGGCCGACCAAACAAGAAATAGAATTAAGAAATAAACAGGCGGTAACCACAGTATTCCGGATCCCAATCCATAAAATCTTGGATCGGATTCGAAATCAACCTTATTTCAGGGCTCCAGCAAGAGCACCAGGGGAATTCATGGAAAGAAACGTTGGTAGACGTTGTGCCTACCACAATGAAGAAGGGCATCCAACTCAAGGTTGCAGAGCCTTAAAAGCACACTTGGAAGACCTAGTGAGACAAGGCCTTCTAAGGGACCTGGTCGATGAGGCCAGAACAAGGGAAGAACAGGCAAGGTTGCCTCAAGCACCAGCGGCCGAGGGTGGTTAATGTGATCCACTCAAGGGTCAACGAAAACGAAGTCAGAGGAGAAACCCAGAGGGTAAGACATTTACAGCATATCTATCAAGTCGGGGAAAAGAGACATCGGCCAGAAGAATGCCAAGGGCCAATGATAGCCTTTACTGAAGCCGACCTAGAACTGGTCCAACATCCGCATAATGATGCCTTGGTAGTATCCCTCCAGGTTGGGGAGTGCCAAGTTAAACGCATCCTAATAGATCAAGGCAGCTCCTGTGACATCATGTATGTCAGATGTTACAAAGAGCTAGGCCTTCACCCCGATGACCTAGAACAATCAAGCGGCCCGATGGTCGGCTTTAACGGAACGCCGACATGGCCACTGGGTGCAACAAGCTTAGAAGTACAAGCCGGCACTAAGAAGATCAGGACGGAATTCCTGGTAATTGACACACCCTCACCATACAACATCATACTGGGAAGGCCGTGGTTGCATGCAATGGGGGCAGTTCCCTCGACGTTGCATCAACTACTCCGGTTCCCAACAGAGCATGGGATTGAAGAAGTCAGAGGGGATCAACTACAAGCCAAAAATTGCTCCATGGCAGCAATAAAGTCCACCTGTAGTATACGGGAGCCAAAGAAAGCAGAAGTTGAAGATGAGGACATAGAAGTCCTTGAAGACGTCGGGAAAGAACCAGCCGAGAAAAGCGAAGAGGCGCTAAAGAAAATCCTCGTCCAGGAGGGCGACGAAGAACGATTTTTTCTTCTCGGCTCATGCTTAGCTAGAGAAGAAGAAAAAGAACTGGAAGATTTTTTAAGGGCAAACATAGAGGCGTTCGCCTGGACACCATATGAAATGCCTGGCATTGACCCCGAGGTCACTTGCCATAGTCTGAATGTCGACAGATCGGCAAAACCTGTGATTCAACGAGCCAGAAGGCCGACGTTAATGCACGTCGAAGCAGTCGAGGAAGAGGTAGACAGACTCCTTGAAGCCAGGGCCATCCGAGAAGTCCAGTACCCAACGTGGCTGTCTAACACAGTAGTAGTAAAAAAGAAGAATGGCAAGTGGAGGGTTTGTGTAGACTTCACCAGCCTCAACAAAGCTTGCCCGAAAGACAGCTTTCCTCTGCCCAAAATCGACCAACTGGTAGACGCCACCTCGGGACATGAAAGGATGAGTTTTTTAGATGCATACAGAGGGTACCACCAGATTGCTATGTACCCTCCAGATGAGGAGAAGACCGCGTTCATCACCCCGAAAGGCCTGTACTGTTACAGGGTAATGCCTTTTGGGCTGAAAAACGCAGGAGCAACCTATCAGAGGTTAGTGACAAAGATGTTTAAACATCTTATTGGTAAAACGGTAGAAGTTTACATCGATGACATGGTCGTAAAGACCAAGAAATCAGAAGGTCATCTTGCCGACCTAAAAGAGGTCTTTGACATACTCAAACGATATCGGCTCCGACTCAATGCCTCGAAGTGTGCCTTCGGAGTTGGGTCAGGTAAATTTCTAGGATATCTGGTAACAAGAAAAGGCATTGAGGCCAGCCCAGACCAAATCAAAGCCATCCTGGAACTACAGAGTCCGACATCGGCAAAGCAAGTTCAAGTGCTCACTGGAAGGGCAGCAGCCCTAAACCGATTCATCAGCAGAAGCTCAGACAAATGCAGACCCTTCTTTAACCTGGTGAAAAAAGCCACAGACTTCCTATGGACAGAAGAATGTGAAGCTGCCTTAGCCGACCTAAAAAAGTACTTGACCACAACCCCGGTCCTTTCTAACCCAATCCCAGGGGAGGAATTGTTTTTGTACTTAGCAGTCTCTGAACACGCAGTCAGTGCAGTGCTAATCCGAGAGGAAAAAGGGGAGCAGAAGGCTGTCTATTATGTAAGCAAGACTCTGGCTAACGCGGAAACAAGGTACCTACCACTGGAAAAATTAATGTTAGCCTTGGTAATGGCCTCAAAGAAATTAAGCCATTACTTTCAGGCACACAAAATCGTGGTCCTAACAGAGCACCCGCTGAAGTCCTTATTACATCAAGGAGACCTAAGAGGAAGGATAGCAAAATGGGCAGTAACTCTAGGCCAGTTTGACCTAGAATTTAGGCCAAGAACAGCAATAAAGGGCCAAGTTTTGGCCGACTTCGTCGCAGAACTCACACCTGAAGCCATCACACCTCGGGCTCCGTCGAGCCAAGATGAGCATCGGCCCGACAAGCAAAAAGAATCCCAGTCAAAGAAAAAAAAGCAAGAGAAAAAAAAGCTCAGACCATGCAGGATCTACATCGGCGATTCATTCAGACTATTCGTCGATGGAAGTTCAAACCGCCAGGGAGCAGGAGCAGGAGTACTGCTGATATCTCCAGATGGAGAAATTGTAGAACAGTCCATCCGTCTGGGGTTCAAAGCCTCCAATAATGAAGCAGAATATGAAGCATTAATTGCAGGGCTAAAGCTAGCAGCAGCAGCAGAGGCAGACGAGGTAATTGTTTTTTGTGATTCACAATTAATTGTTAACCAGTCAATAGGAGAATTTGCAGCCAGAGACGAAAGAATGTCGGCATATGCAAAGGAAGTCATCCGACTGGCAGTCCTATTCCAGAACTGCAGATTACTCCAAGTAAGCCGAGATGACAACACCCACGCCGACGCGTTAGCCAACCTGGCCAGCTCAATTCAAACTGGAAAAACAAGGACAATTATGATCAACTACATGTCGGCCCCGAGCATAGACAAACAGAGCACTGAACAAGAGGCAATGTGCGTGGGCTTTGGACCAAGCTGGATGGATGCAATCATTGCATTCCTAAAAGAGGGAAAGCTGCCAGAAGACCATAAAGAAGCGCATAAAATAAGGCTGAAGTCGGCCAGATTCAGTCTAACAGCGGAAGGTCATCTCTACAGGAGGTCGTTCACTGGACCACTTTTAAGGTGCGTACACCCTTTGCAGGTTGAAGATTTTCTGTACGAGATTCATGAAGGAATCTGTGGAAGCCATACTGGGGGCAGATCGTTAGCCCACAGGGCCATTACCCAGGGGTATTGGTGGCCCTACATGCAAAAGGATGCCGAAGCTTATGTAAAGAAGTGTGAACAATGTCAAAAGTTTGCACCTTTAATACATCAGCCAGCTGCCGACCAAAACCCAGTATCCAGCCCTTGGCCGTTTGCCCAATGGGGCATGGATCTGGTTGGACAACTTCCCCAGGCAACTAGGCAGAGAAAATACTTGCTGGTAGCAACAGACTACTTTACAAAATGGATAGAGGCAGAACCTCTTGCCAAAATCCGAGATGTGGACGTCAAGAATTTTATATGGAAGAACATTATCACAAGATTTGGGATTCCAAGAGCAATAGTTGCCGACAACGGAACACAGTTCGACAGTAAACTTGTCAAAAACTTTTGTGCAAAATTCAAGATCAAGAATTATTTCTCAACACCAAGTTTTCCTCAAAGCAATGGGCAAGCAGAGGCATCCAACAAAGTAATCCTGGATGGAATAAAGAAGAGGCTCCAGGCAGCAAAAGGAAAGTGGGTAGACGAGTTACCCAACGTACTTTGGGCGTATCGAACTACGCCGAGAAGATCAATAGGAGAATCCCCCTTTGCCATGGCCTATGGCACAGAAGCAGCCATCCCATTAGAGATCGGCATCCCAGGGATCAGAACCCAGGGAGTAGAGAATGGCACCAATGACATACTCTTAGCCCGAGACCTGGATTTATTGGAAGAACGAAGAGAGAAAGCTGCAATTCAGCTCGCAATATACCAGCAACAGCTTGCCAGAGCTTACAACAAGAAGGTTAATCCAAGAGATTTTCAAGTTGGCGACTTAGTCCTAAGAAAAGTCGTCGGGAACAAGAAGGATCCCAGGGAGGGCAAGCTTGGCCCAAACTGGGAAGGACCCTACAGAATTACTTCAGTATTAGGCAATGGAGCATATCGGCTTGAGGACAATGAGGGCAAAGCATTGCCCAGGCCTTGGAATACTTGTAATTTGAAATTTTTCTATCATTAGATAAACATCATTGTTTGGCCGATATCATCAATAAAGTCTTTTCAGAATCTTTCAACATATATGATTGATAAAGTTATGCATGGATGTTTATTGAAGACATATCAAACCCAGGCAGAATTAAGCCGATGTTATTCCTTATCTTCACTTGTTGAAATTTGTAGCAATTTACAAGTTGAAGTTAAGCCGATGTTATTCCTTAATTCACTTGTTGAAATTTGTAGCAATTTACAAGTTGGAATTAAGCTGATTCCTTATCTTCACTTGTTGAAATTTGTAGCAATTTACAAGTCGAAGATAGGCCGAGGTTATTGCTTAAGTTCTCATAGCAATATGTGGGTTGTTTAAACCCAAGGGAAGATGCTTAACACTTGTTGAAATTTGTAGCAATTTACAAGTTTATGTTAAGCCGACATACGATCACCCGCTGAGGTACACAGAAAGTTACAGGTTAAAATAAAGGCTAAGTATATTGTTCATTACTTGTTGAAATTTGTAGCAATTTACAAGTAGGTAAGACTTAGATAACCGTTTAAAACTTGTTGAAACTTAAGAAGAAGCTTGGAAAAGTTTACATTCCGAATTATATGTTTTATACTTGTTGAAATTTATGAAAAGATTGCAGGACAGTATCCTGCCGAAGTAAAAGTTTTATGATTATACCCGAGGTATGAAACCCCGAGGAGATTGCACAAAGGAAGCAACATGGGGAAACATGCAAAAATTTTATAAGTACAAGACTATGCAAAGCAGTCAACAGAATATTACAAGATTGGAACATCCAGAGGAAGAACTGTTGCAGTTACATATTGAAGAAACCACGTCGGCCAAAAGAAAGAGTTTTGCATTAATCCAGAAAGTAAAAAAGTACAAAGCGCAAAAAATAGAAAAAAGAAAGAAAAAAAGTACAAAGGACAATTTTTTCAAGATTCTTCAGTATTAGCCACTGCAGGGACTGGGACCTCGGACGACTCTGGTGGTACCTCCTCGGCCACTTTCTCCGCTTCTATCTCGGCATCAATCTCAGCGATTGTTGACTCAACACTTCTTTCTACCAAGAGAAGATTGGACGATAGTTGCCCAGTGGCAGTCTCCTTGGGTGCCCCCTCAGCCCCATCACCCTCCTCATCCAAAGTCAAGTCCATAACCTGCTCAGCAGGAGGAGGGGACTTGGCTTCGACAGCATTCTTGGGTCTTCTCACCAAGGCGTCACCATCATCTTTTTCTTCTTCTTCATCCACAGCATCGGCCTCAGACTCTGATTCACCTTCAGGTGGAGGAGGAGGAAATGGCAAAGGGATGGCATCAGCATTCTGAAGGG
This sequence comes from Camellia sinensis, assembly GCF_055761805.1. Taxonomy (NCBI): domain Eukaryota; kingdom Viridiplantae; phylum Streptophyta; class Magnoliopsida; order Ericales; family Theaceae; genus Camellia; species Camellia sinensis. The sequence continues at coordinate 22,904,117 of NW_028128987.1, read as the reverse complement.
GCGAGTCAACAGGGAGATCAAGCTTCTTTATCAGGGACATCCAACCTAGGGAAAATCCCCTGTTGCATGCCTGCCTGACTTGAAGCTTATAATCTTCTGCGACATCGGCCATACCTTGGGCATAAGCCTTTTCATCGGCCTCTTTGATTTCGGCCTCTTTGGTGGCCAGAGCTTGCTGGAGTTCTTTCTCCGCTTGGGCCTTCTGAACCTCGGCCTCTCTTTTCTCGGCCTCAGCAACTTTTCTAACGGCCTCAGCAGCTTCGGCCTTCTCAAGAGCTAAAGTTTGAACTTTAGTTGCAGCCTCGGCTTGATCCTCCAATTTTTTCATTTTTGCTTCAAGAGACTTGATCTCTCTCTTCATAGAAGATGCTTCCCTTTTCATATCAACCAACCTTTGACGATTTTCAAAGGATTGCATGGAAAATGAGTGGGCATGCTGAATGGCCTGCAGAAAAACAGAAATGTGAGACAGTACTCTCAGTGAAGAACGGAAGAAAAAAAATCGCAAGTACAAACAGAAATACTTACTTGAGCGGAATGTTGGAGCATAAGAGCGTAATTTTCATACTCACTAAGCTTGCTATTTCGCTCCAAGTCATTTGGTAGAAGAAGAGCAGTGCTAAGGGCGACAGCAACATTAATGTCGTCAGCACTTTCTCTAGCCATAATGGGCCTATCCTCCAGGGATAGATCAGGGGCCCAGGGGACGTCGGGTTTCTTCGAAGCCGAGGTCGTCGCAGACGATGACCTTGGCCTCTTTGTTTGTGTAGACCCTGAGGGTTGGCCCTCAGCAGACCTCTTGGTTGAAGTAGAGGCTGATTTTTTGCTTTCAGCTAGCTTCGAAATCGGCAGAGCATCCTCAGCCTCAGCATCTGTAGCCTTGGCCTTAGGCTGAGCCTTTTTAACTCTCTTTGGTTTGGGTGGGAGCATTGATTGCGTTGGTGCGGCTTCGGCGTCAGTTGGAAGGTCGGCAAGAAAGTCTTGGACAACAGGCCTTGGACGAACCATTTCGGCAGTCTTTACAAGCTTTCTTCGACATTTACGTTCAGAAATTGGTATTAAGTAGGGGGCCGAGGTTGATGGAAGATCGGCTGGGTTAGATGTGGACTCTTGATCTGTTCGGGATGTAGAAGCAGTTAAGGTTGTGGCTGTGGGTGGAGAAAGACTCTTCTTCCTTTTTCTTGGGACGTCGGGTAAGGTGGATTTGTATGTAGGGATGAAGTTTAGTAATACTGGGGCTTTTCGTTTATGGATTGGAAGGCCAAGAAGTGTTTTCAGATCTGTTCCTGGGAAGAAGGATTGACGAAAAATTTTCGGTGGCTGATGAAGATCTGCAAAGAAACAGACGTCAGAAACAAAAAGTATGAAAGTCTTAAATAAAAAACAACTAAGTGTTGACTCAGGGCTCTTACTCTTGCCCTCTGTGATTGTTCGAGGACGAGGGTAGAGGTGGACATCTTCATCTGGGCCAAATTCCCAATTTCCAGAAGCAATGAGAAAATCATCTCCAGCCCCCTTGTTGGAGTCTGGGAGGTCGGCTATAATTTTGTACTGAGTGGATCTCGGCTTAAGGTAATAGACAAAACCCCTATCCTTCAGATCAAGAGGGCACATAGTATAACAATATTGAAGGTCGGCTAGGGTGATTCTAAGGTTTTCTTGCCTAGCTAAGGCAATAATACCGTTAATTACCCTATAGGAATTGATAGTAAGTTGCATGGGGTTCAGCTTATAGAAGTGGAGAACTTGACGAAAAAGGGGATCAAGTGGAAGCCGAAGACCACATTCGGTAAAAGCAACTATTGGAAAAGGCATTGTATGGTCTGTGGGCACGATGGTATCATTATCCCCAGCCAGCTTAAGATGAACGTCGGCTGGGATAGAGAATTCTTGCCTAAAGTATTCAAGTTTTGTTGGGGTATTTACCCTATGCCTCCACATACCCATTATGTCGGCTTAAACTAAGAGGAATATGTTTCAGAAGATGGGCGTTTTTCAGGTTTCCCTAAAGATTAAGGGTTCTACAGACAAATCCCAAATCTATGAGGTATGAAGATAAAGATCGAGGGCACAGATCTGGGGCAGATACAAAAAAGAGAAAACAAAGACGAAGTTTCAGATTCAAGAACAGAGGTATAGTTCTCAGAAACAATAGAGATACAGAAAAAATCAAGAACAGCAGCAAAGAGAATGATGAAAAAGCATAGAAGTTCAAGGTAAAGCCACAAATTCAAGATACGAATAAATCCAAGACCTCGAACAAGATCAGTAATGGCAACAAACAGACAAAAGCACATAAAAAGAATGGAAGAATTAAAGGAAAGGGCCTTACCAGGACAAATGAAGCCGAGGCAATGCTCGTCGAACCCAGAAACCGGTTGCAACAGCAAAGAAGGCTTTGCGAGAATAAGGGATTAAGAGCAGTTCCAGAAAAGAAATTGAAGCGATGGCAGATTTGAGGAAGAAAAAGCTTTCAGAGAGAGAAAGAGCAAGAAGACAGAATGAAAAAGTGAAGGAAAAGAAGAGGCAAAAAAGAGTTTTGTCAAAAATTTGAAACGGCGGCAAAAATAGGGCAATTATTGCGCCTAGAGCAACGCACGCGTCAGACGGCGCAGACGAACAAACAGATAGCTTCCAGGCGGGTCACAGACACGCTCCAATCAAAACAAAGCACGTGAAAAAAAAAACAGTTAGATATGCATGACAGCTCATGCGCGTGGGAGAGTACGACCGAAGCCTTGTTCTCCGAAGAGAACACGTCGGCTGAAAGTAGATAATCTTGGCTAAATAGTTTTTGAGCCATTACTCAGAAAAGAAGTGACAAAATTTCGGAATAGGTTCCATCACCTCAGAATGCCGAGGTAATAGAACCTAGGGGGCAGTTGTGGGGATGTATTTTCTGAATACCAACACATGGCATGGTGACGCCGACGTGTCAGCCGAGGTGCCACGTGCCCTGGTAGTTAAGCCGAGGTAATCTCGGAGAAGCCGAGGTCATCTCCGAAGATATCAGAATCCAAGATAAGGGGCAAGAGTCCTAAGGCACAAAGGGGACTGAATCAAGATAAGGATAAAACTCTCAAGGAGTTTATCTTTATCACTTAAAAGAGTCCAGAGTAAACAGTGAATTAGAGTTCATAGAAGTCATACTTCTAGTGGAACTTGGATTAAGTATATTATAAAAGAGAGGCACCCCGTGGGTCTAAGGTATGCAATTTATACTTTGAGTATTCAGTTTAGTACTTGATTATCTTTGAGAGATATACTGACTTGATCGTCGGAGTGCCCCCGGGTGGAAGAACCACCGCCGGAGCCTTTTTCCTTCTGTTACAGGTTGCTAAAGCCATCTATTCTGCCTATGCTCTCCAGCTGATCACTAAACGGGCAGTGTGGTCAGATTTTCACCCACACACTAATATATAAATAAACTTAAAACATCTAACATATATAATCTCAAATTCATATGCACCTACAAATATAGCTATGTCAAGATTTTTAGCCTCATAGACATTTGAATAAAATCTGATTTTTTTTTTTTAAAATCTGAATTTGAAGAAAAAGAATGAGAAGGTTTTGAGAATTTTCTTACTTAACAATGAGATTGAAATGAGGTGGTAAAATAGTAGAAAAATTCTAGCCATCTTCTCTTCTTCTATCCTTCTTCCTTACTCTAGCTTTACTATAATAATAATAATAATAATTATCTCCGATCAGCAAGTGAAAAGAAAGGATGCTAAACACTCCCATATATAGATGAGATCAGCCAACCTCACTCATTAAGCATATCCCATCAAATTTCCTTTGTCCAAGGTTAATCATCACTCTACTTCTTAACTTTGCATGTAAAGGCACAAGTGGTGGGGTCACTCACCCTATCGGCCACTTAGTTTTTTTAAATTTTTTTTTTTTTATCAACAAAGAAAAAAGGAAACTTTTATTGATGAAATGAGCAAATACAATCAACAAAAACCATCAATAAAAGAAGTAAGTGCAAAAACATCATTGCCATCACTCCACAATCCCAACTAGGTTGGCACCAAGGAGGAAGCTTAATCATTTGTTTGCACAAAACCCACCAATTGGTGAGATGCCAATCCAAAACAGAGAAATTAAACAAGATACAAAAATGAAGACCCCCCATCCACTCCTCAAGCACTGCCAAGCCACCTACAACAAAACTCCACCAGCAATCTTATGAATAATACACCAACAAACTTAGCTAGTGTGTTGCAAGAAACACTCTGACTAACTGTAGCTTCAAACATCCTTCAACCTTAAGCATGAGATCCTTGTAGGATTTACTGGTACTCCAAACTGAGGCCTTTTGAAAATAAAATACATATCTTTTGTTAGTATTGTATAGACCCTCACCCATCTCTTAGCAGATAGCCAAAACATACTTACACTAATACTTAATCAGACTCCACACCTTTGTGCTCTTTACCAATCAGATTGCAACGGACACCTTAGCAGAGCATCAACAACAGCAGTAGCGAAGTTTATTCTCAACAGCAACAGAAGGCATTAAAGCTTAACCGCAGCAGCAGCCACAAGACAGACAACAACCGAAGCCAAACACCCAACCTACTAGCAGTAGCCTCTTCTTGCGGTCAATACATCAGCAGCTCCTCCATTACACTAAATAGAAAATCTGCCATAAATTTGAAATAATGTCATGCACAGAATAATGCAGATCCTTCAACCTGGACTTTGCCCACAATGCCACTCTAACCTTCACCAACTCCTCCAAATTCACAAAATGAGGTTGAGCATTATTAAACAAACAAGCATTTCTTAACTCCCAAACTGACCATAGCACAGCCATAGGAACAATTCTCCACAACATCTTTACCTTCTTTTTCACCTTAAAACCAGCCCACCAACTAAGCAAAGACTGAACTGATTTAGGAATGGCCCAACACAAACCCCACCAATCAATAATCCCATACCACACTTTCCAAATACTACTACAATGCAGCAAGACATGACTCTGAGTCTCCACCTTTGTCTTGCAAAGAACACAAAGAATGTTTGCATTAGACTTGAGCACCCCAACCCTTTGCATAAAAGCAGCAGACTTCATCCTACCTCTCCAAGCTAACCAAGACATGAATTGTACCTTAGGAGGTGCAATATTCTTGTAGATATTCATTACAAATCTGAGATTACACCCTTTATGCGAAGCCATTCAATCCCACACAGAGGCTATAGAGAAAACACCAGATGGATTAGCCAGCCAAGTGCACTAATCCTCCACATTACTCCTTAAACTGGGTACAACACGAAGGTACTGATACAAGTCAGCCAGATCCTCCTCTTCCCAAGAAAAAAGCTGTCTTCTAAACATAAGATTTCAATCATCACCATCATTTTTCCTTTGTACAAAATCAGACACTGAACCATCTTTATGAACTGACAAGGAAAAAAGTCTAGGGAAAACAAAAGAAAGGCTCTGGTTATTGCACCACACATCCACCCAAAATTTTGTCCTAATGCCATTTCCAATCACAATCTTAAAGTTAGAGAAAAAGAACTCCCTCAAAGATGGATTTCGAGCAGCTAAGAACGGAATATCCTTCCATAAAACAAAAACCCCCCCTAACTCCACTAACAATGGACTCCTCCTACCTCCAAGCTGACCATACTTGCTACACAGCACTTTTTTCCGTAAGGCCTTGTCTTCCCCGCCAAATTTCCACCACCATTTGATCAACAAGCACTCATTAAATTCACTAAGCTTCCTCACACCAAGCCCACCTTGACACTTATTTTTACACACCTCCTCCCACTTAACAAGATGCACTTTTCTCTTCACCTCATCACCACCCCACAGAAAAGTAGACTGAATTCTATCCGACTTGTTAGCAATGCCGACAGGCATTTTAAATAAAGACAGAAAATACACAGGCATTTCAGATAATTGTCACGACCTAAACCCGTCCCTATGGGTTTAGCACCGTAACTTGCTAGTAATTTGAGATTACCGAAGGCCTGCTTAACAGTAAGACAGTAATACTGAGTACAAAGGCTGGCGGAAGCCAAAACAGTAATAAAAGATGTCCAATGAGCTGTGACAGTATGTATGCAAAAAGACTTTTCATATCATATACACATTCAGAACAAAACAGTACATACATACATCATATACAGATATTCAGGTTAGGGACCGGATCCCTACCATAACAGTACGGTACAATATCATTCAATCTATACAGTAATTACAAAACAGATACAAAAAGGGGGAAAACTAAAACACCCCAAAAGCCCTAGCTTGAAGGACTTGGAACCTCTCAGTGAGGCACAGTGGTTGGCTCGACAAAACTGGAGTTTACCCTGATGCTTCTAGCAATGGTCCGGTGCCTGTACACATACATATATATATGAGCAGTGAGCTAAAGCCTAGTGAATAACATATACGTAAAGAGGTTAAGAATGAATGTCCTTTCAATATTGAAAATAGTCATTTATCAGCATATCAGTCATTCAGTTTGTGGCTCATAATTCATGCCATAACAGTCATTCAGAAACTATAATAGTCATATGTGGTACATCCAATAGCAAAACAGTACAGTAGGCCTTATCAGACTGAACAGTCAGTTGATGGCCATCATATCAGTAAACAGTAGTGGTTCCAACATGGGAACCGACAGAGATCTCTGTGATAGTAGCAGTACAGTACAGTAACAGTAGGTTGCTATGGATGCCACGAATACATTTCACACATAGGACATCATTCATTCAGTAATAGTATTATTTCAGAAAACAGTACAGTTCAATTGTTCAGAAAATAATCATTATTGAACATATATTTACAACATTGTTACTCACAGAGTTCTGGGCTACAAATAAGCTAGTACGCGTCCTCGGATGCCAACCCTACACAGTTACAGAATGAACACACACTAAGTTACACAGTTGGGAAATAATAACTTAATCCCTATCTTGACTCGGTGTGGTTCTACATCAATATCCTCACTAAGATGCCTTAAACTAGGCCTAGGAATGCCTAGGATAGAATGAGGATGCAAAGATGCACTTTAAAAATATTTTCAGAATTTTCAAAAAACAGAGGTCCCGCTCGAGCATGGGTTTCCCCGCTCGAGCGGACATGCAAACAAAAGGCTCTGCTCGAGCGTAAACTTTCCCGCTCGAGCGGACTGCAAAAGTACTGGATGTGTGAAAATCACGCTTGATAGGCGCTCGACACCAGCTCGAGCGTGTGACACAAGTCCTCGCTTGAGCGTGCAAAACCCCGCTCAAGCGGACTATAAACACAACAAAAGTGCTGGATACACGAATTTCCCGCTCGAGCGCCACTTACCCCGCTCGAGCGGGAGTCCAAAATCTGGAATTTCCAGATTTGGACTTCAAGCTCAAAATCAAGTTTTAATGCATCAAATTCGATCCTCTTGGGCCAATTTTCTGGAAAACACTTGTAAATTCATAGTTTAGCATGATTCAAAGCTCAATTTGTAAAATCAAGGCCCAAAGGTAGTTCAATTGAATACAAATTCAAACAAATTCCATGAACATGATGTAAAACATAACATGCATGAATTTAATCAACTTCAAGCTTTCAAAACATGAACAAATGAGTCAATTCTTTCTATAACAAGATGAATTCATGGACTAAGCTCAAGATATGAACATGCATGTGGAATTTCATGAAGAGCAACCTCAAAATGCAAGACCATGCACATGCATGCATGGATTAAGCTCCAATTCAACATCTACAACCAATTTATGATCTTAAGCTCCTATTTACCATGAACCATGCAACAATTAACTTGAATTCACAAACAAGAAGGTAAATGTCCTACCTTAGGTCTTGAATGCAAGATATGGGAGCTTAATTATGCAAATTATCCTTCAATTCCTATAATTTCCAAGCAAAACCTCTAAGTTGGACTCAATTTCTCTCACTCTCTCACTCTAGTCGATTTTAGCTCTCAAAGTGGCTGAGGAAAAGGGTGCTCAAACAATGTAAGGGTGAGAAGAGGAGTGGTCTAGCATAACCCACTAAGTGGCAATTTGGTGAATAATCAACCTAATGCAATTTAGCTTTATTTAATCTAATTTAGTCATACCAAATCACATTTCAATTAAATATACCAAACAATCACATAAATGCTAATTAACACAAAACATCAATCAATTTCAGATTCAGCCGCCGATAAAGCCTTCAATTTGCAGTTTAAACATAATACATGAACAGATAATTTAGCAGTCAAACAAATAGAAATGCATTTAAACTAACACACTCAATCAATCAGTTCAGATTTTCAGTCAATCAGTCAGTTAACATGCTTAATCATAGATTAGCACTAATCAGTGGTGTTATTAGTGAACAGGAGTGAGGGTTGTCATAATAATACAGACTTGATCAAGGTTAATCTACCTGCAAATGATAGACATCTCCTTTTCCATAGTGCTAGCTTCTTCTTGAATTTGTCAACTACTGGATGCCACATTCTCTTACACCTGGGATTTGCACCTAGAGGCATACCTAGGTAATTCAAAGGCAATTTCTGAGTTAAGCAATTCAGCTTTTTGGAAAATGCCTGAACCAATTCATCTTTAACACCAATTCCACATACTTTACTCTTATGAAAATTAATCTTAAGCCCAGACATTACTTCAAAGCATCTCAAAATTCTCTTCATCGTAAAGATTTCCTCCCAGCTTGCCTCACAAAAAATAATTGTACCGTCCGCAAACTGAAGATGAGACACCTTAAACTGACTATGACCCACTGTAGCTCCTTTGATGAGACCTAACTCTTTTGCACTTTCTAATAAGATATTCAGATCTTCCGCCACCAAGTTGAAGAGAAAATGTGAAAGAAGATCACCTTGCCTTAGACCTTTGTGAGGCGAAAATTCTGAAATTGGGGACCCATTAACTAACACAGAAACTCTAGCTGATGATATACACGCCTTTATCCAACCCACCCACTTTTCACCAAAATCAAAATTGTACATCATGGAGCACAAGAACCCCCAATTCACTGAGTCATATGCCTTCTCGAAACTCCTCTCTTCTTGGATTTTTTCCATCAGTGAACCACCTCATTAGCAATTAAGATTCTATCGAAAATACATCGGCCACTCAAAAAACCGGACTTCGCTTCACTTTTTATCTGAGGAAGAACCTGCCTCAATCGTCTAGATAAAACCTTCGCAAGAATTTTATACACTGAGTTTACCAAACTTATAGGCCTAAAATCAGACAACCCAACAAAACAGTCCTTATTTGGAATGAGTGAAATAAACGAACTATTTACACCTCTAGCCAGCATCCCATTTAAGTGAAATTCCTTCAACACCTGAATAACCTCATCCTTCATTATGGGCCAACACCTTTGGAAACAAGCTAGATTAAACCCGTCAGGCCCATGAGCCTTATTCCCATCACACTCTTTCACAGCAACCCAAATTTCTTCCTCTGTAAATTTAGATTCCAACATAGCTGCTGCTTGTTCACTTATTTTAGTACTGACACCAACTAATGTAGGCGTACTCTCCCACTCCTCTGAAAATAACTTCTCGAAAAAATTCACCACTACTTGCTTAACCAGGACTGGCCGAACCACCAAAGACCCATTCACTGCCACAAAATCAAGCATATTTTTCCTCTGTCTTCTACTAGCCATCATATGAAAAAACCTTGAATTCTTATCACCATTTTCAGTCCAAAGTAACCTGGATTTTTGCTGCCACATGTTCTCTTTTTTTCTCTTTAGGTCCCAAACTAAACTTTGCACCTCTCTTCTACGACTTTTCTCAAACTCCTACAAATCTCTAGACTCAGCATTTAGGTCTCACTCATGCAATTCATCCTCAGCTTTTTTCAGTTTTTCATCCACATCACCAAATACTTCACTATTCCATCTTCGTAATTGACCTCGCAAGTGCCCCAACTTTTTCATAATCCTATAACTAGCCCACCCACTTACCTAACAACTATCCCATGCAGTCTTAACTGTAACAACAAAATTTGGATGTAAGCTCCAAGCATTAATACACCTGAATGGTTTTGGACCCCAGTCCCTCTCATCAGTTATAATGATAACTGGACAATGATCAGAAATACTTCTATTTAATCCCCACTGCTTAAAGGAGAATTTCTCAAGCCAGCCAATGTCCAAAAGAAATCTATCTAACCTGCTCCACCTCTCACCCTCCGCATCATTGTACCATGTAAATGATCTTCCTAACATTGGCAAGTCCAACAACTCCATAGTGTCAATAAAGCCATTGAAGTCCTTCATCCCCCTATCTCTTCTTATGCACCCTTTTCTCTCACTCATAAACCTAATCTCATTGAAGTCACCCCCAATACACCAGAGACTTGAAAAAACTACTCTCAATTTGGACGATGATTCCCATAAAGTCCTCCAGTCACTAACATCATTTGGTGCATACACATTAACAACTACACATTCAAATGAGTGATTAAGTATTCCTGCCATCAAAATAAAACTTTTGTGGCAGCAGCACTCTTTAAGTTCAAATACCTCAGGATTCCATAAGCAGAGAAGACCACCTGCACTGCCGTCGGCACCCACCTTCAAAAAGCCCACATCCTCAGCTGGCCACAAAGACTTGATGAACCCAACTTCAACACTGCTTTTCTCAGTTTCCTGAAGTAGCAAAGCCTCTATCTTTCTATCATTAACTAGCTTCTTAATGCTCCTTCTCTTCTCTGGTTTTCCCAATCCCCTAACATTCCATGTTACTATCTTCATCTATAAATGTCAGACACTCACCTGACCCCCAGAGCCTACTGAACAGCCTAAATAGCCCCTTCACCCTCCTCCACCATCTCCCTATCCTTCAATTCCAGCATTACAATTCGGTTGACAACCTCCTGCTCCTTATCTTTACAATCCATCCCACAAGGTAGCAAGAGCCTCCTCCCGAATCTCTCTCCTCCTTCTTGAAGCATTACTATGTCAAATTGAAGCTGAAATTGCGGCCACAGCAGCTCAAAAAATAGCACCATTTTTTAGACTTAGACTGGGCAGAACCCCTTTTTGTAATGCAAGACTTCGATGATGCTTGACTCTTCTTCTCAATTGAGAACCTTGCTTCTTCCCCTTATTATTAGTCGTACCCCTCCTAGCCGCAATATCCTTATCCTTCTTTGATCTAGGACTGGTTTTGGACAAAGAGATGGCCCAATTTGATATTGGGCTGCACTTTCACTTAAATTTGAATCTACCTCAATGGGCCCTGCAACTGTTGCCCCAGACTGAATTCCACTTAAAACAACTTGAAGATTAATATTGGGCCTTACACGATCAAACTCACAAACACTTTTTACAAATTCAGATGAACAAACACGGCCCACCTCTTTTTGCAATTCAACTGGCGCCTCATTCCTTGAGCTCATCACCAACTCCAAACCTTCTACATTACCACCTTCATTATGTTGTATACTTCCTAGACCATGCTCTATTGCATTGACCACCATATCTGCCAACGCCTCATTAACTCCATTCATTTGTACCTACTCTCTATCCACTGTGTCCTTTACTGAATTTGCCACCACATCATTATCTGCCACATCCGCTAAATCTTTTGCCACCTCCTTCGAATTATCAAACCCATCGTCCTCATCTTCTTTGCTACCTTTATCATTGATTAACTTCTGTTCACAGGCAACACTCAAAGAACTTGACGCAAGAAACTCGAAATTCACCTCCCTTGTGCAATTTTTGGACAAATCAAATAGTGGGTAATCTTCACAAACTCGAACAGGAAACTTGCATTCATTGCACTCCAAAAACACCACTGTATTAATAACCTCCAATGTAGATGTAACAATCCTCACCCTACCATACTCAAAGGTGTAAGGATTATTGATAGCTTCTTCTAACTGCACCACTTCACCCCAAATGCTGCCAATATCACGAAATGTATTAGTACTCCAAAAATTGATTGGTACACCCATGCAAGAAATCCAAACACATCGTTCAGTTGAGATGGATTTTCCTTTCCCTCACTCGGTTATAGAGTCACTCCACCGAGAAATCCACGCATCCATACACGCTCTTTCTTCATTCATTTGTTGCTTTGAAGAGAATGTTAAGATAGCTAACTTACCACCTCCACTTCTGACTCAAACTCCTTTCATGCGCTCCTTTACCTCTGCTTCAAATTCGTGAAATGACGAAAATGCTTTAAGACTGACCAACGGGCTTTCATACAACCATCCATTACCAGCCTCTCTTGCTTGAACTACCAACTTTTCTTTCCAAAAGTCAGTACTCTGCTTCACAACTTCTGCATAGGATTGCCAATGATGGCTCTACATTCCTACTTGAGGAAATACCTTCTGCACCCCACTCATTATCCTCTTTTCCCCTGTAAGGCACTCCTTTCCCCCCATGCGCTCTGATTTCTGGACATCTGCTTGCTTCACCCTTAATGTCTTATTATCACACCATAGGCCATTCGCCTTTTGAATTGCCATATCAGCGGCTACCTTACAATCATACCTCACAAAACCAAAACGTGTTCCCAAACTTTTCCTTCGCTTTGACGGAATGAACACATCCTTGACAACTCCGAACTTTCCAAACAGAGAATACAAACTCTTAGGATCCATAGAGTTTGGTAAATCATCCACTAATAGTGTAAACAAACCTTCCTTCACTGATCGATTTCCTTGCAAGCCTACCCTTCTTCTACGAATCACCAGATTCCACCCTCCTCTCTCCATTTGTGAAACAGAACAAGAAAGATATTTGTGGATTTTAAACCTAATGATGTATAAGTGAGATGATTGAATGAAGTAAAATTTTCAACCAAAATATTTAGGAAGGGTAATTATTAAGTTGATCATTGTCAAAAATAGTTACAAATGAAAAATATTAAATACCCACAAAATTATTTATTCTTAGTAATAATTTTGTTAGTTACTAAGTTGGAATAGTTTAAAACTAATTTATACAATAATATATTTATTAAATAGTCTTTAGACAAAATTAATTTATTATTCATATCTTATATGATATTTTTAAGAATAATTAAATACTGGTTCTCACATATGTAAGTATATTTTTTATATGAAAAATCATATTACATATATTTATCTCGTGTAGCATTCATGATCATAGTTATTCATGTGCTGGTATTATTTTGAGTCATTAAGATATCTATTGGACTACATGCTCATGCTATATTGTTAAATACCTTTTTCAAGTACAAAGTTGAAGAGTAGTTCAAGATCAAGGGATCGTCTTTATTTGTTGGCCAATGGACCTAATTCTTGTAGACAGAGGTGGTGTTTAGAAAAGAAGTTTTTTGATTTTTTTTTTCACTAAAAGACAAATTTGTGACAAAACCAAAAAAAAAAAAAAATTAAAACAAAATATCACATCAAACCCCATAATTATTTCACTTTTTCTCTCACAAACATCACATCCAATCACAAAAAAACTCAACTATCTTCCTAAATACAAAAAAAAATTTCTCCAATAATATCATACAACTAAAAAAACTTACAAAAAAACACCCACAGAATGCCATTGATGTACTAAAGGTTAAGTCTTTTTTTTATTTTATGTATTAATGTAAGGTTAAGGACATTTTTATTTAACTATAATTCATTTTGCATCGTATGTATGAACTGGAATTAAATAATAATAATGTTTATGATAATGTTAACCGGATTATAAAATAGGGGGCCTGAACTAAAGCCCTAGCTTCCTAAGTATTATTTATCAACAACATAGCTCAACATAGCACTTCAGGAGTAAGACCTATATCAGCTAATCATTCTTTATCAAAGATATTCTTCATCCAAAATTTATCTCGCCAAACGCTCCAGCTAAAAGTCCCAACTCAACTAGGTATGATATTTTGATATTCAGACATTGCATAAATACAGTCAGTTAAAGTCACTTGGAGGGCATGTCGTAGCAATACAACAAGAAGAAAAACTTCCACTCCTGTTCACTTGGATCAAAGAAAGTGAAAGTTTTGTGGCATTTGTGGGGGGACACAATAATAGCATTGGAAAAGGGCACAATGGACTACTCCAAATCAAGAAGCCCAGCAGACAACACAATTAGGGCTGGGGACACTCAGTGGGGTGATTTCCAGCACTCCCACCTCTACGTCGGAGGCAGCAAGTGAAAGATTTAAAAAAAAAAAATTATAGATCAATAAAAAACAGTGGAGATTGTAGGGGTCACCCACTGAGGGCCTGGGACAATTTTCGACCACTACCTTTATAAAAGGAAAACCACCCTTTTGAAGAGACGTATGCCTTATCTTTACACGCAACAGACAAACTTTGGTTCTCTCATAGAGGATTACCATCTAATTTCATCATTGGAGGACTCTCGAGATGGACCCCACCAATCATAAAGTTTAACAGTGTTTTATTTGTGCGGTAGGAGTCATCTCTTCCTTGAATTTCTCAAGCGATCTATATGAGTAAATTTCTTGGTCTCACACAAATAAAACTAAAATAATGGTGTTGTGAATAAGGAGGGATTGTAAAAGAGTGTTGTTATTAACACCTTAATTAATATTTTAGACTTTCATTTCTTTCATTTTTTTATCATAATAATAATTTTAAATGAAATTATTAAAAATACATAAATTATTTTGAAACACTCTATTTCACAATTAACCCACTTACTCACTAAATCATAGGATAGAGTTTATGAAAACACTCACCTTCATCACCACTCACATACTCCAAAACCCTCAAAACCTATACACCCTAAAAACCCTTCAAATCCCTCTGGCGAAAACGGCGAAAATGGTAGCAACTATTCACTTCTCTAGCAACGACAATGGCAATGACAATGGCAATGAGTGAGTTTTTCCTGCAACCTCAATACCATGAGACAAATGGAGCATGACAATTGTACGGGAAAGAAATAAACCTTCTCGTATAATCCTATTGATCAAATCTGCGCTCCTTCGTACGGCGTCGCTTTATCACCTGAAAACACAAACGTGAGCTAGCCGGCGGGTATGTGCCGGAAACCTCTCCGATGCCTAAGTCAGTAAGCTTGACAAATAGACAAAAGCTGTGTATTCAGAAAACAAAGTTGTGTTACCTCTCCATAGGTGATATTGGTGAGCTTTTATAGGTTCCATGTGGCACAATCCAAGTAAGACTCTTACTCCTCCATGTAGAGTCCTCCTAGGATTCATACTCCTGAAGGATAATGCTTATCCTTCAACACCCCCTCACTGCTTAAACCAAGTGAGATGGTTTTACCATGGCCAGACTACCAATATGACCGAAGTAAACATGACTATGCATAGCCGCAGAATGAGCCGAACTAGCTCTTCATTTTCCTGCTCTTACGTCGGCTTCTCATGTACAACCCATGGCGTGGTTAGACCGAACTAACATGTCATGACCGGTGTAACTCCAAGACCGATCTAACTCCAAAGTACCGTTAGACCAATCTAACTTCGATCTTCTGTTGGACCGGACTAGCTTCAAAATATCCACACGACCAGAGTAACTTACATGGCCATTTTACTCGGCCCTTTGTACTGCGGCTCATAACGGTCCATTACCCAGCTCGGCCCAATTTTCACATAAATTACCCTCTCAACAATCTAAGCTTAGAGGAGGTTCGCAACTTGGATGAGGTTGACCTAGTGCGCTTTTTGCTCTAATTCTCAGGCGACGGACCCGTTTACGGCGATATTACACCAAGTTGGTAGGTGGGTCCTTACGATCGAAGCTATCACCAAGAGAGGGATTACAACCTTTTTTGACAAACTACTCGAATGGACAGGGGATCCAGCAACTGAACGGCGAATGGCAACCATAACCATAATGGTCCTAAGGTAGTGAAATTCCTTATTGGCTTTGTGTATAAAAGGTTTCCGATTATCGGAAGCAGTTCCCCTCCTGCAGCCAAAGTGATAGCGGATGTAGCGCATTCCATTTTTAAAAATAATAAAAGAAGAACTTTCAAACGTAAATCCAATTAAATTATTCAGTAATGATAAGTTTTTTAAAAAACACACAAAAAAAATGGTGAAACGATTTGATTTTTTTTCCTGTAACTCTGGAAAATATGGCATTAGTTCGGCAACCTCTAACCGAACATTATTATTGTATTCGATACTTTGGATCTAAACTTTTTTATTCATATGTTCAGCACTTTAGATGTAACCTTAATGTATACTTATATTTTTGGGGATTATTTACACAAAAACTCTCTAAACTATTGAGAAGTATCACTTTAACCCCATAAACTATAAAAGTGTACAAATTGATCACCTAAACTATTGAGAAGTATCACTTTACCCTCTAAACTATAAAAGCATATAAATTAGACCCTCTAATGGAAGGGGTCAAAGTGAAATATGTCAACAGTTTAGGGGATCCATTTGTACGTTTTTATAGTTTAGGGGGCAAAGTGATACTTTTCAATAGTTTATGTGGTCATTTTATACGTTTTTATAGTTTAGGGAGTCAAAGTGATATTTCTCAATAGTTTAAGAGATCTTCATGTATATAACCCTTTTTTGGGTTATGCGATGAATTTTAGTTTTCTTTGTTACTCAAACTGGTTGATGCATACTTATCTTTGTTTGTTAAACTTTGATGGGTCAAACTTGTTCACAGATATAGGACCTTACGCTTTTATAATGGTCGGTAACACAGGTCCAAACATGTACAAATTGTTCAATAACACAAGTCCAAACATTGGTAATTTGTTCGGCAACACAAGCCCAAACATGGCGGTAGAAAGAGGTTGGCAGTTAGAAATCGGCTGTGATAGAGATTGACGGTGGAGAGATCAACAACGCGACTCTTTCGATGGTGAGAGAAAGATTGGTGAGTTCAACTGTTAAGGGTTTTGGGAGATGAAGAGTTTTTTTGGTGAGTGTGATGTTTTTAGAAGGATAGTTTTGATATTATTTTGAGGGTTCTTAGAAATTTTTAAGGATTTGAATTTTGTAGGTGGGAGCCGAAAGAATTTAGAAGTTCTAAAGTGTTAATTGTTGGAATGTTAATAATCAGCACTCATTACAAAAAAAAATAAAAAATAATTTTGAAATTTCATTTGATTTTTATAATTTCTTTTGATAGCCAACATAAATAAGAATTATTCAGGCTGAATGACATTCATTAAAGGAATTTAGTAAATGAATAGTCTAAAATTTAATTATTTAAATGAGTTTTTTTGTATTTAATTTTACCCCCAAAAAGGTAATTTAAAATTTTCTAAAACTTTAATATTGAATAACTCATCAAGATTAATTAATGCAGTCTTTTCTTCATCTTTTTCTTTCATTTTTAATTTTTTTTTCTTCACATTTTCATTTTTGAAGAACTACTCAAATTGTTTTCTGTCATAGTAAACATAATATTGATAGCCTCTCACCTCTTCATATATGACTTGGATCTTTTCTTTTGTAAGGACGAAGACATCTTTTTCAACAACATCAGACCATTCATTTCTCTAGTTTGGGTTTCTCAGCAATTAGATCTAAACTTTGTTTTTATTTGCGTTTCATAATACACTTAATAGGTGTGCACACTTTGTATTTAATATATATATACACACATGTATAACCACCATAATCCATCACCAAAATAAAATAAAAAACAAAAACACACACAGATATCAACCCATCCATTGCCCTCTTGTTGTGATGACTTTTACCGTTTGTGATGAAACTTCCCCGGAAGGAGATGAACATGATGAGCTCTAGTCGTTATTAATCTATAAAACTTACATTCTAGTCGTTATTCACATTACATTTCGATAGGTATTCAATTTAATAAACTTGACGAATTTTTTAATCGTACAACAAAATAATGTAAAATAGACATATATTTCCATATATAATTGATATTATATATTGCAAAACAAATATGGATAAGAAGGGATTATGTATCCTATTAATCTAACTAGATAACCAATCCTACATTAATCTCTCATGTTTGTTTGGGCGGACTGGATTAGCATTCCCATGATTAATAATCCTGGGATTACAAATCCGTTGGATTATGTATCCTATCTTAACTAAAAGTCAAGTTTAAAATAATTAGTCCGTACTTCAATTGTTTAACCAAACATCGGATTAATAATTTTATTGGACTATTAGTCCAATCCCAAGCTCATGTCCACCCAAACAAACATGACCTTAAATTATTAATCGCCTCATTACTAATCCTACGTATCAAATAGAGCCTTGAAACCCAAGTTGAAGTTGAGGTAAACTAATGAAAAATGAAATTGCATCTCAAGGTTGGTATTAGGAGCCTAATATGTTTTTTCAGTCGTAATTTAAAAAAAAAAAAAATAGACATGCGTGTAAATCTTAATAAGTGAACTTATTGTCCAATAGATTATATGATAATTAATGGCGTTTTTCATCAAACACTATAAAAAAAAATCACTAATTGTTAATTTTAGGGACAATTTGAAAATATTGTCAAAAACATGTCACTTATTATAAGTTTTAACGACAATTTAAAAAAATTGTCACAAAAAAAATTTTATTTTTAACTTTTAGCGACAATTTATAAAAACCATAAAAAAAAAAATCACTAATTGTTAATTGATGGCAACGTATGCAAAAAATAGTCATAAAAAATTATTTTTAACGACGGTTTTACTAAGACTTTTTTTCAATAAGATTTTATGAAAATTAAATCCAATTATTAAGAGTTATGGGTAGTTTAGCCTAAAAAAATGGCACGTTTCAATTGGGACTTCTAAGATTATATGGGTCATAATTGCTGCCAAATCGGTGTGAAGTATGACAAAATTACACACTGCCATTAGCATTACTTAACCACATCCATTGACCGTTTCTGTCAAAAATGGTGGCTGTGATTGTCCTGTGCGGGGGTTTTGGAATTGAGGGATGGTGGTGTACTACCGGTTGAGGGCAGTAGCGGTGGGTTCGCAAATGACACTGGTGGTAGAAAAGAAGAAAATGGAGAGAGAGAGAGAGGGAGAGAGAGAGAGAGAGCTGGCACTGGTGGACGGCCAGTGGCTGGTGTGTGGCGTACAGCATGGGCGTCTCTTGAATTGAAAAAAGGTTAAGAGGACATGCCAACGGGTGAAGCTGAACTGAGAACTGTATCCAAATGATACCAAAAATACCAGAAACAAAGAATGGGAAAGAAAGGTTTTAGGAATCTTGAATAACCATAGAAACATGATCCCAGAACAAAGCTAGCTGCACAGTAATAACTCCAATTGATCTACAAACCAAAAAATCTTTTAGAAATCCAACCCATTTACACTCCGCCGACCCATAACAAGTTCAGAATTTTTAAAAACAAAAATATTGTTTTAAGAAAGGTGTCTTTAGTTACCACATGATTTTTATAGATAGCATTCTATAGATTTATAACTGCTCTTTCCATATGCGGCCAGCCACTTTAAGCTTCAGCTCCTGCCCATCACCACCGGAAAAGAAGAGTGCCAAGTTTCTCTGGATAATCAGTCCATCCAGACTATCTCTAACTGTCTTATGAGTATCACGAATGCTCCTTGGAACTCCTTGCCATGTTAGTTTCCTCCCATTCCCACCAACTTCCAAACTGTAACTGAACTTTTTGGCCTCGTGATCATCCCCCATAAACCGCAAGAAGGCCATGTAAACAGGTGCCATTCCTATATTGAATGCCTCAAAGTGCAAGCAAAACTGGTGGCCAAAACAGTTGAAAACCTGCACCAGATAACAGAACCAATCATGTTTCTCAATTCTTTTAGTGTTGATGGATTGAACAACAAGGTGTTGCCAATGTTTTAAATGAAATAAAATGTTTCTGGGGATGCAAGATGATAAAGATAAAAGTGAACCAAGCATTTTTGTATCGGTTCTTGAGAAAAAACAGGAAAAAAAAAAATAGAAAAAGAACTAATTAATCTCTTCTTTTTGTCTTCTTTCAGGCTAAACAAAGAACTACGCATAACAGGCTTCAAGGAAAATTATGTATCACCCATTGCATGGACAATACTAAAAAAAATCAGATAAGTTGGTCAATGCAAATAATCAATGTTTGATAGTGTAAAAAGAGTTGGACTGGTGATCAAACAAATTAATTGGACAGGTAAAATGAACTACCCTAGCTTAATTAAAGCACCAAAAAAATTTAGGATTTGATCATTATTTCCTCGAGGAAAAATTTATCAAATAAGTCAAAATCTGAAGGATGAAGTTAGTTGCATGGAAGGTGGATAAAGGATGCAAAAGTGGGAAGAAAAAAAATTAATTCAATTACTTTTGGGATTGGGATTTGATCCTTATCACTAGCACGCACAAATTAGTATAAAACCAAGGCTAATTGCTAAGACTAACAAAGTTTTGTCATATTAGGCTTGAGAAATAGATAAATTGATACACACATACATAGTAGATATATATATGTATATATATATAGAGAGAGAGAGAGAGAGAGCTCACTGTCAACATCCATGTAGCATTTTCAACATCTTGGGGATTGGATTTGACATATCGATGGTTGAACGTACAGCCATCATGCATGTCAACCTTGTGATCATCCTTGAGATGCGCAACAAGGAACTGGATATCACCATTGGCATTGCATTCAGCTCCAGCATAAGGGCAATTATATGGGCGGAACCTGCAATTCTGCTCGTGCCTGAGTCTGCTATGGTAAGGGAATATATCTTGACAACCCAAGAACTGGTATCTGCATGGCAGTTCAAGCATTTCTGCTATTTTCTCCAGAGCCACACACCTTATGTTTCCAAGCTCTTGCCGGCAAATTGGGCAGCAATTGTGTACTTTAGTCTTGCAGTTCAAACATATAGTGTGGCCATTGGGACACTACATACAGGAAAAAGAAGATTTTAAAAGAAATATATATATATATATGTTCTAAGGGTCTTGCTAATAAGTGCCCCTAGGACACCAGAAAAGGACAAAAGATATGTCAATCTCAAGGCATTAATTACAAAATTCAATACACTTTTTATGAATTTCAAAACACTTTATAATCATTTTACACTTTTTCAATACATTTTTTCTCAGTCTCAATATTAATTTGCCAGGTTATAACAAGAATGAGTTCTGAAATCAACATATAAGTCAGGCAGAAATGAAGACAATGGACCGCAACATCATAGCTACCAGGAAATTCAGTGTATTCTCCTGCCACTTCAGAAGGCAAGGTGCATGGTTCAAGCCACAATAGGGGGGAGAGAGAGAGAGAGAACTGCGTACTAGTCCTATTTTTTGCTTTCACACAAAGAAAAATGGAAATAGCCTAAATAATATCGTGTAATGGGTGTAATCTTGACAGTAATGAAAAAAAAGAAGCTTTTTTAAGGCCCATTTGGTTGAGCAAATTGAATTATTTCATTCGTGATTAAATAATTCAAAATAAATGCGATTGTAAATGAGTTCACTTAAAAATTTGTGTAGGCATTGAACTAACAGGTTTTGAATATCCCAAATTTAGATTAGGTCATACTATATTTTAAACAAAATGAAATGATCACTTCTAAATGTTCGTACAGAATGCAAAACATGCAGATTTTGAGTTGTTTCACTCTTGCAACCAAACACATTTAATTATCTAATTGAAAATTGTCTAATTTTGAATGGCCCAATTCACATTTTGTGACAACCATAAGGACCCTTGGTAAACTAACCCAAAAAATGAGATGAACAAGCTCTGTAGAGCTAGTTATCCTTTTAAGGTTTTTAAAAATCAAAAAAAAACAAAAACAAACAAACAAAAAAAAACAAAAACAAAAACAAAAACCAAAAAAAACAAAAAACAAAAGAAGACAAAACAAAAACATACATTGTTTTGCATCAATCTCTAACAATAGCTGCTTGCAAGAAATATCCATTTCCTTGTGTCCAAAGAAGAGAATTTTCTACAACATACACCATATTGACTTTCGTAGTGGCAGCATTGATGAAAAACATGAAAGAAAGAAAAGAAAAAAAAATGACAAATCTGAAATTTTACATAGAGCACGTTTACAGCATCATGGAATCAAATTTTGCAGTGTTCTTAAGCCTCTATGTTTATTTTAATTTAGTACGTTGTTGGATAGGTTTATCTCATGATAATTTCAA
Organism: Camellia sinensis; assembly: GCF_055761805.1. NCBI lineage: Eukaryota > Viridiplantae > Streptophyta > Magnoliopsida > Ericales > Theaceae > Camellia > Camellia sinensis. The sequence continues at coordinate 22,882,044 of NW_028128987.1, read as the reverse complement.
TCGTAGATGAGCAATAGTCATAATCCTGTGAGAATATTAGTGTATCTCTATATACGGTAGTATATATTTTGTATATATGTTGAGAGATTGTGAGGGATTGTAAATATTCTCTTTCCTTTTTAGTCTTAGGGTTAGGATTGCTATATAATCACATGTATCCTAGTATTACATTCACAATTGAATATACAGATTATTATTCAAAAATCTTACATGGTATCAGAGCTATCACTGAAACCCTAGAAGTTGCTTGTCTCTCTACACCGTAGGTCGTGGTCTTCTCCCTTTATCGCGAGTGACTGCTTGTCTAGTTCTTTTATTCGTAGGTCACTCTCTTTCTCTCTCTCGATCGACTGGTCTGTCTAGGTTGATTTGTTCATCAGTTGTTTGGGTTCAACTCGCGACTCCTCTTAGCCTTAGCGAGTCACGAAACCCTTTCAAATCATCTAGGTTTAATTTCTGGTTTTTTGGTTCACTGGTCTTCTCTCTCTAGTTTTTTGGTTCGTTGGTCTTCATCTTCGGCTTCTCTAGTTCTCAACTTGCGATCTCTCTCCTTCTCTGATCATCGCATCTGCTAGTCGTGACCTACCTAGTTGCTTCGACTGGTATTGGTTCGAAGAGACAGAAAAATCATGGTCTCTTCTTTGCTTGAGACTCAGGATTCGTATCTCTCTCCTTCGGGGCTTCGACTCTGAGTGGTTTTTGTCTTCTCTGAGGCTGTTTTCTTCCGATTTATGAGTTGCCCACTAATACTTGACTTATCCAGTACTGTGTTTCTTGTGTTTTTGGCCTATTACAGTTTGACCCATCTAGTTCTAGTTCTGGTTCTGGGTTTATTACACTTGAACCCCTCAGCTTTCTGGTTATTGTGATGTCTCTAGATTCTAATGAGTGTGCCTTCTGCCATCAAAAGGACCATTGGAAGTACCACTGTCCCAAGAACGGACATCTGCCTGCCTCGTCTTCTCTACAGTCTCAGATCCAATTCCGCGCTCCTCCTCAAAATACTTTTCAGCCTTCCACTGCTTATACTAAATCTGCTCCGGCTCTTGATTCTGACTTGACTCCCTTGAGTGCACAGATTGCTCCACTTCAACATATATTGTCTACCTCACAGCTATCCCTGTCTGGCTCCTCTCTTTCCTCCCTTCATTCAGGTTTGCTTGGGTCTTCTTCAAGTATCTCTTTGTCTGTCTAGATTTTGACTCTGGCGCCTCTCATTATATGACTCCTCATGTCTCCTTACTTTAAAATTGTACGCCTTTTCCCTTTCATATTACTGTTGATACTACTAATAGGTCTGGTATATCTGTTATATCTGTTGGGTTTGGCCTATGTTTGATATGTCTGCTGTCACTATTCCATCTGTCTTTTATGTTCCTCAGTTATCTGTCAGTTTATTATCGATCAGCCAGCTTAATGTCTCCGGTCTTGATGTTATCATTTTTTCTTCTATCTATTTTGTGCAAAATCGAATGTCCAAGCAATAGATTGAGATCAGCCATAGAGTTGGAGACCTCTATGTGGTGGAGAGCTTACATCTGCCTATGACTACCTCTCCAACTGGTTTTTCCTCTTTTCAGTCAGATTATCTGTTAAGTCCTTATTTGTGGCCGCCTAAATTAGGATATTTGTCTGTTGACTGCTTACAATCTTTAGCTTAGTTAGGTTTATTGGGTAAAATTTCTCTTAATCAACTTACCAAGTGTCAGGGGTGTAAACTTGTCATTTTAGTCTTACCTTTTTGTAAAAGTACTTCTATTTAGTTCATATTGATGTCTGGGGCCTTTCTCTTGTTTTCACTAAAGAGGGTTCTATATACTATGTGTCATTTGTTGATGACTGCACTCGTTACGCTTGGGTTTTTCTTATAACTCATAAGTCTGACTTCTACCAGATATACCGTACTTTTCAGTCTATGATTGCTACACAGTTTGGATCTATTATTAAATTGTTATGGTCTGACTTGGGTGGGAAATATTTTAAAACTGAGTTCTGTGAATATTTGGTCAACTTGGATACCATCCACCAAACTTCTTGTACTGATACACCCGTCCAAAATAGTCAAGCTGAGCGTAAACACCATCATCTCCTTGAGATAACTAGGTCTCTTCTTCTCTCTACCTCTATTCCAGCTCCATTTTGGGGTAAAACAGTTCTTATCGCTACTTTCCTTCTCAACCAGCTGCCAACTCCCTTTCTCTCTGGCCGTTCTCCTTATGAGGCTCTATTTTCTCAAATGCCGAATTACTTCCTCCTTCACGTCTTTGGATCTGCTTGTTTTATCCTTCTTTCCCGTAAAGATAAAACCAAACTTAGTGCCCGGTTTGTCCTCGACGTCTTTTTGGGTTACAGCCTTCCCCAAAAAGGCTATCGTTCCCGTCGCCTTTATATCTCCCGCCATGTTGCCGTTTTTGAACGCTTGTCATACTTTCAACTTCCTCCTATCACTGCCCCGGTTCCAAAGAGGATTTGGTTAACATAGATCCATTTCCTTCTGAGGTCCCTCCTGATGAGTACATCTCTACTGTTCCCCATGAGCTTGTTCCCTCTTTTCCTCCTACCCACCCTCTTGTTGAATCCTTCTCTATTGTCCCCAATGAGTCTGTTCCCTCTTCTCTTCCGTTGTTAGTCTATTCTCGTTGCAAGGTTGTTCCCTCACCAATTGTCTCCTCACCTACTATTGCCCGTCCTGCTTCTAAAGACACTAATCTTGTTACATGCCGAACAGGTTGGTATTTTAATACATGTTTTTCTAATTCATATCGTACCTTCTTGTTTACTGTTCATTCTTTTTCAAAACCCCAATCCTACAAGGAGGCTCGTCAGGATCTTAATTGAAAACCAAGTTGATCACAGCACCAGCCTTTGTACTACCACCAAGTACGGAGGAATTTGTTATTTATAATGCTACATCTTATAAGGGATTGGGTTGTGTCTTAATGCAAAACAACAGAGTTATTGCTTATGCTTCACGCCAATTAAAATCATATAAAAAGAATTATCCAACATGTGATTTAAAATTGGCAGCCGTTGTTTTTACATTGAAAATATGGCGTCATTATCTATATGGGGCTACATGTGAAGTGTTCACAAACCACAAGAGCTTGAAGTATTTGTTCACGCAAAAGGAGCTCAACATGAGACAAAGGAGGTGGCTAGAATTGATGAAAGATTATGATTTGCAAATTTAGTATCATCTTGGCAAAGCAAACACCATGGCAAACACTCTTAGCCGAAAGTCAATGGAGAACTTGGCATGCTTATTCACCAAACAAGGAGACATACTACAAGATTGCAGAAAATGGAAGTGGAATTGGTCTTACATGAGACTGAAGGGACTTTAGCTGCAATTTCAGCCCAACCATCAATCATTGAAGAAATCAAGCAAAAGCAATTGGAGGATGCTTACTTCAAGAAAGTTTTTGATGATATTGATTCAAAGCCATGACCGGGATTCACAATCAAAGATCAAGTGTTGCAATCTAGAAATACCAAAATGTATCAAAACCTCAAGCAAATCTATTGGTGGAAAAACATGAAAAGGGACATAGCAGAATTTGTTTCTTGTTGCCTTCAATGCCAACAAGTTAAAAACAGAACACCAAAAGCCAGCCGGTCTACTTCAACCTCTCTCTATCCCAGAATGGAAATGGAAACATATCACGATGGATTTCGTAGTTGGCTTGCCTCGCATACCAAGAGGTATGGATTCAATTTGGGTCATTGTAGATAAATTGACCAAGTCCACCCATTTCTTACCTGTGAAATCTTTTTACAACGCAAACAAACTTTCTACCTTGTACATGACTATTTCTATTGTGTCAGATAGAGACTCCAAATGTGTATCTAGATTTTGGCAGAACTTGTAGAAAGCAATGGGAACAGAACTAAGGTTTAATACCGCTTTCCATCCACAAACCGATGGACAATCAGAGAGGATGATACAAACTTTGGAAGATATGCTTCGTTTGTGTTCTTTGGACTTCAAGGGGAGTTGGGAAACTCCTGTACCCTTGTCAGAATTCGCCTACAATAACAGTTTCCAAGCAAGTATTGGCATGGCACCGTATGAGGCACTGTATGGAAGAAAATGTAGATTACCAATTTGTTGGATGGACGTGGAAGATAAGCCAATGTTGGGACCTGAAATTGTTCAAGTCACCACTGAGAAGATCAAGATTATTCAACGACGACTCAAGACTGCCCAAAGCTGCCAAAAGAGTTATGCCGATTTGAGGAGGCACTTAGAGCTCGAAGTTGGATATCATGTGTTTTTTAAGATAACTCCAGTGAATGGCCAAACTCAATTTGGGAAGAAAGGAAAGTTAGCTCCACGCTACATAGGGCCATTTGAGATTTTGGAAAAGATTAGCCCAGTGGCTTACCGGTTAGCACTACCATCAAAGATGGAGCAAGTCCACAATGTATTCCACATTTCCACGCTACGGGGTTATACTTGGGATCTTTCCCATGTGATAGATTATCGCCGATTAGCCATTGATGAGGATTTAGAATACGAGAAACGACCTATTCAAATTATTGATTGTCAAGTGAAACAATTGGGAAACAAAGCTACACCAATGGCGAAGGTAGAATGGAAAGAACACTATGGGAGGGATGCTACTTGGGAAAAAAGGATGAAATGAGGATGAGGTATCCCAGTTTATTTCCAAGCTAATATAAGGTAAGTTTGGAAGACCAAACTTCTTATGGAGGGAAGAATGTGACAACCAACCATTCATGCATAATGCATATCATGCTATTATTGCTTTTGTCCGTGTGTTATATGCTGATGTGAAATAGGACTTATTAGAATTAGAAAGGAGGAGAAGAAGTTAGTTTGGAACCTCATGTTTAAGACTTATTTGTTTTGTGCAATGAATTAGGGGATGACTTTAGACTTGATTTGAAAATCATAGGATGTGCTATTGCACTAATTGAGGAGCTTAAAGATCCTGGTATAATACGCTTGTCCATTTCATGCTATATGAATTTTTGCTAATTGGGATTAGTGTTAATTAAGTATGATTAGTGAGCCTTAATTAGGATTAACTAAGTTAAGTGTGATGAAGTTAAACCTAGATTAATTAGTACAAAACTTAGTTAACTAAGTTAAATAAGCAAGATTAGTTAAGCTAAGCAAACAAAAATTAGATAATTTGATGAAGCATACATACACCTCCCCCCTTTTTGTCCCAATTTAGTCTTTGTCCTACCTTACCTTATAAAAGCCAAACCAAATCAAAGAAGAAAGAAAATCTGCTGGAAAAGAGGAGAAAGGGCTAGAGAAAAAGAGAAAAGCAAGAAAAGAAAAGAAAGAAGAGAGAAAAGAGGGGACATCCAAGAACACCAAAACTCATCCCTCAATAAAACTAAGGTAAGATTTTAATCTCAATTCTTGTAGTAAACCCTCCTAGCATCTAAAATCAAGAAAACGTTAGGATCAATTTGGATTAACAAGGAAGAATTGAAGGAAAGAATGAGGAAGGGTTGGTTAGATTGTAGAAGTAGGTAGGAGACCTAGAACTTCATCACGTTGAATTGGTTTTTGATGTTCGTGATGCATTTAAACTTTCATCTTCATATGTTCTTTTGATTTTCAATAGTTTTACCATTCAAGTTCGTGATTTGAAACAAAGATAAAGAAAGGTTTTGGAAAAAGATTGAATTCCTCAAATTCTTAACAAAACTTGTAGTTATAGCCTTTAATCTTGAAATCAAACTAAGTTTTGATGCTAATGATTTGGAAAATGATCATACTTTCATGTTTGTTATCAAATTTGCATGATTTAGATTGAGTTTGTATGAACCCCTAGCTTAGAACTTGAAAGGAGGAAGCTTAGAACAAGAAGGAATTTTCGAACTAAGCAAGTCATCCACTTCTGCAAGTGCGGAAGTGATTCCCGGACGTGCGGCCAGATAAATCACAAATTTAGTTATGAAAAAAAGGCATGTGCGGCCCACACATGCGGATTGAGCCCCGCACGTGCGGAAATGCCCTGTTTTGTGCACAAGTTTGTTTTATAACCCTCTCTCACATAAGACACTCCTTGTACGCCTTTGACACCTAGTTGAGACTTGAACTAGACCTAGAACAACACTAAAAACATGAAAGAAATCTAAGGAAAACACTTAGCTAAGTTTAGACACTCAAATTGTCATGTTTGTTGAGTTTGTTTAGCACTTCAATACTTTGTTCTTGTTTCGTATAGGTCGAGCTTCAAAAGAGAATACCTAGTGTTCAATGAGCCATTTGTGAGTAGTAGTGTAGTAAAATTATGTTTGTTAAAACTATGATTCAAAATGCAAACCTATGATATATTTAAGGAAGTTATGACATTGTTCTACTATGAATGAACATCCTATACCCTTGCATCATGTATTAAAATGACATCTTGGATCATGTTTGTTATTAGGAATCATGCCAATAATCTCTAGGTAACTGAGCTCCTCTTGCCACCTTTTGTGGACTCTTGATTCGAAAGTCTTGGAATGTTCATCGCTATGTATATGCTTGTAAGTTAAACTTGTTGTCTCGACAAAGTTATATTATGTTTGAAATGATCTTGTGCTTGGTTTTAATAAAATTTATCGTTGTTCATTCATTTACCACTTTATTGTATTACTATTCACTGGGCTTTGGGGCTCACCCCCCTTCCCTATGTATGTAGGTGATGATGAAGAACAAGTTAGAGAAGAAAGGTCAAGCCAAAAGTCTTTTTCTTTTTGTTTTGTACTTTTGGGAACGACGGTTAGAGACGATAGCCTTGTATATATGTTTTGCTTTTTGTTAAGGGTATGTTGTAAATGTTGCACTTTTCTTTTTGTGTTGTTTGGACTTGTAAATGTCAAAGTAAATAAAATGAGAAGCTTGCTTGTTTTATTTTCATATGACTTATGTTCATGCTCTAATTGGACTCTTGGTAATTAATGGACAAATGGTTCCGCATAAGCTCTAATGTTTTTAGTCCAGTCTTGTCTTGCCTTGTCTTGCTAGGCCTTCAGTAGTCAGGCACTACTGGCCGGTCACTACTGCTATCCTGTTTGGGGCGGGGCGGGGCGGGGTCGTGACACTTGGTTAGCTGGTTTATGGGTTAGTTGGGTTCGCTGAATTTAAGTGTAGTTTGGTGAGGTTACAGGATGGAAGGGTTAGGCTTAATGAGCCGGTTCATTTTAAGTTGTTTCTAGGCTGAGTTTCTAAAATATGTGCGCTGAGTTTGGGCTGCACTGACTGTTTGGGCTGAGGTAAATGGGCTGGATAAGGTTTAAGGGATTTTGGCATTGTTAATAGATTGCTTGCCTTGGATTTAAGTGGTTCAGAGGTATAGACTTGTTTTGGGTTTATTATATGGCTCGTGTTATTGATTTTGGCTGGGTATTTATTTAATGGGCTTGGAGGTCAGGATAAGGCTGTATAAGGTGGTTGAATTGCTGTGTTGGGTCTTAAGGATAGGTGGATCAGGTTTAAGGGTAATGGGTTAGGGTTTTATAAAACCTGGTTTGGGTTATTGGGTTAAACAGATCAGGTCTTGGTTAAATAGACTTGGGTCTGGATTTTTCCTTGGGTCGGGTTAAGTTTATAGATGGGTTGGGATTTGATTTGGGTTTGTGGGTTACCTGGCTCCAATAGTCTACCCAGAAATCGACTTCAATGATGGAGTGCGAGGGAGAAGACAATGCTAACGGTGAAAGGCGACGACGATAGGGTGGCGACACTAGGAAAGGATCAATGACAAATTGGATTGACCCAGATAGCCCCTTGTTTTACGGTTCGGGCTCTGACTCCAACCAACAAAGGGTTTCCCCAGCAATATGGGTGGCAGTGGTGCTTGCAGCTCAACACGAAACAGTGGGAGGGAACAGAAGACAGTCTATGACATGAAGATTTCAAACCCAGAGTTTCGTCGCAGGCTTGCTTCAAAATTCCAGGTTGCGATGGAGAGGCTGGTGATAAATTTCATTAACACTTCAACGGTGGGCAGCAAAAACAATGGGAATTGAGGTAGGATGATGGATTTTATTTTTATTTTATTTTTGGAGGAGACGGTGATCGGGCAAGGAAGAGAGATGGAGAACAGTGAATGGAGATTTAGCTTTGATACCAAATTGATGTAGGGTAAGATAGAGAGAAGAGAGGGAGAACTCAACAACAGTGTTAAAATTGATGTATTATTGATTGTTGTATGTTATTATGTTTACAATTCCTATATATAGAAGAGAAGAATAGGTAGTAGGTGGAGTAGGTGAAGTGGAGTAGGTGAAGTGGGTGGAGTAGGTGTAGTGGAGTAGGTGATAGGTTTTAACAGCCCCCCGCAAACTCAAGGGGGATAGAAACTAACCAACTTGAGTTTGAAGAGAGTAACAAAACAAGAAAATAGACTAATACATAAAATAAAAGAGGATAGGAGACACTGTATGGTCGTGTCAGACCGTTGGTGAAGACACTGGATGGTTGTGTCATAACGTTGTAGAGGACACTGGATGGTTGTGTCATAACGTTGTAGAGGACACTGGATGGGTGTGTCATAACGTTGTAGAGGACACTGGATGGGTGTGTCATAACGTGGTAGAGGACACTGGATGGTTGTGGCAGACCGTTGTAGCAGATAAAGTCTGGACAGTTGACGAGGTCACACCGGACCGATGGAGAAGCTAACCGGAATCAATGTCGGAACAGTTTATGGGGTCATGTCGGACCGGTGTAAAAGTCGCACCCTCAAAAGGTATGCCCAATCTTTCAAAAGGCGTGCCATCAAAAGGCGTGCCCAATCCATAAAAAGGTGTGCCGGACATTATGGCGAGGCGCGTGACTACCTTGGCTTGCGCGCCCGTTTTGTCGTCTGGCGTCAAGTGGCGCGCGATGCGCGTATCTGCCTTGGCGATTTAACCAAGACGGAGGCTGAGGCTGAGGCTGAGGCTGAGGCTGAGGCTGAGACAAGAAACTGCGAAAAACCTCTGAAAAAAACTCTTCGTTGTCTGAGAGAGAAACTCGGTAATATTCTGTAACACTCTGTTGCCCAGAAAATGGCCTCTTCTTCCTGTGGTCTGCTCACTCTCTTTCCAGACCTCAACGAGTCAACAAGAGAGATAACTGGTGCGGTGGCCCGTGAACCTCAACCAAACACCTCTGGTTTTGCTCCGTTGAACTTTCCGATGCGGTCTGTGGAGCAAAAAATGGCAGTGCAAACGGATATTGAGGCCAATCAGTATACATTGAAGTCATGTGTGGAGACCATGACGGCGGTCACAAACTTGTCGCACCGGCTTCAGAGTAGGACAAATGAGGTGCAACAGTTAAATGCCCAACTGGCTCTGCTCCAACGCATGTATAAGGATGCGCGAGCAGAGATAAGTGTGCTAAAGGCGGAAAATAAGGAGCTGAAACGGAAGGCCACCGTGATGTTCCGATTTGGAGGTCCGCCATATGCTGTAGTGGAGGAGCAGGGTGGAGTGATCGTGCCCAGTGGAGTAGAAAACAAGGAGGCAACACCGTCAAGGGCCGCCCAGGACGGAGGCAAGAAGAAAAGACCGGCGGAACGGAATAGGCGAAGAAGTGAGGTCGGTTGGTGGCCGGCTGCAGAAAAGAAAACAAAGCTGTTGGTGTTGTGTGGTGGTTTGTTGTTTTTTTTTTTTTTTTTTTTTTGTGTGTAAAATTGTGATCGGGGTGGATTCCTGAGATGAATAAAATATGGTTTGGTGTGCAAAGCTATATGGTATGAATGGAATTGGAAAAAGATTAAAAATAATGTGAAAGAAAAATAAAGAAAAAAAATAATAAAAATATATTTGAAATCAAAAATGAAAGATGGGGGAAATAAGGAAAGTGGTTTGGAGAAAATAAATAAAAATAATGGAGTTGGAAATCAAACGGAGGAGAGATGATGATGTTTTTTTTTTTTTTTTAATATAATATAATAAAAAGAGATATATATATATATATATATAATAAAGAAAGTGGGGAACAAGAGTGTAATGAAAAGAAAAAGTATAGGTTGGAGAATCTGAACATCGTGGGTGAGTAAAAGAAAAAAAATAAAGAAATGAAAAGAGGGGGGACAAAAGTTGGTGTCTAGGTGTGATGATAAATAAATAAGAAAAGAGGGGGACAAAAGTTGGGCGGTGGTAGAAGCAAAACAATAAATAAATAAATAAAAAGAAAAGAAAAGAAAAGAAAGAAAAGAAGAGAAGGAGATTGCTGTAAGGAATGGTGAAAGTTCTGATGGAGGTGCAGCCAAGAGGTGCAGCCAAAGGTAGTTGAAGTCGTGTTGAAGATTTACATGCACTGTGAAGGTTGTTCAGAGGATATCAAGTACCGCATCCACAAGATGCAGGGTGTGATGACTGTGGATACAGATATGAATAACTCCCAAGTGACTGTGAAGGGAATGTTTGAACCGAATAAGCTGGTCGAGTACATCAACAAAAGGGCAGGCAAACATGCTGTGTGCATGGAAGAAGAAGATGGCGCAAGTGGCGAAGCCGGACTTGGCGAAGAGGACGGAGGTGAGCTGAATGAGCCAGCTCGACTCGCAGGTGAAGCCGTGGACGACAGCGACTATTCCGATGATTCAGTTATGGGATTCGTGGCAGGAAATGGAAGGTATGTGTAGAGGTCCGGCGGGCGGCCAAGGCGAGGCTGCCGCCCGCCGGTGAAGCAGAATGACTAGATTGTTAACCTTGCTCTGATACCATGTTAAAATTGATGTATTATTGATTGTTGTATGTTATTATGTTTACAATTCCTATATATAGAAGAGAAGAATAGGTAGTAGGTGGAGTAGGTGAAGTGGAGTAGGTGAAGTGGGTGGAGTAGGTGTAGTGGAGTAGGTGATAGGTTTTAACAAACAGCCACAGCCAAAAACCTCTCAAACTATTATTCTCAAAACTGAGTATTACAATGCAAATCCTATAATTTATAACCAAAAAGAAACCTAACTCAAATAGGAAACAAAATCAACCATCTCTTGCTATTTTTTTTTATTTAAGTAAATCTCACTGAATAATTATAATAGGCTACCAATTACATTTATGAGACCAAAAAATCTTTGGGCCCATGGGCTTCACCCTAGACTTCCAAATCTGATAGTTGGATTCCAACCAGTTAAGGGCTGCACCATCACCTTGTGAGGGTGAAACACCTATTTCCCTCTTTTCTTCCCTTTCATGCTCATAAGCAGGTTACTATTATCGGGCTATTGTTTACTACCATAGAACAACACCATTTTCAGGCCATAAACCTTAGCCAATCTAGTTCAAATCGTCCACAACCTGTTCCTCTACCCTTTTGCCACTAAATTCACACTAAAAATTCCATAAAATAGTTGTTGCCCAAAGTTATCTTGCATCATGCACAACCTATGCATGATCAAGACACAAAGGACATGCATTCTGTTTACAATGACTACATATTATATAAGTGAAGGAACTTGGGCTCAAGCACAGTGAAGATATCTCTTCCAATTACCAAACCAAATATGAGAGTATCTAAAATATCTACATGCTCATCAGCATTCGCCGTGATAATTTTTTGTACAAAGTTTGCAAGTGTAGGTGAGTAAAATATATATTCATGTTATTTTTGCATTACAGTATACATATATTTCATCATATTATGAAACATAATGAAATTATTATATATACAGAAAATGTATGCCCATAGGGAATCATTAATCAGAGTATTTATTTTCAGGACACCTTGATCATTTTGAACATGAAGATCATATGCGCTTTGTAGTGTGACTAGTGTAAAAATAAGTACCAATGGGATACACAAACATAACTGATATTGTTTTCTTGTCATTTTTGTAAAACAATTTGTAATTCAGGAGTTATTTAGCAAGAAAGCAATTTACTTCAAGAAGCTTAATAAAATAATTTCCTGTTCGATAATTGTAATGGATCTTACAATGTTGGGAGAAGTAATGGATGGTTTGTAATATTTAGAATACTTGGAAATAATTTCACTGTTTCTAAAATAAACAGGATAAGTTTGGGATTTAATAATTTGTTGGAAGTATTCGGATAATTTTGTAGATTTTCAAAATTTGTTTCTGTGGTTAATTTAATTCTGCAGTGAGAAATGAGAACACATGCATGCACTGTCCCCACCCACCACCGCACAAAAGAAAAGGACAATTGAAAGGTTGGTATAAAATGTAGGAAAAAAATAAATAAGAAATAAAACAAAGGAATTCCACCCAACATAAAATGAAGTAAAATTTATTCAAAATTTTCTGTTTAACTGAATTATGATATCATTTCCAGACCCCACAGTAGCAGGAGCCTCATTCATTGGCCTTCCCTTTATGATATCCTTCAACTACATAAAATATTCTGTTCTATTATTGGCAATAAATAATTATTTACAAATTTTATGCATTATATAAAAGGCCTTTGACATTACATTTTACAATACATCAACACTGCCACTAGGCATCAATCTTGATAGCTGACATTATTTGTCCGGACATGTCAAACACCCAATGACGTCTTAAATCCTAGTTACTCAATTTGCATGGCTATATCAAATCATTAAAGTAAATATATAAAGTTTGCTTAACAATATAAAATCTCAAGCATTCTCAGTTTATCAGTCTCAAATGTTCAAGGATGTACCTGATGAATGGGAGGGTACATTAGATTTAGGCAAACAGGGCATTCAAGTAGCTCATGTACAGCACTATTTGATGCCATTCCACCAACCTTCCCACCACCAACAGAAGCCGATTTTCTGAAAGTGGAATTTCTGAATTCCATTTCTGTAGGTGCTATACCATAATCAGCAAATGCAGTGCGAGACTCAAGAACATCTTGGTAGACACTTCCTCCAGGAGCCATGTCTTATTCTTCAGTGTTTAGTTCGCTGATCTCCTTTCTCTTTCTGAACTTATACCACAATATTCCTGCTTCACTTTCCAATGTCCTTAGATGGTCCTATCCTGTTTAACATAACCTACATTAGAAGTTAAATTGGTAGAAGCTCTATGTAACAAGGAAACTTATATGCATTTGAAGTTAAATTCGTAACTTTATCTTACACTGAAATTTATTTTATCCACTGTAGCATTTTGTATAAAGGGCATTTATTCATAAATCCCTATTCACCTACTTATATTCTACTTAGTCCAAATTATTTTCTTATATTCCAATAAGTCCTATGTGTGACATAGTTACCAACATACCCTTAATAACAATATTCATATTGACAGTGTAAATGTTCCGTGATGGGAACGTTCACACTGTCAATTTGAACATTCACACTTTCAAATATGAATGTTTACATCACCAAGTTGCCAAGCATTCAAAAAATATTTGTAAGAGTAAAATTGTCCATAAAATATCTTAAATATGAGAATAAGGATTTGGTGGATCAAATGTCCAAATGATAGAACTTATTGGAATAATATTTAGATTGATAGTGTAAATGTTCTGTGATGGGAACGTTCACACTGTCAATTTGAACATTCACACTTTCAAACATGAATGTTTACATCACCAAGTCGCCAAGCGTTCAAAAAATATTTGTAAGAGTAAAATTGTCCATAAAATATCTTAAATATGAGGATAACGATTTGGTGGATCAAATGTCCAAAAAATAGAACTTATTGGAATACAAGAATATGTTATAGATTAATTGGGACACAAGTACTTGAAAAATGATTTCCTAATAAGTCTCCCTTTGTATAATTATGTAAAGCAAACTTCATATCAGATTAAGAAGACATGATATCGCAATAAAAGGAATGTTGTAGAACTGAAAAAGTGTAAAAGAAATATCAACCATAAATCTAATTTCACAATTAATATGATACTATATCCAGGGGAAATTCTTATGAAGAGATAACATCATGTGGTCCACAGGATAGGATTAAGTAATGTCATAAAGTATGCATATGCAATTATTTGGGACACACAACATGATCCACCCAAAAAATAAAAATAATACTAATGATGCGGGATGAGTGCAAGGACCACTCTCCTATGAGTTACCCAAAATAATATATAGCAGCAACAAATGGCTCTAGTTTTAGGTTTGCAATTAATCACTTATGAGGCTGTAGAAGTAGCAAGTTATAGAGATTTGGGGTTTGTATGAGGTAATATAAGAGTAGGGTTTTGGGAGTAAAAGGATAGGATTTAAGAGGCTGTCAAGGGGTTGTTCTAGGCACCGTGAACAGTACCCAAAAATAGTAATTAGGTACTGGTTTAGTCTATGTTTGTGTTTTATAGTTGGATGGTAGAAGGATAAATACATTAAGGCTGTAAATTAGGTTGAAGGTAGGAAATCTTTTGACACAAACTCATGATGCTAAATCCCAAAAGCCACTTCTTGATTTTTTATGCCTCTTTGTATTTATTTTTTTCTTGAACTCTTTATGGCATGCATCAACTAATTTCTAAAGCAAGAAGGCTTGTAAAATATTATCAACGGCAAGAAAATCAAGCCTTTTACACCATTATTACTCGTGCCCATAAATCTTGGTTTGAATTGTAAGATTTCTGAATGAATAAAGTATATTCAATTGTATAAAATACAAAGAGTACATCTGATTTAAATAGCAACTCTAGGACTAAGACTAAAATAGGTAACAAGAATAATTCAAAGAATATTCACACAAACAACCTAATATTCTCACATGAATATCATCTGCAAACTTTACATAACACCTTGCAAGGTCCCAAACCCATTAAAATCTGCAATAGAAAACCTAATCTAAATCGTAACTGTATAGGCAATGCAACATAGCCTTAAGAGTGGACCAAAGGTTAAAGCTGCTGTCAAGCAGTAATTCTTTGAAAGGACAGATCTAGCAATTTCCTCACCTTGTTTGGGGAAGTTCCAGCTTTCTAAGCTCTCAAGCCATTTCTAAGCTTAGCTCTTAAATCAAATCAATGGAGGCTTGTTACGTATTCCAATACTAAGGTAAAGGCACACACTTCCCTAAATTGCACCCTTTTCTTGTTTCTCTTTTTGCCTCATTAGTGTTAAATTCATCGTAATTATGGGTTTTATTTTTTATTTTTTCATATTATACATTAATGTTTGTCTTAATTATTTATATTAAGTAGTTATTGTTTGTTTACTAATTTAATATTCTCTAGTAATTACATATACCAAATTATGACAAAGTATTCTCAATTAAGTAATAATGAATATCATAACTAAATTCATTGGAATCATACAAAACCAATTTTATGGAATTCAAAGCTTAAAACATGCTTATCACTGATGTCTAGCAGGGCTGTGCAACCAATAAGAATTCACAGCTCCCATGTCAAAGTCTCACTACGTCCATTATATACGTCTTCGGCTTTGAAACATGACCACAATAGCAGCTGCAATCATGATTTAAAATCTAGCTATAATTCTAATAAAACAATTAGAGAAGATTCCAAAATTAATAGGACAACCATCTTTAAATGATTTAGGTGTGCCTGAAAAGGTATGAAAAGGACAAGCTTTTATAGAAACAAGCACTAATAAGTAATAGGATTTATTCAATTGAGAGATGAAAATTAACAATTTGGCAGGTCTAATAGGGCTACAATTGAGCCTTGTTACTTTTGACCAGCTTCAACTTGGGCTCGGTTCACTAACAAGGTCATTCAAGTTCCTTCCCTGTTTAAATAAGTCAATATTGAACATCCTTCTAGAGCTCCTTTAATGAAGAAGCTGAGCTCGAGTAGCCCTTGGCTTGGTTAGGATAGCCTATGTTCATGAACTGAACATGGATAATGCGGCATTTACAATGTTATCACATACTAAAATGTCTTCTAAAATTCAACCAACATAAGAACCTGAGTAAGAAAATCAAGCAAAATATATAATAATTCCATTGAGTCAAACTGACACCTACACAAGTTTAGATGGACACTACGAAGAACAAATACTTCCTAGAAGGTGTGGTGTCCAACATGGACAAATATTGGACTCTGACACTTGTGAGACACATCCTGACATGTGTCAGCCACACATCCAAAAAAATCCTACTATTTTTTTTCCTTTCTAAAATCAAACATGCTTTGTACACTTGGAGGTCATGTAACGTGTCTATTGCCTAGACATGCAAAAAATGATGAAACACATGGGCCTTTACGGATGTTTTAAGATAATAACTTCAGAGGCGATGATTAAAATATATGGATTTATATCTATTCATCTGTCCTCTTTTAAACTCGTTAAATTTAGAAACCTAAAATATAAAAATTTCAATTTGTTTGGAAATAGATATCAAGACTTCCTATCCGCATTTCTTCACAAACATATAAAATGTGAAAAATGATTTCTTCGTATATTGATATGGTAAAATATAAATATGCTTGTAACATGAACAATTTATTATTTTCATGTATATATTTATATATATATATATATTATTTGTCATCATATCTCATGACATGTCCATATAGTGTCTATATATGTCCTATGTCTGCTTCTTGCTTCCCAGGATGGAACAAAAACCACTATAGTGTTATCCTTTTCTCTTCCTAAAATGGGTATATTCCATTGCCAATTCCCTTTGCAATCTATAGAGTTACACCTTCATCATCTTCTCCGTCAAACTCACTTACCGTTATGTCTACAATTTGTACCATAGATGAAAATCAAAATTAAGTTATGGCAACCTTCATTTTCCAAATCTCATTATTTATGGTTTAAAATCTATAGATTTCGTTTCAATTCCTCACATTTAAAGGTAGATCTATGACATGGATTTGAGGAGTACACTAAATGCATCTTTGTGACTTTCATCTAAGGTTAACATACAAATGTGTACATTTTTGTACATCTCTCCATAATATATACATACACAAACATACATATGTGCATATTGTTTACATGAGTGACAATGTTTGATTGAGACTAGGGCTTTCTTTATTTTATCTAGTGGTGCAAACATGCTTGAGCTAGGATAAGCCCATGCTTGGCCAAAGATTGACATAACAAGTTTGAGCTTAACTAGGTGTCACAGGGTGAGACTGTTAAAATTTACCATCACCTACCACACACTTACCATCACCTACCACACACTCACCTACTACACTCACCTACTCCTCACCTGCCACCACCTACTCCACTACACCTACATCTATATAAGGAACCATTTGTAATAGACAGATATAACAATATTCATCAATCAATAATACATATATTTCTACATGGTATCAGAGCCATAAGATTTAGGTCTATATTCCTTTCTTTCCGGCGGGCAGCCAGCCGGCAACCATGACTTCGCTGCCCGCTGGAATTTTTCAACACCTCCACAGAGTATGACTCCATCCAAGCTCTCTCTCTCTCTCTCAACAAACCCTAGCCCCTTATCTCACAGATATACGTACATATACATCTATATCTATATATATGGCTTCTCTGTTTCTGCCATCGCCTTCGTCTTCTTCAACATCATCATCTTCTTCTCTGTTCTCTCGTTGCTCGTTCAACCACCGGAGCTTCCTTCTCAATAAATCTCGTTCTCGAATAAACAGCGTCAAATGTGATCTCGGTGAACCATTGAATGGAAAGCCATGTATTCCGATACTTGTTGATGGAGCTCCACCCAAGTTCTTGCATCCAAGCGTCTGGAGAGTGCATTTAATAGAAACAATACCCGGTTGAAAATTTTCTCTGGCACAGCAAATCCTTCTCTTTTTTTATTTAATGGCTTGCACCTCCCAACCCATGTGCACCCTTCTTTTTCCCAGAACCCAACCTATGTGTCCCCCTCTTTTGCTTTATTTTATTGTCCCCCTCTTTTGCTTTATTTTATTTGAAGTTGTATAATGCTCATTGCTCAAGTCATGAGTACCAGACCAAGCTACACGTAAACAACTACACCACCGCCCCCAACATTATCTTTATTTATTTTATTTTATCTTCTCTTTTTTATTATTAAAAAAAAAAAAAAAAAACACCCACGTTATTTCTCACTTTTCTTTTATTTTAATATATATATATATTTATATTTTTTTATTATAATATATTTTTCCTATCTCTCTGTTTATTTTATTTTATTTTATTTTCTTTTTCCATCAATATTTCCTTATTCTACAACTCGTTAGTGAGCATCCCCAAATATTATTATTTATTTTCTTTATCCGTTGTTTTATTTTATTTTATTTTTATTCTTAAACAACACAACAACACCAAATAACACCACAAACATTCCACACACTTGTCATTTTTTCATGCCGGGGATCAATCCCGATCACCATTTTCCACAAAAAAAAAAAAAAAAAAACCAAACAACAAACAAACAACGGAACAGTGGGATTTTTTCTTCTCTACTCTGCCGCCGGTCTCTTCTTCTTGCCTCCGTCCTGCGCGGCCCTTGACGGTGTTGCCTTCGTGTTTCCCACTCCACTGGGCACGATCACTCCACCCTGCTCCTCCACTACAGCATATGGCGGCCCTCCAAATCGGAACATAACGGTGGCCTTCCGCTTCAGCTCCTTGTTTTCCGCCTTCAGCACACTTATCTCTGCTCGCGCATCCTTATACATGCGCTGGAGCAGAGCCAGTTGGCCGTTTAAATGCTGCACCTCATTTGTCCTACTCTGCAGCCGGTGCGACAAGTTTGTGACTGCCGTCATCGTCTCCACACAGGACTTCAAAGTATACTGATTGGCTTCAATGTCAGTTTGCACTGCCATTCTTTGCTCCACAGACCGCATCGGAAAGTTCAACGGAGCAAACTCCGGGGCACTTGGTTGAGGTTCCAGTGTCACCGCACCAGTTCTCTCACTTGTGGACTCGTTAAGGTCTGGAAAGAGAGTGAGCAGACCACGGGAAGATGAAGCCATTTTCTGGACAACAGAGTGTTACAGAGTGTCTCTCTCAGGAATCTCTCTCAGAAAACAGAGTGTTACAGAGTATCTCTCTCAGAAATCGCTCTCAGAAAACGAAGAGTTTTTCAGAGTTTTTCTAGCAGGTTTTTTGTCTCTGCTTCCAAGCCTCAGCCTCTGCCTCAGTTTATAAAGACCCTGACGAAGAGGCAGACACGCGCATCATGCGCCTCTCGGTGCTCGCCGACAACTTGGGCGCGCCTTTTGATGGCACGTCTTTTGATGGCACGCCTTTTTATGGATTGGGCACGCCTTTTGATGGCACACCTTTTTTGAAAGATTGGGCACACCTTTTGAGGGTGCGACTTTTTAAGGGTCCGACAAGACTCTGTAAACTGTCCCGACATTGATTCCGGTTAGCTCCTTCAGGGGTCCGACAAGACTCTGTAAACTGTCCCGACATTGATTCCGGTTAGTTTCTACAAGGGTCCAGCAAGACTCCGTAAACTGTCACAACATTGTCTGCTACAACGGTCCGACATGACCCCATAAACTGTCTTCTACATCGGTCTGACACCCCCATACAGTGTCCTCTACAACGTTATGACACCACCATACAGTGTCCTCTACCACGTTATGACACCACCTTTCAGTGTCTTCACCAACGGTCTGACACGACCATACAGTGTCTCCTATCCTCTTTTATTTTTATGTATTTTCTTGTTTTGTTACTCTCTCCAAACTCAAGTTGGTTAGTTTCTATCCTCCTTGAGTTTGCGGGGGGCTGTTAAAATTTACCATCACCTACCACACACTTACCATCACCTACCACACACTCACCTACTACACTCACCTACTCCTCACCTACCACCACCTACTCCACTACACCTACATCTATATAAGGAACCATTTGTAATAGACAGATATAACAATATTCATCAATCAATAATACATATATTTCTACAGAGACAAGTAGACAAGACTGCGCACAAACAATGTAGACAAGACTAGCAAGATAGTGGGGAGTTACACTGCTGATCCATCCTTAATATAGCTTCCTAAGCCACAAAGTGGTAGGAGCTGACACCACCTAGCTTGAGGAGTCATAATGGCTTCTAATAATCACACACACACACAAACCTTAAAAAAAAAAAAAAGCCTTGTATTCCAATCAAGTGGGGTCAACTATATAAATCATTTTTCTTCATTCGACTCAATCAAGAATTATATGATCAATTAAATTAAATAAATTCACATCCTTTTTTAATACCGCATTCTATGTCATTTCAAGTCTTGCCTTCCCCCTAAATTTTCATTTATGATGATCATATCACTCTTCCTCACCGTTGCATCTACAAGTTTTCGTTGCACATAACCAAACCATCAAAGTTTGTTCTCTCTCTCAACTTAACTTCAATAGAGCTACTCCTACCATTTCACAAATATATTCATTTTTAATTTTGTCTTTTCTAATCTTACCATATATGCATCTAAACATCCTCATCTTAACTATACTCACTTTATGAATATGTAGTTTCTTAGTTGACCAGTATCCTATCCCGCAAAGAATCTTTGGGCTTACAGTTGTTCTATAAAATTTTCTTTTCAAATTTGTTGGTATTCATCAATCACATAATACCAAAAAAGCACTACTCTACTTGAGTTAGTCTACTTTAATTTTATAGATCACATCATCTCCAACGTTATTAATAATTGAACCTAGGTAACGAATATGTTCACCTTTTTGTAACAACTAATTTTCAATCTTCACTTCTCTATTATTTCTACTTCTATTGTTACTAAATTTACATTCCATATATGTAGTTTAGTTCTACTTATTTTAAACCGTTTAACTTGAGTGCTATACTATATTTAAACTGATTTTTGGACCCAAGGATATACGACAAAATGTCCATAGATTCTCTCATATATGCAATAGTAGAGAAAGTGGGCCCCTTGTTGCAAAAGAATGGACAATGTGCGCACATGGTGTTTTGGCATCTGACCTTCCTGAGGTCACCTAATCTGCCTAGGTGGGTGGACAGATTGCACTTCAGTGACTTAGCAGGCAAACTAGTATATTGATAGACAATTCGGGTTAAATTAACAAATTATACTAGTTAAATTCGCAAATCACGGACAGACTCAATGTCGACCAATAATTAGTGATTCATACATGTACCGTAGGTTTGTCACACATTTTTTTGCCAAAACATCTTTCCTTTTAAAAATTGGTTGTTGGAAGCATGAACACGTGACCATATATATGGTTATCCTACACTTTAATCGTCACACCACTATAACGCTAATGTAAATATTTGGTAAAAATGCATTCTTCATTATATTAACAGCATTTTCTTTGCAAACACCAAGGATAAGTATTTTTTTTTTACAAACAATCAATATAAAAATAATTTATATAAATGTATTTATGTAAATATATGTTAAAATCTACCATCACCTACTACACCTACCACCACCTACTACCACCTACTACACACCTACCACTACCACCTACTCCACTACATCTCCTATATAAGGAGCCCCTCACCATTTGTAATATACAATACACATCAATTAATAATACATCAATTTTTAACATGGTATCAGAGCAGGTTTAGAACCTAATATTTTCGCTTCCCCGGCGGGCGGCAACCTCACCTTAGCTGCCCGCCGGACCTCAACCTAGTCTGCTAAAATTTTCTACACATACCTTCCACAGCCGTACCTCTGCAAGAAGAGAAGCTTCGCTCCATCATTTCCTTCCACGAATCTTCTTCGTGGCTTTCGCACTCTTTCCACCACTCCCTCACTGTTGACTACCGACTGGCAGAGCTCGTGCGCCATTTTAGCGAGCAAGGTGGTGTCGCAGCAGCAAGACCACCGTGCAGAGCGGGAACGCCGACAACATCACCACCGTTACACGGCCACCAAACCCTAGATCTCGTCACCAGTCGAGAACTCCCTCGGCGGTAGCATCCACCGGAACTAAGATCTCCTCCTCCGCCACCGACTCCACATCGTCGGCGAAGTCCAGTTCCCCATTCACCACTGCCTTCTGGCCCTCCCGGGCGTCCAAAACGAGTACCTCACTCGCGTCATTAGCCATCCTCAGGCCTTGGCTCCTTGAGCAGACGAAGAGAAATGGCGGATGACTTGGTGATGGACTTGGAGGCACTTCGTCCACTTCAAAGCATTGCAAAGAGGCCCCGTGTTGTCTCTCTCATTTCCTCTGAAATTCGCAACTTGGAAAAGCTGTCGAAAGGGGCTGCCTCTACAGTGACCTCTCAAGCACAAACTCCAAGCCCAGCTGTTGCACCCTTCCACAAACAAATATAATATATTATATAACTATTATGTTAACTATTATATCATATAATATATTATATTTTGATATATTATATAACTATTATGTTAACTATTATATAATATAATATATTCTATTTTTATTGCCAACACCGGCCCACGGGAAAATTACACTTGAATCTTCCTTTATAATGCACCACACTCTCTCTCTCCACTTTATCACATGCGCTTGTCCCTTTTCTCACCTCCGTTTGCTTTTCAAATTCATTTCTTTTATTTATTTTTTTTTCCAAATCACTTTTCATCTTTTTTTTCAATACCCACTCTCCAATAATCTCTCTTTTGTAGGGGCCCTCACCCCCACTTTATTTTGAAACCATCACACTGATGTTTTTCATATAATCCATCTCCAAATATTTTTATCTCTTTTCTTTATCCCTTGTTTTCTTTCCTTTTATTTTTATTTTTAAACAAACCAAACCACAAAAAAAAAAAAAAAAAAAAAAAACAACACAAACCAAACTTTTACAAACTTGTCATTTCTTCATACCGGGGCTCAACCCCGATCAGCATTTTACACCAAAAAACAAAAAAAAAAACAAAAAAAAAAAAACACAAAACACACATCACAGGCGGGATTTTTCTTCTCTACTCTGCCGCCGGTCTCTTCTTCTTGCCTCCGTCCTGGCCGGCCCTTGACGGTGTTGCCTCCGTGTTTCCTACGCCGCCAAGCACGTTCACTCCTCCATACTCCTCCACTGCAGCATATGGCGGACCTCCAAATCGGAACATCATAGTGGCCTTCCGCTTCAGCTCCTTGTTTTCCGCCTTTAGCACACTTATCTCTGCTTGCGCATCCTTATACATGCGCTGGAGTAGCGCCAGTTGGGCGTTTAACTGCTGCACCTCATTTGTCCTACTCTGCAGCCGGTGCGACAAGTTTGTGACCGCCTTCATGGTCTCCACACATGACTTTAAAGTATATTGATTGGCCTCAATATCAGTTTGCACCGCCATTTTTTGCTCCACCGACTGCATCGGAAAGTTCAACGGAGCAAAACCAGAGGTGTTTGGTTGAGGTTCACTGGCCACCGCACCAGTTATTTCTCTTGTGGACTCGTTCAGGTCTGGAAAGAGCGTGAGCAGACCACGGGAAGAGGATGCCATGTTCTGGGTAGCTGGACGGGAAGAAGAGGCCATGTTTTTTGGGTTGCTGAGTGTTTCAGCGAAGCAGCGATTTCCGACTGGTACTTTCAGAGAAGGACTGGGCAACAGAGTGTTACAGCGTATCTCTCTCAGAAAAGGAAGAGTTTTTTTTCAGAGGATTTTAGCAGGTTTTTTTGTCTCAGCCTCTGCCTCAGCCTAGGTTAAATAGCCAAGGCAGTCACGCGCATCGCGCGCCACTTGACGCCAGACGACAAAACGGGCGCGCCAGCCAATGTGGTCATGCGTCTCGCCATCATGTCCGGCACACCTTTTTATGGATTTGGCACGCCTTTTGATGGCACGTCTTTTGAAAGATTGGGCACACCTTTTGAGGGTGCGACTTTTTAGGGGTCCGACAAGACTCTGTAAACTGTCCCGACATTGATTCCGGTTAGCTCCTTCATGGGTCCGACAAGACTCTGTAAACTGTCCCGACATTGATTCCGGTTAGCTCCTTCATGGGTCCGACAAGACTCTGTAAACTGTCCCGACATTGATTCCGGTTAGCTCCTTCATGGGTCCGACAAGACTCTGTAAACTGTCCCGACAATGATTCCGGTTAGCTCCTTCATGGGTCCGACAAGACTCTGTAAACTGTCCCGACATTGATTCCGATTAGTTTCTACAAGGGTCCAGCAAGACTCCGTAAACTGTCACAACAACTGCCACAACATTGTCTGCTACAACGGTCCGACATGACCCCATAAACTGTCTTCTACATCGGTCCGACACGAGCCAGTGTCTTCTACATCGGTCTGCCATAACCATACAGTCTTCTACAACGGTCTGACACGACCATACAGTGTCTCCTATCCATTTTTTTATTTTTCAGATTATTTTCTTGTTTTGTTACTCTCTCCAAACTCAAGTTGGTTAGTTCCTATCCCCCTTGAGTTTGCGGGGGGCTGTTAAAATCTACCATCACCTACTCCACCTACTACACCTACCACCACCTACTACCACCTACTACCACCTACTCCACTACATCTCCTATATAAGGAGCCCCTCACCATTTGTAATATACAATACACATCAATTAATAATACATCAATTTTTAACAATATATATCTATGTATATCTTAGAATACAAATATACATGCTCTAGCAGTGGTCCCTCTCTCAAGGTATTTTCACAAAGGATGCTATCGTGTTCTCGCTCTTGCTTTCACCTTTGCACGGTTGCACCTGCTTCGTGAATTGATTATCTAAATCCTACCTTGGTGCTAGCACATCTTGGGAATATGATAAGTGAACTAAGTCGCATGTGTGACTCATCGTGGGCTCTCTCACTGGAATGGTTACGTTCCTGATGTGTTTTGAGCTAATTGGGCTTCGCTCCCCTCTGCAAGATCCGTAAAGTCTAACTTTATTCAACTTATTTCATCATCACCAAGACCCTTCCACTTTATAAGAAATTCCCAGAATGTCTTCCTTGAAGAGTTGGTCAATAGATCAACTAAGATGTCTTTTATACTATTCTTTTCCTTGGTTGTGACGGTCTCCAATGTAGGCACATTGCAAAAGGGGTCTTCCATCTTAAGAGTAATAAGGCTTGAGATAGCTCACCCGAAAGACTAGGTGAGTCTTCATCCAGCACAATGGGTCAATCTTGTAAGCACACTTTCCAATCTTCTTCACAACGGTGATCCGTCGCTCATACTGCAAACGAGTATCTTGTTTAGTCATTGCATAAATGTAGGTAGGAGTTTGACAAGCACTTGGTTTCCTGGCCTAAACTCCAAGCTATGTTACATGGACTCTTCAAATTAAATCAAATACCCGTGTCGGACACCCGACACTCGGACAAGGGTATGGGATATGTGTCGGATACTTTTCAACGGATACTTCTTATATAATTGTATATAACACTATTATTATATGTATATATTGTTATATAATTGCTATAAATGTCATTTTGACACTATAAGTTACATATAATACCATTTTATCTCACATATTAGATTAAAAATATAAAAATATGACATTTTTTTGCCGAGTCCGCGTATCCTTAAATTTATGATTTGATGAGTCCGACCTCTAGATACATACCCGCACCCGACACCCGTATCCGAGTCCATGTAACATAGACTCCAAGGCATCCACCCACTTCATCTTGCTTGTAATTTTATTTAAGTAGGTGTGAACAAGGTTGATGTCCTTTTGCCAATCTCAAGCACATTGGAAGGCTCTTGGTGACCTCCATGTAAGGTTCCCTCACTATGTGGGGGCAAAATTGGTTGGTGTCCAATGACTACCTTAAAAGCACTCATGCCCACCAAGCTACTCTTTTGGGCGTTCAAACATAAGTAAACCACATCAAGACTTGCACCCAATTTTAGTGAATAGCATTGATAGAGTAACACAAGTACTCCTATAGGATGCAATTTAGATACACAATATGGCCATCTATATATGGGTGATAACTCAATGACAACTCGAGAAGCTGAAAGAGCTTAGTCCAAAAGGCACCAGTAAAATGTGTCTCTTGATCATTAACAATATTCTTTGGCATCCCTAATAAGCTCTTATAGTTTTGGCAAGGGCTTGAACCACCTTGCTTGTGATTCTTGGGCTGGTCTTGTTAGCAAGTGAGACAAGTGTGCATGTACTCTTCAAAATCATCACATATGGGACCAATAGTATCCTCACTCCAACAAAGCAAAGGTCCTATAGTACCACGGATATCATGCGCATTTCATGTCATGACAGACAAGAGTGTCATCAAGCCACAGGCCTTAGGCACAAAGATCCTATATTACCCATTGTTAGAAGCAACACATCTTACACCCAAAGCCAGAGAGTTTTCCCTGTTCGATAACGTTCATTTTGTTTTGCACCAAGGAATCCTTGTCTAAGGTGCTGAAGTGGTGCAAAGAATATACTAGCTTCAAGTACTTCACATACTCCTCTAGTATAGAACTATATACCACCATATCATCAAGATAAACCACCACAAACACACCTCATTCATGAGAGTGCAAATGTTACCATACATTGGTAAAACCAAATGGCATGCCCCAAAACTCAAAAGATCCATACCAAGTGACGCACTTTGTCTTAGCTCAGCCCTCGGCTTCTTCCACACTCAGTAATATAGTAGCCCGACCTTAAATCAAGCATTGCGAATACATTGCCTTACTCAATTGATCAAATGAGTTGACAATGAGGGGACTTAGGTACTTGTCCTCGATGGTTATCTTATTGAGACACGATTGGAAGAAAAATATAACATTTCATTAAGTAAAAGGATTATTTACAAGAATATAGCATTGCACTAGCATACCCTGCGACAACACATAAGCATAGGCAAAAGATTAGCAAGTTAATGGGAAGAAGTAGTTACACGGCTGACCCTTTTCTAACCCATTTACAAAGTAACAATAGGAAGCATCACCCTTGCTTAAGAAGTCATAATGGATTTTAATAAATAGAAGAAAAATAAATCACATCACATCTCAAATACTACTCCAAAGGTCTATATTTACCCTAATTTTTTAACCCAAGTTTGTGTGGCAAAATGTCTCTACATTCTTTCATATGCTCGATGGTGGCGTCGGTGGGCAGTTGCACAAGTGGGGGCACATGGCTGCAAGGTTTGTTGGGCATCCATCCTATGTTGGTACCAGTAGTCTTGGGAACATGTTAAGTGCACTAAGGTGCGTGTGTGAGCCATCATGGGTCGCAGTGGAGAGACCTTTGACACTAGGCAACCTTGCCCAGTCACACGACTTTACTGAGCCAAGTCCAAACAAAACCTGAAGCTCACTCTCAGTTCATTTCCACCACTAAGATCTACCATTGTAAGACCAGCTGAGTACAAATGCCTTTCCCCCATTACTGTGATAATCTGTAGGGTGCAAAGTACATGCCTCATCCAAGAGGAAACAGCCTCACCAACAATATTTTATGCAAGTGACACAAAGTTATGTTATGTGTGCATTCTATAACGGCAGAAACATGCACATAGACACAACAAGACATGGATAAATATCACATATGTCTCTGCCAATTGCCATTGTATGCATTTTTTTCTGTTGGATGAAATATTTTAAAATGAATGATGTGCTTCTTTTTTTTTTTATATACTATGCACAGACATCATTAAAATTTGGGTGTGTAAGACAAAAAATACAACACTTACCAGACAACATATCCAAGTTGCATGAGATTTCAACGAACCTTGTCCCAATCCTAAGACATCTCGCAGCAAGACATTTACCCTAGTCCATGTAAAATAGGCACATACACAGCACCCAATGCTCTTTCCAAAAAAGGTTTGAGAGATTTTAATCCATAGCTTCCATAAAATTTAAGTTTTCCATTTACAAAAATTCTAAACACACTGACAGTGCTCCAAATGTAAAACACATAACAAAATTCCTGGTGCTTCATATGCATACAAAAGAATCGATACAAATTCCCAACAACAGTAACCCTAAACCCTAAATCAAGTAAAATAAAACCTGTGTAATTATATAACATATATTTTTATCTGGAACATAAATAATATCGAAACAATGAACATAGGAAAATCTTCTTCTTTTTTTTTTCCATAAAACAATCACCAACTTGACAAGAGAGTATCTAAATTTTCAGATTGGTAATAAAAAGATTCTGAAATCTAGTACAGGATATTTAATCTACAACACTAATTCATAAAAATGAGTGAGCATTCTAATCATCTGACCATATTCAAGCAAACTAATAGCTGTCCTAGGAATCAAAATCCGATATGTACCAAAACGGAAACCATAAATGCCACGTTTCAACAGGAATCAAAATCTGATATATACCAAAAGTGAAATGGTAATGCCACCATTAAATTTGTTGGTTCCAGGGAAAAACAAGGTATATAGAGTTAAAAACAAAAAATAAAAATAAAAAATACCCGGCCACATATTTAAATGAGGCCTTATCTTATTGAGCCTTTGAAAATCGGGGCCTAACGGCAATAAGAATTTTTTGAGATTTGCTTGGTGGGTCTTAAGACAAACAAGGTTGAACCAACAAAATATTGGTAACATTGAACACCATCCATACATACAGAAATGATAATTTCAGTCAAACCACCTCAACAGAACAAATAAACAGGAAAATTTAGTGCTTTAAATATAGTTGTTTACAAGTAGAAACATGCATTAACAATACATCCAAAATAATGCAATAACACAGCAATAGGATTGAATTCACCTAAATGGTTATACGAAAATTTTAAAAATCACAACTAGGAACATTGGGGCAAACACAAGATTTCAACTCCATTGCTAACAAAATAAAAACGGAGAACCAAATTCAGAAGCACATTGAACATTATCTCAGTCTTTTCCACACGATTCTTGCATTTTATATCAAATTCCACGAAAACGAAGATTACCCAGAAGAAAATCTAAACCTGGTAGTGTGCTCAGAAACTTCAAACAAACAAAATCGCCAAGATAAACCTAGTCAAAATCAATCGCACTCCATCAATCAGCAAGAGAATCGAGCAGAGAGAGAAGTGAACTGATCGAGTCGGGAAAAACCCAGATCAGATTCTGAGCAGAAAACCCATGTAGAGAGAGAGGGACAGAGAGAGAGAGAGAGCATCAATCAATAATTGGGTTGTGAATGTGATTGGGCTCCAACAAGGTGACACGCACAGTAGGAGAGGGGCTGAGGTGGAGCACAATCCGAGAAGCCGTTTCCCCTGAATTTACGTGCGTTGGCCGGATTTGGTATATATAAAAACAAGAGTCAAAGGCTTCGGTGTCCCAATCTATGTAGCTCATATTGGTTAATATCCATGGATACACGAGCATAATCTATATAAATATTTAAATTTTATTATTTTAATATAATTATATTGTACTCTATGATACACAAGCATAATCTATATAAATATTTAAATTTTATTATTTCAATATAATTATATTGTACTCTATCAAAATTGTAAATGCATAACATTTTTTTCCCATTTCGTTATAAACTAATAAACGAGAATAAACCATATCATCAAATTTTAAATTCAAACCTCAATTTTATTAATTATGTCAATATAATGAGTTAATTTATATGTCTGTCTCTTTCCTCTCATGCTATTTTCTATGTAGTTATTTGCCATTAATAAAATTGAACACAAAACACATAATTCAAATAAGAAATATAGAAAATCTTTCCTACGTCTTAAATATCTAGTAACAAAATTGTTATTCTCTTAGTGTCACCAAACCACAATAGAGAAGAAGAGTCGTCAATGGACATCGTCACCCATTTGTTTTTCTTTTTCTATCATCATCAGCGAATGACAATAGACGTTATCTTTCATTCTTTCTCTTGTCGGCAACCAACAACAACACAAATTTCATCTCATTCTCTTTTTCTCATTGCACTTTCTATATTTTACTCCTTTTTTATTCTCGTCGTCATCGTCTATTCATCGCTCCATTCTTTCTGTCCTTCCCATCTGTAACCAACATCTACCTCCTTCATTCATTTAGCATAATTGACCCCTTATCATCTTTCCCTTAGCACAACTCTCTTCAATTTTCTTCTTCCCTTTAATGTAACTTCTTGCCTCATTTTATTTCCCAATTCCTCCCATCGCAATTGTCCTTATGCTTCCCAAGTTGATCGCGATGTGAAGGTGGTGGTAGTAGAGGTGGTTGTATCCGATTGTGATAATGCTAATGTAGACTGTTGCGTTTAATTGTTATGATGGTAGCGGAGGTGGTTTGTGTTTGATTGTAATGGTGGTGGTAAAGCGATGACGTCCAATCATAATGGTTGTGATAAAGGCAACTTCATGAGATTTTGAGGTAACGGTTCATTTTTATTGTCTATGCTAATAAGAAGAAGAGAAAATGAAAATATATTGGAAATTGGGGTTCGGTTAAGTGAGAAATAAGGTTGTAAGGGTAAATTTATTATAAAATAGAACGTATTTTATAGAAGGCTAAAAATGTAAATTTATTATATAAGTTTATTCTTCCATTAACTTTACCTTTATTGTAAGACAATTTAATGTAATTATGTCAAAACCATGAAATTTATTATATTTTTTCAAACAACAAGTGTAAAGCTGTAAATGAATCAAGTTGTTCATAAATAGCTCAAGGTCGGCTTGTTTATTATTAGAGCGTATGTTCAATTTTTAGGCTCGTTTATTAATTTAGCCGAGTTTGAGTAGTCCTAAGCTCAGCTTGATAAGACTCGTGAACATAAAGAAAATAAATTAGTATTTATTATTAATAATATATCAAAAATTTTAATATTTTATTTTATTTTTCTATTTGTATTTGATATTTGTATAAATTTACATATTTGATTGATGAAATTTATTATTAATATAAGCATTTTACTCATAACTTTTTTTTTTTTAATCTTAATAAGTAAATTAATTTAAGTTTAGTTTTTTTCAAGCTCGAGTTTAAGCCGAGTTCAAGTTTATCAAATATTTGACAAACCAAATTTGAGCTTGAGCTCGACTAATTTTTAATAAATAAGTCTGAATACTTAAAAGTTTGGTTTGGTTTAACTCAGCTCGTTTATAGCCCTATTCAAGGGTGATCGGTGTAATTTATTTAAATTTTTATTATTATATAACACATTAATTAATAAATAAATAAATCTGTATAATAATTTTTAGGGTAAATTACACTTACACCCCATGAGGCTTGGGTTTAATACATATCACCCCCTGACATTTGAAAAATTACACTAACCCCCCGTCATTATAATTATTTAGACAGAATGAAGACATTGAACTCATACACTCCCTCTTTTCATGCTTTACTTTACTTCTTTTGTTTTTTTTTTTCTCCTTTTCCTTTGCTTTACTTTACTTTTTTTTTCAATGAAATTTTCTCTTTTTTTTACTAAAAGTTATTGTCTTTATACAAATAAGAGTTTGTGAAATGGACTATTAATCACAGAAATGTAAACATAATTTTCAAAATATCAAAAAATAAAATATAATTAAACCAAACCTCAGAAGAGTCAGTGTAATTTACCCCAATTTTTATATTTGAATACACATGCCTATATGGTCCATATTGGTGTTGTCAGTTTAATTGTGGAGTTTGTACAGCTCACAATTGAGAATAGTTATAGCAGAAATTCATTTATGAGTAATAAATATTAAATGGGTACCAGATGAGTTGTTGTCTTTAATGCGTGACATGAGTGTTATAATTTTTTTATATTTTTTTTTCACTGAGAAGGTGACATTTCGCGCACGCAACGTTTGAAATATTGTTGATTTGAAAAATATATAAGTCTCAAATTTTTTATTAAATAAATGATTAATACAGTTATAAGGTCTATAAAATTATGGATCTCATATTTATATGAGATATTTAATTATTTATTTAGTAAAAAATTTAATATTCTTATTAAAATAAATAATACGAATATTATGTAAATAATTTTTATAACCTACTTAGGTCATCTCCAACGGTTCACCAAAGTTGACATCAAATTTAAATTTTGATGAAAAAATTACTGTTTGGTGCTCCAACGGTTGCACCAAATCGATATCAAATTGAGATTTTACCAAATAATTCATCAAACTGAGGACAACATACAGATTTCACCAAAACACTGTGTGTGACCGTTGGAGGGAGAAACCGGTCAACCAGCCGGTTGCCCGGCCGGTTGACCAATCGGTCGACCGGTGCACCATTTAAGCCACTGGTTCGTTTGAATCCTCAGTTGGTTGGTTTGAACTGGTTGGTTTGAACTGCTGCCTCGCGTGACCGTTGGAGAGCAACCGGTCAACCGGACGGTTGACTGGCCGGTTGACCAACCGGTCGACCGGGTTGGGCAATTCGGCTACAGTGCACAACTAGCAAGAACAGGTTTGAACTGGTTGGTTTCAACTTGTTTGAGCTGGTTTATTTGGACATAGGCTAATTTGTGGATTATGAATAATTTGAAGGTGATATAAATTTAAATTCCCTATATATTTGACATACATATTTCACAACTAGCCGTTACAAAAAAAATAAATAAAATTGGCTGACCGGTCGACCAACCGGTCGCCCCTTTCCCCGGTTCACAAAGGTGGGTTCAAACAGTTCAAAAGGGTATAAAAAAAAAAATTACACTTACCAGTCGACCAACCGATTGCCCCACGGGATTTGACGCACCATTAGAGCTAGTGATATCATATTTGATGAAATGAGTCATTTTTTACTCTGATTTGCTGAAAAAAGAAGTTCACCGTTGGAGATGCTCTTAATTTATACATTAATTTGGCATTTTGTTGACTTTTACTACCAAACACTCCGGGTGCGTTTGGTTTGTGTTTTGAAATAAATTTTTTTTTAAAAATTATTGAGAGCATTTGGAATTTTTTTTGATTTGTTTGGTTGTATATTTTGAAAATAGTTTGTACGTTTTGTATGATTTGATATTTTGTTATAATTGAGTAGATGTGTGTGAGAGAAAAAGTGATTGAAAAAGAGAGAGGAGAGAGAAAAAGTGATTGATTAATTAATATGTAAGAGAGAGAGAAAGAGATTTTGGAAAAAAAAAAATTTAATTGAATAAAACAAAATTTTGAAATTTTTTCTCAAAACTTGTATCTTGAGATACAAATTAAACAAATCATTTGATACCACACTCCATCAAAAAACAAGATAAAATTTTTTTAAAAAAATTAAAAAGTTTAAAAAGATAAAAATGCTAAAAATATTGCGTGGTGATTAAGATGTTTGGCCATTGCATATCATGCATTTTTTTTTTTGTTTTCTAACGGATTTTTGGTGGGAAGCTATAACTTGGTATTTTTGGCTAAAAAAAGTTATAAAATTTATGATATATTATATTTTCTATCCCTAAATTATTATTAAACTAGCAGATGATCCATGCCTACGGCACTCCAAGTTTAAAAAAAAAATAAAAAATAAAAAAAAACCACATTCAAGTTAATACACTTTTGACCAATGAAAAATAAAAGTTAAGACAAACTAATGTAGCGCTTTCATACTAGTAAAAATTCACCACATTGTAGTTATGATCCATTCAATCCATTAAAGATTCTTCATATTCAAGATTAAACTCCGTGTCACCATGTGTACAAAACTTTCAGTATACACATATAAACAATTACAACCATTTTGAATTCCCTTGTCCTTTTACTTTGTAATTACAATATGAAATCAGGAGAGATTAACTTAACACATATAGTTCATGAATTAATTTGAAACCAAAAAATAAATAATCATATATTCTGTATGTATAGCCTCAAGTGTAGTCCCACTTTAAACTTGGTTCAACTTCTCCCATATGCATTTTAGATCTAATTATTTCTTATTGCCAGTAGCACACCACTATAAATGCATGATGCTTGAAAAAGATCAAAAGATCCATTTGCAAATCCAGATGATATTTCGAAAGGAATTACAGTCTCACAAACTAATATGTTTCAAATGGAACCAGTTGATCTTTTCACGTTAAATAAATTCATTCCCCCCATTACATTATATGCATACATATGTGTATGCGTTTATAGTATTTAAAGAGGGACTAACAATAAAAAGAAAAGGCTTTTTACTAACAATAAATTCGTCTCCCAGTTGTGCAATCCATGTCACCTATTTGTATATTCCGTCACCTAACAGCCTGTAATTCAAGTGATGAAAATGAACAATAGAAGAAAAAAAAACCAGAGAAAATTTTAAAGAGGAATGGAGAGTGGTACTTTAAGAAGAGCAATTTGATAAGGAAGTAGTGGTTACATGCTGGCAAAGAGAAAAGACTGAGTGGGTGAAGTGGCTATTGGGCATGTCAACATCGTTAATTCCTCTGTATCAAACTGATAAACATCAATCCAACTTCGATTTCGGTGGCTGATGTTACATGAGTGAGTGAGTGAGTGAGAGAGAGAGAGAGAGAGAGAGAGAGATAGAGAACTTAGCCATTCAAAAAGCACCCAAATGGTTGTCATAGCATTCAAATTACGTTCTAAAATCTCCTTGTTACTCCATAATGGCACATTAGCAACTACAAATTAAAAACTAAATTGATATTTGAACTGAACATCCAGAGTCATCGCCTAGATGTTAACAAAGAAAAATTTGGAAGAAGAAATGATAAAGTTCACAAATTACAATTTAACGATCAACTAATATTAAAAACTCAAATTCCATAATTTAGGAAAGTGGGCAAACTCCCAATTATGCCAAATCCACTTGGGAAAAAATATTATTCTGTGTTCAAGTAAAAAAAAATGTAATTAGCATAATCACGCTTTTTATCAAAAACGTGATCTAGTCAAAAACCCACAAATGAAACCAAATCAGTAGTAGAAAATGCGAGAAAAGTTATGATGAAATTCAGTCAATGGTGGAAAGTACTCCAAAACCATATGGATAGAAGGTAAATTTCAGTCATTACCACAACTTCTCACACTTTCAATTCAACTTAAAAAAATGACAATTTTCTATTTTGAATTCCACGCAAACTGAATGCACCCAACCAAACCAGTATAAAATTAAAAAATTAAAAATTAAAA
Organism: Camellia sinensis; assembly: GCF_055761805.1. NCBI lineage: Eukaryota > Viridiplantae > Streptophyta > Magnoliopsida > Ericales > Theaceae > Camellia > Camellia sinensis. The sequence continues at coordinate 22,847,255 of NW_028128987.1, read as the reverse complement.
GGCAAATTACGATTTAGCTGAGAGAGGAAAGAAGTGAATCAACAATTGTTAACAACTCTATTGAAGCTCTATTCAAAACAAAGGTTACATGCAAAAACAAAATAAAATGTCCCAAATGAGCGATACTCAACAAAACATCCCCCTCCACAAAACTTTTTAGTTCAAACTTCCCAATTTCATTTGATTATTCAAGTAAAAATGATAAAATTTACGATGAAATCATGAAATTGCCCTATTTATACCCAAAAGACAGTATATATTCATTTTACTATTACCCAATATTATTAATTGAATTGAATTGAATTGAATCAATCTGACAAAGATATGAGCTATATTGCACATTGTTTTCCTATGCATTTGTTAGTTTCTTTAGACCAAGAATCAAACCATCTAATTCAAGTAATCAATCAAAACCATACACATATACAGATGCCAAACTAATAATATAAAATTTAAGCTAAAGATGTACTGTTTTATGTCAACATCAATAACCTACCAATCAATAATACCAAGAACAAAAAGAGATTAGATTCCACAATGAACATAGTTAAATCATTACACTATAAATAAATAAAAAAATAGAATTTGGAAATCAAATTGAAAGCAAAATAGAAGGCTTCTCTATTAAATCAACTAATAATGATGAAGTTTAAAACAACCAATTAGAGGATTCTATGTAAATAAGAAGACTTTTGTTAATGAGATTAATCAAAGATTGAACAGCATGATATTACAAATCCAAATAATTAAGTTATGAAATTCAAAACCAATTAACTGGAAAAAAATTCAAATATTAATCATTAACACAAAGAAGCCATGAATTTTAAATCTTAGTAAATAAAACCTCAAACTCAACTTCTATAAGTATAAAACAAATTAAGTCATGAATTTACCTTTTATGTCTATAACTCATGCCTCAACTTGAAATTGCTTACATTGGTAAAGTTTTGAATTCCATGGAAATTGAATACATTTGTACCAATTAAAAATAAAAAAATAAAACAAAAAAACCAAAATTTTATTTAGGTATGACTGAGATAGGCCGTGGGAGTGAGTGGGAATCATTCCATTATGAATCTTCAACCTAAAACAAAATCCAAACACACGGGGGCTCAACTGGTGGTGTATGATGAGATTATAAATGTACATTAAATATTGGGGAGGAAAAAACAAAGGTGAGAAAGGTTCAAATGAAAACCTCTTTATACAATAATACAATAACAACATACTAAAAACCCTAAAATCCCGTACTAATATACCAATAAAAGCATGAAATAACAACACATTCACATGAAAAATATATCTAAAAATCTAAGTTTGGGTGCTCACCACAAAAAAGTTATTGAATATAAATCTTGAGAGAGAGAGAGAGACAAAGAGAGAGAGAGAGAGAGAGTCGACACAAATCAACTCTGTAGAGCATGTGTTGGTCTTCAAAATCAAAGAATCATGGAAGTCAAAACTTATTGAAGTCAACTTCCAAACTGCCTATAATAGCTATTGACATTGGTAGATAAAAGAAAATAATTAATTATCAAGAAAAATAAAAACCAATATAATGGCTCATAACTCTATATAAGCAAAGGAAACCAGACCAAAGTCATTTGAATTTATAAGTGAAAACAAAGCAATATCCCCAACAAATTATAAACAGAAACCCCAATCGATTTTAATTGCCTTGAAATATTAGGGTTTCATTTGGGTTTAAAGTTCTATATATGGTGGAGAGGATCACCACTTATATTTGAACAAACTTGCATGTGCTCAAATCATTAGAATGTTATTATTACAACTAGAAACTGGAAGTTATACCTTACCTTTTGAAGAATTTATGGATAGGCACAGAAAGATAATTGAATTGTTTTCTAAGGGATGACCAACAAAAGGAAACATTAAAATGTTTTACTAAGAATGCAAATCAAATACTTACCACAATGTTCAGATGCGAAAGGTTGTTAAAAAGTTTCACTTCTTCCTCAAGCTCTCTAATGTGAACCTATTAAGCAAATTTAAAGCAATGATTCATATATATAAGACCACAAACACAAAGCTTCATATAAATGTAAATAAAACAATTAAATTGGAAGTGATTTTCTACTTTGAAGCACTCGTACTGCAATTGAAACATTCTTAGATATATACCAATACCAAAAATAATTGAAAAAAACGAACACAAAATAAATAAATATATCCAAAAGAATCACCATAAGCAAAATATATCTTTTAGAAATGAAGGAGCACCAAATCCAAAATCAGTAAGAGCACTTCTCAAAATAATAATAATAATAATAATAATAATAATAATAATAATAATAATAATAAAGTACAAGAACATTACCCCAAAACAAAACCCACTGCTCTCATCCGCTGTGCACCACGACTTATCATCATTCTACAAATCACCACTGAATAATGTTCTAGATAAAGCTTAAGTAAATACAAAAGTATTCAATAAATACCAAAAATATTTTGTCTAATTTGAAACTATGAGTAAAATTATGACCATCTATTTTATTTTCAGCTTAATGTTGACAGTCAGGTTAACCTTAATGTTCACATTAACCCATTTAATATTAACAATCCTCAACCCATTTGACTAACATGAAATAAAAATGGGTGTTAACATGAAACCAATATTTTTTCTTTAACCCCCATTTGATTTGATAGAGAGCGAGAGCTTTGTTAGTGAAGGTGGGGATGATGGGATGAAAAAAAACAGAGTATCTAAATTTGTAGGAAAAATATAAGTTAATTACTGATACTATTCATAGATAAATTCAGCACTGACAAAGTATCCTAATTTCTAAAATTTTGGGCTGAGATCTAAGTACCGAAAATTGGAAAAGAAATTTTAAATTACAATAAGGAAAAGGAAAAGAAATTAAAAAAAATTAATTCGTCCAATAGACTTGTAACATTAAATAATTAAATTATACTTGAAAAATTATTGAATATTCTTGGAATGCCATAAAAGTATATACACATGGTACTTCTGATAAATGAGATTGCAAAAATAAAAAATAAAAAAAATGAATGAGAATGACTTTATCTCTATTTAATTGACCAAAGTAGGTCAAGTCAATTTTGACAATTGCTTTTCTTGTACAAAAAGCCTAAGTTCACGTTTGATTTGTTTTTGTATAATTTATTTTTTTAATTCTGACCCATAATTTATTTGTTTAAGGTTTCTATCTTGTTCTTTGATTTTTTTTTTTTAATGCATTCTCTTGGCTAAATATTGGCCCCGTTTGATGTAACTGTTAAAACAGCTTATAAATTATAACTTAACAGATTATAGATTATGACTTTAATTAGAAGTTGTTAATCTGTTTGGTGTAACTGTTGAATTATAGATTTAAGTTACTGAGTAATGTTTGTTAAATAAGCTGCGAAATAGCTTTTTCAATTAATTTTTATTTTTTGTTTGTCTACATTTCTCATAAAAAATAATAATAATAATCTATAGTCCATTTGAGTCTTTTTCTATTTTTTAAAAAATAAAAAAAATAAAAAAATTTAAGAGTATAACCATAAATTAACATGTCCACAGCAAAAGCTGATAATCAGAAGTAAGGGGTGAGCAGTTTCTTAGAATCAGCTTTTTTGAGTTAAAATAAGCTGTTAGAATCAGAAGCTGTTTGAAATAAATTTAACCAAACAGTCCAAAATAACTTTTTCAAAACTAAAAGTCATAAGTTGGCTCTGAAAAGCTGAAACAAACACCCCCATTGATGTCTCATGTATTGATTTCTCATTTATTAGGAGAAATTAATAAGGCCCACTCTTAAAAGGATGCACATCATATTAATAAAGTTTGTTTATTTATCTCAAAAAAAAAAGAGAAAAAAAAAAGAAAAAGATACACATCATAAGATGGTTATGAATTTTTATGATGAAAATTACCAATGTTTGTGGTGTGTGTTGAAGTTAATTTGTGGTAAAATTATAAATTGCAAATTTATTGTGTATGCACCAGTTAAAAAAAAATATATATATTATTTTATAGACATACCATATGCACCCTTTTACGTTGTGTTCGGTTGGGGGATTTGGGGGGGGATTTGGGGAGGGATTTGGAAAGGAAAACGGAAACGGAAAAAGTGTGTGAAACTATGTGAATTGTAATTATATTTTATTCATATTTTATCTACCATTTCCATTTCCAAGTCCTTCTTCAAATCCCTCAACCAAACATAGTATTTGGGATACACATAGTAGCAACTTCGATTATATTATATTTATGTATAAGGATGTTTTAGATGAAGTTTAATCTCGGTTTCTTCTTTTTTTTTTTCTTTTTTTTTTTGTGTATGCGTGTGTAAATTCCATTGAGACATTTTATCAAACACTTAATAAGCAAGAAAGATAGAATGGTTATTGAACATTTTAGTAACAACCAAATGATAATAATGGCAGAACAACCATTCAATAGCGTAACTCAATACAATAGTCCCACAAATTCCTACTAAATCAAAGTAAATGGGTTTCGTGGAACCCAACGAACTTCATACATGTGTGTATATATACATAGATAATATATATATATATATATAAGAAAAATCAACAAAACCCATAAAAGTATACTCAAAATCCTACATGCATCTAGAAAATTAAAGAAAAACAATACTCACAGTTTGATTTTGGGAATCGTTCTTTCTCTATTCATTAATGATCAATTGATGATCTTTATGGCTTCAAAGAAAAAAAAAATCTGTAATCAATATATACACACACAGTAATCTATTAAAAAAGAGATGAGAGTATTACTTTTACTTTGCAAAACTGCTTAAGAAAGAGATGAGAGTATTACCTTCTTTTTTGTGTGTGTGTGTAAATTCCATTGAAATATTTTATCAAACACTTAATAAGCAAGGAAGATAGAATGGTTATCAAACATTTTAGTAACAACCAAACGATAGTAATGACACAACAACCACTCAATAGAGTAACTCAATACAATAGTCCTACAAATTCTTACTAAATCAAAGTAAATGGGTTTCGTAGAACACAACCAACTCTTCATATATGTGTGTCTATATACATAGATAATATTATGTATAAGAAAAATCAACAAAATCCGTAAAAGTATACCCAAAATCCTATATGCATCTAGAAAATTAAAGAAAAACAATACTCACAGTTCGATTTTGGGAATCGTTCTTTCTCTATTCCACTAATGATTAATTGATGATCTCTGTCGCTTCAAAGAAAAAAAATAAAAAAAAAATCTGTAATCAATCTATACACACAATAATCTATGAAGAAAGAGATGAGAGTGTTACCTTTACTTTGCAAAACAGAGCACCCAACAAACCCACTATCTGCGAAGTCGCCGATCTGTTATGTATTAGGTTTTCGAGGGAATGAGTGACTAATAGGGGTGAGGCTGTGACCGTTGCTAGTGAGATTGAAGATGAAGAGTGAGCTTTAAGAGTGAGAGATGAGAGAGACAACTCAATTTTGAATTTTGAATGAGAGAGAGAGAGAGAGCTGAAAAGAGAGATGGAAAGGAAGAAGAAACATAAGGAGAAATTTATATCCACCGTAGGATGTATGTGAACAAACAATCTCAACCATTGAAAAATAATTTGTTTCTTGGACATTTTTTAGCTGTTGGATTAAATTAATCTAACAGTTCACATTTTGACAAAGGGACAAAAGTCCCATCAGAATTCAAAAACAACCCTTTCTTGTTATATATATATATATATATTATATTTGAACATTTGATTGATATATACACTGATCTCATATATTCAAAAATCTAATCAGCGAATACGATCTCAAAATCTGAAGATTTCACTGTCGACGATCTCGCCGTTTATCAACAATAGACGATTTGCCACCAATAATCTCACCAAATTTGCTTTGATCACATGCTCTTCGGCAATCTCGAAATCTATTTCAATAAGAGCTTATATTTCAAACCTGTATCAAATTTTGAGAGTTTCATCAAGATTGAGAGTGTTGATTGAGTTTTAGAGGTTTTGCTTCGATCACGTGTTTGATTATTGTTCAAGTTTGACCAGGTATGTTGATTTGTTGATTAGTTTTTTTTTATTTATTATGTATGATCTGATTTTGTTTGATAAAATTAGAGCAAAATTTTACTCAAGTACTATGTGCTCTGTTTTTGTTTAGGAGTAAAATTCTACTCTGGTTTTATATGCTCTATTTTTGTTTGATAAAATGAGAGCAAAATTTTGCTCTGGTATTATGTGTTATGTTTTTGTTTGATAGAATAACAATAAAATTTTACTCTGGTAGTGCGTGTTTCTGTGATTTGTTTTTGGACTCGTAGTGACAGTAAAATTTTACTTTGATTGACAATAAATTTTTATTGTCAAGTGATTGCAGATTTGAAAAATAGTTCCACTTCTTATGTTGTTATGCAAGTATGGTGATCGTAACATTGTGTTGAAGGTTGTGTCAAACTGCACATTAAAGGATTTAACCGATTTCTATTGTTTATTCATGGTATGTTCCTGAATGGCAAATATAAGGCCACATTGTTATCAACTACAATGAAGAATAGGGATCAAGGTAGATACTATTGTCAGTGTCTTACAAAGTAAAATTTTACTTAATTTTAGAGTAACATTTTACTTATTTTCTGAGTAAAATTTTACTTTTAATTATAGTAACATTTTATTGTTCTACTTTTTTAGCCTTTTGTGTATTCTACATACTAATTGGAAAATGTTCTCTTTTTTAGATTTTTTCCTCTTGCAATTGATATTGTCGATATAGAGACTATGAATAGTTGTGGATGATCTTGTTGTCTTTTATCCAATTTATAAGAAGCTATCCGATAGGCCAATAAAGAATATGATTCCATTTAGGGGTGAGAGCATAAGATGAGTATAGTGTAGTAGATGTAAGAAGTACGGTCATAACAGAAAAACTTGTAAGGAGACATTGTCATGAAAGACATTATTATTTTGTAATAAAAGTATGAAAATAATGTAGTATTTTTGCAATAACAGTCCATTTTTACTGTGTTGTTGAATGGTTGTCTATCCAATTCACTAAGTTGCTTTGTAATTCAATTTGACACTTTAGTATATTTTTTTAATGTTCTTGATTAGTTTCATGTAAAAAAAATTGTAATGGAGCTTGTTCAGTAGAAGTGAAGGTTTTGAGTAAAATTTTACTCTAAAAAACAATAAAATGTTACTGTCAGAAACAATATAGGTTTAGTATGAGTTCTACTGTAAAACATATCTAATATGTACCAACATATGTACCCTTTTTATTTTTAAATTTCAAAATAATATAACTTTTGATTTAGATGTCGGTTTTTAATAAAATTAGTATTTTTAAAATTCTCTCATCAAGATCTATCAAACAAGATTCAGGTTACTATGAAATTCCTTTAAAAAAAAGTAAAACAAAATATCATCGAAATTTACGTAGACAGTAAAATTTTACTATCATTATCAAAGTAAGGCAAAATCGCAATGTCTTTCAGAGTAAAATTTTACTCTAAATTAGAGTAAATTTTATTATGATTCAAAGTAAAATTTTACTGTCGTTAAGCAAATCAGCAATCAAACTTTATTTTCATTAACCAAAGTAAAATTTTACTGTTACAAAAACAAAGTACATACTAGAGCAAGGAATTGTAGTCGATTTTTACTTTAGACCTATGAACAAACAAACAAAAAAACTCTTGATTTTTCATTGTAATATATCAATTTATCATTTTTTTGACATATATGAAGTCATTTTATCTTAGATTTGAAGTTATTGATCTCAAACATGAATTCATAGCCATCAAATCTAATATGGTGATGGTTGACGGTAAGGATAAGCGGTGAAGATGTGCGATGCTGACAGATGATGGAGATGGTGGGGGCGATGAACAACCATCGAGGTGGAGTTAGTAGAGACAGAGAGAGAGAACTATAAAAGAAAAAGAGCTTCTTTGACTTGTGATGGTTGATTTGAAAGTAACGACCGATAGAAGATGATGAAATCGTTCAATAACTTCAAAACATTCAATAGTGGCACTTGAAAATCTCTTATTATGTTTCAATTTTTGCTTCAATTGACTGTTTTTGAAGGAGGGTTTTCGAATCAAAGGTTTTTGAATTTTGATAGTTTTCAAACGAAGAAAAAGAACAAGAGAGACAAACAGCTCAACTGCTTGCTATTGCCCATATATATGCAAGGGTATTCCTATCTTTTCATCTTATTTTTTTAATTCTGAAAGGTTTTGACAGTATTAATTTAGGGTGATTCCACTTGTACCACTATTTTACCTCTTTACACCTTCCATATGAATTTTTTTTTTTTTCGATATGATCCATGTGTGAAATTACCTTTAAGGACAAAAGACTAAAATTAAATATATTGTGTTATCTCCGTACACCCTTTGATCTTCAATCCCTACTCCTCTTTTTCCTTTCTTAATTTTTCTTTTCTCTTACACATCTCTTTTCAAAAAGTGAGAATCATAGTATTTTGATCATTAAAGAAAGCAATAGATGAAGAAACGATGGTGAAAAACCATCAAAAAAGTGAAATGGTGAGATTTTTTTTATTTATTTGGTAAGTTTTTGTTTCGTTTTTTTTGGATTTGTGTTCGACTTTCGTTCGGTGGTTCGAAATTGAACAAAATAAAATAGTCCGACAACACATTGTCAAATAAAAAATATAAGTATCGTAACCAACTACCGAATAAAAGATACATTTCCGGTAACCCCAAACCGAATTTTCTTAATTTGTTCGGCTTCTCATTACCATATATTTTCAGTTTCATTTTTTTTATATTTTTTTTTATATTTTTTTGCCTGGGAGGATTATACTTATACTTATACTTATACTCATTGCAACAATGCAAGTACTACAATATTAGTGGACTCTAGTCGTGAATTCATTACAGACGAGGTTTGTTAAGTTTTTTTTATGAATACGAATTTTTCTTATTTTTAATTTGTATTGAGTTTTATTAATAATTTGACGTATAAATGTATTTATTATCTTTAGATTTTTCGTAGTCATGAAGCATTAATTAAATGAGCTTTTGAAGTTGGGAAAAAGACTGGATTTGTCATTGTTATAAAGACATCAGATGTGGGAGGCAATGGCAGAAAACCAAAACTTACACTTACTTGTAAAAGAAGTGGTTACTATAGAGACAACAGGAAGATCAAGGGGAAACGATTGAGGTTGATAGGTTCTAAAAATTGTGGATGTCTATTTCTATTAAGGGAAAAAAAATTACCTATAAATTATCAAAACGAATTGTGATAACATATTTGATTGATGGATACAAACAATGACAGATTTTATAGATGCGTGTTTGATTTATGAATTTTTTTATGGATGCTTCAAGGAAACAGTAAATCTTTCAATGTATAGCAACGGGAGCCTAGGCAACTCTATTGTAGTTTGGCAACATGACATTAGAGTAATCCCATTTGTATAACAATGTATCACTGAACATGCACTTTACAAGTGGCCCAAATTAATTTTTTGTTATCATCTAATTTGGCGGCAACATAATGCTGGGGAAAAAAATAGTGTTTGGTAACATGGCACTGGAGTAATTCAAATTAATTAGCGTTGTATTACCGAACAAGCCCACCACAAATTAAAAAATCATTGTTTAGAAGAAAGTGTCTTTGTAAATGTATTGTAACAAAATGTTGGAGAGATCTATTTTTTCCGGCAGCATAACACTGGAATAATATAAATTGTTTAGCACCGTGTTACTAAAATTAGTGGTGTAAAGAGATGAAATAGTTAATTTAGGGTTAGTTTTAGTGATATATTGGGGGTGTAATGAGAATTATATTTTTTTTTAGTGGTGTAATGAGATGAAGGATGTAAAGAGGTTCAATAGTGGTGTAAATAGAATCACCCTTAATTTATTCCATATCCTTTACACAGAAAAGACCTAATAGGAGGGGTTCTCACCACAAAACCCTTTAGTTAACTCAAAGACATTTCATTATTTTTTTGAGATAAATTACACTGATTTTCCTTGAAGTTACTGACATTTATAAAGACCTCACTTGAAGTTTTAAAAATAACACTAACTTCTCCTTTGATTTGCTTTTAAATTTCAAATACACCCTTACCACTGCAAAAATTTCGATTTTTTGCCACAAATACTCAAAACGCCGTCTCAAAAACTTTTTTGTGATGGCAACTGACTTTTAGCGACGGCAAGGGGGTCACAACAAAGGGCGTTGCCAAAATTTTTTTGCGACTGGAAAGTGTCGTTGCCTTTGTTTTACGACGGCAAAGTTGCCTTTTTTGCGATGGAATTATGTTGTCGGCAATAATATGTAAAAATCTAAGATTTTTTGAGATGACACTGTGTTGCCGTCGCTGTTATTTGCGACGGCAAAAAATATCGTTGCTAAAAGTGTTATTTGCGACTGGGGTACTTGCCGTCGCTAAAAGTTATTGAGATAGCACAGACACGCCGTCACTAAAATATTATTTGTGATGACAAACAAGACTGTCACAAAAGGTTTTATTCCAACTATTGGCAATATCTTTTTCGACGGCAATGCTGACGTCGCAAAAAAAAATCTGGTTCTTATGTTTTTTTGAGACGATGTGATGCTGTCTCAAAAAAAAAAAAAAGCAATAAAAATATTAAAAATATAAAAATTACCTGTATTAAATGAAAAATAACTAAAAAAGAAACCAATAATTATATAATAATATAAACATTCCAGTATAAAAATAACAATTCATCTATAATAAAAATATTCTTTCATTCATCACAACACACATCAACAAAATTATCCCACTATATAATGTTGCATAATACATATACAATGTTTAAATACATAATGTTGTTCACAAATCAAAAAAACATAAATCAAAAACAAAAGTTTTCCTCATGATTCTTTCGTGGGTAACAAAAACAAAAGTTAGTCGTAATCTACCTCCCACCTGCATTCCACAAGAAACAAACTGCTACTCGAGAAATATCTGTAAACAAAAAATAAAAATAATTAATGACAATATAATTATGTGTTAATATTTTAATTATAAAAAAATATAAAAAAATTAACTACTATATAACTACAAAGATAATTAAGTAAATAATTTTGGCTAGACAAAAATTCGGCTCTAACTCCCAAATCGGGAACCCGATTGGAGTCTTCTCCCACAAGTCTTTTGTGCTTAGGCGGTCGTGTGTGCCAAGTTTTGTGCTAAACCAACGCTGTTTGGTGATTTTGGGGCGTCAACACCTCGAATTCAAGTTTCTTAAGGAACTAGTTTGTCTAGACCAAAATCTGGCTCTAACTCCCAAACCGAGAACCTGATTAGAATCCCGTCTTCTCCCATAAGTCTCTTGTGCATAGGCGGTTGCGTGTGCCAAGTTTCGGGCTAAACCAACGCCGTTTGGTGATTTTGGGGCGTCAACACCTCGAATTCAAGTTTCTTAAGGAACTAGTTTGCCTAGAGTGAAATTCGGCTCTAACTTCCAAATTGGGAACTTGATTGGAGTCCCGTCTTCTCCCACAAGTCTCTCGTTCCTAGGTGGTCGTGTGTGCCAAGTTTCGTACTAATCCGATGCCGTTTGGTGATTTTGGGGCGTCAACACCTCTCGAATTCAAGTTTCTTAATAAACTAGTTTGCTTAGAGTAAAATTCGGCTCTAACTCCCATACCGAGAACCCGATTGGAGTCCCGTCTTCTCCCACAAGTCTCTCATGCCTAGGCGGTCATGTGTGCCAAGTTTCGTACTAAACTGACGTCGTTTGGTGATTTTGGGGCGTCTACACCTCGAATTCAAGTTTCTTAATGAACTAGTTTGCCTAGAGTGAAATCCGACTCTAACTCCCAAACTGGGAACCCGATTGGAGTCCCGTTTTCTCCCACAAGTCTCTCGTGCCTAGGCAGTCGTGTGTGCCAAGTTTCGTGCTAAACCGACCCTGTTTGGTGATTTTGGGGCATCAACACCTCGAATTCAAGTTTCTTAATGAACTGGTTTGCCTAGAGTAAAATCTGGCTCTAACTCCCAAACTGGGAATCCGATTGGAGTCCCGTTTTCTTCCACAAGTTTCTTGTGCCTAGGCGGTCGTGTGTGCCAAGTTTCGTGCTAAACAGACACCGTTTCGTATTTTGGGGCGCCAACACCTCGAATTCAAGTTTTTTAATGAACTGTTTGCCTAGAGTGAAATCTGGCTCTAACTCCCAAACCGGGAACCCGATTCGAGCCCCGTCTTCTCCCTCAAGTCTATCGTGCATAGGTGGTCGTGTGTGCCTTGTTTCGTGCTAAATCGACGTCGTTGGTGATTTTGGGGCGTCAACACGTCGAATTCAAGTTTCTCGTGCCTAGCTTCTATCCTTTTGGGCTGTGTACAATTAATTTGTGGTTATTCTTAGCTTAGAATGTGTAATAACCCTGATCCACAATTAGCCACTAATCAGTAGTTAAGGATGTTAATTAAATGAATAAAATAAATTATGGGTTTATTTTGTGATTTGCATGATATTTGGCTTACTATTTGTTACTTGTAGAAATATCCGTCTGGAATTCACTTTAATATGTAAATTGAAAGCCTTATCGGCATTCGAAACCGAAATTGACTCCACTAGTATGTTATTTGGAATTTTTAGAACCATATGGCAAGTTTTATTAAAAATTAATTCAGTCTGATTCGTTAAGTTGCGTTTGGCAAGCCTTATGTTCTAATTAGTGTATTTTAGCATCATAACTTTATATGTGAGCCTTAAGCTCATTTTTTAGCTCAATCCTTTTGCCCCTTAGTGCTAAAATCTGGTGAAACATTTTAGAGAGAGAGGGAGCACAATTCTAGAGAGAGAGAGGAAGAGATTGAAGAAGAATTGAAGGTTATAACTTGAATTGATTAAAGATTGTGCTAGTACCTAGCTAATTGAAGACTCTAGGTATGGATTTAAGACTTAATTATGACTTTTAACCATCAAGTAGATCATTTCAAGAAGAATTTGTGATTATGTACAAGAATTGGACCAAAGATGATGTATTTAGAACTAATTCATACATGCATGCTTAGTTTCGTTTAATTTCATCATTTAGAGCATGATTCATATCATCCATGTTTGAATTATCATGTTCCTTCACTTAAAATCATGTTTTGGGAAGAATTTCTTACATGCATGGAGCTTATGAGCTCAATTTGCTAGTTTCATGAGGTTTGAAGAAAAGATTTTACATGCATGTTGTGTTCATGAACATTCATCATGTTTTAAGTTGAAATTGTGAGTTTTTAACAAACTCTTGGGCCATGATTTTATGAAATGATCCTAAATTCTTCATGTTCTACAAGTTTACTATGCTATCTCAAGTTTTGGGGCCCAAGAGATGTGTTTTGAAGGTTAGAATTCGAGTTTTGAGCTTGAAGGTGCAATCTGAAAATTCCAGAATTTGCATCTACGCTCGAGCATGGGAGTTCACGCTCGAGCGACCAGTCTGAGTCTGTGCACTCTGCTCGAGCGACCAAAAGTCTGCTCGAGCATGAAATGCAAGCTCCCAGAAGTTTCATGTCTTTTGCAGATCGCTCGAGCGAAGGAATGTGCGCTCGAGCGACCATTCACATTTTGCATGTCTGCTTGAGCGAGGAAAGCTATGCTCGAGCGTGGACCTTATTTTCAGAAATTTTTCCTAAGTGTTCCAAGGCATGTTTTGGCATCCTCATTGCATCTTAGGCATTCTTAAGCCTTAATTAATCCATAGTAATAAGGTTATGGGTTAGAAACACACTAAGAAAAGAATGTACTAAGTTATGAGATTCATGAGTGTGTTTTAAGCAATGTGTTAAGGAAGAACAAGAATCAATGTAGTGAAAGCTAAGCCTTAATGGCCACTTGAATGTGTAATGATAAGACGTGCTTGTGTTATGTATTTTGTGATTGTAGGTCGAGACTCGAGGATTGATTGACCGCTTACTGGAACCACTGTGAGTAACGTTATCGTAAAGATACGTTTATATGAATTATGTTCCAAATGAAATGTGATAAGCTATGTTTTCTGAAATGATATCTGTTTTTGTAAATGAATATTCCGTATTTGAAACCTATTATGGCATCCATAGATAGTCCCAAGTCATGGGGGACGGTATGAAAATGTGGGTCCATGACATTCATGTGTTTACGAGATCTCGTTAGCCACTTCATTGTGGTGACATGTGTTTAATCGGTATCTGGAACCGATTACTCTAGTCGGAAGACGTTCTGTGATGTGTTCTATGGGATGTACCATTATTATGTCCTGATATGGAAATGACTATGCTATGATCTGTTTTCCGCTTATGATATGTTCGGATTTCGTTCACGAACCCCTTTACATTAATGTTATTCATTGGGTTTTACCTCATTATGTGTATATATATGTATAGATGAGCATTCTGGAGCCCGAGCCTGAAGGCTTTTGTCTGAATCTGTGTCCTGTTGTCAGCCAACCATTGTGCCTCACGTGGAGGTTCCCGAAGTGTCCTGTGTTCAAATTCTGTTAGTTCTATGTATATGTATGACTTGTTTTAATTCTGTTGGCTGGACTTAAGATACTGTAATGTGTGTGGGTATAATATATGAATGACTTTGATTTATGTATATAAAGTTTTTAAATATTCCGTTTCATATAAGTCAGCACAGCTCATTGGACAATTATATTTATGCATTTGCTTCCGCTAGCCCCTTAATCTTGTTAATCTGTTCAGAGGCCTTCGGTAGTCTAAGGATTATTGGTCGGTTACGATGCTAAACCTATAGAGGCGGGTTTGGGTCGTGACAGAATGCAAAGATACATTTTATACCTGATCTTCTGGTGGTGGTGTATATGGATTCTCTTCTCATGTAGATTCCATAAATGCTCGGTGGCCACTCGATTTATCAGGAACCTATGATAGTCAATACATAATGTGTTAATCATATTTGAATTTTATTATATATATGTACATATATGTTGTGTGAAAATTTAACTATCAAACAATTTAATTTATATCAAACCTGTCTGTTGGGATCTACACTCGCCCCCTGTGATACAAGGGCCATCATCTCAGCTCTCATCTACTGTAAATGTGTAGAGAAATATGCTCGCATCTCCTCCCTCAGCTCCTCCCTCAACTCATCCCTTAGCTCTGCACCAACCTGCTGGGTGATCTAAATAATAGTCGATGGCTGGGGTGTTGACTGTGATGGCCCAGCACTATCTTTATACACCGCTCTCCGAGGCACAGTTCTCCCGTATGTGCGACAATATCCATGTCCTTCATGACGTATCAACTCATGGAAAATGGCATTCCTAGCCTCCAAAGTTCGACAATCCTCAGGTAGCATGGAGAGTTAACGATTAAATTCATCCTGTATTGAATAAGATATACACGTATATGTGAAATTAAGATGGTTGACACACAAGAAAATAAAAAATAAACTTTAAATACAATGTTAGGTGTTTGGAAACTACCAAGGTCTAGATAACCTCAGGGTCATCTGCTCTACGTGTTATAAGCCAAACATTCATCTTATCAATAGACTCCCCCTTATTGGTCAGCTAGATTTTTTTAGAAATATGAAAATTAGAATCCAAATAATTTTCAAATATACAATGTTTATTTATATACAAAAATAAAACAATAAAATATAAACCTCATGCCGTATCTAAGCGAAAGTAGTATGCCCTGTGATATGAGCTATGTCGTGAGCTCGCCGATTTTTAGCGTTCCTAGTTGCAATTTTTTATAACAGGTTCAACAAATGTAAGTATATAAATATGATTTGTATGTTTACATATCATACATATAACTTATTTGTATACCTTAGCATCAGAAGTACGCCAATACTCCACAAGTTCTTCCCACTGACTTGGCACAATATGCAAAGGAACACCATTCTTCAGATTAAGATCAGAACTTCTAGACTTGAAATACTTAGTCTTAATCTTATTCTTGTGATCCTTCCATATGCTGTTGCAGGTTTTCATGCAGATTGGCTTATACTCCTATGGACATATATTCAAACTGTCCTATAAAACACAATTTCAAAGTTTAAATAATAATAACACAATTTTGGAATTTGAATTTTTGGACAAAAATATACTTTTACCTTCACATCCTTCCAGATAGCATCAAGAATATTATCAGGCACAGTGTTCCCGTCAAGAAAAGTAAGAGGAACAATGTTACCATTCCGCACAATAATGCCAAGTTAAGTAGTTAACTTAGACACGTTATCCTCTATTAGACAGTAATTTTCATCAAATTGTATGTCCAACTTTGTACCAGTACCCCACTCCTTAATGTCCTTGGCACATCCTCTACCACGTCTAGTCAAGGTTGATGAAGAACTAACATGACCTACGAAATACAATAAGAATAAAAAATATGCATCACTAATAAACAAATGCAAATTAAAATAATGTCAATACAAATCGAATACTTATACCTGAGGTGGGCTGTGAAGAAGTCGCAGGGTTTGGAAA
Organism: Camellia sinensis; assembly: GCF_055761805.1. Lineage (NCBI taxonomy): Eukaryota > Viridiplantae > Streptophyta > Magnoliopsida > Ericales > Theaceae > Camellia > Camellia sinensis. The sequence goes on along the minus strand of NW_028128987.1, from coordinate 22,830,821 downwards.
ATACAATGAGAATAAACAAGTTATATATAATGAGAATAAATAAATAAATATTTAAATAATTTTCATACAAATCAAAGTAAATTTATAGACTTGCAGATGGCTCATAAGATGATGACTCTAGTCAGGATGATAGCTGCTGTGGTGCCACTGATGGTGGACACACCGATGGTAAACGTGGAGGCTGAGTAGATGATAGCTGTTGTGGTGCCACTGATGGTGATCGATGTGGTGGCACTAATGGCCCCTCTGATGGTGCTTGATGTGATGCCTCCTCTAATGGTGGTGCCACTAATGGTGGTCGCTGTAGTGGCTAGTCAGATAGTGGTGGCACTAATGGCCCCTCTGATAGTGGTCAATGTGATGCCTCCTCTGATGGTGGTGCCACTAATGTCCTCTTACGTACCACATCGGACATCATGCATAGGGGATAATCAGGCTTCCTCTTCCTTGCCGTAATAATCTGCAAGTGCCATCACATTAACTGACATTAGAAACATAGAGAATGGTTTTCAATCAACTATAATATGACATTAATTGAACTAATACAATTACAAAGACAAAGTAAATTAAGAAACTGATGAAGATACCTCTTAATTGCTTCAAAGTAAGCAGATACCTCTCAATTTGATACATCCATCGAAACTAAATCGCTCCACCCAATAATGCTTCGTCAGCTAGATGTATAGGTAAGTGCTCCATTATATCAAAAAAAGTCAGAGGAAATATTTTTTCTAGATGACAAAGTGTTACAGCGATACGATCTTGAATATATTGCAAATCCATCACACGATTCACTTTGGAACACAATTGTCTAAAGAAATTGCTTAATTCAATCAAAGGTTCAATTACATTCTTCGGTAACGATCTTTGAATAGCCAATGGAATTAGTTGCTACATCAGAAGATGAATATCATGGCTGTTAAGACCCCTAATACTTCTATCATGTAACCGCACGCGACGCGATATATTGGATGAATACCCGTCGGGAACTCTAACTTCCTTCAATAATTTCAAGAACAAATCTTTCTCATCCTTGGTCATCGTGAATTGTTCTGGTGGTAAATAAGCTTTATTCGACCCTCTTAACTGCAAATGTAGGGGTTTTCTAATATTCATTTCTTGTAAATCACGCCGAGCATTAACACTATCCTTCGATTTTCCCGCAACCCCTAATATTGTCCACAACACATTTTCACAAACATTATTCTTTATATGCATCACATCGAGGTTGTGTCTTATTAGATTGTGCTCCCAATATGGCAGTTCATAAAAGATACTCTTTTTCTTCTAGCTATGGATGCGATGTCCAGTTTTCTCTTTCTCAACTTGTCTCATATGCCTCTCCTTAAGGTCATCCCTCTTGTATTGGGTTAAAATACCGTCACATTCTAATTGTAGCAATATCTCAGTTCCAGACAACAATTTTGGTTTGATTCTGAATTCCCGACTACCATCAAATGATACTTTATCCTTTCGAAATTTATTGCCACTAGGTAAAAATCTACGATGACCCAAGTATGATTGTTTCCTACTATGCTTCAACCAACACGATGTAGTTTCCTTATTGCAACACGGACATGCATATTCACCTTTAGTGTTCCATCATAACAAGTTTGCATATGCAAAAAAATCACTAATTGTCCACAGTAAAGCTGTATACAGTTGAAACATTTGATTTGTTGATGCATCAAATGTGGAGACATTGTCATTCCATAGTTCTTTCAACTCCTCAATCAACGGTTGCATATACACATCAATCTTGTCACCAGGTCCTTTCGGGCCGTCAATAAACACAGATAAAATTAGATATGGTTGCTTCATGCACATCCATGGCAGCAAGTTATATAGAATGAGCACAACAGGCCAAGTGCTATGAACTATGTTCATCGTCCTAAATGGGTTAAACCCATCAGATGATAAGCCAAGCCTTACACTGCAGCAATTATTACTTAAGTCAATATTTCGACGGTCAAAATCTTTCCATACAAGGGAGTCAGCAGGATGCCTAAAGATACCATCATCAATTCATTCCTCTGCATGCCATCTCATTAACTTGGCCGTCTTGGATGACATAAACAACCTCTGCAACCTTGGCTTTAAAGGAAAATACCTCATATGTTTTGCAGCTATTCATTTGCCACCTTTGTTAGGACCATTTGAACCACCATCACCATTTGATTTCCATCTAGAATTGTTGCATATGACACATTAATCAAGATTGGCGTCCTCGTTTCGAAACAACATGCAACTGTTGGGACATGCATCCCACGTCTCATACGTAAAGTCCAAATCTATTGCGACCTTTTGAGCTTTATAATATGAGTTCGAGAGTTTCACACCTACCGGGAACGCCTCATTCAATAACTTAAGCAACATGTCAACAGACTTGTCTATCCACTGATTAAGCACCTTCAGATGTAGAAGTCGAACAATGAATGACAAAGATGTGAACTTCTGACAACCCGGATACAGTTCACTTTGTGCATCTTCAAGAAGTTTGAAATACTTTGCACACCCTCTCATACAAGATGTGGTTCATTACCCTCAACACTTGTATCGACATGTGGATTTCCTATGGCCCCTTTGTATCATTCCAACCATATCATCCCCAATGTCTAAATTAGCTAATGTTTCATTCTCTCGATTACCATGCATAGATACGTAAGATTCCCCATGATTAATCCAATGTTTGTACTTTTTAAAAAGACCATTCAAAATCAGATGCTCCCATACACCCTCTCGTACGAGATGATATCGATTCTCACATTTCCTACACGGACAACTAATCATCGAACCTTCAGTCCTATTGGTGTAGGCAAACACAAGGAATTGATCAATCATATTAATGTATTCTCTCGACATCCTATTTGGCAAGTCAACCCAACTCTTATCTATCATCTGTTCTTCCCTTAAATATCTCTTCTACAAACATCCACAAAAATTAAACATTAAATAACTACAAAACATGATTAATTTGAAAAACAAACAAACAAACAAACAAACAAACAAACAAATTGTCTTAAAACATCAGTCTAGAATTGGGTTCACAGTTTGAGAGTTAGAGCCGGATTTCACTCTAGATAAACTAGTTTCTTAAGAAACTTAGAATTCGAGATGTTGATGCCTCAAAATCACCAATCAGCATCGGATTGGCACGAAACTTGACACACAAGACTGCCTTGGCAGGAGAGACTTGTAGGAGAAGATGGGACTCAAATCGGGTTCTCGATTTGGGAGTTAGAGCCGGATCTCGGTCTAGGCAAACTAGTTTCTTAACAAACTTAGAATTTGAGGTATTGACGCCCCAAAGTCACCAAATGGCATTGGATTAGCACGAAACTTGACACACACGACCGCCTTGGCACGAGAGACTTGTGGGAGAAGATGGGACTCGAATCAGGTTCCCGATTTGGGACTTAGAGCCGAATTTCGATCTAGGCAAACTAGTTTCTTAACAAACTTAGAATTTGAGGTATTGACGCCCCAAAGTCACCAAATGGCATCGGATTAGCACGAAACTTGACACACACGACCGCCTTGGCACGAGAGACTTGTGGGAGAAGATGGGACTCGAATCAGGTTCCCGATTTGGGAGTTAGAGCCGAATTTCGATCTAGGCAAACTAGTTTCTTAACAAACTTAGAATTTGAGGTGTTGACGCCCCAAAGTCACCAAATGGCATCGGATTAGCACGAAACTTGACACACACGACCGCCTTGGCACGAGAGACTTGTGGGAGAAGATGGGACTCGAATCAGGTTCCCGATTTGGGAGTTAGAGCCGAATTTCGATCTAGGCAAACTAGTTTCTTAACAAACTTAGAATTTGAGGTATTGACGCCCCAATGTCACCAAATGGCGTCAGATTAGCACGAAACTTGGCACACACAACCGCCTTGGTATGAGAGACTTGTGGGAGAAGATGGGACTCGAATCGGGTTTCCAATTTGGGAGTTAGAGTCGAATTTCGGTCTAGGCAAACTAGTTTCTGAACAAACTTAGAATTTGAGGTGTTGACGCCCCAAAGTCACCAAATGGCGTTGGATTAGCACGAAACTTCGCACACATGACCACCTTGATACGAGAGACTTGTGGGAGAAGACAAGACTCAAATCGGGTTCCCGGTTTGGGAGTTAGAGCCAAATTTCGGTCTAGACAAACTAATATCTCCTCGGTACTTAGAATTCGAGGTGTTGATGCCCCAAAGTCACTGATTTCTCCTGAAAATGTTTGAATTGAAAGATATAACAAGTGTATTCACAGTGTCAAATGTTTTTTATACCAACAATGAACCGTAGTGGTTGGTGAACTATTTTATTTATATGCTATCGCTTTTGTATGTGTGTGCGTGCGTGCGTGCGTGTGTGTGTGTGTGTGTGTGTGTGAGAGAGAGAGAGAGAGAGAGAGAGAGAGAGAGAGAGAGAGTTGTCTTCAGTAATGTAATCCAACAGCAACCAATGTTATAATTGTGGATTGTTCACGTAACTTCCATTCATCTATTTATTGTTTTTATTTAATGTAATCCAACAGCAACCAATGTTTTTATTTAATATAAGTCTTTCGTATTTTATTTATTTTCTTTTTAATTATAGTTTAATTTGGAGTTTTATTAACATTTGGTTTCTTATTTTATTAGGGATTCCAATTTTCAAATATTATTAGGGTTTTACTTTCCGATTTTAATAAACTATAAAGAACTTTAAAAATGAAACAACCCTTTTTCTTAATAGGTTCAAACAAAGCAGAGGCATGTAAAGATCCAACTTTTAGTAAACCCCAGATAAACCTTATTTTAGCAAAAGATGGGAATGTGATCTCCTTCCATGCTCTCTAATGCAACCTTTTCAACTCCATGAAAAAGGATAAACCTAAGGAAATAAATAGGGAGGAAATTTCTGGATCCCTAAATCTGGAGTATTAGAATTAGAATAAGAATAGTTAAATAGAAATGTATCATGTTCAGAACATGCATTTCAAAACATAAATTGCCTGGGTATTATTAGCCTTTTATGATATATTTTTAAGTTTCAAAGCATACTGTAGGAACAAAAACAGAAAAAACAAAAACATATTGGATATGATGAGAAAAACCATTGATATCTATCTAACAAACTACAAAAACTTCAGATGTGACATAAGGTTTGCATCTACATCTAAGGCTCATCACTAGCATTTCTATCTTTCAGATAAGTCTAGATTCATAACAGACTAATTAATGTTAAGAAATAAAGTAAAACTTTTTCATTAAATGACCATAGACAGATCTAGATTAATCGTAAACTTATGTATCTCTCTCTTGAAACCCATATAGTATTTCTTTTTTAAATATTTTTTCAAAATTAATATATATATATATCATTTTCATAAGCCCAATTGACAAATTCATAAGCCTGCATCAACAAGAACAAGTAATACTTTTTTTATTTTTATAAATAAAGATATAAAGATATTTATATAAGTTAAAGAGAACCAAAGCAACAAGTAATACTTTCCAGTTTAATTTGAATAAACCAATTCATCAAAATAGTTATAGTTAGTGATCCAAAAGGCCATTAAAATTCATAATTTCACCGCAAAATTTATAGCTACGTGAAAAAAGAATACAACCAGAATTGATCCAAGAAAAAAAAGACTTACATAATCTTGATCCAACAATCTGAGCTGTCTATGGACCTAAAGCATCTCAAAACTCCATTCACCACATCCTGATGTTGAAGAAAACAACAAAATTCAGTAAATTCAGAACATAAAAACCAATAAATCCCAGATCTGTAAGTCACAACAATTTATTTAACAAATTACAAAGTTTGAGAATAAGATTCAACATATCTAACCCTTACCCATATTTTATTTTATTATTATTTTTGCACAAACCTTACCCAGATTTCTGATTATCTTCTTTTATGTTAACAGTAAAACTGGTACCCAAAAAAACCCACAAATCTGTTAACCCCAAAACCACTTTTCCACTACGAGTAAAATGATCTATCAAGAACATCAACAGACAAAGTGGTCAAGAAACCCTAAATTGGGAACCAAAATTGGGACAAAGTTTTATAAATAAAAAAAAAACACAGAAACCCAATTCACATGAGCATTTATAAAAATTAAATCTGTGACAGAATTGCTGGATTTTAACAAAAAAAAAAAATTACTGTAACCTTAAATCTGTGACAATTCACATTTAAAAAAAAAAAAAACAGAAACCTTGATTAGGAATTAATCATGTAAATTACTGGATTTTAACAAAATTACTGGATTTTAACAAAAATGACTGATGTAATCATGTAAATTACTGATGCATTTACAAAATTACTGAATTTTAACAAAAAATAATCATGTAAATTAGGAATTTGGGAAGAGAAATTGGAGGGAAAAAACGCAATGTAAGTATAGAGTGTTTGGAACAATTTTGTTCTCTCTTACCTTTAGTCCTGTGGAGAGGTGTCCCTTTGAGCTTCCAACTTGGGCATTTTATATCGAGATTCAAGTCAAGGGAGTTGAGAGTGGAGTGAGATCTGGAGCACGAAACTCGCTGCTCGTCACTCCGGCAAAGGCCGTCGTTCACCCTCGTCACTCATCGTTCACAGTCGTTGCTGCTCGTCATTCCGGCGAAGGCCGTCGTTCACCCTCCTTCACTCCGGCAATGCTAAATGCGAGTAGGGATTTTGACGATTTTGGTTTGGTGATTTTAGGGATTTTGGTTTCAGATGGATTTTGATTTTGAGGATTTTGGGGATTTTAGGGACTTTGGGACACATGACCGTGAATGGGATAGAAATGAGCGGGACACCAAATATTTATTTTTTCACGACGGCATATTTTAACCGTCACAAATGATACATAATTAACCAATAAAAACGACGTCGTTTTACCCATATTTGTTTGTGATGGGCTTTTGCCGTCACAAATAGTCCACAATTTGCGACAGTAACTTCTTACCATTGCAAAATAATATTTTTTGCGACGGTATACCGTGCGTCGCAAATGTTCCTGCATTTTTCTTTTACAATCATTAGCGATGGAGGTCAGCCCTGTCGCAAAAGGTCATGTTTCTCGACGGCAGATATACGCTGTCGCAAAAGACTTTTTTTGGCGACAACAACTATACTGCGTCGCAAAAAAAGGCAGTTACCCCGTCACAAAAATCTTAGTGTTATTTGCCCTGTTTTCTTGTAGTGCACCTTGAAGTTCCTGACATTTATAAAGACCTCACTTGAAGTTTTAAAAATAACACTAACTTCCCCTTTGATTTGCTTTTAAATTTCAAATACACCCTTATGTTAATTGACTGTCAATAACGATAGCTGACTTTGTTAAGGTCATCAATTTACTGTATTATATTTCTTATGTTACGCTCCTTTGCCTATAACCACCTCGACACAGTAGGCCTCCCTTGCCAGAGTGCATAACCGAGCCTTTAACCTGTTTGAATTTTTTTTTAATCAAAGTTAAAAATTAAGCTAATTTAAAAATTAATTCTCAAAATAAGTCAAAACGTTATTTTGTAAATACATTTCCTTAATTAGAATGTGTATTTACAAAATATGTTTTTAACATTTTTTTATAAAATAATTAATAAAAAATGGAAATCATGATATATATATATATATTTATAAATAAAAAGCTGAAAATGTATTTTGTAAATAAATTTTCATAATAATTTGTGAAAACGTATTTAAAAATAAGTTTTCATCATAATTTTTTTTTAAATAATTAATAAAAAATTGAAATCATAAATTTTTTTTTGAAAAATAAAACACTGAAAACGTATTTTGTAAATACATTTTCATCATAATTTTTGCAAAATAAGTTTTCATCATAAATTCTTTTTAAAAAAATAATTAATAGAAAGTCTGTTGAAACTAAAAATGTATTTTACATTTTTTTAAAAATAATTAATAGGAAAAAATAGAAAACATTGTAATTTTTTTTTTTATAGAAAGCGTTTGAAATAGAAAACGTATTTTGTAAATACACTTTTATTTAATTTTTAAATATTTAATAGTGTTGTATTTTTGTAAATACGTTTTCGTCATAATTTTTTTAAATAATTAATAAAAAGTAGTTGAAATAGTAAACATATTTCGTAAATACAATTATTTTTTCAAATAATTAATGAAATTTTATTTTGTAATTAAGTTTTTTTTTATTTTTTATTACGAGATATGATTGCAATATAATTTTTTAAAGAAAATAAAAAACGTGTTTTTTTAACATATTTTTTATTTATTTATGTTAAAAACAGGCTTTTTTTTTCTTTTTTTTTTTTTGTGCATTGCATCTTATTACCAATATACACATTTTTTTTTCTCCCTGACTCTCACTCGCCGTTGTTCATTTCACTTCCAACATAATTTTTTTTAATATTGAAAACATGCTTTCAACTTAATTTTTTTTAATGCTTTGCATTTAACAAAACAAAAAATAGAACAAGTTTTATTTTTTTTATTTATTTATATTGAAAACACGTTTATAAAACACTTTCATCATTTTATTACCATTGCTTTTGACACAAATTTTTTTATTTAAAATAGAAATCGTGCTGCCAAAACACACCTTCAACATAAGAAGGTTTTGTCCATTCCATATTGAAAGTAGGAATGGCAATGGGTTGGGCCGGGGCCAGGGATTGCACTCCCTGTCCCCAAAGGTCAAAATATCCCTGTCTTCGCCCCCTATTCTCGGCGGAGAACCCATCACCCCCCACCCCCACCCCCACCCCTGCCCCCGCTCCCGCCCATGCCCCCAACTTAACTTTGAAAATTTAGATTTGAAAAATCTCCAGAAAAGCCCCAATCATAAACAACTTAACAAAAAAAATTTTTTAGATAACTCAACAACTCAACTCAACAATCATCAACAACTCAACAATTTAGTATGTTTGTTCATTACACACACACACACATATATATATATATATATATATATATGTATCTATCAGATCTAAGAAAACCCCAACAAAAAAATAAATTTAGAGTTGAAAATAGAACACAGATCAGATCCAATCACACACAGAGATCAGATTCAATGACACAAACCTTAACCAAAAAAAAATTGAGTTGATCCAATCACACACACTCATTTCTTCAAGGACGAAGCCGACCACGATGGCGATGAAGATACCGTCGCTGCCACTATCTCAGATTGGTGCCCCAGATCATAGATCGTTATCATCTTACCTTTGTTTGCTCAGGTTGTCAAGCTCTTCATGATCTGGTTTAATCTAAAAATAGGACACACATACAGAGAGTGAGTAAGAGTGAGAGAGAGAGAGAGAGAGAGAGAAAGATAGAGAGAGGTGGTGGTGTCGGCGACGGTGGAAGGACACTGGAGATGATCTTCAGATCTTCTAGATCTAGAGATAAAGTCGCTGAAGACATCATGAGGCAGTGGAGACGAGGCAGCAAACGAGGTATGAAAAAGAGAGAGAGAGAGAGAGAGGGAGAGAGAAATGGTGGTGTCAGTGACGGTGCAAGGACGAGAGAGAAAGAGACAGTTTCACAGAGTAGAAGGAGAGGCGAAGAACGAGAGAGAGATAGAGAGAAAGAGAGAGAGAGTTGAAAATCTGATTGAGATAGATAAACCCTAAACACATGCATATATATATATATATATATATACGGGGTAACGGGGATGGTTTGGGGAAATTTCAGGTCGGGGGAACCTATCACCGTCCCCGGCTCAAAAATCATTAGGTATGTATTTTTTAATACTAGCCCCGGTCCTATGGGGAATAATTTTCTGGAAAAACCTAATTTATCAGGGCGGGGTGGTCCGGGTGTAACAACCCGTATTTTATGTCCTAGTCATGTTTGCATGCATTTGTATGTTTTGCCATGTTAAGTCGCTGTAACAACCCATATTCATGTTGTAGTCATGTTCATGTTCATTTATATAGCTTTGCCTTGTTAAGTTTGCATTCATGAATCTTGTCTTGTTTTGTGTTTATGTGATTTGTCTAAGTGTTGTGCGCCTGCTTTGATCCTTCCTTGGTGTCTCAAGCCTAGGTTATGTAAGCCTAAGTTATGCCAAGCCTAGGTTACGTTACGCCTAGATCATTCCAAGCCGAGGTCATCTTCAGTCTAGAAGTATCTTGGAACCCCTTCGTTTGACCTCCACCTTTGCTTTGACATATTGGCCGAGATGTCATTATCTAGGCCGAGGTGTTAATCACCAAGGCCGAGATGTGTATTATCTAGGCCGAGGTGTTACCTTTACACCCGAGTGATCTTTGTCCTGGAGTGGTATGACCTAGACCGAGGTGTGGCACATCTAGGCCAAGGTGTGGCACATCTAGGCCAAGGTGTGGCACAGCTTAGGCAAGCGTTGTCCTTCCTAGCCGAGGTCATTGTCACCTTAGTTGCCGAAGCTTTGTCCTTAGCCAATGTCACCCATTGTCGGAGTGCCTTACCGAGTAGCTTGTTAGATACGCTTTGTCATAGTCTTGTCTTGTCAACCCATCACCTTTTTGAAGAGAACCAACCAGCCGTTGCCACGTGTCCAAGCTGAGAGTTAAGTCAGCCGGAAGAGAGAGAAACCTATCATTTGTTATATCCTTGTTTTGAAGAGGAGAGAAAAGCTCTAGAAGAGGGAGAGAAGTTCTTGAGGGAGAGTAGATTTCCAAGCTTGATTCCTAGAGATCGAACCGTTAGATTCGTGTTCGAAGGTTAGATTCTAAATCTGCTCTTGTCGTTCCTTATGTTTATGTTGTTGCATTGCATGATTGAATATGATTTGTAAGCTATGCATTGCTTTGAGGTTCGGTTTTAGAAAGAGAAAATAGCATTCATGTGTTCTTCAAGAAAAGTCATGTTTTGATCCGAAAGCTTATGCCAAGATTCATGTTTTTGTGTTTGTTTTCACATGATTTTCAAGTATGGGTACCCAGGTCCATGTTTTCGAACTCATAGCATGAAACCCCAGATTTTGTAAATAAAGATGTTATGATTTTAGCATCCATGTTCTTCATGTTCTTCAAGATCTTCATGTTCATGTTCTTCCTGTTCTTCACGGGTAGAAACCTAGATCTCCAGACCTCACTTCCCGAGGTGTAGTCCCCGAGATCACTCTTACCTAGACCTCACACTTAGGCCAAGCATCATATCTCACCTTGGCCTATCTTGCATGATCACTTACACCTTAGTTTGCCTTGTGCACACCTCGGTATGCAGCCGCATGCCGAAGCCTAGGTAGCCACACCTCGGCCAGGAAGTGTGGGACCTCGGCAAAGACCTGGTTGGTACCCAGCATGTCTTCCTGACATATAAAACAGTGTTTTGACTTCCAACATGTTTTCCCAAGATCATTTGCATACATGTGAGACCTATTTTGAGAAGTATGTTCAGTATGCTTTGCCATGTGTTTGTAGGACTTGGACCTTTGCCTTGACCCCGACGTCCCAAGAACTAATGTGAGTGGTATTTTTAATAAAGTTATGTTCTTAAGGTTTTGATAAAGCTTTGCCTTGTTTTGATAAAAGTATTTGTTAAACATGAATGATATCCCTATTTTATGAATCAAGTATAAGCTTTGTTTTGAATGACAATGTATCAAGTAAGCTTTGTTTTGACGACATTTTTTTCGAAAAGTCCCTTGTGCTGGAGGACTCTAAACTTGAGCAGCACCCAAGTGTTAAAGGGCTACGGGCTCTTGTAACATAGGTCCCTTGTGCTGGAGGACTCTAAACTTGAGCAGCACCCAAGTGTTAAAGGGCTACGGGCTCTTGTAACATAGGTCCCTTGTGCTGGAGGACTCTAAACTTGCGCAGCACCCAAGTGTTAAAGGGCTACGGGCTCTTGTAACATAGGTCCCTTGTGCTGGAGGACTCTAAACTTGAGCAGCACCCAAGTGTTAAAGAGCTACGGGCCTTCTTACTTGGTCTTGTTTTGCCACTGGCGGTTTACCGCGTGGGTCTTGTAAGTAAGTAAGTAAGTTTTGAAGGACCAAGGTTATGCCGAGGTTATGTTATAAGATTTGACGCATGTTAAGTATGTAAGTTTTGCAAGATCAAGTTTGATGAACAAGATTTATTTTGTATTTTGAACAAGCTATGATATATGTATTGTTTTGACAAGGACCTCGGGAATCATTCATTTAACCCCTTTATTACTTGTACCATTCACTGAGTATCCAAGCTCACACTCCCTATGTATATATGTAGGTAACAAGCAAGAAGTCGGCTACGCCGAGATGTGTGTTTTGCAAGATGTTTTGGATGTATGTTATGTCGGCAATGTTTATGTCGGCAATCCTGAATATTATGTATCTTGACTTGTATTTCATGTATTTCGTTTATGTCAGCAATTTTGAAGCTTTTGTATTTTGTTCATGTCGGCTTGAGAAGTCTTTTTCCAAGATGTAATATGTATTTTTGTACTTCATCTCTATTTGTATTCAAGTTGTAAAGCTATGTAAAGATGTATGTCATTCCATTTGACTTATGCACTGCTCTTATGGACCACTTGTATTTTAGATTATTGCTTCCGCACTTGTGAGCCCCATATATTTATACTCTGATCGTGTGTGAATTTTGAAAGTTGGCCTTCGGTAATCTCGAATTACTGGCCATCACGGCACCAAACTACTAGGGGCGGTTTGGGGTCGTGACACCGGGTCCCCATCAGGCCGGGTTCAAATTGCCATCCCTTATTGAAAGTGTGTTTTTAAATTATTTTTTTAACACTTTCAGCATTTTATTATCATTTAAAATAGAAACAAGTTTTGAACATATATTTTGTGAGTAATGTTTTTCAACTTAAAATTTTTATTTGAACGCTTTAGCATTTTATTACCATTGCTTTCAATGCAAGTTTTTTAAAATGTAACAATTTTTTTTTTTATATTAATTTTCAGTACAAGATTTTATATATATATATATATATATATTGTTTAAGAAGCACAATATAATGATTTTATTTAAATATTTTCTTTTGGATATATGCTAACATAACATATACATATAGTAAGCCCCACATACATTCATACATTCATTCAGGCCTCGTTTGGTAAGTGTTTGTTTTAACTTAACAGTTAAAAAGTTACTAAAATAACTAAAAAGCCTATAACTTATACTAAAAAGTCAAAGATTTCATTTTCTCTCTACTTTTTGCATATCTTTTCGTAAAAAATTAAAAAATCATCTCAAACATACTAGTTTTTTTTATCTCATATTTTAACCAAAAAATTAAAAAGTTACTAAAATAGCATATTCCCGTATATAAGAACTAGCATATCACCCGTGCTATGCATGGATTGTGTTTACAATTATCTATATATGTGAATTGTGATTTTTAAATATTTTTTTTTAAATGTCTTCTTTTTTTCTTTTTTTGTATTATATTAAAGTTTAATATTTTGATAATAATCATATGTGTTGGACTTTTCAAGGAATTAAATGTCTTTTTTTTATTATATTATATTAAAGTTTAATATTTTGATAATAATCATATGTGTTGGACTTTTCAAAAAATTTTTTTTATGCTTGTTCTTAATGCATTAAAGTATTATTATAAGGGATAATAATCATATGTGTTGGGACTCTTCAAGGAATTCATGTGTTGGATTTCAAAGAATTTTTTTTATACTTGTTCTTAATGCATTAAAGTGTTATTATGAAGGTAAGGCTTGGGAGTTGGGAGAAGTTAATAAATGCTAAGATTTTTTTTTTAAATCAAAAAATCGGGAAATTTAGATTGCGAGATTGGATCTCCCACAAAGCTTGGGGCTAAAAACCCATTTTTACTTAATATATAATATAGATATAGATAGATAGATAGATATATCTTTTTATTTTTATTTTTATTTTTGTGTGGTTTCTATTCGGGTATTTTTTTTTCAATTTATTTAAGATGGAGTTGTGGGTATCTTTTTTTTTTTTAATTTAATTTATCCGTGGTTTCCATTTGTTTTTAATTATTATTATTTGGGTAAGTTATGATGCGAGTTAGATGTGTGATAGACATGTGAGTTTTATTGATTTAAAGTTTATTTAGATAAACTTTAAAGATTTTTTTTTTAGTTTTATAGTTTTTTTTGTTATGTTATAATATAATATATAAAATATAGGTAGATATCTATAGCTTTAATAAAAAAATATTATCTGATTTTTTGGGGAAGAAAAAATGAATGCAAGTTTTAATATTTTTTTTTGAAAATTTGTGAGAGAGATTAAGAGAGAGAGATTATGAAATATTTTTGTTATTAAATAAATAAATCAGTCAATAGTTTTTTTTAATCTATTTTGTAAATTAAAAATCAATAATTTTGAAAAATTGATTAATTTGTCTTATTAATTGATTTAAAATTTTGATAGATATACATAAAAAAAATACATAATTATATTATTAAATCATAATTCAAATTTAGATGTTATATCTTTTTGAGATCTATAGCTAAATTCTTATATTTTTATTTTTTATTTTTGTGTGTAATCATAGTATATGGGAGAAATTGAAAATGGTGTTGCAATAATTATGAGAGAAGTCAAAAGAGATTGTGGGTTGGGAGAAGTCAATAAATGCTGAGGTTGGGTTGGGAGAAGTCAATAAATGCTGAGATTTTTTTTTTTAAAATCAAAAAATTAGAAAATTAGAATTAAGAGATTGGAGCTCCTACAAATTTTGCGATTAAAAATCTTTTTTTACTTAATATATAGTATTGATAACTCAACCCCATTTGGGGACTTACTTTTTTAGCCAAAAAGTCAAAAAGTTACCCTTTTAGCCAAAAAGTCAACAACTCAAATAAAAAAGTCAAAGATTCTCTTTTCTCTCTACTTTTTGTACATCTTTTTGTAATTAGCCAAAAAATCATCCCAAACATATAAAATTTTTTTACCTATTTTTTTAATCAAATAACTAAAAAATTACTAAATTAACCTGTTCCCAAACGAGTATCCTTCATCTTTATTCGTACTAGTGCATAATACCGGTAATACTCTGCAAAATTTGAGACCATGGCTACATATACCTACAAAATTGAGCAATAGTAAACCTAATTAAACTCGTAACCCATTTATTACGGAGATTTCTCTTATGTACTAATTCTCACTTAAATCAGGAATCTCAGAATTCGAATAATCAAAAAGGTTAGAATCAAAGACAAGTAAAGGATCCTTCATGATTGTGAAAAAAATATTTTCAAAAACAATACATGATTTCAGTTTTTTATTAATGATTTTTTTTAAAAAAAAAATTATTTTAAAAAATTGTTGAAAACTTTTCATGAAAAAACGTATTTACAAAATACATTTTCTAAATGATTTTTTTTTTTTTTTTTTTTTTTTGTATTTGAACAGGAAATGTATTTTGTAAATATGCTTTCATGAAAAAAACGTATTTACAAAATACGTTTTCTAAATGATTTTTTTTTTTTTTTTTTGGATTTCAACAGAGTATGTTGTAAATACGCTTTCATGAAAACGTATTTAAAATATGTTTTGACCCATTCTGAAAATTAATTTTTAAAGCAATCTAGTTTTTTAATTTTGGAACCAAAAAAAAATCCCAAATAGGTTAACGCCCCGTGCATGACCACCCAATCCACCAAATATTTAAGGGTTATTTAGGATGATTTAAATAAGTGCATTTTTTTATCTTTTTACGAAAAAATGTGTAGAAAAATAAAGAGGTGATGTAATAAAAAAAAATAAAAAAATAGATTATTTAAGGGATGCCAAACCACCCCTTATGACAACCAAAGCACTGATTTGTCATGAAGGCAACAATTAGACTACAATTGAGTTGCAGGAAGAAAACAAGCACATGTTTATAAACATCCACAAAAAATTAATTATATACAAAAATTCAAAGGTGAGTATGGCCCGAATTGATCTAGATTGGGATAAAATTAGGACTAATTTGATAACTACAGTTCTTAAAAAATTGAAACCAATACAATCCGTTTAAATCGTAAAATTAATCCGAATCAATCCATTTAAATACGGATTTGATCGGTTTAGAATTACAGATTCGAATTATTAAATAACAAAAAAGAATATAGAACATTTTAATTTCATAAAACATAAACATAGCATAATATTAGTTTCACAATAGCAACATTTCTTTCCATAATAGCGACATACTGTTATAGAATTTAAACAACAATAAGAAAACTGGTTCTATCATAAATATTTATTTAGACGATTACAAATTAAAACTAAAAACTAACAAACAAAGCCAATAAAAGAAAATACTATGCGGGTTTAAGTTTAGATTTAGGTTTTATATGGAATATGAGAAGATACTATAATAGAGGGTGTATAATATAAATATAGGCTATTTGTATACGGTCTGAATCGATTCTAATCTGGAACTGTGGGGTCCAATCCAGAACCGATCTGCGGACTATGAATTTTTAATTTTTCAATTCGGAACTGAACCATAGATTCAAAAAATCAATCCAAATCTACCGGATTGGACTAGACTGGATCAAATTACGGATTTCACGAATTCGATACTCAGCTCTACAAAAATTCATAAATCCAAAAAAAAAAAAAAAAAGTATATAAAAACTAGATTTCTATAATAATTTAGTAATTCAGAAATCCAAAATTGAGAAATATTCAAACCCAGTATGTGCATTCAAAAATCGGGGCCTAACGGCAATAAGATTTTTTTGAGATTTTCTTGGTGGGTCTTGAGATAAAGAAGGTTGAACCGACAAATATATGGGTAACATTGAACACCATCCATACATACAGAGGTTTGTGGCTAAAATAGTTACAAATAATAAAATAAGTTATTTTAATTATAACAAATAAAATATTATATCTAATTTATAATTATTATATTATTCTTTCACAAAAAAAAGTTAAAAAAATCAAAAAATTCTTTCCAAACTAAACTTTTTAACTCAGACTAAAATAATTAAAAAAATCAAAAAACTATAAAACCAATCAAATTCGCAAACGGAGGCTAAGTCAAACCACCTCAACAAAACAAATAAACAGGAAAATTTGCCTTGTTTGGGAACCTTCCATTTTAACTAAAAAGTCAAAAAGTTATTAAATTAGTCAAAAAGTCAACAATCTATACCAAAAAGTCAAAGATTTTCTTTTCTCTCTACTTTTTGCACATCTTTTCGTAAAAAGTCAAAAAATCATTCCAAATATACTAATTTTTTTTAACTCATATTTTAGCCAAATAATCAAAAAAATTACTAAATTAACCTGTTCCCAAACGAGACCTAAATATAGTTGTTTACAAATAGAAACATGCATTAACAATACATCCAAAAAAAAAAAATACAATAACACAGCAATAGGATTGAATTCACCTAAATGGTTTATACGAAGATTTTAAACATCATAACTAGGAACATTGGGGCAAACACAGGATTTCAACTCCATTGCTAACAAAATAAAAACGGAGAACCAAATTCAGAAGCACATTGAACATTATCTCAGTCTTTTCCACACGATTCTTGCATTTTGTATCAAATTCCACGAAAACGAAGATTACCCAGAAGAAAATCTGAACCTGGTAGTGTGCTCAGAAACTGCAAACAAACAAAATCGCCAAGATAAACCTAGTCAAAGTCAATCGCACTCCATCAATCAGCAAGAGAATCGAGCAGAGAGAGAAGAAGTGAACTGATCGAGACGGGAAAAACCCAGATCAGATTCTGAGCAGAAAACCAATGTAGAGAGAGAGGGACAGAAAAAGAGAGAGAGAGAGAGAGAGAGAGAGAGCATCAATCAATAATTGGGTTGTGAATGTGATTGGGCTCCAACAAGGTGACACGCACAGTAGGAGAGGGGGGTGAGGTGGAGCACAATCCGAGAAGCCGTTTCCCCTGAATTTACGTGCGTTGGCCGGATTTGGTATAGAGAGGTAATTTAGAGCATTAAATTTGAAGTTCTAAAAACGTTACTAATGATGTGGTAATGTAAAGAAAAAAAAAATTAAAATAAAGGCCAAATTATCACATCAGTGATAGGATTCACATGATGTTACATCATTAATAGTACGTTAAGGTACATTAAGGTTATGTTTGATTCCACAAGACTAATAGTGAGGTATTAACAATCCTATGAAATTAGTGTGGTATTCACAATCCCACCCCTATCCCATTACTAATAATCCTATAAATTTGTTGGATTAACTATCCATTGGATTAATAATCCTAAAAAAAATGTCAAAACAAACATAGGATAATTGGGCCAACGGATTAATAATCCTAATCCCATACCCTAATCTTTCCAATCAAACATGCCCTAATGGTACTAAATTAATGGTATAAAACATTTTTCTTTGGTATATATAAGAACAAGAGTCAAAGGCTTTGGTGTCCCAATCTACATATCTCATATTGGTTAATATTCATGGATATTTAAATCTTATTATTTTAATATAATTATATTAGACTCTATCAAAATTGTAAATGAATAACATTTTTTTCCCCATTACATTACAACGTAAAAAATGAGAATAAACCATATCAGCAAATTTTAAATTCAAATGTCAATTTTATTAATTATGTCAACATAATGAGCTAATTTATATATTTGTCATTTTCTTCTTACCCTATTTTCTTCGTAGTTATTGGTCATTAACAAAATTGAACACAAAACACATGATTCAAATAAGAAATATAGAACTTCTCTCCTACATCTTCAATAGCTAGCAAAAAAGTTGTTATTCTCTTAGTGTCACCGAACCACAATAGAGACGAAGAGTCATCAGTAGACATCGTCACCCATTTTTTTTTTTTTCTATCATCATTAGCTAATGACAATAGACGTCATCTTTCATTCTTTCTCTTGTTGGCAACCAAGACAACACACATTTCGTCTCATTCCTTTTTTCTCGTTGCGCCTTCTATACTTCACTCATTTTTTGTTCTCGTCATCACCGTCTATTCATTGCTCCATTCCTTATGTCCTTGCCATCTGTAAGCTACCTCTACCTTCTTCATTCATTTAGCATAATTGACATCTTATCTCTGTCTTTCTCTCAGCACAACTCTTTTCTACTTTCTTCTTCCCCTTAATGTAACCTCTTATCTTATTTTATCTTCCAATTCCTTCTATTACAGTTGCCATTCTGCTTCCCAATTTGATCGCAATGTGAAGGTAGTGGCAGTAGAGGTGGTTGTATCCAATTGTGATAATGGTAATGCAGGCTGTCGCATTAATTGTGATGATAGTAGTGGAGGTGGTTTTGTGTTTGATTGCAATGGTGGTGGTAAAAGCGACGACGTCCAATCCTAATGGTTCTGATATAGGCCACTTCATGAGATTTTAAGGTAACAGTTCATTATTTATTGTCTATGCTAATAAGAAGAGAAAATGAAAAGAAATTGGAAATTGGGGTTCAGTTAGGTGAGCAACAAGGTTGCAAGGGTAAATTTATTATAAAATAGAACGTATGTTATAGAAGGGCAAAAATGTAAATTTATGATATAAGTTAATTCTTCCATTAACTTGACCTTTATTGTAAGGCAACTTAATGCAATTATCTCAAAATTATGAAATTTATTGTATTTTTTCAAACTATAAGTGTAAAGCTGTAAACAAACCGGGTTGTTTATAAATAGGTCAAACTCGGCTCGTTTATTAAAAACAAGTTTGAGTTCAATTTTTAGGCTCGTTTATTAATTAAGTTGAGGTCGAGTAGTTTCAAGCTCGGCTTGATAAGACTCGTGAACATAAAGAAAATGAATTAATATTTATTTTTAATAATATATCAAAAAATTTAATATTTTATTTTATTTTTCTATTTGCATTTGATATTTGTGTAAATTTACATATTTGATTGATGAAATTTATTGTTAATATAAGCATTCTTATAGAGTGTCGTTTTGGCAACTTGCCAAAAAAGCTGCGTTTTACGGCTCGTCCCAAAAAAGTCAAAATGGCTTTTACCATTAAAATCATTTCGGGAGGTTAAAAAAAGTAATTGATAAAATTACAATTATACCCTTCATACATCAAAATGAGCCACACATAGGTGTAATTGTAAATTTACTAAATTGAGTGGGGGTATTTTGGTCATTTAATTGTAATGTGACAGCATAAATAAATATTAACTAAAAAAGTCAAAAATAATTTTTTATTAACTTCCCAAATCACTTTCTAAAAAAGTTTAAAAAATTTGATAAAAAATCAAAAGTTAACTTTTTACCATTTCTCCAAAACACCTCATATTTTACTCATAATTTTTTTTTTTTTATCTAAATAAGTAAATTAATTTAAATTTAATTTTTTTCAAGTTTGAGCTTGAGCTTGAGTTCGAGCCGGGCACGAACTTATCAAATATTTGACGAGTCCAATTTGAATTTAAGCACGACTAATTTTCAATAAACAAATCAAAGTATTTAAAAGTTTGATTTGATTTGACTCAGCGCGTTTGTATCCTATTTAAGGGTGATTTAAGGAAAAATGTTTGTATCCTATTTAAGGGTGATTTAAGGAAAAATGTTTGGGAGCATTAATTAGTGCTCTCACTAATTAGGTGGTAGTGGGTCTTGTCTTTAAAGATGTGATGTTTTAGTCTTGGAGTTGTATTTTTTTTTTTTTACTTTTTTAATACATTAGTGCTATTAGTGGTGATGTTTTTAGTGGGATGAATCATCGTTGGTGATTTAAGGGTGATTGGTGTAATTTATTCAAAATTTTATTATTATATAATACATTAATTTATTAAATAAATAAATTTGTAGATACACCTGTCTATATGGTCCATATGGGTGCTGTCAGTTCAATTGTGGAGTTTGTAGAATAGTTCAGAAAATCATTTATGAGTAATAAATATTAAATAACAATGATTTAGATCATTAAAAAATATATTATTAATAGTATTAATGTATTGAAAATGATAAAAAAATAAACAAGGCATAGAAAGTAGACAAGATCCACTGTCACATCATTAGTGGTCCTTCTAGTGTTCCCAAACATTTTTTAATATTAAATGGGTACGAGATGACTTGTTGTCTTTAATGCGTGAGTTGAGTGTTATAATTTTTTTTTTGTTTTTTTTGTTTTTTTCACTGAAAATGTGACATTTCGCCCACGCAATGTTTTGAAAAGTTGATAAAAAATTAATTTTTGATTTTTTATTAAAATTTTTAACTTTTTAAAAAGTGATTTAGAAAATTGATAAAAAGTTGACTTTGGATTTTTTAGTTTAATATTTGTTTATGGTGTCAAATCAAATTAAAATGATCAAAATATCCTTACCCAACATAAGAAATTTATTTTTTTATTTTTTTGTCATAGCCCCCAATTTGTAATTTCACACTTGCGTTTTTGGCACTTCCCAAGGGAAATTCTATTTCCACCACCCTAATAAACTCAGGGCAAATTTTTTCTCAATACACATCTCTATTAATTTAATTATTAAGTAATTATCTCAATCCGCATCCTTAAAATTATAAATAAATCCTTCACTCATATATACACACACTTTACCATCAAAATACACACACTTTAATTTATCCCAATTTACAATTCTACTTCAAACAGGAGGGAAGAAGAAGTTCAAACAGGATTAAAGCAAAAATATCTTCACCATCATCATCCTATTTCTTGAAGAAGACGATGCCCCAAAATTATAAATTGACTCGGTTCTTCAAACAGGAGAGAGGAAGACGATGCCCCAATTATATAAATTGACTAGGTTCTTCGGTGCAAAAATATCTTGGAAATATTCTTGATGATGTCGCCACTACCCTCTTTAATTGACTTCAGCCCACCTTTCCTAGGTTCTTCAGTGCATGCTCGGGGAAAATTTCAATTCGGTTCTACAGAGCCGAAGTAAGTAAAATAATTCGGATAATAAAAACCAAAAATAATAACAAAATTCGGAATTCTAGTGCCGAAAATATTAATTTTGTTCCGCACTCTAAGACCGAATAGTTCTAATGACTATTATAGTAATTTTTAATTAGGATATAATTGTCATTAATTTAATTTTTCATTAAGTGTGTTCACTGAGTTTATTAGGGTGGTGGAAATAGAATTTCTCACTTCCCAAACTAATTTTGTTACGTTTTTGCCACTTGGACATTTTGACAAAAACGTGCTTTTTATTTTGGTTCCCAAAACCGCAATCAATTTGATCATAAATATGAGATCGTAATTTTGTAAATTTTACACTCATATAAAATATTTAATTATTTATTTAATAAAAAATTTAAAATTTATAGTATTTTTCATTTTTATAATCTATTTATTTCAGTCTGTTACATGCACTAATTAGTGTACTAACTAATGTACTAACACTAGTTATGACATTATTATCGACTTTATTCATTAATTACATTACAAATCTCAAAAATTCTTTAAATTATATCACATCATTAATTGATACACTAGTTAGTATATTAATTAGTATATATAACATTATTCTATTTATTTTAATTTATACATGGATGTGGCATTCAATTGTACTTTTTAAGGGCCACCAAACACCTGGATTGTTTTAAAAATATGGTTAAAAATTATTTTTTTGATTTTTTAATTTTTTTTAAAAAAATATATAAAAAATGTGAAATAATATGACTTAAAATGAATTAAAAGTTAAAAGATGACTTTTAATTATCATTTCAAAATATCCCCTTGATACCGCACACCATAAAAAAAAAAATAATAATAATAATAAATATTTAAAAAGTTTAAACAGATAAAAATCGTAAAAATATTGCGTGGTGATTGAGAGGTTTGTCCGTTGGCATATCATGCCATTTTTTTTTTTTTTGGGGGAAGCTATAACTTCGTATTTTTGGCTAAAAAAAGTTATAAAGTTTAGGGTTTAGGGAAAAGTAGTCTAGGGTCCCTCTCTCACTTTTCATAATGGAAGAGATTCACAAAATTATTTTTTGATGTCTAAGGTCCCTAAACATATATCAAAGAAATTTGACTCTTTGCCCACGATTTCTACGCCTTCTTCAAACATTCCATCACCGAGTTCACTTCTTCTTGCATACAAGCTACTCACTCTCAGTCCAATCCAATTCCAATTCAAGTCGATACACTCCCAAAATATATATATATATATATACTAGTAACAACTTTTCACCCAAAAATGGCGTCTAAAACCCTTGTTCTTGCTCAAACACGTCTAGACCCACGAATTGTGGTCTCGACGGAGCTGTAATCCTCCAAACAATTTCCTCAAATTCAGTCCGATGCAAGCTCGAATCCACATCTCCAATCGAACAGTCACAATTGATCAATCTTCACGTCTCTTGCTTTTACGAACTCAAGGTTTCAATCACACATACATTTATTTGTTTGTAATTGGGTTTCATTTTGTATGTATTGATTGGTTTTAAGCTGGTTTTGTAGACTGCGATGGTGTTGATCGAAGACAAAGAGGTTCACTTGGTGGCAATGCCGAGCAAGCAGAAGAAATTTCCGTGTTTTTGGTGCTATGCGGTTCCGTCCGGTTTGTATAATGCTTGTTTGGGGATGTTGAATTTACAGTGTCTTTCAATTGTGTTTGATCTGGATGAAACTCTGATTGTTGTCAATACTATGAAGTCGTTTGAGGATCGAATTGAGGCTTTGCGGAGTTGGATTGTACACGAAACAGATCCAATTTGTATGTCGGGAATGACTGTTGAGATGAAACGATATGTCGATGATCGAGCTTTGCTTAATTTCAAAATTTCTCTGGACACATCACAGAGAAATTTCAAATTTTCAAAATTTCTCTGGACTTCCCAAACCCAGAGAAATTCTTAGACAAACATTTTCAGAGATTCTCTCACCCAAAGAATTTCTCTAGACTCCACAACCCAGAGAAAATTCCCAGACAAATATTTCCAGAGAAATTCTCTCAACCCAGAGAATTTCTCTGGACTCCACAACACTATTATTTCAAATATGGATATTTTTCATATACAAATCATTTATGTTTTGTTTCTAGTGTCATTAGATTGCATGAGAATAAGAGTTGAACTACTTTATATGAGCAATTTTAGTCCCCTGGAACTGTAAGCTATGTGAGTACATAGTATCTTAATTACCAACACTAATAATTTATTATGACACTGAATAATTACAGTGAAAGATTACATATGCTTAATACTCTCTTTCACCTAGATCTTAGACCATGCTGTCATCAAAATTAAACTTTTGAAAATAAAAATAAAATCTGAGGATGTTAGAAAACCTTTAGAAAATAAATTGAAGTATTGAGATTTAGATGAAAAAAAGAGGATAATGATGATAATAATGACGATGATCATGATGGGTTGTGTGGGCATGATTCTCTGTCTCATATCTCTTTATTCATTTATTTTTAATCTTAAAACACGTATCGCCATTAAATTAAGTTGCAAAATTTAATTTTAAGTGTTTGAAAATGAAGAAATAAAAATTGAAGAATGCATGGCATACTTGGAGCCAATCAGATGAATCCATGCAAACTTGAAGAGAAGTAAAACCCATTCACCTAAATTTAGCATATAAAGAGAAGCAAATTAAGTGATCACAAACAGCTCACTCCAATCCTTTTAAGAACACTTCATCACAATCCTTCTCTTTGAGTGCTCTATGAATTGAGAAAGAGAGAGAAAGAGGTTGGTGTTGAATGGGGTTAGAGAGAAAGGAGAATGGAAGGGGCAGAGAGTTAGGAAATAAGAAGGGAAGAAAAATGGAGATGGTGGTGGTGGGGAGCAGCTTAGGTTAGCATGCAACAGAGGAATAGGGCTAAATTACAAATTCACATGTACTGCTTACCGTCCCTGCAGTTGACCTTGAAGAAAGAAATGTGTTGCGTTCCATTCGAGATAACCCAAAATCACAAACCTAATAGCAGTAAAATTCAAGTCAAGATAAATTAGCTTTGGAACATGGGTAATATTTCACCAAACAATCTTAATGATGAGATAAAGAAGCCACAGAGAAATTTCTCTGGAGAGTGGGAAGTATATGGAAGGCAAAGAAATCAGAGAAATTTGAAATTTCTCTGGAGAGTCCATGAAAGGCTAAGGAGGCCAGAGAAATTTGAAATTTCTCTGGACTAATTTTCTCTGGATCAACTTGAAAGACCTTAGACATTATGAAAATATTAGATGTCTTTTATGTTATAAAATCTTAATACGATGGACCTTTAAAAAAAAAAACCCCTATGGTTTATTACATTTTCTATTATTGAATTATTATTAAACTGTCTGTTTAGTCATTTAACTATCGATTGAGGCCTTATTTGGCAATATCACTTTTTAGCCTAAAAGCCAAAAAGTCATTAAAAAAACCAAAAAGCCAACCTCCTACATCAAAAAGTTAAAGATTCTTTTTTTCTCTCTACTTTTTACACATCTTTTCGTAAAAAATCAAAAAGTCATCCCAAACATACTAGTTTTTCTTACATCATATTTTAGTCAAAAAGCTAAAAAGTTACTAAAAAACCTTGTTCCCAAACAAGGCCTGAGTATATTTCTCTAAACTATATAAATCAAAGTCTACTTAATTTTTAAATTATCAATTGAATATATTAAATTATTAAAGTATTTAATTTAAACCTATTTAGTTCCTGAAATAATTACAAGAAAAAAAATATAAACTCGTAAATATCAAAAATTATTAAAAGACTCTACCTAGTTAAAATTTTATTTTTTTTAAAAAAATAATCTAAAAGTTTATTCAATCTTTTCCAATGACTACGTGCTTACTTTTATTTAGCATTATATATCGAATTTTGTTTATAATTTATAGTTTATTGTCTTTGAATTTTTCAGTGAGTTCTTTTTATAACTTAATTAATATATTATTTTATTCTATTATTATTTGGAACGAAATGTCATTATTTAAATTATTTGATTTCTACTTCTTTAATATATATAATACTCATATAATTTTATTGACAAGACTGATAAACTAAGCTCTTAAACTAATTTAAATACATAGTGAAACAAAACACTTTTGAAAGGCCAAATAAAAATTTAAGATTTTTTTGAAATAAAATTTAACTATTTAAGGTCTTTTACTAATTTATAATATTTATAGGTTTATATTTTAATTTTTGTAATTCTTTTAGGGACTAAATATGTTTGAACTAAATATTTTAGGGATTTAATAGATTCAATTGATAGTTTAGAGATTAAATCGACTTTGATTTATTTATTTTAGGGACTTAGTAGACTCAATCAATAGTTTAGTGACTAAGTAAATAATTTGAGATAGTTCAGGGGTAGAAAGTGTAATAAATCCTAAAGTTTATAAAAAAAATGCTAAAAAATCAAAAAACTATTCAAAAAGTAAAATTATACACTTTAGTAATTAATTTTTTTTTCTTTTTCTAAAAAATTCAAAAACTTAAAATGTTTCTAAAAATAAAAACTAAACGCCAACAAGACCATAGTATATTAGGTCACATACCTTTTTAGTTAACTCAAACACATTTCATTATTTTTTTAGGATAAATTACACTGACTTCCCTTAAGATTACAGACATTTATAAAGACCTCCTTGAGGTTTTAAAAATAACACTAAGTAGAGTTGAGTAGCGGATATACCGATCCGTATGAACTGACTGAACCGAACCGATTCGCCGCATTTTTGACAGATGCGTGATGACTAGCTGATGGTTGCGGATTGATTTTTTCAATCCGCCTAGTTTTGGACGGATGGCGGATTTGAGGTTCCTTTGGCTACAACCGAACCGTCAAACCGTGAGCACTCTTAGCAATTTGTAAGATTTTATATTTTCAATTTGTTTAGATATTCTATTTGTATTTTCAATTAAAAAAGAGTTTAAATATTATATTGAATATATTCTGTTGAAAAAGAGTTTTCAACTTGAATATATTTTTTGAATTGAAAAAAATAAATGTATTATTTATTTATATTTTTTGGTTTTTAAATCTAACTCTAAAAATAATAAATAAAAAAGATGATATATGCTGGTTGGTTTTTGTTTTCAAAAATACATATAGATGTAACAATATAAATGCATACAATCTCTACTACTGCTCTGTTCATGATTTTGGTGGTTTGAATTGTTTTTATATTTTAAGAACCACAGATTGTAATACTTTATGTAGATGAGGCATGTTGTAATTGTAATATGTGGATGAAGCATACAGTGATTGTAATACTCTAAAGTTTCAAACTTTGTTTCTTTGGATGAAGCATGCAGTGATTGTAATACTTTTTTGAGTCATTGACAGTAATACTTTTTTTTTTGTTCAGGAAATGCATAAGTTAAATTATGTTAAAAATTTATAAAATTTTAAACCGCCAAACCGATTCACATTTATCCGCCAATCTGTCAATCCGCTCAATCTATATCCATCGAATTGGCGGACGGATGCAGATTGATTTTCTCCAATCCGCCAATCTGGCAGACGGATGGTGGATTAAAGGTTCAGTGGCCGCAACTGACCCGCGTCCGCCCCTAACGCCAAGGGTGTGTTTGATTGGACAGACTGGATAGGGGGAATTAGAATCCATCGGACTTGAGTCTTGGGACTGTGAATCTCCGAACTATTTAGTTGGATTGGATATGTATCCTGTGTTTATTTTTTCATGGGATTAGATGTCTAGAAAGAACTATTTTTAGTGAATCCAACGTTTGGTTTGACGGACTAGATAGGATAAATAAACAAAATACTATTTTACCCTTTTTTCAATTGTTTACTAAGTAATAGCAATATTAAACATATCTTTAATATTTTAACAATCCCGCTACGTAGCCCGATTTTACTGTGGCTCGACTGCCCCGAATTTCAAAACGACGTCGTTTTGAATTTTTATTTTTATTTTTTTTCTTTCTTCTTCTTCCTTTTCATAACTTGCAGGTTTCAGAGGAGAGAAGGAAGAAAGAAGAAGAAGAAAGAAGAGATATCAAAAAATTGAAAGAAAACCAAACCCATTATAATCAAACCCAGAAATCAATTTTCTATAATGGGTTTGGTTTATTTTATCAAACAAGTAATCTTTGGGTCTTCTTTCTTTCAATTATACAGTTGTGGACATTTGTGTTCTTTCTGAAAGCTATATTACTTGATTACACTTCTTTCTGGGTTTTCATATGAGTCACATCTATTTTTCTGAGCATGCCCAATCTATATCTCCCCCGTCTCCTTTATCTATATGAAAATATGAAATTCCTTTACTCTATGTATAATTTCCATCATGAATGTTATTATATTCATGACCCAAAAATCAAAACCACAATCCAAACCAAAACCATTATTTTATCAGAAAGAAGAAACGAAGACAGAAATCAAACCAAAAAATCAAATCCACAAATCAAAAATCAAAAATCAAACCCACCAACAAATTTTTTTTTTCTTTTTCCTTCATATTCTTCATCAACAACAACACATCATCATCAACAGATCTATGTGTGTATCAACATATATATATATATATATATATATGAGAGAGAGAGCCACTCATCGACGCCGCCATCACCGTCTCCTCTGTACGCCATTACCGTCTTGTCTGTGTGTATACACAGATCTGTGTATACACACACAGATCTGCATACATCTATTCCCTTACTCTGTTTTTCTTCTTCTCTTCCTCATTCTCTCCATCTTTTTTTTCTCCTTCTTCTCCTTCTCCTTCTCCCTCTCCTTCTCTTCCTCCTCTTCTCTCAATCTTTTCTGCTTCTCTCTCTCGCCTCTTCTCTGTGTCTTCTGTCGGTTTCAGAGAAGGGAAAAGGCAAAAAAAAAAGAAAAAAAGAAAAAGAAAAAAAGAAACCCAAAACAACGTCGTTTTGGGTTTCGAGCCAAATTCGGGCCAACGATTTCGAGCCCTCAAACAATTTTCATATTTTAATTATTTTTAGCTAGATTAAATAAAAATGTATTTTATTTTATTTTTTACACAATTAAATAAATTTATTTATTTTTAAATTAAATAAATAAAATATCAATAAAAATATATGTTATTTTTTAATTAAAATTTTAAATAAATTTGTTTTTAAAAATAATAATAATTAAACAATGAAATTAAATAAAACATCTTTTAACATTCAAATAATGAAATTAAATAAAATATAAACAAAATTTTAAAATAAAATATCAATAAAATATCTATAAAAATTATTTTAAAAAATAAATAAAACATCAATAAAAAGCTAAATAAAATTATTTTATTTTCAAATCGAGACATTTAAATTTTATTGAATTTTACTAAATATAATACATAATTAAATAGTAGATGGTCAAAATGATCATTTCACCACATAATCCCAACAGTAAAGGGTCCAGACGGACTCCATCTCCGACAGATTAAAAAAAAAAAAAAAACAAATGTCAGATTAGATGCTTCCCCCAAATTACAATCTACACAATAAATAATCTCCCCTAATCAAACATACCCTTCTCCTTTGATTTACTTTGAAATTTCAAATACACACTTATGTTAATTGATTGTCAATAACAATAACTGACTTTGTTCAGGTCATCAATTTGATTATGAAAAATGGTTGGCAGCTCGAAATCTCCCAGGCTCGAATGGCTCGAAATCAAAACGTCATCGTTTTGATTTTGATTTTTTTTTTCGTTTTTATCTGTGAAACGCAAGAAGAAAGGGAGAAAGAGAGAGAATGAGAGAGAATGAGAGAGAGGAGAGAAAAAAGAGAGAGAAGGGGAGAAAAGGTCGATCTGATCTTCCTTCCTCTTCCTCTTCCACGATCTGATCTTCCTCTTCCACGATCTTCCTCTTCCACTCCGCCATCACCGACGACTGCCATCACCGGCAGATCTGTTTTCTCTATTTTTTTTTTTCTGGATCTGAAGATGAAAGAAAAAATTAAAAAAAAAAAAAATTGTTGATGAAGATGTTGTTCTTGATTTTTTTTTTAATTTTTTATTCTAGTAGATCCAGATCTGAAGGTAAAGGAAAAAAAAAAAATTGGCTGATCTCTGTTCTGTTTGTTGTTGTTGTTGATGATGATGATATGTTGTTGATGATGATATTCTCTTCCTTCTCCTTCTTCCTCCTGTTCTTCTTCTTCTTCTTTCTTCTTCTCCTCTCTGTTTGAGTTGGAAAGGACGAAAAAAAAGAAAAAAAAAAATCCAAAAGACGTCGTTTTGGTATTTCGGGCCACTCGAGCCACGGGAAATTCGAGCTACCAAACGGGGTTGTTTTATTATATTTCTTATTTTATCCTCCTTTGCCTATTGCCACCTTGACACACTAGGCCTCCTTTGCTAGAGTGCGTCATCGAGACTTTAACCTATTTGGATTTTTTTTAATGAAAGTTAAAAAATTAAGTTGATTTAAAAATTAATTCTCAAAATGGGTCAAAACATATTTTATAAATACGTCTTCTGTTAAAATAAAATAAAAACATCATTTACAAAGTTTATTTTGTAAATATGTTTTCTTAATTAAAACACATATTTACAAATATGTTTTTAACATTTTTTTACAAAATAATTAATAAACAATGGAAACCATAATATATATTTTTATAAATAAAAAACTGAAAACGTATTTTGTAAATACGATTTCAGGGTCTGTTTGATAACGTTTATGTTTTCAGTTTATATTTACAACAATTTTATAAACTAATTTTTGTTTATTTTTTGTTTATTTTTAGAAAAACATAAACTACAAACGCGTTTGGTCATTGACAAAATGTTTAAAATTTTTTAAAAATATAAAAAAGAGTGAGAAATGACAAGTAGTGGCAAGTGACGACGGAAGATAGTGGTGGCAAGTGACGGCGGAAGACGGTGGGTGGTGGGTAGTGGCGGGTGGGTGGTGGTGGTAGGTGGGTGGGTGACGGTGGCAGGTGGTGAGTGGCAGGGAGTAGGTGGTGGTGGTGAGTGGTGGTGGCTGGTGGGTAGCGGATGGCGGATGGTGGTGGTGGGTGGGTGGGTGACGATGGCGGGTGGTGGGTGGTAGCGAGTGTGTGGTGGTGGTGGGTGGTGGTGGTGGCAGGTGGGTGGCGGATGGCAGATGGTGGTGGGTGGGTGGTGATGGCGAGTGGTGGTGGTGGTGGGTGGGTGAGTGACGGTGGCGGGTGGTAGCGAGTGGGTGGTGGTGGTGGTGGTGGTGGAGGGTGGTGGGTGGTGGTGGCAGGTGGGTTGCGGATGGCGGGTGGTGGTGGTGGGTGGGTGGATGACAGTGGTGGGTGGCGGGTGGTAGCGAGTGGGTGGTGGCGGGTAGCGGGTGGTGGTGGTGGTGGGTGGGTGGCGAATGGCAGGTGGTGGCGGGTGGTAGCGGGTGGTGGTGGTGGCGGCGGCAGGTGGGTGGCGGGTAGGTAGTGGTGGTGGTGGTGGTGGCGGGTAGTGGGTGGGTGGTAGGTGGCTGGTGGTGGCAGGTGGTGGTGGGTGGTGGCAGGTGGCTGGTGAATGGTGGTGGTGGTGGCAAGTAAGTGGTGGGTGGTGGTGGCGGGCGGTGGATGGTAGTGGCGGGTGGTGGGTAGTGGGTGGTGGCGAGTAGATGGCAGGTGGGTGGTGGCGAGGGGTGGGTGGCAGGTAAATGGTGGCTGGTGGCTGGTGGTGGCGGAAGACAGTGGTGGAAAATGGTGGCGGGTAGTGGCTAGTGTTGGGTGGTAAAAAAAAAAAAAACTCAAAACTCAAAACAGAAACACATTTTTTGTGTTTTCATTTTTTGGCCAAATTTATAAATTGAGACCATTGATTTATAAATCAAAAATTTTACCAAACAAGTTTTTATTTGAGTTTTTAAAATTTTTGTAAATATAAACGGAAAACTGAAAACGTAAGTGTTATCAAACGACATCTAATAATTTGTAAAAACGTATTCAAAAATAAGTTTTCATCATAAATTTTTTTTAAAACAATAATTAATAAAAAACTGAAATCATAATTTTTTTTTTGAAAAATAAAAAACTGAAAACGTATTTTGTAAATATATTTTCATCATAATTTTTGCAAAATACGTTTTCATCATAAATTCTTTTTTAAAAAGTAATTAATAGAAAGCCTGTTGAAACTGTATTTTACATGTTTTAAAAATAATTAATAGTAAAAAATAGAAAACATAGTAATTTTTTAAAAAATATTTAATAATTTTTTTTATAGAAAGCGTGTTGAAATAGAAAACGTATTTCGTAAATACACTTTTATTTAATTATTAAATATTTAATATTGTTGTATTTTTGTAAATATGTTTTCGTCAAATTTTTTTTAAAATAATTAATAAAAAGTTGTTGAAATAGTAAACATATTTTGTAAATACGGTTATTTTTTAAATAATTAATGAAAGTTTATTTTGTAAATAAGTTTTTTTTTTGTACGACATATGATTGCAATATAATTATTTTAGAATAAAAAACGTGTTTTTTTTAACATAATTTTTTATTTATGTTAAAAGCACGCTTCCATTTTGTTTTTTATTTTTTTGGCGTTGCATCTTATTATCGTTATACATATATTTTTTTTTTTTGTCCCTAACTCGCACTCGCCGTCATTCATCTCTCTTTCAACATAATTTTTTTAAATGTTGAAAACATGCTTTCAACTTAAATTTTTTTTTTAACGCTTTGCATTTAAAAAAAAATAGAACAAGTTTTTATTTATTTTTATATATTGAAATCAAGTTTACAGTACACTTTCATCATTTTATTACCATTGCTTTTGACACTTAAAATAGAAATCGTGTTGACAAAGCCGGCCCTGAGATTTAAGAGGCTTAAAACAAATTTCAGAAATGAGGGACCTTCTTACATTAAAAAAAAAAGGTTCATGGATAAAATCATAAGTTACAATTGTTTTATTTGTTTGTAGTTACAAAAAAATTTACTTGCACATATAATCATTAAAATTATAAACAAAACAATTTAATGAAACAAAATTAGGGCAAAAAAATTAGGAAAAAATTATTCAATTAAAATTGCTAAAACCTAGGTAAAAAAATTAGGGCAAAATTATTTATTGCACTAAAATCTAATAGATAAAGAAAGTTAAAAAAATAAAATTAGGGCCCATATATTGTATGTATTGTTCTTCTTGGGCCTAAACACCTTTTTTTTTTTTAAATATATATTTTCATTTTAATAAATACAGGTCAAACTGAACTTATAAATGAATATGGGCTAAACCATACATGGATCTAATAAAATATTTTGGGGATCCAATAAAATATTTTGAGACCTTTTAAATTGATCTTAAAAAAAAATAAAAACATTAAGCCTATAACATTTTACTAAATTTAAAAATCCTACTTTTAAACTAAAATTTTGAGATCTAAGGTACAGGCCTTACTGGCCTTGGGCCAGGCCGGCCTGCGTGTTGACAAAATACACTTTCGACATTAGAAGATTTTGTCCATTCAATGTCGAAAGCGTGTTTTTTAAATTTTTTTTTGAGTAATGATTCATCCTCCCTTTTCCCCCCACCCCCTTTGACCCCCTCTCTCTCTCATTGGTTATCTTTTCTTTTTCTTTTTCTTTTTTTTCCTGCTCCACCAATCATCCCCTGCCACGTGGCAAAGGGGGGTGAGGGGGTGACCCCCAAAAGGGGGTCCCAAGCATTATTCTTTTTTTTTTAACACTTTCAGCATTTTATTATCATTGCTTAAAATAGAAACAAGTTTTGAACATATATTTTGTTAGTGTTTTTTTATTTTTTTTTTATTTTATGAACACTTTAGCATTTTATTACCATTGCTTTCAATGCAAG
The DNA here is from genome assembly GCF_055761805.1 of Camellia sinensis. Classification (NCBI taxonomy): domain Eukaryota; kingdom Viridiplantae; phylum Streptophyta; class Magnoliopsida; order Ericales; family Theaceae; genus Camellia; species Camellia sinensis. The sequence continues at coordinate 22,797,261 of NW_028128987.1, read as the reverse complement.
TCTTTTAAAGTGTAACAATTTAATTTTATTTTTATATTAATTTTCAGTACAAGATTATACATATATATATATATATATATTGTTTAAGAACCACAATATAATGACTTTATTTAAATATTTTCTTTTAAATACATGCTAACACAACATATACATATAGTAAACCCTACATACATACATACATACATTATACATACATTCATGTGGGGACATATTTTTTGGAGAGCAACACATGGCCAAGGTGGCACTGAAGTGCCAACTGATGTGCCACGTGTCCTTAACTTGATGCCGGGGTAATCTCGACTAGACCGAGGTTATCTGGGGAGATACCGGAATCCGAGATGAGCGGATAAGTTACAAGAGTCTTAGGATGAGCGAGAACTTCAGCCTGGATAAGGATAAAGCTCTTAGGGAGTTTATCTTTATCTATTTGAGAGTCCTGGATAGGTATTGAGCCAGAGTCCATTGAAGCTGGGCTTCTATAGGGATCAGATCAGTGTTGGTTATAAAAGTAAGGCACCATCATGGGTCTAAGGTACGCTTTTTGTATTCTGAATAGTGAGTTAAGCACTTTTGCTATCTTTGAGAGATAACTGATTTGATCGTCGGAGTGCCCTCGGGTGGACGAACCACCGCCAAAGTCTTTTTCTTTTTATGACAGGTCGTTTGGGCGCAATCTATTCTGCCAGTGTTCTCGAACTGAGTACCTGTTTGGCAGTGTGGTCAGAAAATAACACACACAGTTTGGCGCCGTCTGTGGGAAAGAAAGGAGAATAGATGGCCAACAACGGACAAAAAGAAAAGATTGGGGACGACGTCCCTACTGGGAGTGGTAAGCACATTGACCCTAACCTGGAGGAGGATAACTGTAATGAAGGAACTCGGGATCAGAATCCCAGAGAGAAAGACGTCGGCAAGAAGGGCGACGTACCAAAGAAGTCAGACCGAATCAGGTATTATAACGAGGACGACCTCCAGGTATGGAAAGATAGATGCCTGCAGAGGGACGACGAGATGAAATGAATGGCGAACAAATTGGCAGACCTGCAATCGTTTCCGTTACAAGACACGCCGATTCTAGCGGCCAAGAACAATGCCCAGAAAGGGGGCAGAAAACAGTCCCTACAGTCCCCCAGCACACTGGGACCGAGGAACACTTTCACCGGCCTTCAAGGGAGGTCGGGCGAGGAGAGTCAAGAATGGGAGATTCTCGGAGGACGCATCGTACCAAGGAAACTGACCCCAAAGAACATCGGCATGGTCAAGAGAAGAAACTGTGTTTCAACTTAACTAATAGAGAAAGGTCCAAGAGGACTCATAACGACACTCGGAGTAGCGCATCGAAAAGGCTGAAATCTATTGATAGCCGAGCTCCTGGACGGACCAAGGAGGATCTAAGGGATTACCTCCAAAGGAAGTGACAAGATGCTGAGGTAACCTCATGGTTAAGCCGAGAACACTGTTCTCGGTAGAATTGGACAAGTTTGAAGCCCCGAAGAAGTTCCACATGCCGAGATTCCGGATATACGACGAGAAGTCTGACCCTAACTTTTACGTTGGCTTGTACCTGAACTCAATGGCACTATACACCGAGAACGAGCCGTTGCTCTGCAAAGTGTTCCCCTCATCCTTTGGGGAAATCGCATCAGACTGGTTTCACAAGTTGCCGAAAGGAACTGTGAAAAGTTGGGAAGGCTTGGCCGAGATGTTTGTGGCCAGGTTTGTGACAAACAAACTACAGCCATTGAGGGTGGACGCCCTGATGGCTCTGAGGATTGGCAAGGATGAAAGCCTTAGGGCCTATGCCAAAAGGTATTGTGAGGTGTTCAATCGGATACCAGGATGCAACCAAGAGGTGGCGGTCGTGTCTTTTAAGAACGGCCTGAAAGATGATTGCCTGCTTCGAAAATCACTGGCAAAGACATTGCCAAAAAGTATGGAGGAACTTATGGCCAGGATAAAAAAGTATGCCAGGGTCGAGGAGGACACGCCGGGAACAAAGGCGTCGAAACAAGAGAAGAAAAATGGCTCGCCGAAGTGAGGCTGAGGTAATGGTGGATACAATAAACCAGAAACAGAACTAAGGGTTGCACAGGCAATCACAACCATATTCTGAATTTTGGTCTACAAAGTCTTGGAAAGAATTTGGAGCCAGCCCTACTACAGAGCACCAGAAAAGCTTCTTGGTGAATTTATGGGAAGAAGTCTGGGGAAACATTGTGCCTACCGCAATGAGGATGGACATCTAACTCAATGGTGCAGAGCCCTAAAGGCACATCTGGAAGACCAGGTAAGACAGGGTCATTTAAGAGACTTGATAGATGAGACCAGGACAAGGGAAGAGCAAGCGAGACTACCTCAGGCACCAGCAGCACCACCCTCGCCAGCACCCAACCGTAAGTAGGCGGGCCTCGAGTCATCAATGTGATTCACTAGAAGGTGAATGAGAACGAGATACATAGGAAAACTCAGAAGGTAAAACACTTGCAACATGTGTATCAGGTCCGGCAGAAGAGACCTAGGACAAACGAGTGCCAGGGACCAGTGGTGTCCTTTACTGAAGATGACCTAGAGATGGTGCAACATCCACACAACGATGCCTTGGTAATATCCCTCTATATTGGAGAGTGCCAGGTAAAGCGAATTCTAATCGACCAAGGTAGCTCTTGTGACATCATGTATGTCAGGTGTTACAAAGAGTTTGGCCTTTACCAAGATGATCTGGAACAATCCAATGGTCCAATGGTCGGGTTCAATGGAACGCCGACTTGGCCCCTGGGAGCAGTGAGTTTGGAGGTGCAGGCTGGCACCAAGAAGGTAAAAACTGAGTTCACAATAATTGACACTTCCTCCCCTTACAATGCTATCTTGGGAAGGCCATGGCTACATGCAATGGGGGCTGTTCCCTCAACATTGCCCCAGCTGTTATGGTTTCCAACAAAACATGGAATTGAGGAGATCAGAGGGGATCAAGTGCAGGCAAAGAATTGCTCCATGGCAGCAATGAAGTCCACCTGTAACATACGAGAAGCAGAAGCAGCAGAGATTGAAGATGAGGACATGGAGGTCCTTGAGGACGTCGGCAAAAAACTAGCTGAGAAAAGTGAGGAAGCCCTAAAGAAGATCTTAGTTCAGCAAGAGGATGAAGAACACTTCTTCCTCATCGGCTCAGACTTGGCCGAGGAAGAGGAAAGAGAGTTAGAAGCATTCTCGAGAGCAAACCTTGAGGTGTTTGCTTGGACACCGTACGAGATGCTTGGCATTAACCCCGAGGTCACTTGCTATAAACTGAATGTGGACAGGTCGGCTAAACCTGTCATCCAACGAGCAAAAAGACCGACGTTGATGTATGTTGAGGCAGTAGAAGAGGAAGTGGATAAACTTCTAAAGGCCAAAGGCATTCAAGAGGTAAATTACCCGATATGGTTATCAAACACGGTGGTTATGAAGAAAAAGAATGGGAAGTGGAGGGTCTGCGTGGACTTCACCAGCCTGAACAAGGCTTGTCCCAAAGATAGTTTCCCATTACCCAAGATTGACCAATTAGTGGATGCCACTTCAGGGCACGGAAGGATGAACTTCCTGGACGCTTACAAGGGGTACCACCAGATAGCCATGTACCCCCCAGATGAGGAAAAGACTGCATTTATCACCCCAAAAGGGCTGTATTGCTACAGAGTAATGCCTTTTGGGTTGAAAAATGCAGGAGCAACTTACCAGAGATTAGTGACTAAGATGTTCAGACATTTAATAGGCAAAACAGTAGAGGTATACATTGATGACATAGTTGTGAAGACCAAGGAACTTGAAGATCATCTAGCCGACCTGAAGATAGTCTTTGACATCCTAGGGACATTTTGGCTCCGACTCAATGCATCGAAGTGTGCATTTGGAGTTGGGTCAGGAAAATTCCTAGGATACTTGGTCACCAGAAAGGGCATTGAGGCAAGCCCAGATCAAATCAAGGCCATTCTGGAGTTAGAGAGCCCAACGTCGGCAAAACAAGTACAAATGCTGACTGGAAGAGCTGCAGCCCTAAACAGATTCATAAGCAGAAGTTCTGATAAATGCAAACCTTTCTTCAGTTTAGTAAAGAAAGCCACAGACTTCTTGTGGATAGAGAAGTGTGAAGCCGCCTTGATCGACTTGAAGAAATACTTGACCATAGCTCCAGTTCTCTTAAATCCAGTACCTGGAGAGAAGCTGTTCTTATACTTGGCGGTCTCAGAGCACGCAGTAAGTGCAGTAATAATCAGGGAAGATAAAGGAGAACAGCGGGCAGTCTATTACGCGAGTAAAACCCTAGCAGATGCCGAGACCAGAAACTCAAGCCCTGCAGTATTTATGTCGGCGACTCCTTCTAACTGTTTGTTGACGAAAGTTCAAACTGACAAGGAGCGGGGGCAGGAGTAGTGCTAATATCACCAAATGGACAGATGATGGAACAATCCATTCACTTGGGGTTTAAGGCCTCAAACAACGAAGCAGGATATAAAGCACTGATAGCAGGATTAAAGTTGGCAGCAGCAATGGAAGCCGACGAGGGAATGGTCTTCTGTGACTCCCAGCTTATCGTCAACCAGGCAACAGACGAATATGCAGCTCGAGATGAAAGGATAATGGCCTATGTAAAGGAGGTGGGTAGACTGATGGCATTGTTCCAAAATTGCCGACTACAGCAAGTCGGCCGAGATGACAACAGCCATGTCGATGCCTTGGCCAACCTGGCTAGTGCAATGAAACCAGGAGAGGCAAGAACAATAATGGTTGACTACTTGCCAGGACCAAGTGTAAAACCACTAAAAACAGAGCATGAAACAATGTGTGTGGAAATGAAACCAATCTGGATGGATGCAATAATAGTATTCCTTAAAGAGGAAAAACTGCCAGACAATCAAAAAGAAGCACACAAGATCAGACTGAAGTCGGCAAGATTCAGTCTGGCAGTAGAGGGGCATCTCTACAGAAGATCTTTTACGGGTCCCCTATTGAGGTGTGTACATCCTTCACAAGTTAAAGACTTATTGTATGAGATACATGCAGGAGTGTGTGGAAGCCACAATGGGGACAGGTCACTTGCTCATAGGGCCATTACTCAAGGGTACTAGTGGCCTTATATACAGAAAGATGCTGAACCCTATGTCAAAAAGTATGAGAAGTGTTAGAGGTTTGCACCTTTGATACACCAACCAGCAGCATACTTGATGTAACGCCCTCAAAATAATATATAATACCCAACATTTTAGACATGCATTGATACAAAAGAAATCAACCATTTCTATTCATCAGAGTAATTCTTACAACTGTATTACATGTTAACACCAAAAGCAAATGCCCTATGGGCTTACAGCTTTTCAAGTTAACACTTGGTTACAAAAACAAAAGAGTACTAACTCAATACATATTAAGCCCTTGGCTTGAATTTACATGTAATACATCAAAATAAACAAAAAAGAGTCTTCAACTCTCATCATCATCCAAGCTATGTCCTTGGAGGTGGCATACTACCTGTACCTGAAAATAATGTCCCATAAAGGGTGAGCCAACGCCCAGTAGAGATATGCTAAACACAGTATGAGCAATGACTAAGATATTAGCAGTTGATAAATGTTCAGTTTTCATAAACCAATTCATAACCCATTTCCATTTCACTTCAGTTTCCATTTTTTATCAGTTTCACAATTTACAACAACGGCTCAGAACCTGGCTAACCACTTATATGAGACAATGACTCATATTAAACATTCCCCATTTTTACAATAGATAAACATACTAGTTGTATCAACATCTCAACAGATAAGCATACAAGCTGTATCCTCATTTCAACAGATATGCATATTAGCTATATCAACACTTCCAATGACAAGCATGTGAGCTGTATCAACACATTATCTGACAAGCATATGAGCTGTATCAGTGGAGTCCATCCCCTATCTCCTCCCAAACAACATCCGATTTAGAGGTCCATCCCCTATCTTCCCCTAAACCGTGGAGTACATCCCCTATCTCCTCTCACATACACAATGTATATACACATAGGTCATATACACAATCAATCAATACATAACGTTAATGTATTCTATCAACCGTCATACTCTATGACATATCCAATTGATTAATTTTAGTTTGCCTAATCATCATGCATTGTCTACAACAATCAAAACTACCCTCCACCGGTAGCCCAAGCAATTATTTCTAACAGATAATAAAAGCTCCAACAGATGAAATATCAATGTTTTCAGAAGTGAACGACTTATAAATCCAACTCCACTATTCAACCATATAATGAGTCAATTTTATTATTCCCAACTCAATTCCATATAACCATTATTTTCTCAAATTAATCATATAACCAATTAGGGTTTTCTACCCCATTTCCCAATATTAACCCAATGGCCTATATATCAACAACCAACAACAACATCATTATTTTGAAACCCAAAATACATATTATGAGCCCAAAACCACAAAACCCTCTTTAACACATTTTGAAACCCCAAGTCCCAAAATTACCCAACTACAACACTTTATCAAAACAACTAAAAATCTATGTCAAAGACCATAAGAGTGAGTAGGAATTCCTACCTCAAATTCGGAGCCCAAGGAAAGAAGGTGAGGAAACTTGACGTGCTCCAAAACTCAATATTTTCGGATCAATGGATAGCCCTCGACGATTAACCCAACTCTTGTGAAGACCAAAGGTGGGGAAAACACTTTAGCTAGATCAATACTTAGAGAGAAGTTATGGTTTTAGAGAGAGGAGCTCTCAAATGGCTTTTTGGAAAAGTAAGAGAAAGAGAGAGAATGCAAAAAGTGATTTTAAAATGCCCAGCTGCCAACTAATATACAACATTCCCGCTCGAGCGGAGAACACAACGCTCGAGCGTCAAAAACAAAATCTGGACACGCTCGAGTGCAATAAGGCCCGCTCGAGCGTCAAGACACAAGAATAAAGCACATCCGCTCGAGCGCGAAAACCAGTCCGCTCGAGCGTAGATTTCCCCCTCCCAGAACTTACACCAAAAAGGTACTACCCGCTCGAGCGCCGGAGTACCCGCTCACCGCTCAAGCGTAAAGAAACCCGCTCCGCTCGAGCGTAAAGAAACCCGCTCGAGCGTAAAAATCACACCTGCAGAAGTTTTGCAGGGACACAAAAATCTGGGAGTGTGCAATATCCGCCCGAGCGCAAAAGGACCCGCTCGAGCGGAGCGACCAAAAACCCGGCAACAAGATTTCAGACCAAGGTTCAACCCACCTGTTCGAAACAAGCCCAACACATCCTATAACTCAAACAAACGGAATTAAAGGATGACAACAAGATAGATACAACACTCAACTCCACGGAACTGAGTCCGGAATACAACAGAACAGTCAAGGGACAACCGGGATCGCTATAACCTCCCCCCTTAAAGAATTTCGCCCCCGAACTTAAACTCGAGTTTTTCAAAAACAGGTTTTCTCCATTTTCAACAATGTTACAACATAATATTAAACAACCCGATCCATTACCGTTCAATCCCATCTCTTTTCAAGAGGCATAACACAATATTCATAACAACCTGCATTATCAACATGCATTCCTTTGAAATCTACCAATTTCAACCTGTTCCTCACAATTTCTTAACACATGCAACATTAAAATTATGCTTGCATTTCCACAATATACTTAACATACGCAATGTTAAAACCAACCTTCATTAACGAAAACATTCACAACGTTTTTCAACTTAAGACATATACAATGCTCTTAAAGTTCAACAATATTACAGAATTTCATTACAAAATTACAGACCAATAAACATGTCCGGATACTTCTCACGAACTTCCAACTCACGTTCCCAAGTGGCTTCCTCCACTCCGTGATGTTTCCACAAAACCTTTACCAAAGGAATGGTCTTGCCTCGCAAGACTTGATCCCGCCTATCCAAGACCCGTACCGGTCTCTCCTCATAAGAGACATCCTCATCTACCTCAAAGTCGGTCCAATCTAACACATGGGACGGATCCGGCTCATATTTCCGAAGCATACTCACATGAAACACGTCATGCACTCCGGACAACTGCGGTGATAAAGCTAAACGATAAGCAACCTCGCCAATCCTGTCAAGGATCTCAAAGGGACCAATAAACCGAGGGAATAACTTCCCACTCTTCCCGAACCTCATCAAACCTCGCCTAGGTGATATTTTCAAGAAGACATGATCACCTACCTCAAACGCCAAAGGCCTCATTCTACGGTCGGCATAACTCTTTTGGCGACTCTGGGCTCTAACAAGCCTCCTACGGATAAGCTCAACTTTCTCCGTCGTCTCCCTAACCAACTCCGGACCCAACAAAGGTGCATCACCCACCTCGGCCCAACGCACTGGAGACCTACACGGTCGGCCATACAAGGCCTCAAACAGTGACATACCGATGCTAGATTGAAAACTGTTGTTGTAGGCAAACTCCACCAAAGGCAAGTGCCTCTCCCACGTCCCACTAAAGTCAAGGACACAACCTCGAAGCATATCCTCAAGGATCTGAATAGTATGCTCGGACTGCCCGTCAGTCTGAGGGTGATAAGCCGTACTAAAGGTCAACCTAGTGCCCAAGGCACTCTGCAAACTCTGCCACAACCTAGCTGTAAAACGAGGGTCTCTATCTGAGACGATCATCACTGGGACCTCGTGCAATCTCACTATGTCCCGAATATACAAGTCGGCAAGATGATCCACCGAATCTCTCACGCGCATAGGAATGAAGTGCGCCGACTTAGTCAACCGGTCTACAACCACCCAAATGGCATCACTACCCCGCTGAGTCCTCGGAAGACCTACAACGAAGTCCATAGTGACATGCTCCCACTTCCACTCGGCGATAGGCAAGGGTTGCAACAAACCCGCTGGCCTTTGATGCTCGGCCTTCACTTGCTGGCAAGTAAGGCACTTTGATACGAAAACAGCTACATCTCTCTTCATACCCCGCCACCAAAATTGGCGACTCAAATCCCGATACATCTTAGTGCCTCCCGGATGCACCGCAAGACGTGAATGATGGAACTCTCGGAGTACTTCCTCTCGGCAAGACTCCGGCACAAACAAACGGTCCCGGTATCTCACACTCAGGTCGGGATACACCGTCAAACCCTTCTCAACTTTTCCACTGGAGATCTTCTCTCGGAAGGACTCTACTTCAAGGTCACCTCTCTGTGCCTCTAATACTCGGGTCACAAGTGTAGGCTGTGCAACAACAGAAAACAAGGCCGCAGCCTCAACAGATTCGCCCAGAAGCAAATCAAATTCTCCAAGTGCACCCAACATCTCCCATTCCCGGATGGCTATACAAGCTACATCACTAATGGATTTTCTACTAAGGGCATCGGCCACCACATTGGCCTTTCCCGGGTGATAGTGCAACTCAAAATCATTGTCCTCAATGAACTCCATCCATCTCCTTTGCCTCAAATTCAAATCTCTCTGTGTAAACAGATACTTTAAACTCTTGTGGTCTGAGAACACCTCGAACCTCTCACCATAAAGGTAATGCCTCCAAATCTTCAAGGCAAAGATCACTGCTGCTAACTCTAGGTCGTGTGTAGGGTAATTCTTCTCATGTATTTTCAACTGACGTGAGCCATAAGCTACCACTTTCCCCTCTTGCATCAACACATAACCCAAACCCTCTCGTGAGGCATCACAGTAAACCGCATAACCCAACCCTCTCTCCGGAATAATCAAAACCGGAGCGGTGGTCAATCTAACCTTCAACTCTTGGAACGACTTTTTACAAGTCTCACTCCACACAAACTTGACCCCTTTTCGCGTCAACCTAGTCAACGGCGAAGCTAGCCTGGAGAAATCTTTCACAAACCGATGGTAATACCCAGCTAATCCCAGAAAACTGCGGATCTCAAATACACTCTTAGGCTGTGCCCAATCTTGCACTGCCTCTACCTTGGATGTATCAACAGACACCCCTTCCCCGGATACCACATGGCCTAAGAATTTCACCTCTCCTAGCCAGAACACACACTTCCCAAACTTGGCATACAGCCTATGGGCTCTAAGCAACTCAACCACCACTCTTAGGTGTTCCTCGTGCTCCTCCTCAGAAGGCAAATAGATAAGAATGTCGTCTACGAAAACGACTACAAATCGATCTAAGAATTCCTGGAAGATCCGGTTCATCAAGTCCATAAAGACTGCCGGTGCATTGGTGAGCCCAAACGGCATCACCAGAAACTCATAATGGCCATACCGCGTACGGAATGCCGTTTTCGGAATATCCTCCTCCCTGAACCCTATGTCAAAAAGTGTGAGAAGTGTTAGAGGTTTGCACCTTTGATACACCAACCAGCAGCATACTTGATGTAACGCCCTCAAAATAATATATAATACCCAACATTTTAGACATGCATTGATACAAAAGAAATCAACCATTTCTATTCATCAGAGTAATTCTTACAACTGTATTACATGTTAACACCAAAAGCAAATGCCCTATGGGCTTACAGCTTTCCAAGTTAACACTTGGTTACAAAAAAAAAAGAGTACTAACTTAATACATATTAAGCCCTTGGCTTGAATTTACATGTAATACATCAAAATAAACAAAAAAGAGTCTTTAACTCTCATCATCATCCAAGCTATGTCCTTGGAGGTGGCATACTACCTGTACCTGAAAATAATGTCCCATAAAGGGTGAGCCAACGCCCAGTAGAGATATGCTAAACACAGTATGAGCAATGACTAAGATATTAGCAGTTGATAAATGTTCAGTTTTCATAAACCAATTCATAACCCATTTCCATTTCACTTCAGTTTCCATTTCTTATCAGTTTCACAATTTACAACAACGGCTCAGAACCTGGCCAACCACTTATATGAGACAATGACTCATATTAAACATTCCCCATTTTTACAATAGATAAACATACTAGTTGTATCAACATCTCAACAGATAAGCATACAAGCTGTATCCTCATTTCAACAGATATGCATATTAGCTATGTCAACACTTCCAATGACAAGCGTATGAGCTGTATCAACACATTATCTGACAAGCATATGAGCTGTATCAGTGGAGTCCATCCCCTATCTCCTCCCAAACAACATCCGGTTTAGAGGTCCATCCCCTATCTTCCCTTAAACCGTGGAGTACATCCCTTATCTCCTCTCACATACACAATGTATATACACATAGGTCATATACACAATCAATCAATACATAACGTTAATGTATTCTATCAACCGTCATACTCTATGACATATCCAATTGATTAGTTTTAGTTTGCCTAATCATCATGCATTGTTTATAACAATCAAAACTACCCTCCACCGGTAGCCCAAGCAATTATTTCTAACAGATAATAAAAGCTTCAACAGATGAAATATCAATGTTTTCAGAAGTGAGCGATTTATAAATCCAACTCCACTATTCAACCATATAATGAGTCAATTTCATTATTCCCAACTCAATTCCATATAACCATCATTTTCTCAAATTAATCATATAACCAATTAGGGTTTTCTACCCCATTTCCCAAATATTGACCCAATGGCCTATATATCAACAACCAACAACCAACAACAACATCATTATTTTGAAACCCAAAATACATATTATGAGCCCAAAATCACAAAACCCTCTTTAACACATTTTGAAACCCCAAGTCCCAAAATTACCTAACTACAACACTTTATCAAAATAACCAAAAATCTATGTTAAAGACCATAAGAGTGAGTAGGAATTCCTACCTCAAATTCGGAGCCCAAGGAAAGAAGGTGAGGAAACTCGACGTGCTCCAAAACTCAATATTTTCGGATCAATGGATAGCCCTCGACGATCAACCCAACTCTTGTGAAGACCAAAGGTGGGAAAAACACTCTAGCTAGATCAATACTTAGAGAGAAGTTATGGTTTTAGAGAGAGGAGCTCTCAAATGGCTTTTTGGAAAAGTAAGAGAGAGAGAGAGAATACAAAAAGTGATTTTAAAATGCCCAGCTGTCAACTGATATACGACATTCCTGCTCGAGCGGAGAACACAACGCTCGAGCGTCAAGAACAAAAATTTGGACACACTCGAGTGCAATAAGGCCCGCTCGAGCGTCAAGACACAAGAATAAAGCACATCTGCTCGAGCGCGAAAACCAGTCCGCTCGAGCGTAGATTTCCCCCTCCCAGAACTTACACCAAAAAGGTACTACCAGCTCGAGCGCCGGAGTACCCGCTCGAGCGCCACCGCTCGAGCGTAAAGAAACCCGCTCGAGCGCAAAAGGACCCGCTCGAGTGGAACGACCAAAAACCCGGCAACATGATTTCAGACCAAGGTTCAACCCACCTGTTCGAAACAAGCCCAACACATCCTATAACTCAAACAAACGGAATTAAAGGATGACAACAAGATAGATACAACACTCAACTCCACGGAACTGAGTCCGGAATACAACAGAACAGTCAAGGGACAACTGGGATCGCTATACTTGAACCTAGTGTCCAGCCCTTGGCCATTTGCCCAATGGGGCATGGATCTTGTTAGACAACTTCCTTAAGCAACTGGACAAAGGAAATTCTTGCTGGTGGCAACAGATTACTTCACCAAATGGGTTGAAGCTGAGCCCCTTGCAAAGATTCGGGACATTGATGTAAAAAACTTCATATGGAAGAACATCATCACCAGGTTTGGGATCCCAAGAGCAATAATAGCAGACAATGGTACTCAGTTTGACAGTAAGCTAATCAAGAGCTTCTGTGCAAAGTACAAGATCAAGAACTACTATTCCACTCCAAGTTTCCCTCAAAGCAATGGACAGGCAAAAACATCCAACAAAATAATATTGGATGGGATTAAGAAGAGGCTGGAAGTAGTAAAGGGAAAGTGGGTGAATGAGTTGTCCAGTGTACTCTGGACATATCGAACTACGCCGAGAAGATCAACTGGGGAATCCCCATTTGCCATGGCTTATGGCACAGAAGCAGCAATCCCACTGGAGGTCGGCATCCCAGGGATCAGAACCCAGGGAGTAGAAAATTGTACCAACGAGGCATTTTTAGCCCGAGATCTAGATCTATTAGAAGAAAGAAGGGAGAAAGCATCAATTCAGCTAGGGGCATACCAGCAGCAGCTTGCTAAGGCTTATAACAAAAAGGTCAACCCACGAGGGATCTCGTCTTGAGAAAAGTCGTCGACAACAAGGAGGATCCCAGATACGGCAAGCTTGACCCAAATTGGGAAGGACCTTATAGAATCATCTCGGTCTTGGGCAATGGGGCATATTGACTTGAAGACAGTGAAGGCAAAGAGTTACCAAGACCTTGGAATACTTGCAACCTGAAATTTTTCTATCATTAAAATTTCCTTTTGTTTTTAAGTTTTTCTGTTATTAGCCGAAGTAATTAATAAAATTTTAGCTCGATTTTTTGATTTCAAACTTGTGTAAAACAATTGACCAGTCACTTAGCGATGTTTCTAATTGAAACATGACGAATAACTTAGACTTATTATATGGCAGAGTTGAATTATACTCGCATATAATAGAGTTGAACTAAGTTGGCGATGTTTCTGATTGAAACATGACGAATAACTTAGACTTATTATATGGCAAAGTTCAATTATACTTGCATATAATAGAGTTGAACTAAGTTGGCAATGTTTCTAATTGAAACATGACGAATAACTTAGATTTATTATATGGCAGAGTTGAATTATACTTGCATATAATAGAGTTGAATTAAGTTGGCGATGTCTCTGATTGAAACATGACGAATAACTTAGACACTAAATACATATCAGTTGGACCAACAAAGACCGAGGTTGACAACCTCGGCCAGTCTCCGTTTAAATCTGATCTTGGCGACAAGATCATAGGTACATACTTAATGTGAACATAAGTGAAACTTAAGTTCACATTAGGGGCCAGAGAGTTGGAGAATATGCCTGGAAGTTGGAATTTATAAGCTAAAGTTGGTTCAACACTTGTTGAAATTTTGAGAAGAATTTACAAGTTGAAGTTAAGCCGAGGTCATGTTGAAAGAAAGTTGGTTTAACACTTGTTGAAATTTTAAGAACAATTTACAAGTTGAAGTTAAGCCAAAGTTATTTTTAAAGAAGTATCTGCGCATTTGCCGAGATTACCGTGTTACCAAGATTTAGAAAATAATGGAAGACAGAAAGAAAGTGAAGTGGCATGTTTTAGATAAACACTTGTGAAAACTTTCTTACAATGCTTTTCAAGTGTCAAAGACAAGGCCGAGATAAACAGTTAGTCAATATATTTGAGGTATTTTACCTCAAAGAGATTACACAGTTAAGGTGTACTTTGAAGGTATGCAAAATATTCTAAGTATGGAATCATACAAGACAGTAAAGGAAAGACAAGCACTCAAACACTTAGTCAAAAAGGAAGACTTGCATTCAAAAAGAAACAAAGAACTTCGGCTTACAAAAGATTACTTGTTCAGAATACCAAAAAAGGGCACATCGGCCAGATACAGAGTTAACATTGTTTAAATACAAAATATTACGGCTAAGAAGAAAACAGAGAAAAAATACAAGAAAAAACAGAAATATCCTAAGTGTTAGGATTGGCTTTATCGGCTGGGGTTACACTTTTGTCGGCTTGAATCTCAGCATCAATTTCTTATAAAGTCTTATCCAGACTCTTCTCAGAGCACTGGATCTCAGCCTCGGAAATGGATGGCTTGGGGGAGATGCCCTTGGAGGCCAAGTCATCCTCCTCATCCTGAGTCAAATCAATTTGGTCATTAAGGGTGGGAGACTTGGCATCAACAGTAACCTCCTCCTCCACTTCGTCGGCTTCATCGTCTTCGGCATCCTTCCCGGGCTTTGGAGGGAAAGACACCTCGAGCTGGTTGATGTCTCGAAGGTCGGAGTCTAGAGGAATAGCCAACTTATTGAGGGTTGCCGTCCAACCAAGGTAGTAACCTCAGTTACAAGCCAGGTTGACTTGTTGCTTGTATTGGTCGCAGACGGCGGTCTGTTCCTCTTCAAAGGCCTTTTCATCGGCCGCCTTCACCTCGACCTCTTTGTTAGCAAGGGCCCCCTGAAGCTTGGCCTCCATATCGGCCACTTTTACGTTGGCGGTTTCAAGGTCAGCCCTTGCAGCATCGGCTTCGTTTTTCGCCTCCTTGGCCTTTTCCTCAGCCAAACTTTGAGCAATCTTGGTGTCCTTGGCCTGGTCCATGAGGGCGCGGTTGCTGGCCTCGGCTTTATTCAGAGAGGATAGGAGCTTGGCTGCTTCTTTTTTTTTCTTTGCCAAGTCCTTCCTCATCATCTCAGTTTTTGTGGCATAGGAGTAAGCGTGCTGGATGGCCTGCAAAGAAGTAACATAAAGTTAGCAAAATTTTACTAAGTGTGGAAAGATTGTCAAAATTGAAGGCAAAATATTTACCAGAACTGAATACTGCATCATGAAGGCAAAATCTTCGTATTCATGAAGCTCGGCCATACAGTTCATGTCCTCGGGCAGAAGAACTGCCGTGGACAGGGCTGCGCCGACCTCAAGATTGGCAGCACTATCACTGGCAGTAGGAGGTTTGTCGTCGAGCATGATCTTGACCGCCCAGACCATACCTCAGGGATAGCTGCTGCCCTCTTTGGGGTCTGACCTCGTCTTCTTAGTAGGTGGGGCCTCGGAATTTGGGTCCTTGGCAGGACGCTTTTCGGCAGAAGGGGTGGTCTTCTCAGCCTCAGCTAATTTGGAGATAGGAATAGTGTCCTCAGAATCAATCTGAGTCACTGTAGCCTTCGCCTTGTCCTTCTTCATGCGTTCTGTCTTAGGGGTTGGCTGAGGAGAGGAAGAAGACTGGTGTAGACACCCCATTTTTGACCGTCCTCAAGACTTGGACGTCACCATTGGAACACTCGGTGATTGTCCATGTTTGTGTTCATTTAGAGTTCCCGGAGGTCTCGGCTACGCGCCCTGCCTCAGGATCTCCGAACTCGACCGTTTTGTGTTTGGTTTTGCACCAAACACTTGTGTTTTGCCTTGGAGGGGCAGGGAATGCCTTGTGAGGCATCCCCACACATCACCGGCAGTGGCTAGAGGCCACCGGCTGGTTTTTATTGCCATCGGCAATGTATGTGGCCGGTCGGCATTATTTGTTGTCGGTCGGCAGTCATTTTTGTCAAAATGACATTTTTGGCCTGCCGACTACTGTTCATCTGCTTTTGCAGATATTTTAGGACAGCTGTGTGGCATTTTGGTTCCCCTCCATACACGTGTATGGAGGGATGCCCTCCTTGTAAGCTTGTGGTATAAGCTTTACAAGTTGGTTCCCTATAAGAGAAGGGTCTCTTCTCTTGGCTCGAGGGTTGGACATTTTAGAGCTAAAAAATACAGAGAAGAGCTCTGGTTTTAGGGTTAGGGTTTGATACACATTCTCTCTCTCTTTTTCTCTCTTGTGTGTGTCTAGGTGCATTTGTGTCTTACTATTGCACACAAGCACATAGTATTACACCTTCCCTTGGCTACTGAGGTTCCAAGAGGTTGTTCTTGAAGTTCTTAGGTGGTTTTGAGCTTGAAGAACCAGCTGGTCCACCATTGTTGAAGAGGGTCTTCAAGGGTAACAATTTTGCCTTTTTATTCCCCATTCTTACATTGTTTTTTTATCTATCTTAGAACTATTTTTGAGCTTAGTGTATAATACAAAAAGTTCTTTTTTTAGGCCCTCTAAATAGTTTGTTAAGAGTGTTTCGTGGTTTGGAGGTGTTTGACCCCTCTTAGGCCTTGAAAGGCCCCATTTTGTGCTGTTTTGTGTAAGCTTCGGGACCTTGGTGTTTGGGCCTCCTCACCACTGAAATCTTGAGGGATCTCAGAGGTGAGGATGGTGCCTTGAGGTCCTACGGAGGAGAGGGCCACCCCCTCTCCTTGTTGTCCTTGAAATGGACCATTTTTGGCCTCTTGAGGGAGCACCTAGCTAAGCTTCATGTTGACCATGCCTTAATTGTTTTTTGTGCTTAATATGTCATAATATGCCTCTGTTTTTACTTGGTTTTAGTACACCATGCATGCTTAGTATACCTATCTTGTAATGCCATGTTTAGGCCTTAACATGCCTTAGGTTGTAAACCGTTGTTCGAGCATGTTTTAGGTCTAGTTTTGTGAAGCTTGTGTGCTTATTTTGCCATGCTAGAGGTCTGTCCATAGTTGTTTGGGTCGACCATGGCATGTATTATATGCCCCCTTTGCATTTTGGCTTGTTGGCCTCAAGTGTGTGAGTATGTAGCATGCACTACTTCCTTTGTTCTAATGATTTGGCATCATTAATAACATAATTTCAGTCCCTTTGACATGCTTGTATGCTTGCTTTGGACACCTCTTTGAAGCTTTGGAAGCTTGACTTGCATGCTCCATGTTTTGGTCATTGTGCATGCTTTTGATTTTGAGCCATTTAGATGCCATCTAGGTGTCCATTGGGTGTAGTTTAGGTCTGCACTAGACCTATTTTAAGTCCTCTTAGCCTTGTAAGGCTTGGTTGATTTAGTCTTGGTTTAGGCCTCTTGGCTTGCCTTGGGTATTTGGCTTTGTTTGCACGCCTTGTTTGTCTTGTTTAATTGGTTTAACACCCTTTGTAACATGATTTTCAATGCTTACCTTGCATGCCATTAGTCCATGTTGTGCCTCTTTCAAGTGTGCTTGAGAGTTGCCTTTTTATGCTTAAGTGTTGGTCCTTGTGTGCATGCATGTTTGCATGCCATTTAGCCCTCATTTTATAGCACTTTGGCCACTGTTTTGGGCCTATTTAGAGCTGCCCAAACCATGCTCAAGTTCACCCTTTGCTTGTTTGCATGTTTGCCTCATATACTAGCTTGCATACTTGTTCATTGCTTGTTTGCTTGCCTTGCCATGTTGCATGCCTAGTCAATATGCTTAGGTTGCATTGCATGCATGCTTTGCCTCTTGATCATCCACGATTGAGGTTGAGTTCCTCATTTGTTTGTTGGTTTGCATTGCATTTTGAAATCAACATGCATAACTTGGTCTCTTGGCCCATCACGCATTGAAATACGCGATTGATGGTCCGAGAACCAAGGAGCGTGTCCTTTTGAGTCACTAACATGATAAGGGACATGATTGGTGCATACATAGTTTGAATTGTATTGCCATGCAAGTTCTGTCCTCTGCTGCTGTGAGTTGCAGGTTCTGCAGGCATTCTTTGCCGACCGGTAGTATATATTGCCGACCGGCAGTAAATCACCAGCCGATGGATTCTTTTTGTGCCGGTGACCACAATTCACTGCCGGTGGTAATTCTACTCAGCCGGTGGTGATTCCCAGTATCCAGAGAGGCATCCTTGAGACCTTGGCAGTCTTCAGAGAGGTAGAGCAGGGAAAACAGAGGCAGACTATGCATGGCCGTGCACTTCCGAGCAGGACCCGAGCATGCGCTGCATCTGGCTCTCCTCCCGAGGCGGTTTACTACTTTTCGTAGTTTAAATTAGTTTGTTGACTAATTAGGCAATTTTTAATATTTAATTAGCTTGCGTAGTTAATTAATTTGTATTATTTATTTGGTCCCTCCGAGCGAGGACAAATCTGTAATAAGTGTGTGTGAGTGGTGTGTATGTCTTCCAATCCCCACTTCTTTCTCCCATTTTGTTTACCTGCTTTGATGGTTAGTATTAGGGCACGTTTAAATTAGTATACCTCATGCAATGCATGCGTGCATTCATTCATTTGTCTTACATGCACCGGGCTCGGCGCATCATTCTAACTGCATCTGTATTTCAATTTCCAAATTGAACACGTGTTAGTTGTAGCATTTCACATGTCATCGTAGATTAGCCGAGCCTATCCTAATCACATTTTGCTTGTGTTGCATTAGTCATTTTAACATGAACTAGGACACGCATGTTTGCTAACTAGTTTATTGTTTTGGCACGGAGTACGATGTAAGTATTTTCGCTTTAGCATACTGTATGCGTGTGAATGCTATCATGACAGCATGCTTACCATGTGGCTAGATGCTTATGTGATAAACTGTCTGAATGCCTGTGGGTGAAGGTTGGATTCTCTGAGTTGGAAAAACTCATTGAAATCCGTATTTTAGCCTACTTGCGAGTAGCAAATTCCAAAATATTTTTCAAAACAAACGGATATGCAATGCTTTTTCCCAAATTAGGCAATCTAGTCTATACTTGTTTGCTGCGCGCATAACTAGTAATTCTAGGCTAATAATTGGAATAAGAACACATAATGTTTTCAAAAACGGATATCACGGTTAGTAGAGGCCGATCTTCGGATCGGGCGAGAGGGGGTGCTCATAGCTGACCTTCCCCAATCGTACCCTAGCTCCCGAGCCGAGGCAACCCTGGTGATGACGGACATGTGGCCTTCGGCACCGAGTCAGGGTTTCCTAAATTCCCCCATAAAAAAATATTTAGGTGGCGACTCTGTATCTGGCAAAGCAGTCCATGTTTGGCACTTCTTTTCAAAAATCTGTTTCTCAAAACGATTTACCAGATTTGGACTCTTTGGTTCAGATTAAGAACCGTGACACAAATCGAGTCCGAGCTGTAGTGACCCCTCAAATGAACAAGAACGGGACTCACCCTCCCGGGGCGTTCGGGGACGTCTACAACTGGACATTGACAACACCGGGAAGGTTGGCGAGCAAGTCTTCGACAATTGCAGGTTTTCGGCCCATCTCGTCGGCAGTGGCGGCTATTGTGACCCTTGTACCAAAATGAATTGTTGGTAGAGCTGTTGGTGGATTTGCTGGGTCGAAAGATGATGCCTCAGCACTTTAGTGTCTTCGACTTCGAGTCTTGCCTGCTGGTGCTTGCAGTGGAGCTCGACGTCGGTGCTGGCGTTGAGAAGATGGAATTAGCTGTAGAGCTGAGGTTGATGGCTGTTCTGCTGGGACAGAGGTTGATCCCTGGTCTGGACGAGATGGCAAGGTTATGGCAGGAGTGGTAGCAGAAGAAGAGGACTTACTCTTCTTCGGGATGTTGGGCAAAGTTGATTTGTATATTGGGATGAAATTCAGAAGCAAAGGAGCCTTGCGCTGATTAACAGGCAAGTCCAGCAACCTCTTAAAATCTTTACTGGGAAAGAAGTTTTTGCGGAAGTCCTTTGGGGGCTGAGGAAGAGCTGCAAAGACAAAACGAGTAGATGTTAGCACATACAAAAGTATCAAAATATAAAGACTTTAGAACGAGAAAAAGTGACACTTGGTTTTTACCATCCCCCTCTCTGAATACTGATTGGCTTAAAGGGTACATGTGGAGGTCATCATTTGGTGGGAACTCCCAGTTACCTAAGACGATGAAATAATCGTCTCCAGCACCCTTGTTAGAATCAGGGAGGTTGGCGATGAGTTTGTATTCAGTCGACCTTGGCTTTAAGTAATAAATGTAGCCTTTTTCTGACTTAAGGCCGCACATGGTATAGCAGTATTGGATGTCGGTTAGGGTAATCCTAGCATTCTCTTTTTTGGCTAAGGCAATTATGCCGTTGATAACTCGGAAAGAGTTGATGGCTATTTGCATCGGGTTAAGCTTATAGTAGTGAAGGATTTGGCGGAAGAGAATGTCAAGGGGAAACCTGAGCTCGCACTCAATAAAGGCTATTGCTAGAAAGGGCATGGAATTGTCTTTGGGCATGATTGAGTCCTTCTCCCCAGCCAGCCTAAGGTGGACGTCGGCGGGGATAGAGAACTCCTGTCTAAAGTGTTTAAGCTTCGTTGGGGTGTCTACCCTCCACCTAAACATTTCCATAATGTCAGCTAAGGGGGGAGGGTGTTGGATTTCAAAAGGAAGTGGTTTTGTGTAACAACCCTTACCTCTGATTAGTGTTAAACTGTGATTGAGCATGATGAGTAATTGATTAGAATGAAATTCTGAACTGATTGCATGAGTGTGTTGCTTTAAATGCATTCCTATCTGTTTGATTACTGAATGATCTGTTCGTGTTTTAATTTCGAACTGCGAATTGAAGGTCTTATCGGCGACCGAATCATAGATTGATTAGTGTTATATGCTAATTAGGATTTATGTGATTTTATGACAGGTTTAATTAAAATTCAATTTGGAATGATTAAATTAGATTAAATAATGTTAAATTACATTAGTTTGCATTACTACCAAATTGTCACTAGTGGGCCACTTTTAAAAGCATCTTGAGGCTTAATTCATACATTTTGTTACACGATTCTTCATCCAACTTCTAGACCAAAACCGTGAGAGAAAGAGGGAGAGTAGGAGAAAATTGATTCATCTAGAAATTTGGCTTGGATTTTGAAGAATTGTTCATTTGCTCAAGGACCTTGCTTAAGTAAAGCTTAATTGAAGAGCTTAGGTAAGAGCTCAACCCTTTAATTTTGTTTTTGAGCTACCTAGAGCTTGTATATTAATGAAATAGGTTAATTCATGGTTAGTTGAGTTAGAATTTAAGAGAGTGAAGCTAATTCATGCGTGCATGTACATGTTCTTGAATTTTGAGGTTGCTTTCATAAGAATTTCTTACATGCATGTTCATATTTTTGTTGTGATCCATGAATTCACCATGATTTTGAGCTCAATCTTGCATTTGATCTTGTTTTGGAACATTGGAATTCATAAGGGCTCATGCATGTTGTGTTCTTGCTATGTTCATTAAGTTTCATTCATAATTGTGTTCAATTGTCACACCTTTGGGCTTGATTTTGTAAAATGATCTTTGAAACATGTTGTATTATGGGTTTTTAAGTGTTTTCCAAAAAATTAGCCCAAAAGAATCGAGTTTGAAGCTTTAAAAGTTGAGTTTGTGCTTGAGGATCAATCTGGAAATTTCAGATTTTGGATCCACGCTTGAGAGGAGGACTTCACGCTCGAGCGTACACTCTGAGTACATGCACTTCCGCTCGAGCGTAGAAAGTCACGCTCGAGCGTGAAATGCATATGCTCAGAAGTTCATGTGTTTTGCAGCCCGCTCGAGCGAGAGAATTCACGCTCGAGCGAGGGTCTGAGTTTCACGCTCGAGCGGAGGTTGAGCGTCCGTCGAGCGTGAATATCATGTAACCAGTACTTTTCTTGAGTTTGCAGTTTGCTTGAGTGAGGGAAGTCACGCTCAAGCGGAGCTTCTTTATCTGCATGTCTGCTCGAGCGTAGAAAGCCACACTCGAGCGTGGACCCCTGTTTCAGCAAATTTTGAAAAGTGTTTTAAAGTACATCTTTGCATCCTCATTTCATCCTAGGCATTCCTAGGTCAAGTTTAAGGCATCTTAATGAGGATAATGCTATAGAACCACACCAAGTGAAGTTTAGGGGCTAAGCTATTAATCCCAAGTGTGTAACTTAGTATGTGTGTTCGTTCTGCAACTGTGTAGGGTTGGCACCCGAGGAGGCTGACTAGCCTGTCTGTAGCCAAATACTCTGTGAGTAACAATGTTGTAAAGATATGTTCAATTATAACTATTTCTGAACGATTGATTATACTGCTTTCTGAAATGGCATCGTTTACTGAATGAATGTTTGTCCTATTTGTAAACTGTATTCGTGGCATCCATCGTAACTTACTGTTACTATACCGTTCCTGCTACTGTTACAGAGATCTCTGTCGGTTCCAATGTTTGGAACCACTACTGTTTACCGTTTGATGGCCATCAACTGACTGTTCGGTCTGTTAAGACCTACTGTACTATTTTGCTATTAGATGTACCACATATGACTATTATGGTTTCTAAATAACTGTTATGGCATGAAATATGAGCCACTGATTGAATAACTGATTTACTGATACAATTGACTGTTTTAATTACTGAAAGGACATTAATTCTTAACCCCTTTACGCATATGTTATTCACTGGGCTTTAGCTCACTGTTTATATTTATATGTAGGTGTCCAGGCACCAGACCGAAGCTAGGAGCGTCAAATTAAGCTCCCGTTTTGTCAAGCCAACCTTTGTGCCTCACTTCGAGGTTCCAAGTCCGTTCAAGCTAAGGCTATTTTTGGGGTGTCTCAGTCGCACCCTTCTGTCTCTATTTTGTAATAGGTGTTTAAGACTTGACTGTACAATTATAGTTAGGGATTTGGTCCCTAATTTGGATGTTTGTGTTTATGACGCATGTATATATGTTTTGGTTATGAATGTGGCTTGTTTATAAAAGTCTTTTTGCATTCAGATTGTCATAGCTCATTGAACATCTTTTATTTACTGTTCGGCTTCTGCCAGCCCCTTATTTTGTATTACTGTCATTACTGTTTAAGCAGGCCTTTGGTAATCACGGATTACTGGCCGGTTGCGATACTAAACCCATAGGGGCGGGTTTGGGTCGTGACATTTTGTTAAGGTTTAAAGAACCTCGGCAAAACCTAAACGAATGCTGGGGCAAGAGTTTTGAGGATCCAAAAGGAATTTGTTTCAAATTTTCCTAAAGTTTGTAAGTTCTAGAACACATCCCAAAGCTGAGACTACAAAAACAAGGATTGAAGGCAAGAATCTGGAGAACACAACAAGAAAACAGAGACAAAAACACGATTCAGACTCAGGAAAACAAATAAGAAATCAAAGAACACTGAATAAGTTTGTGCAGGTGTGCAAGGCTAAGAACAGTGGCAAAATTGAGTGAGTGTGTGTGCAATTTGTACATAAAGGTCAAGAATCAAGAACTAATTGGACAAACAAAAAAATTGCATGACAGGACTTGCTCAAAACTTGCGGATGATAAAGTTTGAAACACAGATAGAGATTGGAGAGCATGAAGACATTCACCATGGCAATAGACAAAAACAACAGAGTTTGAAACTAAAAAAGGGGGGAAATAGTGACTTACCACAGAAAAAGACGCCGATATGAGATTCGCCGGAGTCTGACGGTGGAAATAGGTAGAGCAGAGCGGAGAGAGCTTCGTCGGAAGAGACAAATGGGGTGATTGCAGAGAGCTTCGAAGGAACGAAAATGGCTGTTTAAGAAATTTTCAGATAGAGAGGCTTAGAGTGGAGGGACAAATTGTGTTTGCAGAAGTGAAACGGCGTGTTTTTATCAAAACACGAAAAGGCAGCAAATCATAATTAGTGTGCCTAGGACGACGTGCTTGTCAGACGGCGCACGCAAATGTGACGCGACTCAATAGCGCGTGTCAGGTACGGTTTAACAGGGAAAGGACGCGTGGCAAAAACGGTTGAAATACCATGCGTGACAGTTCATACACGTGTTGAAACTCTTGGAGTTCTTGATTTAATGAAGTAAGGACGTCGGCTAGGGGAACGATCTCGGCTAGAGAAATTTGAAAAAAAAAGAAAAAAATTTGGTTCTTGGTTCTAAAGCATTGATGCAAACACACAGAAGTGTTTATCGTATGGAAGCCGAAGTGTGATAACCTCGGTAATGAATGATAGAGCAAGTTTAGTCGACGTGCTATGGGTTGAAATGATATAGGTTCCATCACCTCAGGATGCTGAGGTAATAGAACCTAGAGGGCAGTTGTGGGGACATATTTTTTGGAGAGCAACACATGGTCAAGGTGGCACTGAAGTGTCAGCCGAGGTGCCACGTGTCCTTAACTTGACGCCGAGGTAATCTCGACTAGGCCGAGGTTATCTGCGGAGATACTGGAATCCGAGATGAGCGGATAAGTTACAAGAGTCCTAGGATGAGGGAGAACTTCAGCCTGGATAAGGATAAAGCTCTTAGGGAATTTATCTTTATCTATTTGAGAGTCCTGGATAGGCATTGAGTCAGAGTTCATTGAATCTAGGCTTCTACAGGGATCAGATCAGTGTTGGTTATAAAAGTAAGGCACCCTCGTGGGTCTAAGGTACACTTTTGTATTTCGAATAGTGAGTTAATTACTTTTGCTATCTTTGAGAGATAACTGACTTGATCGTTGGATTGCCTCTGGGTGGATGAACCACCGCCAGAGTCTTTTTCTTTCAGTGACAGGTCGTTTGGGCGCAATCTATTCTGCCAGTGTTCTTTAGCTGAGTACCTATTGAGCAGTGTGGTCAGAAAACAGCACATACAATTCATATACAAGAATAACTCTTTTGGAGTTAAGTATCCTCCATCTTTATTTGTACTAGGGCATAATACTAGTAATACTTTGCAAAATTTGAGACCATGTCTGCATATACCTACAAAATTGAGCAATAGTAAACCTAATTAAACTCGTAACCCATTTATTACAAAGATTTCTCTATGTACTAATTCTCACTTAAATTAGGAATCTCAGAATTCGAATAATCGAAAAGCTTAGGATCAGAGACAAGTAAAGGATCTGCCATGATTGTGAAAAAAATATTTTCAAAAACAATATTATGATTTCAGTTTTTTATTAATGATTTTTTTAAAAAAAAAAATTATTAAAAAAAACTTTCATTTCAATTTTTTTATTAATTACTTTAAAAAATTGTTGAAAACGTATTTTTGTAAATACACTTTCTAATTAAAAAAAACGTATTTACAAAAAACGCTTTCTAAATGATTTTTTTTTTTTTTTGGGTATTTCAACAGAAAATGTATTTTGTAAATATGTTTTCATGAAAAAACGTATTTACAAAATAAGTTTTCTAAATGATTTTTTTATTATTTTATTTTAGCAGGAAATGTATTTTGTAAATACGCTTTCATGAAAGCGTATTTAAAATATGTTTTGACCCATTTTGAAAATTAATTTTTAAAGCAATCTAGTTTTTTTTTAATTTTGGAATAATAAAAAAATCCCAAATAGGTTAAAGCCCCGTGCATGACCACCCAATCCACCAAATATTTACGACAACCAAAGCACTGATTTGCCATGAAGGCTACAATTAGACTACAATTGAGTCGCAGGAAGAAAACAAGCACATGTTTATAAACATCCAGAAATAATTAATTATATACAAAAATTCATAAATTCAAAAAAAAAAATGTATGTAAAAACTAGATTTCTATAATAATTTAGTAATTCAGAAAGCCAAATTTGAGAAATATTCAAACCCAGTATGTGTATTGAAACCCAACATGTTTATGAAACTTGAGAAAATGCAAATACATTTCCTTCTGAATAATAATTCTATAATGACATATTACATTCAAAACCTAAAATTGTTATCTATAGGAAAAATATATATACATGATGGGTTGTTGAACACATCAAAATTAAATACTAAACTACACCAAATTCTTTTAGAATAATGGCAAGTTCAGGTATCGATCCATAGGGACAATTGTGAAATTAAACTAATTTAACTTGTTAAATTCCTAAATTAATTTTGATGAAAAGATTGATTGATCATAAGCTAATTTAATAACGAATAAATTAAACTAAATATTTAAATTATCAATTATAAATAAAATTGGATTTACTGAATTGTGGAAAAAATTTAGGGCAAAGAATCCACCACTAGTCACGTAAATAAAGTTTTCAAATTGACAACAATTATGTTATGATTCGAACGGATTAATGCTTCGCAACTACAAATTCAAAGCATTTAACAAGAAAATCATCACGTTCAATGTACGAGCACGAACCATCTCAAGTAGTACGAATCGTTCATTCTAAACTAAGGTAGTGATACAACTCGTCTCTCGTAATATGATTCGTCTCATACCTTGAATGTGAAAGAATAGAAAACTCTTGTATGGAAAACATTCAACAATCACAGAAAGCCGAATATTTGAAGAAATAATAGAAAATAAATATATGAAACTTCTAAAACACCATACAAGTGTTCAAACCTTACATAATTGAAAATCAAAGAGAAAAACCTATTACATGGCTAGGGTTTCATCAAAACCCTAGAAAATGAGATTAGCCACTCATGGAGGAGTGGAATGAGGTAGATGGAGAAGAAGCCACCATGGGAGACATGCCTAAAGCTTCTTGTTACTTTCTTTCCAAACCCCAGCCTCTCTTTCTTTGCAAAAACAATTTTTTCCAACCCTATTCCAGCATTTTCCTTGCCTATTTATACTTCTAATCTCTTCTAAACAGGTTTAAAACGTCGGATACATTTTTCCAGAAAAAGTCAACGCACGTGCGGGAAAAGTCAATGCACGTGCGAAAAAGTCAACTCTCTCCAAATTCTGTCTTTTTATCCATTTTATGCTCCGACTATGTACAATCTGATTGACATTCAGCACACATAAAGTATACAGTTTGACCAGCAAGTGAAGTTAAGAGATCCTAATTAACGGCCTCAATGATGTACAATTCGGCCTTAATCAATTCACATATACATAATATATATTCAACCTATATACTGTATGTATATAAAACCTAATTTGTATATATTCTATTTATAAAACCTGCATTTGTATATGTATTTATAAACTATATTAATTTGTATGTGTTATAACTTATATATATATATATATAGTGTGTGTGTGTGTATATATACACGTATATTGAATCAAAATTAGAGAGACTTGGGGTGAAACGAAGCTTTCAATCAAAGGGTTCATTGGGGAAGTGAGTTGACTTTTTGGCTATTTTAACCTGGGACTAAAAAGTTTTGTTTGGGAAAGACTTTTTGACTTTTTTAACTTTTATGAGAAAAAGAATGTAATGATTATGGGTTGGATGTGATGTTTTGTCTTATTAAGCTAAAAAAACTATTTTGTTTTTTTGTAACTATTTTAGTTAAAAAAGTCCCAAACCTATCTTCCCAAACAGAGGCAGAGACCATAAGGATTGTAGTGGTAGGGCGGTAGTGGTGAGAGCAATTGTTGGGCGTTGTTACTAGCTATGACAACGGGGCATTTGGTGGAGTAGGAGGTGTGGACACCGCATGACTCATTATAATGCTTTGCCCTACTTGGGAAACACTACCTAGTGATGTACTTGGAAGAATCAGAATTTCTCGATTTGTTGGCTTTACTTCGGATACGAATTCACTAAAACTAATCCCGGTTCACCCCAACATCTCTGAAAGCCTAACCATAACCAATTTGAGCCTCATTGGGTCCCTATAACTCAATTCCTTTCTATTCTCTCTTAACCTTGCACAAGTTCAAAAACTAGTACACTCTTTAGTGCATCATTTTAAGTGAAAAACTTGGGAATTTTAAAAAAAGGTCCACGTTAGTTTGAAGCATTTTCATAGAGATTTCCATTGATAGAAAATTCACTAAAAACTGATTTCAAAAAATGAAATTTTGGTGGCTTTTTTTATTGTTCATCGGTTTTCGACAAGAGAGGATAAAAGAGTCATATCACGAAAACTACAAGTCAGACTTGGATCGGGATTTTTCTATTTTATTTTGGGCTTATTCTATTATAAATTGGACTATTTTTTAGAAATATGGGTGGCCCATGCCCAAAACCCGGTTTGAAAACATTTTCCCACCTAGGGTTGAGCAAAAAACACAAAAACATACGCATAGCTAGACATGGCCGGACCGGATATGTCATATTTTTTCAAGGCATACGGATGGCCGGACTAGCTTTGTCCCTTGGTTTTTTGTGGTGGTGATTTTTGGACTCTTTCGCCCTCGCCTGTTTAGTTGAGCTTATCGGTTCATGACAGTGTGCAATCCTACATCAAATTTCAGCATTCCAAATCCTTCCTAAAGTTCCTATAAATACCCCCTTGCCATCCATAAATTTTAGGTTCAAGATTTGAGTTCACTAAGCCATTTTCTGAATTCAAAAGAGAAATCTTGATCGTCTAGCACCATTGTACATTGACTTATAGTTATCCTAGTTCAAAGTTTTTAGAGTTTAGTCTTTGGTCTGTTCATCCGAAGGCGAGTCAGGATTTCTTCCAACCAAGGAGAAAATTTGAGGGTAGTAAAGCACTCCCCATTGCAGTTATGCTCTTCAAATGCTTAGTTTTTTGCTCTTTTTCATTATTGTTCCTGCCTTCATTTTCGAGTTATATTGGACATAGGACCCATATGTGATCAAGCCATTGTTGGATTGGTTACATGTGGGTTAGCCATTTTTTGCTTTGTTAGTTACATATGAGTCAGCTTCTATTTTTTAAGTTTATTTTCTGTTTTATTTTCAGCAATACTAAGCATAAGATCTATATGTAATTTAGTCATTATTGACTTGGTTGCATTTAGATTGGTTATTCATTATGTTTGTTATCTCCCTCGTGCATGTTCCCTATTCTTGTCTATTTCTTTCTATGTATTTTATTTTCCCCCTTATATATTTGTTCCCCACTTTTAGCGCTCCCTTTATTTATTGTTTGCTTTATCATGCATAAATCTTACCAACTTTGAATTTAAAATTATCAAGATGATGAGTAGAGACTGATCTTGTATCGAGCGAGGTGAGTGCGCGTAATACCTTCCCATCTCGCACCTAAATACCTGGAGTTCCTCTCTGGTGGTGATTGATTAGTTACTTTCACAGAGTCAATTTATGGTTCTTGAACCTTAAAACCAAGTGGCGGCTCTAAATTTTGATTGCTATTCGTTTGATCATTTAGCCTATCTAGGAAAACAATAAAAGATCCATGCACGCTATATGGTGGATCTTAGTGGGTTTAAATAAAAAGGCTATTTGATCAGTCTTACAAACAATCTTGTGGGATATTAAGAATATGAAAGCATTAAACCCGTCGTGCCTTAACCCAAATTAAAACCCCAGGGACTACGCTTATAGTGGCAACTCTGCTAAGGATTATAGACGACTTGACTCAAAAGCATCTTTTTAATTTGAAATTAAATTTGGTAAGATCATTTCATCTTTACATTATTGGATAGCCTCGTAGCAATCCCTAGGGACCTTGTCTGATTAGCCAAGAATCCCATGGAGGATTGTTGTTGTCTTGTGACCAAGTGCATTCGGGTATACCAAAAGGGACTCTCAGTGTGTCTATTACTATCACGCATCCTACGTTGTTTGGCAAGCAAGTTAATCCGTGAATAGATGACACACCGATGTTTCCTTAGCCATGAGAAAACCTCCTTAACCAAAACCAGCCTTTGGTGCATGTACACAACTCTAGAACCAACCCAAACTAGGATAGGGCAACCCTTCTTAAGGCATGCTTAAACTGTTGCTGTTTTGGATATATACATTATTGTGTATATTTTGCTCTGAAATCAAGGGGCAAAACTGAAAGGTAGGTTACAAGCAAGTTGACACGGGCAATTGAAACAGAATTCCTTCGTTGATTTGATTGGTTCAAGAAAGAAAATTTTTTGGGCAGAAAAGACTGCCGACTCTGACATATATTTCATAAAAACATCTGAAAAGTCACCTAGTCCAATGGCTGAGAAGGATTTCATTATTGATGAGTTGAGGCAAATGATAACCGACATGCAAAGGGCCATGACTAACTGACAAGTTACCATGGCACAAGCAATTCTAAATTAAGCCTCGGAGGTTCCAAACCCCCAAAACCAACCAAATCCTGCTGTCCTAAACCCTCTACCAAATCATGTTGTCCCTAAACCTATACCAAATCCTACTCCCATTATTCCAAATAACCCAAAATTCAACATACTTGATACTTCCATCAAGACCCAACCTGAAATCACCTCTGACAAGATCAAGAGCGTGTTGAGGAGAACAAAGGTCAAAGACTACATACTTGATGTTGAGGGCTTTGTTAGTTCCCAAAGACGAAGCTCTTTGAGAAGTTCAAAATGCAAGAAACGGAGAAGTTTAATGTTATTGGCGACCCCAAGACTGACCTGAGAATGTACTCAATGGGAATTGTAAAATATACAGGACCTAATGGAACATTAGAAGGGATTTGAGGAGAGATTTGGAAAGGAAAAGAAAAAAGTTAGGTGAAATGTGAGTAAAATATACCTACATTTCACCTAATTTCACACACCTTCTCCCAGCCAAACACAGTATAATAAGACTAAATGAGATATAAGTCTCCTAAATAAGACTTTCTACTAAATCCCCCACAATAATATTCATAGTAATGTGGGATTATCAATTTAATTAGGAGGGTGTATTATTTAGGGCTACAATAAATCAAATTTAGTCTCTAAAATTGTATGAGAGGTGCACCTTTTGTGAGAGAAAAAAGAGTAGTAGCATAAAGTTGTAGTAGAGAGAAGGCAACGTTCCAGCGTGGTGGTTCAATATAACTCTAAGGTAGGAGTCAACCTTTTCTTATTCTACTATATGATATATATATATATATAGTTATGGTGCATGTGTGCTATGTAAGTTGTTGGGAAGGAAAAGAGAAACGGGTTGCCTGGTTGGGTGCCAAGTTAGTGGTTGGTGATTAGAAGTTTTAGCCGTAGGGGGTTCTTGCAAGCAAGTACAAGTGGATGTTTAGGCTATAATCAGGCCAGTCTTGAGATTTTCGGGACTTAAAGTTAATAATTAATTAATAAATTTTTGAGATCCTTCACATTTTTTTTTTCATTAAATGAAAAAAAAAATTGAAAATAGAGGACAAAAGATTTGTGTCAAAATCACAAAAAATACTTAGCATTACAATACAATAACTAATAAATATCGCTTGATCCTCACTCTTCTAAGAAATAAATTAATTATACTTGAATAATCTAATTTTTTTGCAAAATTATTTTCAATGAACAACAATGCTAATTATTTTAAATGGGCCTTTCAATTTTTTAATGGATTAATTTATTTTAAGTTAATTTGGGTCTTCCTTAATTTTTTTAGACTTAAAATATACTTAATATATTAGACTAAACTATAATAAGAGAGACCCCTTTTTTGGGCCTATTTTCAATTGATAATAATGCTAATTTTTTCAATGGTCTTTCAATTTTTTAATGGGTCAATTTATTTTAAGTTAGTTTGAGCATTTTTTAATTTTTTTAAGCTTAAAATATACCTAATATATTACACTAAATTATAATAGTAGGGGGTCTCTTTTTTGAGTCTATTTTGAGGGGCCTAAGCCATGGCCTTGTGGCCTATGCCTCAGGGCCGGCCGTGGGTATAACTATGGTGCTGTGTATATTCTTGGGGCTGCAAATATTAATGCATGAGTGATCCATCTAGTAGTTAAGTCTTGGCTAGCCTTTTGTACCATAACAACTTTTGTGTATATAATTTTCATGCATAATTTTAAACCAAATTAAGGAGCTAAACTCATGCTTAAATGGTGGGCGGAAATTCTTGGTCTTAAAATTATGAACAAGATGGCTGACTTTAAAAATATCGTTCCCTTTGGATATAAATTTGAAAATTATCAAGTTAGCGCCATTTGAACCGTTTATGAGTTTAATTTTCTACATTTTTGGCATTGCATCAATTGCTTGTATATATTAAGAGAAACATTAATTTATTAAATGTGCTGCAGAAAGTGATCTGTTTGGATATAATTAATTGTAAATAATTCATATGATATGCAAATCAAGTGAAAGCAATTGGGTTTGAAACTTGAGATATATTAGTTGATATCTGGAAAGTTTTAGAATTTTTCAAATTGTGTAATGTGAGATTTTAATTTTTTAAGTTAGCGGGCAGATCGGAAAAATCTGTGCACAATTCTATTTTACCTCAAAACGACGTTTGATTAATTTTCAATCTAAACCCATGTCCTAAGTAATTCGAGACCTTGAACAATATGAACTTAGGTATTACTTAAGAATAACAGCTAGTTAAGTAGGGCTGTAGGAGTGCATGCGCTTTAGCTTGGAGTTGTTTTGTTTATTACCCGTTTTAGTTACTTTTGGATTAGTAATGACATGTAGTTTTCATACTCGGTTTAGGGTGCTAGTTGGACTTTCTTAATTCTTTACGATTATGCCTTTATTAGATGAGTAGTTACATGTTACATATTTTTTTTTTTATAAATATTCTCTTTCCTTAAAACTGTTTGAAAAGTGAATACTGTTTGGTAACTAAACTACGTTAGTTAATTATTACTATATCACTAAAACTAAACGTGTAAACTTGGCATAGAGTAAACTATTTGATAAGGTCTCATGCTTATAATAGTGAACTATCATGTCTTCTGAAACTGGATTAAATTGATTATTAGGACCATATATATGATAACCGAACATTATACATCATTTACATTTATTTAATTATGAGATTTTGGATGTTAATTTGCGTAATCTGATTTGATTATGAAATTTATTTGCATATTCTGTATCTAATTTGTGTCTGATTTTATTAGCACTACAGGAAATGACACTTTTGGCGACTAAACAATTTTTAGTCGCCAAAAGTGGTGGAATTAGCAACTAAATATTTTATTAGTCGGCAAAAAAACAAGATTTAGCTACTAAAATTTTTTAGTCGGTATATATTGCTTATCGGCGACTAACATAAATTTAGTCGCTAATAATGGCACAATTAACTACTAAATTATTATTTAGTAGCTAATTATTGAATAATTGTCGACGAAAACAATTTTTAGTCGTTGTAACATTAGTTTTAGCTACTAAATTTATTTGGTCGCCAAATGATATAGCTGTTAAATTTTTTTAATCGAGAAATATAGCTTATTGGCCACCAAACAATATTTTTGTCGCTAAATATTCCATTATAGGCTACTAAAAAACGTTTAGTCGCCGATAGTATATATTTTAGGCTACTAAATTGTTTTTTAGTCGGTGTCTTATACCTTTTGCCGACAAAATAATCTTCAGTCGCCAAATGGCAGTAGATGATACTCAAAACCTTCTAGCGACCACACAAGTTTGGTTCCCAATGATTCAGTTTTGGTGACTAACAAAAACATTAGTCGCTATATAAAATTATTTAGTCCTTATATATTAACTTTTGCCGACAAATAAAACATGTAGCCGCTAAAACTCTAAATGTTTTAGATTTATTTTCGCACTTATCTCACACATTTTGCCTCTCTTTGTATACACACAGCCATAGAACATCTCTTGCTCTGTTGTTTCGCCGCACAAATCACCAGCAAACCTTACGACCTCGCATCCTCAGCACTGTCGTTCCCCGTACGCCGCAAATCACCAAAGTCACCGCCGCTAACAAGGTCGCTCCCTTTCGCTCTCTTGCTCTGTTGCTCTCTGTCTCGGTCTCACTCTCTCTATCTCGCTCTCCCTCTCTTTCTCTATCCTTTCTTCTATTTCCCCAACTGTGAACTTTTGCTCTAGGGTTTTTATTCTACCAATTCCAATTTACTTTTTCTTAATTTCTGAAATGGGTTTGTTTGAAGTGGTTTCATTACTAGAGTTTTATGGATTTGATGTTATAAATGGGTTTGATTTTAGGGTTTGATACCTTTTCCCCTCTTTTTCCTTTCTCTCTCATTAGTTTCAAAGATCTAATCCATTGATTGTCTATCTAATCTCATGTATTCTAATTATTTTCATTGAAATTTTCTCTCTCATGTATTCTACTCGTCATTATTTAGGTAAATCTATGTATGAAATTTACATACACATATTATCTGATTTGTGTATGTATTCTGAGATTGAAATTATCTGTGTATGTATTTTGAGATTGAGTTTACATTTAAACTGATGATAGGGTTTACAGTTAAACTGTAAACTGAATCTTCAGTTTACAGATTGGGTTTACACTACGCCTAGCAACACATGAACCAGTTTACATTTAAATGGATTAAATTGAATGGGTAATCTATGATTGGGTAATCAGTTTAGATGTAGTGGCGAAGATTCAGTTTAAATATAATTAATATATATTTTGAGATTGGGTAATCTAAACTAAAAACATATGCATCTGTGTATATATTCTCATCAGTTTAAATATAATCTCAATTAGATTATCTGTTTATTCTCTGTTTATATGTTCTCTATGTATTCTCATCAGTTTAAATTTTGTGTTATGAAATTGAGATTATCTATGTATGTATTCTCATCAGTTTAAATATAATTAATATGTATTCTCATCAGTTTGGTCAATTATTTGCTCATGTTTTGTATCATTCTTCTCATAAATTTTGCCAAATATAGTGCAAAATGTCATCTAACACTTGAAAGACAATATAAGGAGATTGATGCTCCATTATTAAAACAAAAATGATACTAAAGGCAAAATTGATGAAATAATGTTATTTTTATAATTATAAACTAAATTGATAGACATTTTAATTTTTATTAAATAATATAAATAAGATACATTATTATGTGTGATTTTTTTAATTTTTTTTTATATAAATTTTGTTTGTATTTTCTTTATTATCCTACTTCACCCAAATTGTCATATTTTATGGCCAACCTCAAAAGTCCTACTCGGTCTTTCATTAGCTTGAGTTATGATAGAAATTTTTAGCTTATCACAATGTGGATTCTTTGGTGGTTCTTTTTCTTATCCTTGTTGGGTGTGCCTTGAGAATAATTTAGAACATTCTTTTGGCATGGCAACTCTTGATTAGAAGTGAATTTTCTATTACCTAAAACTCCCATTTCACAAGATTTGAGGATTTCAAAGACAATAGATATAAAAGAGGTGGAGGACCTTGTGCCATTTCTTCGTTGATATTTGTTAAAGAAACTTGCATACCAGCTTTCCTCTTTTTTTTCTTTACCACTTTTTACATTGTTGGCTTTTGTATTTGAGTCTTCTTTACTCTCCACTATTGCGTGTATAAGAGGGAGGATGAAATGTCTGTTGCTTATGAGACCAAACCCTTGCAAACATCACACTTTTGTAAGTTTGCTCCTATAACAAAAGTAAGCTTGTTTTTAGTAAACGTGAGCTAATTCAAGTAGAGAGGAGTTCCAATGATGCTAGCAGTATACCTAAACCATATTTGCTCTTAAGGAACATTCTACAACTTCACCCACAGTGGAACAAGCATTTAAGCTTTGGTTGTTTACTATAATTCGTAACCTTTGATGGTAGCTTGGTTGTTTCTTGTACTTACGATGGTTGTGTTTGGTGAATTTTCTCATTCTTTTTTACCTCTCCTTGTTTACGTTGTACTTGTATAGTCCAAATAGTTTGTTGTTTCACCCTAACTTTTGAATACAATCCCTAAACCATGTGTTTCCAAATTTTAATCTATGTTGCAAATAAGTGAAAACCAAAACTTTTGTCGTAAAAAATGTACAAGAGTTGGATGATGATAAAAGATACGCAATTCCATTGTTGAGTATTTTTGTTTATTTGTTGTCCATTCCTACGTTAATCTTTGCTTAACTTGTAGGGTTCAAAAGATGAACAAGAGTTGGATGATGATAAAAGATAGGTTGAAAAGTAAAGAGTACCAACAAGGTGTTAAGTCATTTATTGACTTTGCTACGAAGGATTTAGGCCCACACGATGACATTCGTTGTTCGTGTGTCGATTGCTTAAATGGCACAAAACATAGTCGACAAGTTGTATGGCTGCACTTGTTTCGAAGAGGAATCGCATGTTCTTATAGAACTTGGGTTGTAATAACCCGACCCTCGTACATGTTTCCTGATACACTTTCGGTCCCTTATTCTGTGCATCTAAGTACTTATTGTAAAACCTTATGTGAAAGTAAGTTTAATGAAGTGAATCTTATGCTTATGGATGTGTATCTGTTTAATATGAGAAATATCTGTTACAATTCTAGTGTTTGAATCAGAAATTGAAAGCCTTAGAAGCATTATTATCTGAAATTGACTTTACATTTGGGATCAACATAATTTTTAAGTCATAATATGATTTTCTGTGAAATTTCAATTTGGAATGATTAAACTGATTAAATTTCGTCTTATTCACTTTTTATATATATATGTATCAATGCTTCTTATATGATTGACTTGGAACCATCACTCAAAAATATCTCCTGGGGAGAAAAAAATTAGAGAAGAAGAGGTTTGAAGGGAAGAGAAGAAAGTCATCAAGAAGAAGGGAGATTGAGAGGAATTTAAGAGAATCAAGCTCAAGAATTTCCTTAGTCATCTTGTGTAACCTTAGTCATGGAGTGGGGTAAGAATTTCCTTTTGATTCATGTCATTTAGGGTTTGTAATTGTGGTCTTGTGTGTGTGCTTGGGGTTAATTGATTGTTTAAACTTAACTTCAATCATCTACTGAGAATTCTATTTCTTCTATTAGTAAGCTTGAATTCATTTCATGACCAAATGGTTATATAAATGTGTGTGTGTGTGTGAGAAAGTTAGAAATTCCATGGAATTGATTGATTATAATTATGAATTCAAAGTGATTAAGAACCTAAGTTGATTTATGATTAATTTTCCATGTGATTTTGAGCTTTATTTTGTGTTAGATTGATCTATTTTGAACCTTGCTATGTGTTCTTTAAGTTGGGTTTTGTGTGAGTTTCGGACTGGTTTTTCTTGCCCAGACCGCACAAGCGGCCATGGGCACCGCACGAGCGGACATGAAGAAGAAAAAGAGGTTTTCATTCTACTTTTGGGAGCTCGAGCAACCGGGTTCTTCCGCACGAGCGGCCAAAGTGGGCGCACGAGTGGCCAACCCTGTTTCAGCTTATACTTTGTAACTTTGAACAAGCATATCTTTTGCATCCGGACTCCGTTTTGAGTGATTCTTGAGCCTAAAATCAAGCCCCGAAAGTCTAGTTTCCAATGGTGGTGGTCTCCTCCAAAATGCTAAGTACATAAATAGTTATGCCCAAATTAGTGATGACTATTCACTTTCTGTTTATTGAGTTTGTACTGTTTCTTTGCCTAAACCTTTCTCCTACCGATGCCTCCTAGTTTATGATAACCTATGGAGGAGTAATGAGTCTAGAACCACCATAGCTATTGAGTAAGGAATAAAAAGAGATTGATTTTATTCTCATAATCTGCTATGGGCATCATGTTTGTAAGTCAAGACGAGGACATCGTTCCACCGCTATCAGAGACCTACCACTGTGAGTAATAGTACTGTAATCGCACATTTGATTACCGTTAATAATTCTTTTTATTAACGCTCTGCACTTCAGACGTAGTTATGTTAATATTATGTTGATTGGGAAATAGTGTGGACATTGAAAGATTTTTGTGAACATTGGTATGACTCTAAACCTACATTGTATTCTGGCTATGGCTAATGATTATCGTGAATGTACCATCCTATGAATTACTCATGATTCTGCATAAGAATTGCATACAAACTATTAACACTGTGAAGTTGGTTAATTGAAAGGAATTGAGTATCAATAACATTGTTACGTGATTCATGTTATGATGTGAACTGTTCTGACCTATTGATGTAATGGTACCTTTACCTTTGGACTATTGTTAATATTAATGTTCTGCTAATTACGAGACAAATATGTCGACCTACAAAGAACCATGAGAAAATCTAAGTGCATCGTTGGATCATACGTTTTGTTTACTGTTGATAGTTAATGTTGACATTCCATTATCTGCAAGTTAGTGGTATTGGTTCATGACAAGCAAATGGGATGTATGTGCATTATGGAACTATGGTATCTACATATCTCTGGAATGTGGTTACCTTTTGCTAACAATTATCAACAACGTTTTGTTAAACTTATATTACCGATGGTAATTCATGTGAACAATGGGAAGAATGTATGTACTTTCTGTATGATTCTGAAGTTAATCTGTTCTGATGATTTCGGGTATGGAACAAAGTGCTGTATGGAACTAAGTGCTACACTTTGGTGGGAGCCACCTCTAGAATCCGTACGAGCCACCTCTTGAGTCCATACATATATCTTTGTGGGCCGCTAGGCCGTTCTGTTATTTTTGGGCCGATAGGCCGTTCTGTTATTTTGGGCCGATAGGCCATTCTGTTATTCTGGGCCGATAGGCTGTTCTGTTATTTCTGGGCCGATGGCCGTTCTGTGTATTACTGGGCTTAAAGCCACTCTATTAAGGAAATTGGGCCCATGGCCGTTCTAGAAATGACTACAGAATGTAATTAATCATATGCCTCCACAGTTATATGCTTTGTTATTTAAGTTAACCATTGCATTATTCATGTGCTATTATTCACTGAGTTTTACTCACCCTGTATTTTGTCTGTTTCTGTAGGTAACCAACTGGAAAGCCAGTCCTAACCCTTGAGACTTGTCTATCTCTTGTCAACCTTAGTGTGTCCAGGCACTTAAGATGGGACCCATGCATTTTGTAAAGCTTTAACTAGGTTTTCGGTTTATGCTTTGATTGTCTGCCTATGGATGAATGTAAATAACCCCTTTCTTCTTTAGTACTTTCGTATGAATGTGAATGACTGTAACTAAAGCTCGGGTGTATGCTTCCTGTATATTATCTACCTAATGTAATGTTTGCGGTCCTGGCATAGTAGTGGTAGCTCAATGGATGATGTTTTATGTTATTTAATTTTATTAATGCTTTCGTCCAGGCCCCATATACTACGTATATCAGGTTAAGTGTCCGTTTCTGAATAAGTCATGCCCGAAACTTTTAGGGGCGGGTTTGGGGCGTGACATGGGTGCACCACGGGGAATATGTTCCATTGTGTCATGATCAACCTAGTGTGTCAAACGATGATAGTGAAAGAGATGGAGCTAGAATTTTTGACATTGACGATAATTTGGGCGAGTTACCTACAATGTTGGAAGAGATTTACATAAGTGGCCTCATGGATGATCATATCGACGAAGAACCTAATAGTTCGGAGAGAGAAAATTTAGTGAAGTTCATTAGGTTGTTTGACGATGCTCAACGCAAAGTGTACCCGGAGTGTGAAAAGTTTTCCATGTTGTCCTTCATTATTAAAATGCTTCATATTAAGGTGTACAATAAATGGAGTGTAGACATCCCATTTTTGACGGCCCTTACGACTTGGACGCCATTGCATGCACACCCGATGATGAATGTTTTTACTCGCCAAGTGCTCGAAGTCCTCAGCGGAACACCACAGCTTTGAGCCTTTCAAACCCTGCACCCTTGTTGCCTCAGTTTTGGACCAAGCCTTGGTTCTTCAAACCTGTAGCTTCTGGTGGCCTGCTAGCCACCTTTTAAGGCTACCGGCCATCACTTTTGGGCTGCCGGCCACTGATGTGGCTTGCCGGCCACCAGTGTCTTTTGCAGATATTTTATGTCAGCTGTGCTAGCTGTTTGCACAGATGCATGCATCAATCCCCACGTGTAGGGCTGAATCTCCTTGAGGGAATTTCATGTTTTCTATATATAGGAGGCCTCTCTCTCATGTTTTAATGTTAGAAAATTCTGAGATAAAAAATTTTCCTCTCTCTTTACAATACTCTCTCTCTAGCGAATCTCTACACTTCAGCCTATAATTCCTTAACCTTTGCTTATACACCCTTAACCAAATCTTCTCATCTTTGAGCTGAGATGTCTTTGAGTTTGGTTTGAGCTCTTGAGGGTATTGTTTGCTTGAATTGCTTCTTTTCTTCAAGAAATATAAAGCTTTGCTCATTT
Source organism: Camellia sinensis (assembly GCF_055761805.1). Lineage (NCBI taxonomy): Eukaryota > Viridiplantae > Streptophyta > Magnoliopsida > Ericales > Theaceae > Camellia > Camellia sinensis. The sequence continues at coordinate 22,757,136 of NW_028128987.1, read as the reverse complement.
ACTTGCTTTCTCTACTATTATTCTTGCTATTTTTTCATTGTTTTGGGCTGTCAAAACTCTATGTTTTTTGGACTGAAGTTTGGGTTTAAGGTCATTAAAGGTTGAGGGGTTGAGAGCCCTTCTTTGTACCTTGTTTTGGAGGCCTTAGCCCTTGTGTTTCCCACTCATTTACTATCTTTTTCCAAACTTTTAAACACTGATTTTCAGAGCTTTTTCAGTGACCAAAATCATGTTTTGAAGTTCAAATTTGGAGGGGTTAGCCTTCTCTCCATGTGTCTTCTTTACTAGTTTTAGCATATTAATTTAGCTTATTTTAGCTCAATTCCAGCATGTTTTAAGACTTATTTTAGACTGTTTTAGCACTGTTTTGAGCTATTAGTTGCATTTGAGCTTTGTTTTGCATGCTTGTAGTGTAATAGTCCTCATGAGATTGGTATTCTAGGTCTTAGACACCATCTTGTTTGAGTTGATAGCATTTATTTATGCTTTATCTCACTTATTTTCAGCACTAATCATTTCTGCAAGCTCTCTCCTTTCTTGGCTTTTGTTTTGCTTTGAAAGTGGTTCAAACAACTTGTTTGTTTAAAGTATGAGATTGAGATGTCATGCTTAATGGTTTAATCCCTTAGGGGATTCATTACCAATGGTATGATATCTCTTTCATGCCTAAAACAACTTTTAGTTTGAGTCTTCTTTCTATTTAGAGGACTTAAACTCACTATTGGACTTAATTCAATAAATGATGGTTGGTAATCTAAAATAAAGTAATTAAAACTCGGAACTAAAAGTGAGCAAGATAATAATTTGGTTGTGTTCAATCAGACGTTAATTGAACACATGGAAACTTGAACCATTTCATACTCATTAGTGATGAAATGATTTAAGGTTCCAAGGTCACCACTTCCCTTGATCATTCATGAAAGGGAGGAGGTTTGTGTCTTGTTTTGCATTTATTGAACTTGCACACTTGGTTTCATAAGCCACCGTACAATAAAATTGCATCCATTGATGGTTTGTGAACCGAACTTGCTACACCTTTGATTTGCTCATGAAAAGGAGGGGTGAGTTGTGCAAACAAACCCTTGAAATACCTTGTATATGCTCTGTTTGTCCTCTGTTGTAGCATGGAGAATTGGGCAGCAGTGGTTGGCAGACCACTTTCCATGGCCGGCAGACCACCTTTGATGGCCGGCCGGCCATCATTGGTGGCTAGCAACCCTCAACACCGGCCGACCGGCCACTGGTGCAAATTAGTAGTGCGTTTCTGAAGAAGAGTAGGGTTGTTCTGGAAGGGGGCAGTAGTGTTAGTGTTCTATAGTGCAACAAAGGCTCTCTAGAAGCAAAACAGTGGCTTTTTGGGTGGAAACTAAGCATGTGCATGAACATCCCTCGTTTCCCGAGGCAGAGTAGCTAGTTGTTTAGTTTAATTACTTATTTTAATTGCACTTGTGTTGTAATTTAATTAGTTAAAATAGTTCACTAGTTGTGATGTAATTATTTTAATTAGCTAGACTAGTTAGTTAGTTAATTCATTTTGTTGTAATAATTAGTTAAGTAGTTTAGCTAATTTCATTTGTTTTGTAATAGTTAGCTTAGCTTTAATTAGTTAGTTAATTAGCTTAGTTTATTCAGACTCTTATTCGTAAGAGTGCAATGTTGTAATAATGTGTATGTCTTCCAACCCCACGCCTTTCTCCCTTTTATTTAACTGTTTACGATGGTTAGATCAGGGGCATCATGTTTCGTTAAGCATACTTCATGTGTACATCCATTTGTATCGCATGCACTGAGGCTTGGTTCATCATTCTAACTGCATTGTTAATTTAATACTTCTTTGAATACGTGCTTAGACCGCATATTATTTAATTGATTCATATGCCATGTTAGTAACCGGGCCTATTTAGATTGCATAACGCATGTGTTGCATTAGTCATTATTGCATAAGTTAGGATCATGAATTTTTCTAACTCATTTATTCTTTTGGCTTGGAGTACTAGGTGAGCTTTTATTCGCTTTAGCATATCGCATGTATGTGATTGTTGCCATGTCTGGCATGCTTGCCATGAGACTAATTGCTTAAGTGCTATAAACTGCTTGAATGCCTGTGGATGAAGGCTTGTTGCTTGAATTGGAATAATTTGAGTAGTGTTTATATGCGAGTACTTTTTCAAGTGGTACATATTTCGAAATGATTTTCAAAACAAACATGAGTCAAATGTTCCAATTCTTGCAAAGTTAGTCTATACTTGTGTATGTGCGCATCACATAGTAATGCTAGCTTAATAAGCGGAACAAGAGCATATAATGTTGATAAAAATCATATCATGATTAGTAGAGGCTGATCTTTGATCAAGCGAGTGGGGGTGCTCAATTCATAACCTTCCCCTCTCGTACTTAAGTTCCTGAGCCGAGACAATCTTGGTGATGACGGACACGTGGCCTTTGGCATGAGTCATGGGTTTCCTAAATTTCTCAAAAATAAAATATTTAGGTGGCTGTAGACGCCCCATTTTTGACCGCTTGCTAGACTCAGATGCTTGGTTCAATGCACTCAATGATGAAAGTTGAATTGTGAATTCGCAGCGATTCGGAATCAATCAGGCTTCAGAAATAACCTCACGTCTTTAACATATACCTTGTTGAAACCCATAAGTTTCATTTTTGGACCTTTTTTTACCCTGAGCTGAGTTTGAACCAAGAAAATAGGGGAGGCCATCAAGACCCGGCCGTGCATCAGTGATGGCCGGCCGGCCTTCGTTGATAACAAATATTGTTCTGGGCGGGAGGCCGCGGGCCGTCCATTTTTGAAGATATTTATCACCTTTTGAGCTCGAATTGTATAAAACCGAAGCTCTAGGATTGTTTTGAGGGTTGAACAAAATTCTAGAAGTGATATATACACCTTGAGAACTCTTGACTCCTCCTTCTTTCGTTGCAAGTCATCTTTGAGCTAACCTAGCTTGCTTATACCACCTATACACACCATATACAACCTTGTCTTACCATCCTAAAACCTTGGTTGATCTTGGAGAAGTGTAATTCAAGCTTGAGAGTGCATTGAAACTTAGTTTGAAACATCGACAACAAGTTTACTTCTTGAAAGTCAATCCCAACCTTCTTTTAAGGCTTTCCCATGACAGAGAAGGAAGGAAGAATAAATAGAGCTTGAAAATGCTCTATCTACACTGATTTTACCTCAGAGCACAGAAACAGAGTTTTACACCAAATCAATGCACGGTCGGCCCTCTGTAGGCCCGGCCGGCCATCAGTGATGCACGGCCAGCCCTTGGTGTGTGGCCAGTAGTATTATTTTGCAGAAACAGAGGCAGTGGCTGAAGGTGAAACAGAGGCGGCCTGGGCAGACAGCGTAGCTTTCAGGCGATGCGTATGCAACCTCCATCTATCTTCCTCAGTGTCCTTATCAAATGCGTTTGATCATTTAATTGTTTCATTAGCATAATGAATTGTGTTGTAATATTTAATTAGTCTAATTAGTTGTAGCTAATTTATTTGGTGTTGTAATATTTAATTAGCTTAGCCTAGTTAGATTCTTAATTAATTAGATTAGATAGTTAGTTAATTATTCATTTTAAGTGTTGTAATAATTAGCTTAACTAGCTTAGCTTAGCTTAGTTAGTTAGCTTAATTCATTCGGACTGCCCTTTGTGAGAGCATGTTGAAATAATGTGTATGTCTTCCAGCCCCACGTCTTTCTCCCTTTTATTTACCTGCTTTTGATGGTTAGATTAGGGACATGTTTCAATTAGCATACCTTATGCCTTATGCTTGCATCCATTCAGTTCGTATTGCATGCACCGAGGCTCAGTGCATCATTCAAATTGTATTGTCATTTCAATAATTGTTTGAATATGTGTTTAATTGCATGTTATTTAATTGAATCATATGCCATATTAGTAGCCGAGCCTATTAGTTGCATTTTTCACGTGTGTTGCATTAGTCATTTTGCATAGATAGGAATCACGCATATTTTTCTAACTCATAACTTCTTAGCTCGGAGTACTAGGTGAGTTTTTAATGCTTTAGCATACTTGCATGAGTGTGAGTGATTGCCATGTCTAGCATGCTTGCCATGAGGCTAAATGCTTACTTGTTAAACTATTTGAATGCCTGTGAATGAAGGCTTGTTGCTTGAATTGGAGCGATTCAACGAATGTACGTTTTTAAGCCCACTTTATTGAGTGGCAAATCTATTTTAAGCCCACTTTGTTTGGTGGCAAATTTGCAAACTTTAAGCCCACCTAAGGTGGCAAATTCAAACCTTTTTTTCAAAACAAACACGAAATTGAGTTGTTCCAATTTGACCAAACTAGTTTATACTTGCATGTGCGCATCACATAGTAAAGCTAGCCTAATAACCGGAATAAGAACACATAATGTTGATAAAAATCATATCATGATTAGTAGAGCCCGATCTTTGATCAGGCGAGCGGGGGTGCTCAATTCATGACCTTCCTCTCTTGTACCTAAGTTCCCAAGCTGAGGCAACTTTGGTGATGACGGACACGTGGCCTTTGGCACGAGTTATGGGTTTCCTAAAGTTTTCCAAAATAAAATATTTAGGTGGCGACTCTGTATCTGACAAAGTAGTCCAATTTTGACATATTTGATTCAAAAATCGATTTTCCAAAACGATTTGCCGGATTTGGACTCTTTAGTGTTTATCAATTTCAAATTGCACTTGTGAGATTAGATTCAGAACCACGGGAGTCCGAACTATAGGGCTTTCTTCCGAGCTTCCGAAAGGGGGTGCGAAAAAGTCGAGCTACAGTGGCGACTCTGTATCTGGCAAAGTAGTCCATTTTTGGCAATTTGATTCAAAATTGATTTTCTAAAAGATTTTTCCAGATTTGGACTCTTTGTTTATTTATTTCACATTACACTTGTAAGATCAGATTCAGAATCGCGAGAGTCCAAACTGTAGGGCTTATTTCGCCTTCCGGAAGTGAGCGCGAAAAAGTCGGGCTACAGTTTCTAGTGACTCTGCTAGGGATTTAGAGAACTTAACTTGAAATTCATGATATGAAATTTTATCTACATTTATATATTTCTTTGCATTTGCATTTGCATTTGTATTGGTGCTCTTAAGTTACTGTGTATTCCTAGACGGTTTACCGAAGGCTTACCTGAAAAGCTTGCCAAAAGGCTAACCGGTCACGGGCTCTGCCATGATGGAAACACAACCCTTGGATCTAGACTACCGATGTACCGTTTGATCCTCCTTTCATTTCTCGGCGTTACGTACGAGAGGTATATTAGGTGGTCTTGCTGAGGCACCCTTTTTTGACCATTTGGCCTAGTTGCATATCGAAAGGCATAGAGATTGTTCCAAACTAGAACAGGATGCTCACCCGAATACAGGATTGCGTGAAACCGCTTTGTTTGAATAGTGAACCCTAGCTCCTGACGAAACTAGGATAGGGTAACCCTATTCCCTCATAGGGGTGTTTTTGTTCTCACTTAACTAGTATGTGCTTTACAGTGAAACTTACAAGAATGTACGTATCAGTTACAAGTTGGGTATCAGTTTTGGAGGCAGAATTCAGTGTTAAGTGCAGTCCTACAGCGTTGATTACATCTGTGTGTTGTTAACATTTGAGCTGAGTTGCTGTGCAGTTTTTGATTACTGCTTTCTTTTTGCTTTATTTCTTTTTGCTAGGTAGTATAACATCATAGCTTCGGACAGTTTGGATATCCCCCAAGTGCTCTAGACCCGTGTCAGGAGGCTTTATAGATCCGGAGATCTTATTAGAGGACAACCTATGTTTGCTTCGCTCTCACCGGTTACTAGACGGAGAAGAGTTAGGCACAATTCACCAGTCTAGCAATCACCCCTCACTTCACCTGTATATAATCAAGCTTAATTTTCTACAACTAGTCCAGTACGAGATCATTCGCCCATTCCGATGATAGAATATCCCTCGGTCAGCATGGAAGACTTTGATCTACCACCTTCAGCAAACAGTTGAAATTATGCAACAAGACGCTGCTCGTCAGGCTGAGGTCACAGCATGTCAGGCAGAGGTAATAACTAGGCTACAACAGCAACAACCACAATTGGCAGCGACTTCTGCATCTCATGCACCTCTCACGGGTATCCCAGCACTCGGAGCCACTACCCATATTGCTAATGCCCAAGTTGAGAATTAGGGTAATTCGACAGAGTCGATCCCACCACAAGCCTCCAAAGCACCTGTGCATCAAACTGAGGCTCTGTTTGAATTTGAAGTTAACCCAACTGTGCTTAAGGCCAACAAATTGGGGAAACTATTTAAGCGGGCACAGGGTGTTAATTCTATTCTCGATATGGTATACCGACTCTGCAATGACATTACCAGATCGGTTCAAAATGCCGCATATCGATAGATTCGATGGCTCTGGAGATCCCATGGTTTATCTTCAGTTGTTTTCAGACATCCTACGGCCGATGGGCCTAACCAGATTGCAGAAACTCTCACTCTTTGGTCGAACCCTGTTGGGTATAGCCACCATATGGTATGCGAAGCTAGAGGATTCTGTGAAGCAGAGTTTGGAGAAAATGGCTAAGGCCTTTATTGAACAGTACTCATACAATACACAAATCGAGGTCATAACCCGTGATCTCGAGGCAACGTGCCAGGAGCCAAAAGAGGGTTTCTCAAAATTTGTGACGAGGTGGAGGGCTAAAGCTTCAATGATGACTACACGACCTTCCGAGAAAGATCAGATAAGGATGGTAGTCTATAATCTGCACGGGAAGTTGTTGCAGAAATTGATCGTCCTACCGCTATTCACATTTACCGAGCTCCATTAGATAGGGGTTCAGATTGAAGACACTGTGAAGCAAGGGTTGATCATTGATGAGAAATAGCAGACCAAGAGGCCTTTTATCCGTAGTTCCAATGCAACCACCAGCGGAAGCGTAGCTGCACGGCCATCTAATGTGAGTGTTGTCACCACCAAAGCCAAGACCGCCAATCCCTTCACCAATACAGCTCCACAAACTTCAAATAACCCCGCCCGATCCCAAAGGACCTTTACCCCACTTTACATGCCTTTATCTCAAGCCCTGAGGGTGTTGATTAAAAAAGGGCATCTCAAACCATTAGAGCCTCACCCTCTACCTGATCCTCTCCCATCGAAACACAACCCAGCCAAGTACTGTGTGTTTCACCAGCAGCACGGTCACGACATCGACCAATGCTTCAGACTGCGTCATGAGATTCAAGACCTCATTGACAACAAAGTGATCGCACCACCCCAAAAGCCAAATGTAACTACAAATCCTCTCCCGGCCCATAATCAAGTTCCACCACCTTGGAACCTAAACCTAATCCATACACTAGCCACTCCATACGACCCCAGTATATATATTACCCCTTCCACCTACCCAGACCGACGGTGTTCATTCCTGAAAACACAGATTTGTATATGATGGACATGTCCGCTCTTCAACCTAAACCTGTGGTGGTGACAGTGGCAGAAGAAGAGAGGTTGGCCTTAGAAGGAAGTATGAGTCCGTTGCTTGGGTGCTTAGAGGACTTGTCTGAGGGGGTGTACAATCCGAGCTGCTACATTGTACCGACTAATCAAACTAAGCTAGGAGTGGTATTGCTAACTGCAATAGTGGTTAATGTGGTTAGAGAAGATGGCCCGAGCCAAGGTTTGTATGATCTGGTAGAGCTTGAGAAAGACTTAGACAACCTACAGTTCTTCGATGAGCAAGATCAAGGGGACGTGCAGATTGACTGGTTCGATTTGAATGGGTCAATGGATAACTCTGGGCGTTTGAGTGATGAACCCGACAAAGAGGAAGGAATTGAAACAAAACCAGAAGAAAAGGAAGCAAGAATTACTGCAATGGCCGGAATGGCCGATGAAAAGGAAAAACGATCGAAGTGCATCGGCGTCGAGAATTTAGCTCAAGAATTGGGTACTGTGAGTACTGTGGACATAGAAAAGGAAACTGCATTGAAGTAGTTTGAAGAAGAGAGGGTGCGGGGGATGCATGTGATGTAAGAGTGATCAGAACGGAGCCGGACAATTGTTTATCGGTTGCCGGAGGTGTATGGTGAGAGGATGACGATCTATATCTGGCTCACACCGATGAAGACTAGAATGAGTCCCTTACACTGAGGAGATTGATCACATGACAAGGAGTGGGTGGTATTTTAAGCCACCGCACTTAGACCAAGCTGAGGCCTCTAGGAAAGATAGAGAGGTTGAGAAACAGAAAGAGAAGCAGCTGGAGGAAGAGGCAGTGTTGAAAAAACTGAAGAAGATCCAGGCCAACATCTCGATCGGGGGTCTTCTTATGGCCTCCGGGGTACATCAACAGGCTGTATTATCAACAATGGACAAAGCCAAACTATCCATTGACACTCTACCTGAACAGTTTGTGGGATTGGTCTTCTCAAGTGGCGTCAGGCCAACCCTTACCTTTTCCGATAAAAAACTGCCGCCAGAAGGCTCAGCATACAACAAACCCCTGTATATATCTGTTGAGTGTAGAGAAAAATGGGTGCCAGTAGTGTTGGTCGATACTAGGTCAACTATCAATATCTGTCCGTCTCGCACAGCTTATGCCATCGGCCTGAAACCAACAGATTTTGTGCCCACAGCACAAGTGATTCGGGCATATGACAATACTAGTAGGAAGGTTATGGACACGGTACAGATCAGAGTTTAGGTGGGCCCAGCTCAATAGGATGTCGAGTTCCATGTCTTGGATGTGCCGGTCACTTTCAATTTACTGCTAGGGAGACCCTGGCTACGTCATGTAAAACTGTCTCCTCTACCCTCCACCAAATGCTGAAGTATCCTCACGGGACAGGAGTGGCTATTGTTTTAGGGAATTCATCCATTCACTTGCCACTAGAGGTAACTACACTAGTGTTGGAAATCATACATGGCGAAGAGGATGTTTTCCTCTCAAGGTTCACTCTGGCTGAGGCCCAAGTAGTGCAGACCATCTTAGCAGCAGATGAGGGTATGTATGTCAGTGCCTAGTCTGTTTATTTCATGAACAAACTACAACACATGCTAGGAATGGGACTTGGAAGAAGTGGCTGGAAAGACGTTATAGCATTGGCCGATGTGTCGCGTAATTTGCATGCCTTTGGTCTTGGCTATGTGCCCACCAAAGAAGATTGGGTCAGGAAAAGAAAAGAGATGGCAGGCAGAGCTAGAGCCAAGCAGGCTGGGAAACGCTATGATCTTGTTCACAAGCCAATCCGAGGAATACTAAATGGTCACTTTGTTAGGGAAGGAAAAGATTTCCCCTTTTGCGGCTTTCCTCAACCCTGGATGAATTCTGCGAAGCAGTATGTCCCTGGCTTCGAAATTTTCTTCGACTTGTAGCTGCAAGATAATGATACCGAGAAAAAAACTGAACCAAGTGCTAAAGCTGAACAAGGCATGGAAAGTGACTCTGACAACACTGAGCTTGGAGTAGGGGCAGCACTGGCATGTCTCCTTTTAGATCCTTTGGCCGACTCAGAGAGCTTGGGGGATAACTTGACCATCTCCATGATCGGGGACCAATCGGGTGTGAACCCATCTAGCAGCATTTTGGATGCATCTAAAGCACGATCTCTTGTTTGGAGGAGGGCTATCTGTCTAGTTTTGAGTCAGGTAATGAGCCAGAATCTGATTCCACAGAGTCTATGGAGTCAGAATTAGATTCCGATTCTTCTGAGTTTGAGTCTGGTATTCCTAGGGGTGATAACCCAGATGCCAAGGTCTTGTCCAGGTCCTCTTTTTCTTTTACTTTTGAGTTGGTTGTAACCGAAGAGCTAGATGAGCTAGACCTTATGAATCAGAACACTGCTGATTCTGAGTATTTCTCTGTGCCACTTGTTTATTGCATTGACTAAGACTTTCAAAATTTTAATGAAAACGATGAGGAAGGAATTCCTCTGGTTTTGAAAAACTTTATTAATCGAGAGGAGGAGAGGCTTGTCAAACCCCTTGCTGATGAAATCATTGCTATTAATGTGGGTACTGAGATGGATCCGCGTCTGGTCCAGATTGGGTCCACGTTGTTTTCAGAGAATCGCGAGCGCTTAGTCGCTTTATTAAAAGATTTCAAAGACGTTTTCGCTTGGTCCTATGAAGACATGCCTAGAATTGATCCCCAGATTGTATAGCATTGGATCCCTCTCGATCCCGAGGCCTGACTCGTCAAATAGAAGTTGTGGAGAATACGTCCAGATTGGGCTCTGAAGATTAAGGAAAAAGTTACCAAACAGATTGAGGTAGGGTTCTTGCTTTGTCTGAGTATCTAACGTGGTTGGTCAACATTGTTCCAGTCCCGAAGAAGGATGACAGAATCAGGGTTTGTGTCGACTTCAAGGATCTGAATAAGGCTAGTTTGAAGGATGATTTTCCCCTTTCACATATTGATAAATTAGTAGACTTCACCACGGGCCATGCATTGCTCTCCTTCATGGATAGATTTTCCGGGTATAGCCAAATTCTGATGGCGCCTGAAGACAGAGAGAAAATCGCTTTCATTACGCCATGGGGTGCCTACTGCTACAGGGTGATGCCATTTGGGCTGAAGAATACCGGGGCTACCTACCAGTTGGCTGCAACCACTATTCTACACGATATGATCCACAAAGAAGTCGAGGTGTACGTGGACGACATGATTGTCAAGTCCAAGGAAAGAGAGGGCCACTACACCACCTTAAAGAAATTCTTTCAACGGATCAGAGAATACTAATTGAGGTTGAACCCGCAGAAGTGTACTTTCGGAGTGACAGCAGAGAAAATACTGAGCTTTTTGATCACACAGAGGGGCATCGAGGTAGATCCTTCCAAAATCAAGCCCATCCTATAAATGCCACCACCAAGGACTGAAAATGAGGTGCAAGGCTTTCTGGGTAAAGTGCAATTCATAAGACAGTTTATTTCCAAATTAACCTTGACTTGTGAACCACTATTTGGTTTCCTAAAGAAATGAAAGAAATTCCGATGGGATAATCAATGTTAGTTCACTTTTGAGCAGATTAAGTAGTACCTTCAGAATCCGCCTGTGTTGTCACCGCGAGAGCTGGGGAAGCCTTTGATTTTGTATTTGTTAGTAACAGACACAACTAAGGGATGCATGCTTGCTCAGGAATCTAAGGATATGGTGGAGAAAGCCATCTACTATTTGAGCAAGAAAATGCTAGATTACGAAACTCATTACACCCTGCTGGAGAAAGTTTGCCTAGCCTTGTTAGCTTACTCCAGGAAGTTGAGGCACTACTTGTTAGCTCACTCCATAATTCTGGTTTCAAGATTAGATCCCATCAAATATCTCTTTGAGAAACCAGCGCTTATGGATAGGTTAGCCCGTTGGTTGCTTCTTCTCTCCAAATTTGATCTCAAGTATGTCACTCGCAATTCGGTCAAGGGGAGAGCTGTAGTGGAGTTCCTGGCAGATCACACAGTAGAAGGGAGATGAAGCGGTAGAATACCTATTCCCAGATGAAGCCATTCTACAAGTCGAGGAGGAGGCTTGGACAATGTACTTTGACGAAGCGTCCAATCAGTACGGTTATGAGATAGGTGTGTTGCTGATAGCACCCAACGACTCCCATATACCTTTAGCCTTCAAACTCCGATTCAAGATGTCCAATAACGAAGCAAAATATGAAGCGTGTATTGCTGGTTTAGAAGTCGCCCTAGAACTAGGGACAAAAAGGTTGGACGTTATCAGGGACTCGAACCTAGTTGTCTCTCAAGCAAATAGAGACTCAAAAGTTAAGGAAGAAAAGATGAAGATTTATCACCAAACCCTGGACGTTTTGATTCTTAGGTTTGAAAAGCTGACTTTCACGCATCTACTGAGGGGGAACAACAGGTTCGCTGACACTTTATCAACTCTATCATCCATGATAGACATCCTGCTTAGAGTCCGGATGCATCGATCATCATTGAGCAGAGATACACGCTGGCCTATGAAACTATCGCCGCAATAAATGAAGCGCAAGACAGAAACCCTTGGTACTTTGATATCTAGAACTTCTTGGAAAATGAGGTTTATCCACCAAGGGAAAATGCCAAGGACAAAAGGGGAATACGGAGAATGGTCGTCCAATTTATCATCTGTGGAGGTAAACTATACAAGAAAAGTCATCTGGGAGTGCACAAGTTGTGTGTCAAAGAAGAGGAAAAACGCCTGGTGGAGGCCATCCATGGAGGGGAGTGCGGAGTGCATATGAACGGAGTAATGTTAGCCCGAAAGATTTTTAAGCAATGTTACTACTGGTCCACCATAGAGGAGGATTGTATTGGTTTTGTTTGGAGATGCCACAAATGCAAAATTCATACTAATCACATGAATATCCCACCGTCGAAGCTGTACAACACGACTTCACTATGGCCTTTTTCAGTCTGGGGAATTGACATCATCGGCGCAGTCACACCGAAACGGTCGAATGGGCATGAATACATTCTGGTGGCAATTGATTACTTTACAAAGTGGGTGGAAGCTCACTCCTATGCAGTGTTGAAAGCATCGCATGTGGCTAAGTTCATCAGAAACAACATCATTTACCGATAATGAGTCCTAAACGAGATTATATCAGATAATGGCTCCCACTTCAAAAAGAAGGTGATAGACCAACGTGGCTTTTCATAAGTCATCTACATACTGGCCACAAACCAACGGAGCTATTGAGGCCGCTAACAAGAACATCAAGCATATTTTGCAGAAAATGGTTAAGACCTACAGGGACTGGCCAGATAAATTGTCATTCACACTGTGGGGCTATAGAACTTCAATCCAGACGTCTATAGAGGCAACTCCTTATTCTCTCATCTATGGGATGGAAGTTGTTCTGCCAATTGAAATAGAAGTCCCGTCGCTACGAGTTATGGCTGAGTGTCAGATAGCAAAGGCAAACTGGCAACAGAGCAGGTTTGAAAAGCTGATGTTGTTTGATGAGAGAAGGCTGAAAGCATTGTACCATGTTCAGGGCTATTAACGCAGGATTGCTAGGGCTTTTAACAAGAATATCAAGTCCTAGAATCTCAAAGAGAGAGATATGGTGTTGAAAGACAACCGAGCTCCCATCCATGATCCTAGGGACAAATTCAGACCCAATTGGGCTGTCCTTACATCATCAAAACTATCTAGTTTGGTGGAGTTATTATTCTCATGGACCTGGATGGCTTGGAATTTTCTCAACCAATCAACATGGACAAGTTGAAGAAATACTATCCCTGAGAGGCTCGCTAGGCCGAAAACCCGAAAGGGTGACCTAGGCAAAAGTTAGAGCACAAAAAATTAGAAATAAAGAAAAACTGAGCTCGCAAGGTTGAAAACCCTAAAGGGCGGCCTTGGCAAAAGTTAGAGCACAAAAGGAGAGTGTTAATACTCGAGTGAACCTCAGCCGAACTATGTAAGGCCTGATTCCCATCTTCAGGATATGTAGACAACTTCATCCTGAAGTCCGGCCATAATTACCTCCAACTTAACTGTCCTGTCCATGTGTTTGATCAGGTCATCTTTGTTTGTTCTTTACCTAAGAGTTCGGTTGTGATCTTCATTCTAAGAGAAGAGCTGGTTACAGTGCTGAGCAGTGGTGTAATCAAAGGGCAGTTATGATATTTGGATTTCGGCGTTGTACATCTCAAGGATTGATTCCGTGCGTGTCAAGTGGTGATCCTTTTCGAAAATGGTTTTGAAAAGTTTTGATAAAAGTTGATTTTTCTTCAAATTTTTCCTTTTACAACTTAGACCATTTTTGGACCAAAAGGAAAATTCTCAGTGCTCATAACTTTAATTTTATTGATTTAGACATAAAAGTTCTCCAACTCTCTGATACAAATCAAAGTTGCTTTATTACATTGAAAAACTTGAAAAGAAAGGTCAAAGCAATAAACTAGGTGCATAGATGCGTCAAGTGCTCTTGCGTCCCTTACTTGTGCTTGTGAAAGCTTCTGAAGCCAAAATGGGCCCAATTTGTGCCTCATCCTTGAGCCAAGCCAAACACTCGCCAGAAAGGGCACAACTGAAACTAGGGACAGGGGTCAGAAGTTCTCTCATCTTCCAAGCAGTGAGGTACCTAGCCCAGTGTGAACCTCGGATGGGGAATGAAACCAGGTACTCTATCCCCTCATTTGGACGGGTTTGATCATGCCCAAACTAACGCCTGAATCGGAAAGGGAAGTAAAACATGTAGTGTATGAGGCCGATTAGCTGAATGCCAAGTTGCCGAGCCATCCTGTAACTCATCTCGGTCAGATTAAGCCAGGGGCAATGCCAGGCAATGTCAGCAGCAGACCTGCTGCACATCCAATCACACCACCATCCCTCATTTGGGAAATCCACTAGCCGGTGGCGGAAGAAATAGCTTGGAGCTAAGTACTCAGGGCAAGAGTCCATTACCTTCATCTTATCCATAAGCCACACCTAGGAAGGGATGAAAGAAAAGATAGATTAAATAATAGAGAGATGTATGTTGAGAAAAAAGTACGAAAAGGGTTTTGAGAGAAAAATAGAACATGAGTGTCGAGAGATATGAGATACACATATCAGGAAGGGTAGGAAACATTACCTAAAGAAGTAGTGGACTTCCCACAGATTTGGTTGTCTCCCACCAATGGAAGGCGTCTAAGCCCATCAATGTCTCGGCCAATGCCAAACCAATGCAACCCTTGCCTTCTTTTAGGCCTTGCGCCACTTCGATCAAGTGAATACTAGATTCGCCAAAACTAGGGGCAAGAGGAAAATGTGCAAGCATGCACAAGCAGAGGGCATGTTGTCGAAAACCCCACCAGAGAAGGTCGCCTCGGTTACCGGTGTCGAAAAATTGGTGAATCAAACTGGGAATGTCTAGTTCTCTATTGTGGGCTAGAGATCGAACCTCGTGCAGAGTAAGCCCATACATCTGTCCCAAAGCTTGGGCGTGGCCAAAACGGGGCTGAGGCATGATTTTCTCATCGCACTGGGATTCCATTAATGCCTAAAATTCTTCAATTGTCGGGCATATTTCTTGTCCTCCGAAGCTAAAGACGTGTGTAATCGGGTTCCAGCATCTAGCCGCGACATGAAGGAACGAAAAAAAAAGTGGAGTACGGCTTAGTGAAAATAGTGCATTTATGCTGAAACCCCAAAAATTCACCTTTTTTGAGCTGTGCAAAGTCACAATCCAATATGAGAGCTTTTAGACACAAAATGGCTCCATTTGTGAAGAAATTGCAACTTAAATGAAGTTCTGGAGAAGAAATTACGAAGTTCATCCTTTTGCAGAAGATAGGACAGTGAGTGGAAGCCAGCTGTCAACAATCTGGAGGTACTTCACATTGATGGCGGACAACCGGCCACCTCTTGTGGCCGACATGCAGCCGGCAGGCTCCTTTTCTGGCCGATAGTCTTTTTTTTCAAACCTGCTGTCCACCTGTCTGCTGAACAATGATGAAAGCAAATGTTGTGTTTTGCTTTTTCTATGTTTTAAAGTCTTGTTTTGAGTCCTCTTCGTTTTAGCAAGTTTGCTGAGTTGTATTTGAGTTGATTTGTTTTGTTTATCGAGTTGTTGTTGTTTTGTTTATCGAGTTGTATTTGGCATTTTGGTTATTGGTTGGTTCATTACCCGATTAAGAATTTTGTTTTAGTCAGATGTTGTTGGCCATTTTAATTCTATGTCCATTTCATGCTTTTCTGGTGCTCATGATGCAAAAACAACACTTTTTTTTTATAAAAACTGCGGGTTTTATTCCGATCATGGTTTTTTACAAAAGAGGAGTACATGTTTTAAAAGCAAAATAAAACTTCCTAAAGCTATACATCTGCTAATGCTACCAAACAAAAAGAAACTAAGCAAAATATACAAAAATCAGCGCCAGTCACCTCATGCCTGAGAGGCCCTCTTTGTCCTCTACCTTGGAGAAGAGGACTCTGGGGCACTATCTCCATCAGCGCCGCTGTCTGAATCTGCCTCTGAACCAGAACCAGAGCCGGCATCATCTCCACTCTGCGCTCCAAAACATTCCTCAGCATCATCGCCTCTACTCTTGAAACCCGAGCTGATATCATCATCTCCGCTCTCGGACGACTCAGAGTGCTGACTCGCTGCCTCATTCGAGCCATTGGTCTCAGTATTGTCATCCCTCAAGATGGGCTCTGAAGGACTGCTCCAGGCTCGGGTACTCTTGTCTATACTTGTTTGCCCTGCTGCTGGAAGGTGTACTGCCGATGCTGGTGCTACTGCTGTCGTCCCTAGAGCAATCGGTATAGCTGGGATTTGAAAGGACAGTTGTCAACATATCAGTTATATTATGTATATTAGATGCAAGCATAGCGATGCAGAATAAGTGTATGCAGAAGTCAGATATAGTGTGTAAGTATAGTGTGTAAATATAGTGTGCCAATGTAGTGTATCAGAGCAGAACGAACTACAGTTGAAATGTCAGTGTATCGGTGGAAATTTGATAGCATGAAGTGCAAAACTGAAGTAAATTACCAGGATGCCATGGAGACTGAACAGCGTCTCCCTCCTCTGTATCATGCCCATCAAGGAGGCTATCAACTTGAGAGCGCTCCCTGTGTACTCAATGGATGCCTGCAAATGCATTTGGGTGATCAGTGTTCGCAATAAACATATCTAAAATGAAATGTGGGATGCAAATCGTAAAGTGCAGTCCATACTTGAGTCGAGCCTCGAACCTCGACAAGCTCGTGCCTAGCTGCTGCAGGCTCAATCAGGACCTGGTAAGCATCCCTAGTATGCCGCTAGCATGTCCTCACGGTGGGAAGCTCTGGCCAACTGGCCCTCTGTCTCGCTCAAGGCGCTCCTCTAGTACGGGCCCTGGTCGTCCTAGTCACCTTACGCGTCTCTCTCATAGTAAGAGCCCTCGCCTCCGCTAGCGCCTGTCAAGGGTCGCATGAGGTGTGTCTGAATGAAGGTCGCATAGTCACCCTCTATTTTGAAGTAATCAGCATCTAAGCCCACCATAAATTAAGTAATCATGTCTACGGATAGGCTGTCTACTAATCTTATGGACTCCGGAGGTGCTATTGGGAGGATCGGGTCTGGTAAGCCCACGATCTGCCGGACAAACCGCTCACTCAAGAACCAGGCTCGGCAAACTAGCCCTTCAAGTAGAATGCGGAAGCGAGAAATGGCCCAGCCCCAGTATACTGGTCCTGTATTCCAGTCAGCATCATGGCCCAAGGCTACCACGTGATCTGCAAGCGAAGAGTGAACAGATTGTTAGTTGCTGTCAGTTGCTAAAATGTGAATCAAAACGGTTGAAAAACAAAAATGATTGTGTTTCGGGTTACCTCGTGGGCAGCTACTGTGTCAAAATAGTACCAGAAGAATGCGAAGGTCTCGCGGGTCCTACGCTGGCATCGGTTGTCATATCGTCTCAAATAAGGAACTGTAAGGGGAAGCTCCTTCACGAGCTCAGGGGCCAGAGCTCGAAAATAAGCATAGATCCACAGCTACAAGGAAAGGGCAGTAATATGTGAGCATAGTGTATGAACAGATGTAGAAAGTGCGAAACAGAAAGCACAATGTATGAACAGATGTAGAAAGTGCAAAGCAGAGAGCACAATGTATGAACAGATGCAGAAAGTGTAAAATAAAAAGCAAAACATATGAACAAATGCAGAAAGTGCAAAGCAGAAAGCACAGGTGTTAAGCAGATATAAACCAGAAAATGTAGAGCAGAAAATGTAAAGTGCAAAGAGGGAATTGAAATGCATACCTTCCAGACTCGCCAGTAGCCTCCCCTCAAGTGGGAGGTAGAGCTCATGTAGCCATATAGGGTGGTAAGGCTGGCTCTGCCGGAGTCGTAAAAGCAAACCCATGGAAGGGTCACCAGGGCACTCAGCAGATATAAGCCCACGGTGTTCCACCTGTTCGAAAACAAGGTGGTATCGAAAACAAACATCAGAAAGCCTTTGGCGTACTGCTCCATCTCCTCTACCGTCTTGAGCTCGCTCCCTCTTAACTGCTCAGCAAACTAGGTATATTTGACCATACCTGCTTGATACAAGGGTGAGCGCGCTCCCAATAACTCGATCCAAGTGGCCTCCCACTCTTCCATGTCGGAGTCAAACGGGATCGGATCGCCCCTATTCCTAAGCCAGTGATCATGGCGAAGTCATAGAAAGTCATCGTCATCTCCCCAGTAGTGGAGAAATGAAAGGAGTTGGTGGTGTATCATCACCTCTCCACAAGCACGCCCAGAAGAGAACGACTCATAATAACCCGTGTCAAGCCGGAGCAAAATAGGCTGAAGCCAGTCTCGTCTATAATGTCGCGAACCTCGGTAGGGAGCTCGTCGTACTAATCTCGCACAATTCTGGCTCCGTACCCTCTGAAAGTGCGAGACTCTCCCTGTGGCAAAGAACAGATGAATCAGATCAGGCAGTGATGAAAGTATAGTCAGATACAAAGAAGTGATCAAATTACAGTCAGATGAAAGGCAGTACAAGAAATGCAGTGTAAATATAGGCAGGAATGCATGAAAACAAGGTTCATACCTCAACAATGATGCCGGCTCCCTTAGTAGAAGGTCCTCCGGTACACCGTGAATAAAGTCGCTGAAGTGCCTGATGCCTCTAGGTGGCAGGATATGTGTACGAAGATGGTATCTCTCTGGATCGAAGGGCCGTATCCTCAATGGTAGTGGCTCTGGTTCAGGTTCAGGTTCAGGCTCAGGCTCGAACTCCACCTCGATGTCTGCCTCGATGCCCTCAGCTGCCTCGTCAGCCTTGACAATGACCGGCTCATCCGCCTCAGGAATAGGTGGAAATACTGGGGGAACCTCTGGAGGGGCCCCGTCATGTGGTGAATCATCCGCCATCTGGAAAATGGGTGAAAAGTGGGTGAAAAATGGAGAAAAATAGAAAAAAGAGGGTAAACTTGGAAAAAGTCAACCCTAGGAGAGAGAAAATGGAAGAAAAAGTCAAAGCCGAGAAAGGTCACCAAACTCGAGAGAAACTTGAGAGGAACAAACCTAGAAGGGTGAAAATCCAAGAAAAAGTGTCGAAATCAAATTCCAATCGGTTCAAAGTGAAGAGAACTAAGAGGGTTTAGCGAAAAAAGTTTGCGTGGGGCGTTGGAAAACGCGTAAAAGGCTCGGATCTAGAGAGAAAAAGTGTCTAGAGCGAGAGAGAGGGGGAAAATTTTCAGCCATAGAGAAGTAAGGAAATGAAGTGTTGCAATGTATACTTAAAGACCTATGCGTGAAAAGGCAAATTTGCCCCAAATTGCCATCGGTGGCCGATAGGTGGCCGGCAAGACTGTTCAGTGGCCGACATGTGGCCGGCAGCCTCCTCCTGTGGCTGGCAGGTGGCCGGTGGCCTCCCTCTGAGTCCTGATGTTGTTTTGTGTCTTTGTTTCCCAAGAGTTTCAAGAAAAGTTCGCTGTTGGGTTCAGATTGTCTCTACGGAAGCTCAAAACTGTGCTTTCGACACACGATGTTCATCACTTGTCAACATGAATGGGGTGTATCATTTTTAAACATATTGTAATTCCTCCGAGAGGTAAATTGGAAGGTGCCATTGAATGTCGCTTTTGTTCGTTTTGCCTTCGTTCTCCTTTCGTTCTCTATTGTTGCATAGAATGTGCATTTCACATATTTGTTGCTAGAATACGTATCTCACATGTATTGTTTCATAGAATATGCATTTCACGTATACATATTGCATGCGTATCTCGCATCATTCTAATCATAATCATGCATAGAATATGTTTTTGTTTATAGCATAGAACATGTTCATATCTCGGTTGTTTATCTTGTATAGAATATGCATTGTCGCTACATCACATGTTCTTCATGTGAATTATGCTTCCTTTCTTCCAATGCTAACACAGGCAAACGATGCTGTATGTACGGTTCATTCAGAGGAGTTCCAGATAAAGTCATTTGTGTCTTGGTAGGAGAACTTGCACAACTTCGTAGATAAGTTTTCTTTGTGCGTCTATGGCACTCATTCACTTTGTACATCTATCGCATGCATTCACTTTGTGTATTTATCTCACTTGTTCGTTTTGTGCATCTATTACACACCTCTCAATTCCATCTCGAGACGTGCGAAGCACGAGCTCGAGCGGTTCACTTTGTGCATCTATCTCACTTGTTCGTTTTGTGCATCTATTACACACCTCTCTATTCCATCTCGGGACGTGCGAAGCACGAGCTCGAGCAGTTTTTGTTGTTTCTCAAGACGCATGACGTGCAGCCCTGGGCAGGTTTCATCTCAGGACGTACGAAGCACGCACCCAAGTGGTTTTATCTCGGGATGTGTAAAACACGGCCCCGAGCGATTTTGTTATTTCTTAAGACGCGTGGCCCTAGGCAGGTTTTATCTTAGAATGCGTGAAACGCGAACCCTAGTTGTTTTGTTATTTCTCAGAAGGCGTGACGCGCGGCCCTGGGCAAGTTTTATCTCGGGACGTGTGCAGCACGCGCCGAAGCAGTTTTATCTCAGGACGTGTGAAACACGGCCCCGAATGGTTTTTGTTATTTCTTAGGATACGTGACGTGCGGCCCTGCTCGGGATTCATCTCAGGACGTGCGAAGCACGCGCCCGAGTGGTTTTATCTCAGGACGTGTGAAACGCAAACTCGAGCAGTTTTGTTGTTTCTCAAGACAGGTGACACGTGGCCTTGGGCAGGTTTTATCTCAAGACGAGAAAAATGTGAACTCGAGCAATTTTGTTATTTCTCAGGATGCGTGACACGCTGCCCTGGACGGGTTTCATCTCGGGACGTGCGAAGCACAAACCTGAGCGATTTTATCTCAGGATGCGTGACACGCGGCCCTGGGCGGGTTTCATCTCGGGACGTACGAAGCATGAGCCTGAGCGGTTTTATCTCAAGACACGTGACGCGCGGCCCTGGGTAGGTTTCATCTCGGGACATATGAAGCACGTGCCCAAGCGATTTTATCTCAGAACGCGTGACATGCGGCCCTGGGCGGGTTTCTTCTCGGGACATGTGAAGCCCGAGCTCGAGCGGTTTTATCTCAGGACACGTGATGTGCGACCCTAGGTGGGTTTCATCTCGGGACGTGCGAAGCACAAGCCCAAGCGATTTTATCTCAAGATACGTAACGCGCGGCCCTGGGCTGGTTTCATCTTGGGACGTGCGAAGCACGAGCTCGATCGGTTTTATCTTAGGATGCGTGACGTGCGGCCCTGGACGGGTTTCATCTTGGGACGTGCAAAGCACGAGCCCAAGCGATTTTATCTCAAGACGCGTGACGCGCGACCCTAGGTGGATTTTATCTCGGGATGCGTGAAATGCGAGCCCGAGCCTTTTTCTTGCTATCTCGGCTCAAGCCCGAACGGTTTCTCTTGTTTCTCAGGAAGCGTGAAACGCGGCCCCGAGCGATTTCTCTTGTTTCTCGAGACACGTAAAACGCGACCTCGAGCGATTTTTGTTCTCAGTTTCTCAGGATGCATGAAACGTAACCTTGAGCGGTGTTTTCTTTCCTCCTCTCTTGCTTTGGCGTGGTCAGAATGTGTTTTATCTTCTTTTGCATTGAGCCTGTTTTGGTTTTTAGCTTGAAGCTGCTCATTCATATCTTATTATTTCGTTATCTTATCGCATCTTGTTATTGCTTATTGTATCATCTTATAAGTTTTCAAAATAACCGGTTTCACGTGGCGTGTGAGTCCAGCTTTCAAAGTTGCATTTTGTATATCATTTGCATCTTGCCCCAGAACTACGTTTGTTTGATTCCTTGCAAGGGGATACATAGGCAACCTGCGGGCCAACCACTTGTTTCTGTCTTGATTGTTTGTCTAAAGTCTTATGGCCTTGTCAAAAATGGGTTGTCTCCGGGCTTTGACATTCACTCACGTTATTTCTTAACTCCGAGTTCTGTGAAAGAGGGGCAACTGTAGACACCCATTTTTTACGGCCCTTACGACTTGGACGCCATCGCATGCACACCCGATGATGAATGTTTTTGCTCACCAAGTGCTCAAAGTCCTCTACGGAATGCCACAGCTTTGAGCCTTTCAAACCCTACACCCTTGTTGCCTTAGTTTTGGACCAAGCCTTGGTTCTTCAAGCCTGCAGCTTCTGGTGGCCTGTCGGCCACCTTTTGAGGCTGCCGGCCATCACTTTTGGGGTGCCAGCCACTGATGTGGCTTGCCGGCTACGAGTGATGGTCGACTGGCCACCAGTGTCTTTTGTAGATATTTTATGCCAGCTATGCCGATTGTTTGCACAGATGCATGCATCTATCCCCACGTGTAAGGCTGGATCTCCTTGAGGGAATTTCATGTTTTCTATATATCGGAGGCCCCTCTCTCATGTTTTAAGGTTAGAAAATTTTGAGATAAAAAATTTTCCTCTGTCTACAATTCTCTCTCTCTCTAGCAAATCTCTACACTTAAGCCTACGATTCCTTAACATTTGCCTATACACCCTTAACCAAATCTTCTCATCTTTGAGCTGAGATGTCTTTGAGCTCGGTTTGAGCTCTTGAGGGTGTTGTTTGCTTGGTTTTGTTGCTTGAATTGCTTCTTCTCTTCAAGAGGTATAAAGCTTTGCTCATTTACTTGCTTTCTCTACTATTATTCTTGCTATTTTTCCATCGTTTTGGGCTGTCAAAACTGTGTGTTTTTTGGGCTGAAGCTTGGGTTTAAGGCCATTAAAGGTTGAGGGGTTGAGAGCCCTTCTTTGTATCTTGTTTTGGAGGCCTTAGCCCTTGTATTTTTCACCCTTTTACTATCTTTTTCCAAGCTTTTAAACACTGGTTTTTAGAGCTCTTTCAGTGGCCAAAATCATATTTTGAAGTTCAAATTTGGAGGGGTTAGCCTCTCCTTCTTGTGTCTAGCTTATGCCATGTTTTAGAATATTAATCTAGCTTGTTTCAGCTTAATTCCAACATGTTTTAGGACTTGTTTTAGCACTATTTTGAGCTATTAGTTGCATTTGAGCTTTGTTTTGCATACTTGTAGTGTAATAATCCTCATGAGATTGGTATTCTAGGCCTTAGACACCATCTTGTTTGAGTTGATAGCATTTATTTATGCTTTATCTCACTTATTTTCAGCACTAATCATTTCTACAACCTCCCTCATTTCTTGGCTTTTGTTTTGCTTTGAAAGTGGTTCAAACAACTTGTTTGTTTAAAGCATGAGATTGAGATGTCATGTTTAATGGTTTAATCTCTTAAGGGGTTCATTACCAACAGTATAATGTCTCTTTCATGCCTAAAATAACTTTTAGTTTGAGCCTTCTTTCCATTTAGAGGACTTAAACTCACTATTGGACTTAATTGAATTAAAAGATGGTTGGTAATCTGAAATGAAGTACTTAAAACTTGGAACTAAAAGTTAGCAAGATAATAATTTGGTTGTGTTCAATCGGACGTTAATTGAACATATAAAAACTTGAACTATTTCATACTCATTAGTGATGAAATGATTCAAGGCTCTAAGGTCACCACTTCCCTTGATCATTCATGAAAGGGAAGAGATTTGTGTCTTGTTTTGCATTTATTGAACTTGCACACTTGGTTTCATAAGCTATCATGCAATGAAATTTTATCGATTGATGGTTTGGGAACCGAATTTGCTCCTCCTTTGATTTGCTCATGAAAATGAGGGGTGAGTTGTGCAAACAAACCCTTGAAATACCCTGTATATGCTCTGTTTGTCCTCTGTTGTAACAAGGAGAACTGGGCAGCAATGGCCGGCAGGCCACTTTCTGTGGTCGGCAGACCACCTTTGATGGCCGGCCAGCCATCATTGGTGGCAGGCAACCCTCAACACTGGCCAACCGAGCACTGGTGCAAATTCAGCAGTGTGTTTCTGAAGAAAAGTAGGGTTGTTCTGGAAGTGGGCAACAATGTTAGTGTTCTATTGTGCAACAGAGGCTCTCTGGAAGCAAAATAGTGACTTTTCGGGTGGAAACCGAGCATACGCATGAACATCCCTCGTTTCCCGAGACGGAGTAGCTAGTTGTTTAGTTTAATTACTTATTTTAATTGCACTTGTGCTGTAATTTAATTAGTTAAATTAGTTAACTAGTTGTGATGTAATTATTTTAACTAGCTAGACTAGTTAGTTAGTTAATTCATTTTGTTGTAATAATTAGTTAAGTAGTTTAGCTAATTTCATTTGTTTTGTAATAGTTAGCTGAGCTTTAATTAGTTAGTTAATTAACTTAGTTTGTTCGGACTCTTCTTCATGTGAGCGCAATGTTGTAATATTGTGTATGTCTTCCAACCCCACATTTTTCTCCCTTTTATTTAACTGCTTATGATGGTTAGATTAGGGACATCATGTTTCGTTAAGCATACTTCATGTTTGCATCCATTTGTATCGCATGCACTGAGGCTCGGTTCATCATTCTAACTGCATTGTTAGTTTAATACTTCTTTGAATACGTGCTTAGACCGCATGTTATTTAATTAATTTATATGCCATGTTAGTAGCTGGGCCTATTTAGATTGCAGAACGCATGTGTTGCATTAGTCATTATTGCATAAGTTAGGATCATGCATTTTTCTAACTCATTTCTTCTTTTGGCTTGGAGTACTACGTGAGCCTTTACTCGCTTTAGCATATCGTATGTATGTGATTGTTGCCATGTCTAGCATGCTTGCCATGAGGCTAATTTCTTAAGTGCTATAAATTGCTTGAATGCTTGTGGATGAAGGCTTGTTGCTTGAATTGGAATAATTTGAGTAGTGTTTATATACGATCACTTTTTCAAGTGGTACATATTTCGAAACAATTTTCAAAACAAACATGAATCGAATGTTCCAATTCTTGCAAAGTTAGTCTATACTTGTGTGTGTCTGCATCACATAGTAATGCTAGCCTAATAAGCGGAACAAGAGCATATAATGTTGATAAAAATCATATCATGATTAGTAAAGACCGATCTTTGATCGGGCGAGCGGGAGTGCTCAATTCATGACCTTCCCCTCTCGTACCTAAATTCCTAAGCCGAGACAATCTTGGTGATAACAAACATGTGGCCTTTGGCACGAGTCATGGGTTTCCTAAATTTTTTCAAAATAAAATATTTAAGTGGCAACTCTGTATCTGGCAAAACAGTCCATTTTTGGCAATTTGATTCAAAATCGATTTTCTAAAAGATTTTGCCAGATTTGGACTCTTTGTTGTTTATCTATTTCACATTGCACTTATGAGATCAGATTCAAAACCGCAGGAGTCTAAACTGTAGGGCTTATTTTGTTTTCCGAAATGGGGTGCGAAAAAGTCAGGCTACATAGAGCAACAAATCTTTTGATATGGTTATGCAAGTTTTCAAAGACATTCTCCCAAAGTGTGATGAAATTGTTCCATGGACCCTTTATGAAGCGAAAAAGTTCTTACGTGAATTGGGTTTGGGATACGAGGCCATTCTTGCATGCAAGAATGATTGTATTTTGTTTTGGAAGGACAACGCAAAACTGGATAATTGCCCTACATGTAAGGGGTCTAGATATAAGTTCAACAATGCGAGTGGCAAAAAGATTCCTTACAAAATATTGAGATACTTTCCTTTGACACCGAGGTTGAAGAGATAGTACATGTCGAAAAAACCGCCGCAAATATGAGATGGCACAAAGAGAAGCGTGTGGATGATGGAATGTTAAGGCATCCAGCCGATGGTCAGGCATGGAAGGACTTTGATATGCAACATCCTACATTTTCTGTGGAACCTCGGCATGTAAGGTTAGGGCTTGCCACAGATGGTTTTAATCTGTTTGGAAATATGAGCACATCGTACAACATGTGGCCCGTACTCTTAATGCCTTACAATCTTTCCCCGTGGAAGTTTATGAAAGAGCCATTTCTGATGATGTCAATGCTTATTCCCGGTCCATCCGCCCCTGGAAGAGACATCGATGTTTACTTGTAACCATTAGTGGAGGAGTTAATGAATTTGTGGGAGCATGGTGTGCAAACATATGATGCCTCAAGTGGTCAAATATTTAAAATGCATGCAGCAGTCATATGGACCATCAATGACTTCCCCGCATATGGTACCATGTTTGGTTGGACTACAAAAGGTTACTTGGCTTGCCCTAATTGTAACATAGATGCATCATCTCAGCGTCTGCGAAGTAAGATAGGGTATATGGGTGCCTACCGCCATTTGCCTGAGAACCATATTTGGTGAAGAAGTAAGCTCTTCAATGGTCAAAATGAGCATCGGTCCAAACTTTTGGATAATTTATTTTGGTGAATGGAGAAGAAATTTCACTTTTGAATAGTACTCATATAATACTTTTGTCGTCATCAGCATTTGTGCAGTTCACTATTACTGATACAAATTTTTTTTGGCAATCAACAGATAGTGAGTAACGTGGTACATAGATCACCTTCTGTCATGGTACATATATGACCATTTGTCGGCATACATATATGACTTTTTGTCATGGTTTATAGAAAATTTTTGTCGTGGTACATAAATCACATTTTGTCATGGTACAGATTACAATGGTAATTTCGCTTGGTAGTAAATGTATTTTTTGTATACGGCGGGTTTTGATTTTTGTATGATTTTATATTTTGTATGGAATTATTATTTTAGTTTGGACAAGAGTTGGTTTGTATGGATTTTGACATTTAAAGTTATCTATTTTTTGTATATGGATGCAAATTGTGAAATGATTGATGGAATATGTATCATTTTGTTTATATACGTATTACAGGTTACATGGAATATAGACAGGTTGTGGAGAAATTACAATTTTACGATAAAACATAATATCATGTTTTTGGCGACTAAACAATTAGTAGCTAAAAAGAAATTGGAAAAATAGTTTCGGTAGCTAAAAGTTTTGTATCAAAAAAAAAAATAGACATTTGGCGATTAAAAGTTTTGTAGCAAAATAAATAAATAAAATTGGTGACCAAAAGTTTTGTATCCAAAAGAAAATCAAACATTTGGCAGCTAAAATATTTCGTAGCTAAAAACAAAAGTTAAAGAATAAAAACACTTTTGCTGACTAAAAATTTAGTAGCAAAAAATGTAAGACTTTAGGTGATCAAATATTTAGTAGCCAAAATAAGAATTCTTTGCCGACTAAAATTTTAGTAGCCAAAAATGTGAAATTTTAGGAGACCAAATATTTAGTAGCCAAAAGAAGAACTCTTTGCCGATTAAAATTTTAGTAGCAAAAAATGTGGGACTTTAGGCGACCAAATATTTAGTAGCCAAAACAAGAACTCTTTGCCGACTAAAATTTTAGTAGCTAAAAATGTGGGACTTTAAGCGACTAAAAGTTTGGTCGCCAAAAATGTATTAATTTAATTTTATGTCCAACCTTTTGGCGACTAAAAATTTAGTCAGAAATTGAATTCATTTGGCGACTAAAATAATTTTAGTCACTAATTACCTTTACTGACAATTCTTCCACGACTACTTCTGCGACCAAATAATTTAGTCGCTGAAACCCTTCGATGACTAAAAATTAACTTTTGGCGACTAAAAATTTAGTCGCCAAAAGTGAAAATTCTTGTAGTGTAAAGATTTGTTTCTGAATCAAAAATTGAAATCCAAGATGACTTAAGAAAATATAATTGATGAGTTAAATCAGTTTAATATCATGTTTGGTGCCTGATGGGGAATTAATTAAATATTTGATTTAATTTAGTAAAATTACATATGATGAAATTAAACCCAATTGGAATTAATTAGATTAATTAAGTCATGTGGTAAGTATGATTAATCAAGGTTAAGTAAGATTAAGGCCTTGTTTGGCAAAGGTTATTTTTTGTTTTTTGGGCTAAAATCTACAAAAAAATAAAATAGGCTAAAATAGCCAATAAGACAAAATGTCACATTAAACCCATAATCATTTCACTTTTTTTCTTATAAACATCACATCCAACTACAAAAAAATCCAACCATCTTTCCAAACATAAATATTTTAGCCTACTAAAGCCTACTAAAATAGCCAAAAACTAAAATAGCTTACTAAAATAGCCAACTTTCCAAACGTGACCTAAGTTGTGATTAGTTAAGCTAATGGCTAATTAGTGTTTAAGTTATTCCTACTCACGTGATTAATTGTGAAGAAGTGTGTAGAGGATTCTGCCTTTTGTATGTGTGAGAGTTATATTTGAGTTAAGTCAAGAAGTGTGGATTCATTCCTACATTCTGCTGGAGTTCAACTTAGAGAGAGAAAGTGGGAGAACTCAACTTTAGAGTGAGAAACCCAAAGAATTGAAGGAGAAGTAAAGAAACCAAGGGGGAACTCAAGAATTTCTGCATGTCAACAATTCTAGGTAAGGAAACGGAAATTTAATTCATGTAAAGATTTCATATTACACTTGAAATTAAAAAAGAGTTTGGAATCATATTCATGAAATTAGCAAGTTGATGAAGAACTTGAGCTATAATGAAAATATATGAAAGATTATGTAATGTTTCATGATTTTTGGTTTGGGTTTCAAAGTTCTTGCATGCATGAGAGTTTTTATTTGCCATATTTTCATAAATTCATGAGTTTATATGTTCAATTTCATGTTTTGCTCTTCAAAGAAAAAGAAGTTTGAAAACCTTTGCATGCATGGAGTTTTAGTTCAAATCTTTGTCAAATTGAAGAGGTTTTGAGGAAATGGTTTATAAAGGATCATGTATTTTTATTTTCTAAAGTGTTTTCATGGTTTAAATTAAGACATGCATGGATTCAATTTTTGAAAATGTGTTTGGATGCCATTTTTATGAAATTCGGATTCTGAAATGTTGCAGGCTGCTCGAGCGGTCTATATACTGCTCAAGCGCACAATGAAGGCATCCAGTATCTATGTTTTGCAGGTCCGAAAGTACTGTGAACTTGTGTTCACTGCTCGAGCGGTCACCCTGTTTTGTCACATTTTGGAAAAATTGCTCTTTGTTTGTATTTTCGTTCCTATCTTTTTCTGAGTATTCCTAGGCATGCTTTAAGCCTCACGAGAGATTAATAAGTGAAAAATATTAATATTGAGAGAGAGAGAGAGTGATTGAAAGACTAAACATAGACTCTTTTATTTCAATCTCTTAAGCCTTACAATGCTACTCCATTATATAGGAGGTTTATACAATATGATTAGATGGAGGCCACGAGGCCACGAGGCCAAAAACACAAACAAGCAGGCCACGAGGCCACTACATATTTAACTATACATTAATATATATTACATATATATCAGCATACACTCTGTTTATTATTATAATAACTAGCTTGATTAACCACCGAAAGCATATGAAATAAATTAATCACCGAAAGCATATGAAATAAAGAAAAGGGCTTGATGCATATGGCATCTGATGAAAACGTGGCTTGATTTTCAACACTCCCCCTCAAGCAACGTTGTAGATGTTAATCATGCCCAATTTGTCCGTCAGATCTTCGAAGTTAACTCGAGCAAGAGCTTTGGTGAGAATGTCAGCTTTTTGACAGTTTGTTGGAGTGTAGCTGACTTGAAAAACTCCCTCTTCAATCTTTTCCTTGATAAAGTGTCGATCTATCTCCACGTGCTTAGTGCGATCATGATGAACCGGATTCTTAGCGATACTGATGGCGGCTTGGTTGTCGCAGTATAAAACCATGGGATGCTCAGATGGAACTCGTAATTCTTCTAACAGTCTGTTCAACCAGATTCCCTCACAGATACCTAGGGCCATAGCACGAAATTCTGCCTCAGCACTACTACGGGCGACCACTGACTGTTTCTTGCTTCGCCATGTAACCGCGTTCCCCCAAACAAATGAACAATAGCCAGAGGTTGATCTTCGATCAGTTACTGAACCTGCCCAATCTGCGTCTGAAAAAATCTCAATTTTTCTATTTGTTGTTCTTTGGAAGAAGAGACCCTTTCCCGGTGTCTTTTTTAGGTACCTCAATATTCTGGTCACAGCAGTCATGTGTTTGTCGGTAGGATTGTTCATGAATTGACTGACCACACTAACAGAGAAGCCGATGTCTGGCCTTGTATGAGAAAGATAAATGAGTTTTCCCACAAGACGTTGATATCTCCCTTTATCACTTGGTGCACTACCGTCACTTTCTTCCAATTTGATAGTTGTGTCCATAGGAGTTTCTGCCGGCTTGCATCCTAGCATCCCTGTTTCATTCAGTAAGTCTAGAACGTATTTACGTTGTGAGACGACTATACCTTTCTTTGACCTAGCAATTTCCATTCCAAGAAAGTACTTAAGATTTCCAAGATCTTTAATCTCAAATTCCTTTGTTAGGAATGTTTTAAGTAAGCCAATTTCCTCTTCATGATCACCTGTTAGAACTATGTCATCCACATAAACAATGATAATTGCCAATTTCCCTCCTAGGGAGTGCTTCACAAATAATGTATGATCGGATTGACATTGAACAAAACCGTACCCTTTTACTGCCTTAGTGAACCGTTCAAACCAGGCCCTGGGAGATTGTTTGAGACCATACAAGGATTTTCGGAGTCTGCAAACTTTGTTGAAATTTGATGTCGTCTCAAGTCCAGCCGGAATGTCCATGTAAACTTCTTCCGCTAAGTCACCATTGAGGAAGGCATTTTTTACATCAAGTTGGTGAAGTGACCAATCGAGATTAGCTGCCAAGGATAAAAGTACACGAACAGTGTTGAGCTTGGCAACCGGAGCAAAGGTTTCTTGATAGTCAATGCCATAGGATTGGGAGAATCCTTTGGCAACCAACCGAGCTTTATAACGTTCCACATTACCATCTGCCTTGTGCTTTACTGTGAAAATCCATTTACATCCAACGGGTTTCTTACCTCTTGGAAGATCAGTAATTTCC
The DNA here is from genome assembly GCF_055761805.1 of Camellia sinensis. Classification (NCBI taxonomy): domain Eukaryota; kingdom Viridiplantae; phylum Streptophyta; class Magnoliopsida; order Ericales; family Theaceae; genus Camellia; species Camellia sinensis. The sequence continues at coordinate 22,726,413 of NW_028128987.1, read as the reverse complement.
CAAGTACCATTCGTTTCCAGAGCCCGAACTTCCTCAATGACTGCTGCCTTCCACTGAGGAGACTTGAAGGCTTCCTGAATATTCCGAGGAATGTGTATCTCCGTGATGCTAGAAGTGAAGGCACGGAACGAAGGTGATAGATTATCATAAGAAATAAAGTTCCCAATGGGATGCTGAGTACATGATCTAACTCCTTTTCTCCAAGCTATGGGCATATTAAGAATACTGTTTTCGAACTCAGAATCAACAGTACTATCTGTGGTAAGAAGATTGTTACCTGGAATGTTGCTTGGATTAGAACCCGGTTCAGCCTCATGGGATTGTTGAGAAAGTGCTCCTTCCTCCATTTCCTCTTGGATGTGTTCATTATCCCGCAAGGCAACAATGAACTCGGAATTTTCGGCAGGTACAGATGGATTCAATGACTCAGGAGGTGTGGGATTTTTGGTGGTGATGGATGGCTCACTAAATGACTCAGGGGTCCAAAATTGATATTCCTGGGTTGGAGTCTCCCCCGGAATATCAATTTTAGGGTAGTAAGACTGGGTTTCAAAAAATGTGACATCCATGGAAGTGTAGAATTTCCTAGTGACCGGAGAGTAACACTTATACCCTTTCTGATGTGACGAATACCCAATGAAGACACACTTGAGCGACCGGGGATCAAGTTTACCTCGATACTGTTGATGGACATGAACAAAGACAGAACACCCGAAAATTTTGGGTGGGATGGTGGAGATGAGGCGAGTAGTGGGAAAGGATTTTAGGAGAAGTTGACAAGGAGTTTGGAATTGTAGTACCTTAGATGGCATCCTATTGATAAGATAGGCAGCTGTAAGAACAGCTTCCCCCCAGAAGAATTGTGGAACATTTGTGGAAAACATGAGTGATCTAGCAACATCTAACAAATGCCGATTTTTCCGTTCAGCGATGCCGTTTTGTTGTGGGGTGTCAACACATGAACTTAAGTGAACTATCCCTTTGTCTGCTAAAAAATCTCCTAGAATTGAGTTGAAATAGTCCCGAGCGTTATCAGACTTTAGAATTTGGATTTTTGACTGGAATTGTGTCTGAATCATAATTTGAAAATTTTTGAAGATTTGGCTCGTTTCAGATTTGTCTTTCATGAGGAAGACCCAGGTTAATCTAGTGTGATCATCTATGAATGTGACAAACCACCTAGTACCAGTTACATTTTTTATTCTGGATGGACCCCAGATATCACTATGAATTAGTGAGAATGGACGAGACGCTTTATAGGATTGAATGGGAAAATGGGACCGTACATGCTTAGAAAATTGACAGATTTCACAATCAAAAGGTTTTGGATTTTTATTAAATAATGAAGGAAATAAATGCTTGAGATACATAACATTAGGATGACCTAAGCGATAGTGCCACAACATAATTGCTCTATCGTTATTTTGACACGAAACCGAAAAAGAACTACCACAAATTGCCGTTTGAGGTTGTTCTTGTGAATAGTGGCGTTCCTTAAGGATGTAGAGTCCAGAGCATTCCTCAGCATTGCCAATCATCTTCCCCGAATCCAAATCCTGAAATTCACAATGAGTGGAGAAAAAATTAGTAACACACCTCTTTTCCTTAGTAAGTTTACTAATTGACAATAAATTACAGTCCAAGTCAGGAACAAGGAGAACAGAGTTGAGAATAAGATTCCTAGACAGCACAACTGAACCTGTACCGGCAACCTTTGATAGTGAACCATCTGCTATTCGGACCGTTAAATTATTTTGACATGAGTTATATGTATCAAAAATTGTTGCATCTCCCGTCATATGATCAGATGCTCCTGAGTCCACAATCCAAGGTTTTTTACGTTTCTTACTAACAGTAAAGGCGTTCAAAGAATTACCTTTGTGAGCCAAGGTTCCGGATCCTATGATGTGGTTGGAAGACGAACCAGATTGTGACTGTAGTAGTTTCTGGAGCATCTCCATTTGCTCCTTGGTGAAAGGGCTTGCTTCAGGTTGTGGTGATGGTTCATTTGTACCTACATGATTACCTCGTCCTTCTTTCTCAAGAGGCTGACGTGGTTTCCAATCTACTGGCTTTCCATGAATCTTCCAGCAAGTTTCTCTCGAGTGACCCGGCTTTCTGCAATGATCACACCAAGGCCTACCTCCTTTATTTTTCTGACGGTTGTCGATAGGAGCGAATTGAGTCTTAAGAGCCGAGCTTTCTGCCATATTCAGTTGTTGATGAGATCCCATCATGAGTTTTTTCCGACTTTCTTCGCGACGGACTTCAGAGAATGCCTCTCTAAGGTTAGGGAGCGGTTTTACTCCCATAATTCTTCCTCTGATTTCATCAAGATTTGTGTTCAATCCTAACAAGAATTTAAACACACGCTTCCCTTCGACAATCTTTTTATATAACAGACCATCAGTAACACACTGCCAGTTATGAACCTCAAACGTATCAAGTTGACGCCATAGACGAGTAAGGGTATTGAAATATTCAGTTACCGTAAGATTGTCTTGACGTAAATTGTGGAGGGAGCTTTCAAGCTGGATGATTTCAGATGTGTTTTCCTTGTCTGAAAACGTTTCTTTTGCCATGTCCCAGATCTCTTTGGCAGTATCAAATGACAGAAAATTTTCGCCAATGTCAGTGGTCATAGAGTTGACGAGCCACGACATGACCATATTATTTTCAGCTATCCACCTTTTGTAGGTTGATGCTGTGGTTTCTGGTAGCGCCGAGGCTCCGGTGATGTAGTCATCTTTCTCCTTTCCCCGTATAAACATTAACATGGATTGAGACCATTGCAAATAATTTTGCCCATTCAGTTTATGGGCAGTGATCGGAAGATGAGAGGTTTCCATTTGATGAGAGGATGAAGATGATGAGATGATAATATCAGAAGAAGATGAGGATGAGTTGATAGTCATTCCGAAAGCTGGACCGTATTTAGTCATGCAATAGAAGGATATATTTGAGTAGAAGAGAAAAATTCGAATATTGACTGAAGAGGCGAAAATGACGAGACAGGATTACACCTGCTCTGATACCATGAAAAATATTAATATTGAGAGAGAGAGAGAGTGATTGAAAGACTAAACATAGACTCTTTTATTTCAATCTCTTAAGCCTTACAATGCTACTCCATTATATAGGAGGTTTATACAATATGATTAGATGGAGGCCACGAGGCCACGAGGCCAAAAACACAAACAAGCAGGCCACGAGGCCACTACATATTTAACTATACATTAATATATATTACATATATATCAGCATACACTCTGTTTATTATTATAATAACTAGCTTGATTAACCACCGAAAGCATATGAAATAAATTAATCACCGAAAGCATATGAAATAAAGAAAAGGGCTTGATGCATATGGCATCTGATGAAAACGTGGCTTGATTTTCAACAATAAGTAAAAAACCGACATAACAAAATGAATAAGAAAGAGAAGTATTTGATTGAAGTAGTGTTTCAATGAGTATGTCTTTATGTGTATTATGTAGGTTTTTTTCCAAGGAGTATTGTCTGACCAAGCATTGTGAGTAATATCTTTGTAAAGATATTTTTGTATAAATGATTTTGTAATGGCTACACCATACGATGTTTTATTAGATCTATGTTTTGTTTACGAAATGTCCAATATAATAAGTATTTTCCGAAATGTTATGATATGACAGGTTTTCTGAAAATTATGTTTTGATAAGAATGAATGAGTTTCCTTTTTGAACATCTAATGTGACAAAATATAATTTGATCTTCGAAAACTTCCATTCTATCTTAGAATCGTTATAGAAGTTCTGCATAAGTTATTGATTCGTAGTAAATGTTCTGTATGATGTCGATTCTTGATGATCGTTCTGCATGGCTCTGATCATGTATGATCGCTCTGTATGGCTTCATACTTTCATGGACATTCTGTATGTTATCGATTTGTTATAGACGTTCTGTATGCTTTCGTTCCGTTGTGGACATTCTGTATGGTCTTGATCCGTGAAGATCGTTCTGTCAAGTTTTAATAATACTATTGGGATGTACCATGTAACGTATTTAACTTTGAAAGGTTTGATGAACTTTATGTATCATATATATCTAAAAAATACTTTGACCATGTGAAGAATGTTGTTTTTTATAAAGTTCTGTAACTCATTCATTTAACCTTTTTATTTTGACATTACTCATTGAGTTTCTAACTCACCCCCATTTCCCTATATATGTAGGTGAGCATTAGGAGGATCTACATTAAAGTTTGCTTTGGAGTTAACCCTTTGGTGAAGACTATCCAAGATTTGACTCAGTGTTGAGGCTTTAGCTTTTGTTTTGCCCGAGTTTTGTAAAGTCTTAGTTTTGTCGAGTTTTGATAAGTCATATGTATGGTCTTGGGATATGTATGAGAGGAATGTTTATATATATATATATATATATATAAGTGTGCATATGAAATGGTTTAATTAATTTGGTTCATATCATGTATGCACAGCTCAATAGACAATATTATTTTTATTTTTGCTTCCGCTTTAGGCCCCGCTATTTAATTAATATTTTCTGATTTGGTTAAGAGGTTGTAGATAATTTATGATTACTGGCCGGTCATGTCCCTAACCTTTAGCGGTGGGCTAGGGTAGTAACAATATATAAAAGGCCAAAGAATTTATTCCACCGTGTATGGTGACTCTAGCCACTAGGAAACAAATTTGGGTTAGGCTATGATGGCTCTTGTGCTAAACAATTGTAAGGAATAGACTGGTGCTGGGCTAGGTGACCTTCCATTGGATCTTCTTAGAGAAAGGCCTGAGTTACTATTCCAAGGATGACTCTTTGTTCGATGTTGTATACAATGGGCATGATGAGTTGAGAACTTTGTGGCATGTTATTTGTTATTCTATGGTACCCAGTTATGATGATGATTGTGCTATTGTCTATTTTAAGTGGAGACATGTGTTATGTTATGTTCTTCAAATGCATTGACATTTTTAATTGTTAAAATGTGGAATCTTATTATTTGAGTTAGATTGTCTTTACCAAAACTGTATATCAATCTAATTTTTGTTATATACATTTTATTTTGGAATTGAACATTGTTTTCAAAACTATATTTACTATCAATACTTTTACTCAATGAGTTATCTGCTGACTTAGTTTAACATTTTTAAGTGATAAAGACTTAGAGTGGACTCATAGCTTAGTGGGGATCTATTGCATGTAGGGCTGCAAACGAGTCGAGCCAGGCCGAGCTTTAGTATGTTTGGACTTATTTATTAAGATTTTAACTAATTCGAGCTCGAGCTCGAGCTCAATAAAAATTTAACGAACCGAGCTCGAGCCAAGTTGGCTTAGACTCGAGCTCAAACTTGTTCATGAACCGTAACGAGCCAAAAAATTTATAAATTCATACTTGTGGATGAGACTAAAATTACAATTAAAACTTTGATTATACAATTATATATACAATATATATAAACATTCTAAAAAAAAAGTCAATATTTTACTAAAATAATAATATCTACTACCACTATTATATCAATGTACTATCTATAATTAACTATTATTTATATTTATATTTTTTAAATATATAAATAACATATTTATCTTATTTTTTATACATATTTTTACATTATTTAATATATAAATAATAAATATTAAACGATCCAGCTAACGAGCCGAGCTTACGAATGTTTGGACTTAGTTATTAAAAATTTAACGAGCTAGAGCTAGAGCTAGAGCTCGAGCGCGAACGCAAAAAAATTTTTAACAAACCGAGTTCGAACGAGCTCTTACCGAGCCAAGTTCGAGCTTGTTCACGAACGGTTCTGTTCATTTGCAATCCTATTGCATGGATCTCTAGGACACTTACATTTAGCTAGTTATGTCAATTTTGTGCATACATTTTGGTTCAAATCTAGTTAGAATTATTTTGTTTATTATTTGAATTGTCATTGGATTGGGTATTGATTTATTTATGACATCGGAATAAAATTGCATCATTTACTATTCAATTGTAGTTTGTTGTACAAGTTTACGTGTGCCTTAAACTACGGCCCTCTGACCCATGACTAGTCATGCCTCGAATCATGCCTTGGATTTGGAGTGTGATAAGACTCGTCAAAATGCGTGAAGTGATACTCAACTCTTTTGAAAACATTGTTAAAGGTTTGAAAACGTTTTGGCTAAAAGAGGGGTTGGATTTGGGTTCAGAATCTGACCAGTTGGATAGCTATTTTTGGAGGACTAAGAAGATTATCTATCTTTGTTTCATCATTGAGGAGCTTTGCGGGCACCCAAATATTAAGAGTGGTCAAAATGAAATCTCTATGGTATCATAAACATTTGTACATATAAATATGGCAAGAGATTTAGTGATGCTCACGGCAATTACATATATTGAAGCATTTTTCAATAACCAAATCGGCTGATCCAAAAAATGTAAAGAAGTCATGGGTTCCACAGTGATGGAACCCATTGCTGTGGAAACCACAACTTCTCTCACATATTTTAAATCGAGCTATTTAAACAAATAGAGAAGCAAGACTAATATAATCTGAATTGTTTTTTCAACCTTTTTATTCAGTAACTCAATTGCTGCTGACACAGGAAATGAAAATTTAGACTTAATATTCACAGCATCATGATGGAAACCGATGAGCAAATTATATATTAACCATAAACAAAAGATTGATGGAGTATACACAAAATGCTGCTATGCTATGGAACACTAAACATGGTTCTGCGAGGTTAATATGTACTAACTAATGGCAAGTTGTTGGTGCAAAATAAACAGCATAATATATTTTTAATTAGTACTCCAACAGAGAAGAGCTTTTAGACATATTTCATCTCAGTCGGGCAGACCTTCGCGCTGTCCTCCTAGCATCAGAAGTAGACACCGGCGGCACGAGAGAGGATTCAGATCCAGCAGTACCGGAATCAACAACAGCTCCGGATGTTCTGAGCCTCTTTCTCATGGAGGGTGGAGGAGGTGGCTGGTTCTGAGTGGACCCATTTGTGTCATCATCAATTTCCTCCACAGTTTCTATTTTGGAAACAGGAAGCAGCCATGGAGTGCCACAACCTGGACAAACTTTCTCACCCTGCAAATCATAGATTCAGCAATTTAATTTAATTTAATTCATTAAGTTAATTTGAAGTTCGAAAATATGGAGTTCGAAATGATACCCGTTTCTGGGAAAATTTCCTTTTTAGACAGTACTGATGCAATCGAACAGTACAACCTTCATTTTCGCACAACTCTGCCTGCTCAAAATAATCACGGCAGAATATATGAAGATTCAACAGCAGCAACAAAGACCTTATGTGTGTCCAAGTATTGTTAGTTGGTTTGGGGTTGGGTGGGGGGGAAGATTATTGAAAAAATAAAAGAAAATTGACAGCAAATTAGTCACTTTAAAATTTGAAAAGCAATTTCAGTGGGTGTAGCATATGAGACACTCATGTACCTAGAAACAATTGTAAAACGCTTGAAGATACTTCTAATTATGGTAAGATGATGGTCATTATTACATTCTAGTTCAAATAATATAAAACTACATGGCTTATGAAAATGTTCATAAGCTTAGATCAAGCAAGAAGTTACCCAAATTTTAGAAATTGTCACACATGGAATGTGGGAGATTCTTACTACTATCCTAATGGGTATGGGCACTACTGTATTTCATTACTAAACTACACATCCACATCTCACTTCAAACTTTTCGATTCCTCGGGTAGCTACCTCTAGAAAGGCATTCCAGCTTCAGAGGCAGGTGAGCTGGGTCAGGAAGGAGTTTGCCTGCTGAGATTAGATCAGATCCTACTCAAAGCACTCCACCACAAACAACAGACTTGGGACTGGATAGACAGTAGAGATACGAACTCCTAATCAAATGAGTGGAACCAAGTATGATTATATATTTTTTGCCAAGAGTTTTCCTTTGATCATATTATTGCAGTCATACATGACATGCAATCTTCTGGATCCTCAGGAAGCAAAAGAAGCAATGCAAGAAAATGCTTCCAGTTGATATACAGTTCAGATCTTCAAACTGAATTTCTATGTTCTCAAGTCTCAACTAAAGACGCAATAGTAAAACATTTCCAAGTTATAAACAACTTCATCAGAGAGTATATTCCTTATATCTGGAGAATAAAATTGGAGAAATTATTACCTTAATTCCAGCCTCATTACAAACTTCGCATGCAGGAATATCATTATTACGGAACCAACTGCGCAGATCAAGGAAGGATCTAAGCCCCAGTCCAATGTTACCATCTGTGATGGAACAGAGCCACTGGTCTCGCACAAGTTCTTCAAGAGTTTTCTCCTTCTGAGACATCGAGAAGTTCTTCAATGCATGAGGAGCTTGAGCAGGAGTATCCTGAGATTGGGAACCTACTCCAGTTGAAACCTGAAGATTAACCAAAAGGATTGTCAGACCGACAGTTGGTATTTATAGAGGGGGAAAAAAAAAAAAAAAAAAAAAGCTACAACACCCATATGATAAGGAAACTTCACATTGCTTTACCAGTCATTCTATTAATTTGAAACTTTTTTCACACAATATGGCACAAATTAGGGTGATTTTACATTTCCTTAGTTCAGTATTACTACATAACTGTAATTGTTTGTTTGTGGAACATAATTTCAGGAAAAAAAATTTACGAAATGACAAATTTTCCTTCCATCAAAAGCTCCATTAAACTCAGCGAACATATTATAAAATAAATTTTAGCAAAGCTTATGAACACATAGTTGTCAAATCGGGATTCGTATCGTGAATCGAAATGGTCTCGTACCGAATCGCGAATCGAATCGAATCGTGAATCGTAAAGATTCGGTCACTTCTTCTAAATTAGTTAAAAACATATATTTACACATTTAGATGTTAAATATATCTTATGAATATAAAATATTTAGACTTAAATAAATAAAAATGTTATTTTGAATGATAATAACTTAGTTTAATAAGTAAGAAGTTAACAAACGATCTTATGGAAAATCACCATCTTATCTTTTTTTTTTTTTTTTTAAGATATTTCTTATCAACCATTCTTAATAAAAATAATAACCAAATAGACAAACTATCAATTTCTAAAGTAACAATAATTAATAATAATATTGATATTTGGACAATAAGTATACATACTTTTCTAAGTAACAGTGAACAAATAATAAGAAATAATTATTTAGAATCTTTTTTTTTAAAACCTAAAATATTTTAAAAAGTATAACTGACCTCATACATGTAATATTTAATTTAATAAAATAGCAATAGATAATTCATAGTGTAATTTTAATCTTAAACATCTTTAGAAGATATATTACGATTTTTTAAAGGGAAATAAAAAGAGAAGAAAGGTTAAAAATATGTTGGGTCTGAGTAAATCTAATTGGATCTTATTAAAAACTTCATGATCACTAAAACAACAACAAATCATGTATATATGTTGGTTATTTTAGTATTAAATGCTATTAGAAGTTGTGTTATGTCATTTTTATTAAAAAGATGGAGGAAAAATAGAGTCAAAAATATGTCGGACACAATAATTTTAAAAATTGCATGAATCGTAAAAAGTGAATCGAATCGTGAATCGATTGTGAATCGTGCGATTCACTAGAGATTCACTTCTAAAATAGATTCACTCTTAGATTCGTATCGATTTTGCAAAAATTACGAATCGAATCGTGAATCGAATCGCGAATCGTAAGATTCTGATAACAGAGAACACTATAACATGCCCCTCAATTTGAGGGAAACATCGGTTTGCATTTGAGCTTTATAGTCTTCCAAACACATATATTGCATTTGAGTTTTGTAGCCTTAGCATTTTGTTTTTTTGACAAGATTGACAAATGTGTGTCCCACCTAGGAGGCTCGGACTTGAACCCTGCACAGGACAATCAAAAATCTGAAGAGCCCATGCAACATCTAATCCTTTTTCTAATTTTTATTTTTCATTTTTTAAGGGCAACTTGACCAAAATGGTAAGGCTTGCTGTTATCGTCCTTGGTGGTCTGGATTCGAGTCATATAAACCACCTCTCCAAAAATGGGAGTAAGGTTCTCTAAATCTTGCCGCCCTAGACCCCACTTAAGAGAGAGCCTTGTACGCTAGGTCACCCTTTTTTTTTGTAATTCAGAAACATCAAAAACAAAACATGCATGAGCTTTTAGAAAGAAAAAGGTCAACTAGTGATTCTAATTTCTTTGGGAAGCAGAGAAATACACAAGTCAAAAATCATTTGAGAAATAACTACGAATTAAAAAATAGGGATTTTCGGCCAAAAACCCATTGGCTCAACATTTTGGTGCGAAAAGGATGCAAATTAATTGCATCTTGCAAAACACCCTCCTCCATTAAAAAATAAGGTGAATTGACTATAATAACTCTGTATGTATATGGAGAGATAGAGACGGTTCGCATACACCAAACCATTCTCGCTGTCAATTTTTTTTCTTCTAAAATACTCTATAAAATCCTTATTCGAAGGCGAAATCATCGCATTTTGGTATAGATTCATCGCTATTTCTCTTGCACGTTGGTTTTCACATCACAGATATCTTCTACATAATCATTGATCATTGACTCGTCTCCAAGGCTGATCTATTTGAATATAAAGGTTGGAGGTTTAGATCTGTAAAAATCTCCCAATTTTAGCAAGTTTATTTAAATTCAAAGCCTTTTTTTTTTTTTTTTTTGGTTATGACTAGTTCAAATACTGAGATTGGGATCTCAAACGAAATTGTTGTCGATGTATGTTCAATAGCGAAAATAGTAAATTTTACTGCCTACCATAGTAAAATTTTGTGTAGGAGTAAAAAAAAATGTCAAATTAGATAAAAGTTAACTGTCAATTTTTATAAACAAATAAAGTAAACTTCTACCATCATTTATAAACATATTGTCACCAAACAAAAACTAAACATATTGTCACCAAACAAAAACTATAGTAAAATTTTAGAAATTGACAGAGTAAATATTAAAAGTTGACAGTAAAATGGAAACAAATTTGTTTGTTCTTTATGAAGGATGTGTCTTCTTAAAATGTTAAAATTTCACAGGAAAATTTTATTGTAAGATAAGATTAAAATTTTATTGTACACATTAATTTCAACAATTAATTTTTTTATATATTATTTTTTAAAGAATTTTATGGCTAATATGGATCTTGTTTGATAGATCTTGATAAGAGGATTCTAAAAATACTAATTTAATTAAAAACCAATATATAGATCAAAAGTTATATAATTTTAAAGTTTGAAATATAAAATAAGTCACAAAGGGCAAGAGTCCATAAAAAAATGGAAACAAATTTGTTTGTCCTTCATGAAGGACGCACTTCTTCTTCAGGGGGTATACGAATTAAAAACATTTGGGCTGTCCTTTTCACCAAGAAGGGGGTTTTGGCCAAAAAACAATAAAAAATAAATAAAATGATCTGCAACATTCTTGTGCCGAAGACCAAATTACCTAGAACAATTACCCAATTCCAGGATGGTAGAATAGAAGGCCACAAGACCTTAAAACTAAAATTCTCACTGATCGAACCATGACAAGATTCATAAGTACATGTCTAGCCAAAGTTCGAGCTGCCAATGGGTGCCAACTTAAACCTTGATATAATTGTGATTCTCAATGCCAAACTAAATCTTAAGTCTTAAACTCAAGGCCATTTTGATCCAATGGATTCCCCAAGCCTGACCAACTTGCTCCCTAATAAGCATCACATCCCTGGGGAAGAGATTTAATATATGAAAAGTCAAATCTAGCGCTTCTTTGTTATGTTCATTGGTTGAAGCCTTGGAGGTTTCAAAGTTTCAAATTTCACACCATACTTGAGACGAGTGTCCTTTTGATAAGGTGCTTTTTGTAGGAGGTCTGAAATGTGAAGCGTAAATAATATCACTTAGAGAGGCAAAAGGATGTAAACGGTAGATAATTTGAGGGCTTAGAGAGAGAGTAGCCGGGTGAGAGTAGGGCAAATGGTTTAGGAAGGAATGAATATGGCAATAAAAATGGGCATCATCTCCCTAAATCCCCAAAAATCCTCCTTTCAAACTTTGGGAAATGAGCTCTATTTATAGACTTTTCCATGATACTGAAGATACCAAATGGCCAATAGGGAGATAACATGTAACTCTGGGATCACGTGGAATATTCCTTGTCCTAATTGTAGGGCCTCTGTAGACACGTATCTCCCTTGATACGTAATGTTTTGGTATGTACCTTGATGGTACCTCCCGCAGTATCACCTCTCGAGGTGGTATCTCCCTCGAGGGTATTTACCTCGATAATAGCTCACTCGGTACCACCTTACTCAGTATGGTTTTGCAACATAACTTACTCGAGAGTTATAGCTTGCATTCAACCATACTTGAATCCACCTCAGCGACTCCCCTACTCTTAGCCACCAAATCCCCAGCTTCCTAGTTTTGGGTCACAGCAAAGCCTAGAACAACTGGGTTATGCCTCATACCAAGCCCCAGGGGGCTTCCTTGGTCTGGCCATTGCGACCGAGGCAGGTCCTTAGCCTGGGAGAATGGAAAGGAAGTCCCTTACTTTTAGGCTTCTCTTCATCCACCTTCGCGGGAGTCATAATTCTAACTTGTCACGATATACTAGTACTTTCAGGGTTTGCTATCAGCTCCAACTAATAAGCCTTGGGGCCTACTGTCAACTCCAAGCAGTGATCTCTGTTTTCATAGAGAGGAGGTGTGACACCCCAAAGAACACCATGTGTTATAATTATATTATTACCTATCCTTGAATACCTTAAGTCAAATTAACCATCTTACTACACAAATATTTAAGGTAAAACTTAGGAATGGGTAGCTAGGAGACTTTGAACATGAGAATTCTACCATCCACTATTAATGCCTAAGAATTAGTTCGCTCTTGAGCATGGCAAGCAAGTGTGTAATATATCAAAAGTGTTTATATATGGCATGACTGAATATTTACCTTAATTTCATCGTCTTACAATACTCTAGAGATAGAAATAGGAATTGATAAGATGAAACCCTAAAAGATGAATACAATTGGCAAGAAACTTAGAAATGAAAAACATGCATTGATAAGACAAACTTAAGAATAGAAATACTTGAAGATTATTAAGATTTAGGGGACACCTTAAGTTAGAATTTGTGAATGCTAGCATGTGCTTATGCACTAATTGAGGAGTTTAAAGATCTTCGACTAATGTACTCGTCATTTTAATACCATATATCATTTTGCTAATCGGGATTAGTGTTTATTAAGCAGGATTAGTGAAACTTTTAAGATTAATTAGGCTAAGCAAGATTAAGTTAAACCTTGATTAATTAGAGACTAACCTTGATTAATTATACCTAAGATCAATTAACTAAGCTAAGCAAGTGAGATTAGATTAATTGGTGAGGCATACAAATGAATTATGCATACACCTCCCTTTTGCCCCGCCTCACCGAATAAAAGCTCAAGACCCAAATCAAATAAGAAGAAGAGAGTTCAGCAGCCTAGAACTAACATGAAGGAGCTAGAGAAGAGAGGAAGAAAAGAGAAAAAGATAGAGAAGAGAGAAAAGAGGGAAAGCTCAAGAACTTCAACAAATTCAATCTAAGAAGTGTTCTAAGGTAAGATTTCACCCTAATTCTTGTAGTAAACTCTCCTAGCATCTAGGAACAAGAAGAAATTAGGATTAAATTGGACTAGAAATGGAAAAGAATGGAGGAGGTTGAACTAGGATTAAGAACAACCAAGAAGTTCCAAACTTCTGTTGATTTGACCTTGTTCTTCATGTTTTTGATTCATAGAAAGTAATAATTCCACATTTCCTTTTGGTTTGCACGATTTTTGAAAGGATAATTCATGCTTTGAAAAGATGAAAATGGAGGGTTTCAAAAAGGAAAGAGATGCTGAATTTTCTAACAAAATCTATGAATTGTTTCATGAAATTTTGATTCAATGCATAAGTGTTTTTCCATGAATCATGCATCATTTATATATGTATTTGTAACTAAGATATCATGATTTGAGGCTTGGAAATACTTAGAAAATATGAGGAAGAAGAACTCCGAAAATATGAGGAAGAAGGAATATATTTCTGTTATATTCAAAACTTCATATTTTACAAGACCAAATGACACTCCTTATATAGGAGATATTACAAACATCATTATAACCCATTATATGCCACTTACATATTATATATTACCACTATCTACCACTATCATATTATATACATGCCACTATCTACCACCAACACCACTATCATATTCTATACATGCCACTATCTACCACCAGCACCACTATCATATTCTATACATGCCACTATCTACCACCAACACCACTATCATATTCTAGACATGCCACTATCTACCACCAACACCACTATCATATGCCACTATCTTATTATATGCATTAACACAAATTTCCAGCACTCCCCCTCAAGCTGGTTTGAAGATATCTTCCATAGCCAGCTTGCTAGTCAGCTTATCAAATTGCTTCTTGTGTAGTCCCTTCGTTAGCACATCAGCTAATTGTTCACCTATTGGAAGGTAGGTCATACATATTATGCCAGCATTGATTTTCTCCTTGATGAAATGTTTATCCACTTCTATATGTTTTGTGCGATCATGTAGAACTGGATTATGAGCTATAGATATAGCTGCTTTGTTGTCACAATAGACCTTCATAGGTGTCGGGTGAGAAAGCTTTAATTCTTCAAGAATTCTTTTAATCCACATTACTTCACAGATTCCATGGGCAACAGCTCTGAACTCTGCTTCTGCACTACTTCTAGCTACCACATTCTGTTTTTTACTCCGCCATGTAACTAGGTTCCCACCTACAAAGGAGCAGTATCCGGATGTTGATCTCCTGTCTGTAACACTTCCTGCCCAGTCTGCATCTGTGTATACTTCAACTTGAAGATGTCCATGTTTCTTGAACAGTAAGCCTCTCCCTGGAGTTCCTTTCAAATATCTTAAGATCTTATAAACGGCCTCAAAGTGCTCTGCCCTTGGTGAGTGCATGAACTGACTTACCATGCTGACTGCAAAGGCAATATCAGGTCGCGTATGAGACAAGTAAATCAATTTCCCGACAAGTCGCTGATATTGTTCCCTCTCTTTGACTTCTTCAGCCTTAGCAGCTTGTAACTTCAAGTTAGGCTCGATCGGAGTCTCCACCATCTTACAACCAAGCATACCTGTTTCTCCAAAGAGATCAAGAACATATTTTCTCTGATTAACGAATATACCTTCCTTGGATCTTGCAAATTCCATTCCAAGGAAATACTTGAGGGCTCCCAGATCCTTAATGTGAAATTCTTTTGCGAGTTTCTCTTTGAGGGCTGCTAACTCTGCTTCATCATTACCAGTTAAAATGATGTCATCAACATAAACAATCAAAATTGCAATTTTACTGTTTTTTGAATGTTTATAAAATATTGTGTGATCTGCTTGACTCTGCGAGAAGCCACAACTGATAACTGCCTTCCCAAAGCGTTCAAACCATGCTCTTGGTGATTGTTTGAGTCCGTATAATGACTTGTTCAATCTGCATACTCTGTCGCTTCCAAGTCTCTGCTCAAATCCCGGCGGTAGGCTCATGAACACCTCCTCTTCAAGATCACCATTGAGAAATGCATTTTTAATGTCAAGTTGATGTAGAGGCCAATCTGAATTTACTGCAAGAGATAACAGTACTCTGATGGAATTTATTTTAGCAACAGGAGCAAACGTCTCCTGATAGTTGATCCCATAAGTTTGAGTGAAGCCTTTAGCCACCAGTCTCGCCTTGTATCTCTCAACGCTTCCATCTGCGTTACATTTTATCGTAAACACCCATTTACACCCAACTGTTTTCTTGTCTTTGGATAGATCAACTATCTCCCAAGTACCACTTCTCCTTAAAGCATTCATCTCCTCCATGACTGCTAATTTCCAATTCGGATCATCCAATGCTTCCTGTATATTCCTTGGAACAAACAAGTGTGAAATCCTAGATGTGAAAGCTCTATGGTTTTTAGACAGTCTTTGATAGGAGAGGTAATTTGTAATAGGATGTTTAATGCAATTTCGAACACCTTTCCTAATTGCTATAGGAACATCAAGGTCGGAAATAGAAGGAATAGGATTACCTAAAATTTCGATGCCAGAACTCGGGTGGACATTCGGGTCATTAGGATGGACATTCGGGTCATTATTCCTCAGATGAAATCGCTTCCTAGTATAAACCTGAAGCTCAGGATTTAGATCATTTTGTAGTACTTCTCCCCCTAAACAAGAATCTTCTTGACTAGGCACCATAGAACTTGGTTTTCCTAAGTGATCATTATCAGACAGATGTGGTTTTTGTGTAGGATAAATGACATTGGGGAGCGGGATAGAAATATCCCAAAAACGGTCTTCTACTCCACTTGTCTCCCCCTGAAGAGAAGTGTTGGGGAAATAGGATTTTGTTTCCACAAATGACACATCCATACTCACATGAAATTTCTTGGTTTGAGGATCGAAACACTTATACCCCTTTTTATTTGAGGAATAACCCAAAAAAACACATTTTATAGCACGGGGGTTAAGTTTTGAACGAAATTGACTAGGAACATGAACATAGGCAGTACATCCAAAAACTTTGGCGAGTAAATCAGAAAACAACCTCGTGTCAGGAAAAAAAGTTTTGAGACAATCGAAAGGTGTTTTGTATGTTAACACCTTTGTAGGCATCCTGTTTATCAAATAAGAGGCTGTTAAAATTGCTTCACCCCATAAATATTTAGGAACATGCATGTAAAACATTATAGCACGTGCTACTTCAAGTAGATGTTTATTTTTTCGTTCTGCAATGCCATTTTGTTGAGGGGTATCCCGACGTGTAGATTGATGAAAAATCCCCTTTTTTTCCAAAAACTCACCCAACTGCTCATTGAAATATTCTGTTCCATTATCAGAATGTAAAATACCAATTTTGCTTTGAAATTGGTTTTCAATCATATTGTAAAAATTTGTGAATAAATTTTTCACGTCAGATTTTTTATTCATCAAATAAATCCAACATAAGCGGGTATGGTCATCAATAAATGTAACAAACCATCTTTTACCAGAAAGAGTAGTGATTTTAGAAGGGCCCCAAACATCACTATGAATCAAATAAAAAAGTTTAGAAGCCTGGTAAGGTTTTGGCAAATAAGTAGAGCGATGCAATTTTGCAAAAATGCAACTTTCACAATGAAAAGAAGAACAATCAATCCCTTTAAATAATTCTGGAAATAAATGTTTCAGATAAAGAAAACTAGGATGTCCTAGCCTATAGTGCCATAACATTATTTTTTCTCGAACAGAGATTGAACTAGTACTATTAAAGCTCTGAGCTTTTTTATTACTAACAAGTACTTCATCAAAGTAGTAAAGACCTTCAAGCATCCTAGCACGCCCAATCATCATCCCCGAGTTCTGGTCCTGAAATTCACAATGGGATTCAAAAAATGTAACACGACAATTAGAATCCTTAGATAGTTTACTGACAGACAAAAGGTTACAGGCTAAGTTGGGGACGTGAAGAACAGCATTGAGATTAATTTTCTCAGTTAGTTTAATAAATCATTTTCCTGCAATAGGTGAAAAACTACCATCGGCTATTCTGATTTTGTCATGACCAGAACAAGGGAAATAGGTACTAAATAAATGGAAAAAACTAGTCATGTGATCGGAGGCACCGGAATCTATGATCCACGGAGAGAAGTTTAGGCAAGAGAAGGCTTTAGGATTTCTACCTGTTTGTGCCAACAAAACACTAGGAGTACCGGATGAGGAGTTGGATTTTATCAGCTTTAAGAGTTGATCAATCTGCTCTTTGTTGAAGGGACCTGAATCGGCTTCATTAGCGGTAGGAAAGCCATGATTCTTCTCTCCTTGTTTGCTGCTTTTCCAGTTGACAGGTTTGCCATGGATCTTCCAACACGTTTCGTGTGTATGGCGAGGCTTGTTGCAAAAATCACACCAGACCCGTGGCTTATCATCAAACCTGCGCTGGTAATTTGCAGCCTTGTTGGCCGCAGCATCACTAATTAAAGCAGAAATTTCAATTGATTCACCAGTACCTTTTTTCTTAAGCATGACGCTCCTTCGGCTCTCTTCCCTTCTGACTTCGGCAAATACTTCGCCAATGGATGGGAGAGGAGGTCTGCCAATAATTCTTCCTCGCACTTCATCGAACTCAATGTTGAGGCCGGCAAGAAACTTGTAAATACGGCTGTCTTCCACAGTTTTCTTGTGGTGGTTGCAGTCGTCAACCGATTTCCATTCGTATGTGTCGAAGATGTCAAGATCCTGCCACAACCTTTTCAACGAATTGAAATATTTGGTGACGGAATCATCTCCTTGACGAATCTCTCCCAACTTCAAAGTTAATTCGAAAACTTGAGATTGATTTCCTAGGTCAGAATACATCTGACTAACATTATCCCACAATTCTTGTGCAGTAGGATAGCACATGTAATTAGAGCTTATATCCTCCTCCATGGAATTGACCAACCATGTCATAACCATGGAATTTTCAGCGTCCCAACTGTCGAACAGCGGATCATTAACAGCAGGAGCCTTCTTGTCACCAGTGATGTAACCGATCTTTCCTTGCCCACGGATATACATCCGGACAGATTGTGACCAGCGGAGAAAATTATCACCATTTAGGCGGATGGTGGTGATTTGGACAGAGTGAGAGTTTGACGTTTTCACCGGAATGGCAGCGGCAGGGGTTGAAGTGGTTTCGGACGTGACTTCCGACATGGCTATGACGGTTTTAGGGCTGCTGTGTTTTTTGTAGCTCTGATACCAACTTAGAAAATATGAGGAAGAAGAACTCCGAAAATATGAGGAAGAAGGAATATATTTCTGTTATATTCAAAACTTCTTATTTTACAAGACCAAATGACACTCCTTATATAGGAGATATTACAAACATCATTATAACCCATTATATGCCACTTACATATTATATATTACCACTATCTACCACTATCATATTATATACATGCCACTATCTACCACCAACACCACTATCATATTCTATACATGCCACTATCTACCACCAGCACCACTATCATATTCTAGACATGCCACCATCTACCACCAACACCACTATCATATGCCACTATCTTATTATATGCATTAACACAAATTTCCAGCAGAAATGAAGAAAATCAGGTTGGGAAGCCTTAGAACTCAAAGAACAGCTTCAGGTTTGTTTTCTGCTTGCTGGGCACTCAAGCGGCCAGCACTAGTGCACAGAACACATTTTGCATGTCTTGACCCACTGCTCGAGCGGCCAAGTCCACCGCTTGAGCGGCCCAGCCACCGCACAAGCGGCCAAGATGGGCGCACATGTGGCCAACCCTATTTCAGCTTATACCTTGCAACTTCAAATGAGCATATCTCTCTCATTTGGACTCAGTTTTAGGTGAGTTTCCAATAGCGATGGTCTCACATCCAAATTATAAATACACAAAAAGATATGTTTAAATTAGTGAAGGCTGCTTACTTTCTTCCTAACCATTTCATGCTAATTCCTTTTTTAACTTAGATTCCTTTTTTTTCTTGCTTTTTCCTTAAACTTTAAATATGTAAACATGATATTTTTCTAATGCTTAGTATATGAAATTGATGTAGAATACTTGGGGCCCTTTAACGTATGTCTTAGACACACTTCAACATTCTTCAGACCTTAATCACCTATAGAATGTTTCTAGGCATGCATTTGACACTTGATATAGACTTGGAATAAGCTTAGGAAGACTTTGAACAATCTAAGAAAATAAATGAGAAATATTAAAGTATGTTTAGGCACTTGAATTGAAGTAGGAGCTCACAAATTGAATTGAATTTCAATGCCTTGTTCACGCTTTGTGTAGGTCAAGCATTGGAGGAGAAACCCTTGTTCAAGAGCCATTTGTGAGTAGTAATTTAGTGATGCTATGTTTGTCAAATTATGTTTTTCAATGCAAAACTTGATTATGTTTATAAGCTTTGATATGTTTTGCTATAAATGAACATTCTATACTCTTTTATCATGTATTTAGATGACATTCATGGATCAAGCCCACAATTGGGGAAATATCCAATCAGATATGATGGCCGAGCTCATTTTATTACATTTAGCCAGTACCCGGGCCGGTTAACCACCTTGTTATCCTTGAAATGTCCATCACTATGTAATGCTTGCAAGTCAACTATGTTTTTTCTTGTTCAAGTTAAAGATATAAACAAGTTATGTTGAATGTTATATTTCTAAAGCTCATGGATGTTCATTCATTTACCGCCTTATTTTTTTGCAATTCACTGGGCAATTACTCACCCCTCTTCCTTATATATATATATAGGTGATGAAGAGTTCAAGTATAGAGAGAAGTTCGCTAGAAACCGGTCTTGTGTGCTTGTACTGATTTGTAAAGTTGTGACTTGAGTATTGTATTTTATTTCATTATTGAAGTTATGCAGTGTTGTAAGATAATAATTCAAGAAAAATGTATGCTTTCATTTCATATAGTTAAGCATTGCTCTAAATGGATGTTGTAAATGGACTCAATATAATTGAAAAGCCTAGCCTACACTTTTCCTTAAAACCCAGGTATTAAGAAAAGAGGAACTAAAACCTTAGTCTAGCACATATGGAGCAACTCCAGGTGATGTGGGACACATTGCAACACACCGTCCTGGACCACAACAAACACTAGCCGGACAAACGGTACACTAATCACAGGCCCAACCAAGCTCTGATACCAAATTAAAAAACCCAGTCCACATTTCTCCTTAAAACCCAGGTGTTAAGGAGAGGGAAACTAAAGTCTTACAACCAGCACAGATGGAGCAACTCTATGCGACGTGGGACACATTCCAACACACTCTCCTGGACCACAACATATAGTAGCCGGACAAACGACACACCAATCACAAGCCCAACCAAGCTCTGATACCAAACTGAAAAGCTCAACCCACACATTTCCTTAAAACCCAGATATTAAGAAAAATGAAACTAAAACCTTATAATTAGCACAGATGGGCAACTCCAGGCGATATGGGATACATTCCAACAAATATAACAAAAAATGGCTTCCGCATATTAGAAAAGAAATTTTGCCCCAATCAGTGTTGTGAAAGAAGGCGTACGCCTAGGCACTAGGCGCAGCTGGCGCAACTTAAGGAGGCCAAGGCAAGGTGTAGTAGAGCAGTCGTGCACCTTGAACGTGATTGGGAGAGGCGCAGTGAGGAGGCGGGCTTTTGTTTTTCTTCCTTATTCAGATCTAACGGCTCAAAATTGTGTTCCAAAAGGCTCCAGCACATACAATTACAACTCATGTACAATACAATACAACCCAAATCAGAATACAACTCAAATCAAATCCCTAATCTGTGTCAACTTCGACTGGGCTCCTCTCTCGAACCAGGTACTTTTCTTCTTCTTCTTCTTCTTCTTCACTGTTCGAACCTCTGTCGACAAATTTTTTTTTTTCTTCACTATTCGAAGCTCTGTCGATTTTTTTATTTTTTATTTTCTTTTTCTTCTTCGCTCGTTGGTTGCTGGGTTGGGTTTGGTTGGCTGAATTTCTTCTTCTTCTTCTTCTCTGTTGCTCGCTGCTTCGTTGGTTTTTTTTCTTTTCCCTTCTTCTTCGCTGGCTGTGCTTGTTGCTAGGTGAATTTTTTTCCTCTTCTTCTCCTCCTTTCCCTTCTTCGTTGCTGGTTGTTGGGTGAAATTTTTCTGTTTTTTTTTTTTTTCCTTCTTATTCTATTTCTTTTCTTTTTCTTATTTTGCTAGTTTGCTCTCTGTTCTTCTTTTTCTTTTTTCTTTTTTCCCTTTGTTTTGAGCCTCGTCTCTGTTTAAAAATAAAATAAAATAAAATACAAATAATTAATTGGTCACATAATTACATTATACTAAAATTGTTTTTCTTTCATTTATTTTTATTGTTGTGTAGTAAGTACTAAGTAAAAAATGACATCTGAAAGTAATAGAAAAGATCCAACGTGGCAATATGCCCATTTGGTAGAGGAAAATAATTTAAATAAGTTTGAATGTAATTTTTGTGGCAAAGTATCAAATGGAGGTGTTTATTGGGTGAAACAACACCTCGCAAGAGGTCATAGGAATGTCAAATGAACATGTTGCTTGATTTCGATGACATGGACATGGAAGATGAAGATGAAGATGAAGATGTTGTTGAGATCAATGTCAATCAACGCCGTAAGTTGACAAGTAACAGCCAAGGTTCATTCAAATCCAAATCCAAATCAAAAATGCCAAAGAGAAAAGGGCCTATGGATGTTTACTTCACACCCAATCCTGAATCAGTGGTGAAAAATCGAAGAGACCAAGCAAAAGGGAAGCAAACCAAAATTGATGCAAATGTCCCTTACCAAAAAGAAATAAGAGCTTGGGTAGTGCAAAGATTTGCAACGTGAATGTATGATGCTGGTATCCCTTTTAAAGCAGTAAATTATGAGAGTTTTGGACCAATGATTAAAGCCATTGGGCAATATGGTCCTGGCATGAAGCCACCAACTTACTATGAAGTGCGGGTTACCCAACTCAAAAAGAAGTGAAACATACTGAAGATTTGATGAAGAATCATAAAGAGGATTGTACAAAATACAGATGTTCCATAATGGCTGATGGCTAGACTGATAAGAGAGGAAGGACATTGATTAACTTTTTAGTTAATTGTCCAAGATGAACCATGTTTGTTGAGTCGGTTGATGCTTCTAGCTATTCAAAGGATGGACGAAAGCTATTTGAATTACTAGACAAGTTTGTGGAGAAAGTTGAAAAAGAGAATGTAGTGCAAGTTATCACTCATAGTGCTATAGATAATGTGTTGGCGGGTAAGAATATTTCCTCTTTCCTTACATCAAGATTGTTTACTCATAGTTTGTTTTGTATTTAAAATTTAAAAACTTGAAAATAATAATTCTTCGTTATTGTTACATTATGGGGAGGTTTTTGGAAGCAAAGTATGAACACTTGTATTGGACACCATATATTGCTCATTGCTTGGGCTTGATGTTAGAAGACATTTCAAGATACCTAGATTGAAAAAGACATTTGGAAGGAGTATTGCAGTACATAGCTACATTTACAACCGGCCTACGTTGCTAAACATGATGAGGCGCTATACAAATTTGAAGAATTTGATCAAGCCTGCAAAAACTAGATTTGCAACTGTCTTTCTGACTTTGTCTAGGATGCATCAACAAAAAAACAATTTGAGAAAGATGGTCACCTCCGAAGACTGGACCTCAAGCAAATGGGCAAAGGAGCCACAAGGTAAAAGAATGACACAAACTTTGTTGATACCTTCATTTTAGAATACTGTTGTATTTGCCCTTAAGATCTCGGGTCCTCTCGTCAAAGTGCTTAGATTGGTTGATACCGAGAAGAAACCTCCCATGGGATACATCTATGAGGCAATGGATAGGGAAAAAGAATGCATTGCAAGTTCATTTGATCATAAAGAAGAGAAGTACAATGAAATCTTCGAAAACATCAACAAAAGATGAGATGTCCAATTGCATCGGCCTTTACATGTAGTTGCGCACTTTCTTAACCCAGAATTCTTTTACCCAAAAGCATTAGAGATGCAAAAAGATCATGAAGTGATGAATGAGTTTTATGAATGCATGCAAAGGTTGGTCCTAGATGTCACTGTTCAAAATTTGATCACTAATGGGATGAGTGTTTATACGAAGGCTGAGAGCCATATTGGCAAGCCTGTTGCGATTAGGCAAAGAAATACAAAGGCACCAAGTAATATATTATAGACTGTAGAAATTTAATGTATAAAGAGAAAAAGAGAATTGTATTATTGATTGATGTTTGTAATTGTTGAATTATTGAATGCTACAATGATTCCTATATATAGAAGAGTAGGTGGTAGTAGGTGGTAGATGGAGTAGGTAAAGTGGAGGTGGTAGGTGGAGTAGGTGAAGTGGAGGTGGTAGTGATGTAGTGGGTTTAGTGGAGTAGGTGAGGTGGTAGTGGTGTAGTGGGTTAGGTTTAGTGGAGTAGGTGAGGTGGTAGTGGTGTAGTGGGTTAGGTTTAGTGGGTGAAGTAGGTGATAGGTTTGAACAGCCCCCCGCAAACTCAAGGGGGATAGGAACTAACCAACTTGAGTTTGGAGAGAGTAACACAACAAGAAAATACATAAAAAATAAAAGAGGATAGGAGACACTGTATGGTCGTGTCAGACCGTTGTAGAAGACCGATGTAGAAGACACTGGCTCGTGTCGGACCGATGTAGAAGACAGTTTATGGGGTCATGTCGGACCGTTGTAGAAGACAGTTTACGAAGTCTTGCTGGACCCTTGTAGAAACTAACCGGAATCAATGTCGGGACAGTTTACAGAGTCTTGTCGGACCCATAAAGGAGCTAACCGAAATCAATGTAGGGACAGTTTACAGAGCGGTTAGCTCAATGTCGGGACAGTTTACAGAGTCTTGTCGGACCCATGAAGGAGCTAACCGAAATCAATGTCGGGACAGTTTACAGAGTCTTGTCGGACCCATGAAGGAGCTAACCGGAATCAATGTCGGGACAGTTTACAGAGTCTTGTCGGACCCTTAAAAATCGCACCCTCAAAAGGTGTGCCCAATTTTTCAAAAAAGGCGTGCCATCAAAAGGCGTGCCCAATCCATAAAAAGACGTGCCATCAAAAGTTGCGCCCTCAAAAGGCGCGCCCACTTCATCAAAAGTCGGGCCCGACAGAAAGCGTCGAGCCATCAAAAGGTGAGTCGGAGACGCGGCGAGGCACGTGAGCGACAGAGCGGCGTGTCGGCCGCGTCGTCAGTGTTAATATAAACCAATGCGGAGGCGGAGGAAACCAAACCAGACTGAAACCTCTGAACTTGTCATTCTGAAACAATCTGTAAATACTCTGTATCCAACCCTTCTCGGAAACACTCAGCAACCCAAAAAACATGGCCTCTTCTTCCCGTTCAGCTACCCAGAACATGGCCTCATCTTCCCGTAGTCTGCTCACTCTCTTTCCCGACCTCAACGAGTCAACAGGAGAGATAACAGGTGCTGTGGCCCGTGAACCTCAACCAAACACCTCTGGTTTTGCTCCGTTGAACTTTCCGATGCGGTCGGTGGAGCAAAAAATGGCAGTGCAAACGGATATTGAGGCCAATCAGTATACATTGAAGTCATGTGTGGAAACCATGACTGCGGTCACAAACTTGTCGCACCGGCTGCAGAGTAGGACAAATGAGGTGCAGCAGTTAAACGCCCAACTGGCTCTGCTCCAGCGCATGTATAAGGATGCGCGAGCAGAGATAAGTGTGCTAAAGACGGAAAATAAGGAGCTGAAGCGGAAGGCCACCGTGATGTTCCGATTTGGAGGTCCGCCATATGCTGCAGTGGAGGAGTATGGGGGAGTGAACGTGCTGGGCGGCGTGGAAAACACGGAGGCAGCACCGGCAAGGGCCGCTCAGGACGGAGGCAAGAAGAAGAGACCGGCGGCAGAGTAGAGAGAAAAATCCCGCCTGTGGATGTGGTTGTTTGGGTTTGTTTTTTTTTATTTTTTTATTTTTTTGTTTTTTTTGTTTTTTTTTTTGGTGTAAAATTGTGATCAGGGCGAAATCCCAATAGAAATAAAATGAGTGTATTGTGCAAATCCGAATGGCTTGAAGGTACAAGACTGAGCAGAAAAATTAGATGGAATGAATTTTTTTTTTTTAATTTTTTTTATTTTTTTATTTTTAATAATAAAAAATTGAGGTTCAAGGAAAAGTTGGGCTATGGAAAGAAGAAAAAGAAAAAGTAGCACCCACGTGAGTTCCATCCAATTTTTTATATATATAAGATAAAAAAAAAGGTTTGGACGGTGGAAAAATATTTTAAAATAGAAAAAATTATATAATATAGTTATCTCTTTGAAACTATATGCTGGTGTTGATCAAAAAAGTGGGCCAAATTACCAATACCGCCAATCTTGTAGACATCCTGAAGTGGGAGACGAAGAGGCTAGTCTGATGGCCTCTTGGGCTCTGTAATCATGTCGAGGGCATCAAGAAGGGTTGGGCCCTTGTACCATGTTACCGGTGTAGAAGACACTGTATGAGTGTGTATATAGACTGCCCAAAAGAAAGATATACATGGATATAGATATCGAGCCCTCAAAAGTCGTGCCCTATTTTGTGGCTTGGAATAGCAGGGGATTGAAACCAGACGTAAGGAAGGCCGGTGTCGCGACGGAGCTTTGGCAAAGGGACATCGACGTGCAAGCGGTGGTGGTCTCCGGCGACTGAACAGTAGTGCACTCAGAAAGGAAATTTCAAGGTATGTGTAGAAAAATTTTAGCAGATTAGGTTGAGGTCCGGCGGACGGCCAAGGCGAGGTTGCCGCCCGCCGGTGAAGCGAAAAATACTAAGTGCTTAACCTTGCTCTGATACCATGTAGAAATTTAATGTATAAAGAGAAAAAGAGAATTGTATTATTGATTGATGTTTGTAATTGTTGAATTATTGAATGCTACAATGATTCCTATATATAGAAGAGTAGGTGGTAGTAGGTGGTAGATGGAGTAGGTAAAGTGGAGGTGGTAGGTGGAGTAGGTGAAGTGGAGGTGGTAGTGATGTAGTGGGTTTAGTGGAGTAGGTGAGGTGGTAGTGGTGTAGTGGGTTAGGTTTAGTGGAGTAGGTGAGGTGGTAGTGGTGTAGTGGGTTAGGTTTAGTGGGTGAAGTAGGTGATAGGTTTGAACATAGACTCATAGAGTTTATTTTTAGTAATTCTTTTAGTAAAACTTAATACTTGTTAACAATTATTTCTAACTAGTGATTATTGCAGCTAATTGGTGGGCATCATATGATTCTAAAACCCCAAACTTGCAAACTTTTGCCACAAAAGTCCTTAGCCTAACATGTAGTTCATTGGGTTGTGAACGAAATTGGAGTGTATTTGAGCATGTGAGTATTTAACATTCTAACTAATTTTTTGTTGAATGCAAATATTTTGTATTCTCATTATATAAAATTTAATATCTTTTTAATACTTGCAGCTTCATAGTAAGAAAAGAAATAGATTGGAACGTCTCACTGATTTAGTGTTTGTCAAATATAATAGAACATTGAGATTTAGGTATGACATGTGCAACACACTTGATCCCATATCTTTGCAAAATATTGATGAAAGCAATGAGTGGTTGCTTGAGAAGATGGATGGAGGATCAGATGAAGATAATGAGGTTGTGTTTGATGATGATGATGGCTTGACATGGGCCACTGTTGCTAGAGCTTCAGGAGTAGAAGAAAGTAGCCATGCAAGTAGAGCAACAAGTTCACGCTCAAAGGCACAACCAAAGATATCTAAATTATCAAGATTAACTCCACTTCAATTAATAGATGAAGAGGAAGCGGGCTCAAATGACATCGATGAGGAAGATGTTGAGGGATATAAATCAACTGATGGAAAAGAAGATGCTAGTTTGCTTGCCATTGACGTTGAGGATGATGATTGACTGACCTACCTAACCTACCTTTTCTTTTGATATTGATGTTTTTAAGTGTTAAGACATATATTAGTATTTATTGGATATTTATGTTTTGGATGTTTAGCGTTTATGTTTTTTTTTTAATTTTTATATTTATTTTATTGAATGTGGATTATTTTATCTTTGAAAATTGGAATGCTATGTAATATGCACTTTCATGACTTTAAGAATTATTCTATAATTTGTCTTGAATCTTGATTACTTTTTATTTTTAAAAAAATTGTCTTAGTACTATGAATGATTAGTCTATGTTAATTTTTTTATTTTTACTAAGACTGTGTGCCTTACTTCAATAAAGCTTACGCCTCGCCTTGCGCCTAGGCCTCGAGAGACCTTCAGCGCCTTAGTGTGCCTTGAGCCTTTAAAAACACTGGCCCCAATTATATTAAGAGTCCGCCTTGCTTTTGTTTTGTTAGGCCTTTGGTAGTTGAGGACTACTGGCCGATCACTACACCATCCTATTTGGGACGAGTTGGGATAGTGACAGGAGGCCTCCCTCTAAGGCTGCAATTACCTTGGGGAGTCTTGCCTCAGATAGTGATACCTGAGGCTGCAATCACCTTAGATTGTCTTCCCTCAAGAGGAACACCTCAAGTACTCATGCCTTGGAGGTGGGGCAACAATGGTTTTCTGACGAGGGTAGTACCTCAATGTGTCAACTTGGGTACTGGTACCACGGTTAGGGGTCGACATTGGCCCATTAGCCTGCCCGACCTGGCCTTATTTTTTTAGGATTTGGAAAAATTGTTTTAGCCCCATAGGGCTAGGCTAGCCAATATTTTTTACCCGATATATTAATGGGTTAGGCTTGGAATTTATACTTTCAACCTAGCCTGACCCAACCTGCTATTAAATTAATTAATTAATTATAATATACTTTTTTTGTTGGGATCTAGACTTTATCTTTATTGATTTTATTGAAACTCCCATTTGTGGTGATGCTTGATTGAATTTATTTAAGAAATTCTTTAATTTATACACAAAATTCTTTAATTTATAATGATGTCAGTATATTTATTTAAGAAATATAATGTGATTGAATTTAATTATGAAATATTTTCATTTTTTTTTTTTTAACATATAGCATGATGGGTGGGCTTGGGACTCACAATTATTTTTTGGGCTAGGCTTGGGTAGATACAAAGGCCCAATGTTAGGCCCAGGCTGGGCCTAGTTTGGACAGACACAAAGTCTTATTATGTAATGCTAGCTTGGTCCGAACCTGGTTCATCCCAATGAATGCCCACCCCAACTGCGGTAGGTCCTACCTCAGGTACTTATACTGCAGGTAGTCTTTTCGAATCCAGTAAATCAGACTCCATTTGGTTCTTTGTTGACCCACTTTCCTTAGGATTTTGCCCATACTCCAATTATCATAAATATTCCCCTAGTTTAGGCTACTTAAGTGAGAAAGTCAACATTAGGACTTCTGCCCCTCTACACTGTCCATCTTCAACGCGTTGTCTTAAAGAATGATCTTCCCAAACCAAATTGCTGCAACTGAGATAATTCAATTTTTTTTTCCCAGTCAAGTCATTTTTTCTTGAAATAAAGCGTGTGTCACGTTCTTAGTACCTATATAATTTACTCAGCTCTCTCTTCCCTAATTTATGGAATTATATATTTCATAACTAGCTTTCTACACACCATTTTTTAGTTCATGTGTCATGTTTTCTAGTTTCTTTATTCCACATGAGTTTTTTTATTCCACGCAAATTTTCTATGTGTAATAGGATTTATTAGAAAGTCTTTCATTTTCTTAATTTCATTTTAATTTTGAAATGAATCAATCACATAAACAGTCATGTCATGACCTGGGCTGCTGAAGCAGGCTGTGAACTTTTGAATTGTGTACGGGTCTTTTAAAAGGTGGGTGAAAGGTCTGGCTCTAGAAACATCATGAAGACATTTATGGCATCCCAAATCAAAATTCATAAATTGGCTTATGCATAAATGTCACTGCCAGTGGACCATAAAATACTTTGGGATTTACTTAGAAAATATGAGGAAGAAGAACTCCGAAAATATGAGGAAGAAGGAATATATTTCTGTTATATTCAAAACTTCTTATCTTACAAGACCAAATGGCACTCCTTATATAGGAGATATTACAAACATCATTATAACCCATTATATGCCACTTACATATTATATATTACCACTATCTACCACTATCATATTATATACATGCCACTATCTACCACCAACACCACTATTATATTCTATACATGCCACTATCCTTTACCAACACCACTATCATATTATATACATGCCACTATCTACCACCAACACCACTATCATATTCTATACATGCCACTATCCTTCACCAACACCACTATCATATTATATACATTATCACAAATTTCCAGCACTCCCCCTCAAGCTGGTTTGAAGATATCTTCCATAGCCAGCTTGCTAGTCAGCTTATCAAATTGCTTCTTGTGTAGTCCCTTTGTTAGCACATCAGCTAATTGTTCACCTGTTGGAAGGTAGGTCATACAGATTATGCCAGCATTGATTTTCTCCTTAATGAAATGTTTATCCACTTCTATATGTTTTGTGCGATCATGTAGAACTGGATTATGAGCTATAGATATAGCTGCTTTGTTGTCACAATAGACCTTCATAGGTGTCGGGTGAGAAAGCTTTAATTCTTCAAGAATTCTTTTAATCCACATTACTTCACAGATTCCATGGGCAACAGCTCTGAACTCTGCTTCTGCACTACTTCTAGCTACCACATTCTGTTTTTTACTCCGCCATGTAACTAGGTTCCCACCTACAAAGGAGCAGTATCCGGATGTTGATCTCCTGTCTGTAACACTTCCTGCCCAATCTGCATCTGTGTATACTTCAACTTGAAGATGCCCATGTTTCTTGAACAGTAAGCCTCTCCCTGGAGTTCCTTTCAAATATCTTAAGATCTTATAAACGGCCTCAAAGTGCTCTGCCCCTGGTGAGTGCATGAACTGACTTACCATGCTGACTGCAAAGGCAATATCAGGCCGCGTATGAGACAAGTAAATCAATTTCCCTACAAGTCGCTGATATTGTTCCCTCTCTTTGACTTCTTCAGCCTTAGCAGCTTGTAACTTCAAGTTAGGCTCGATCGGAGTCTCCACCATCTTACAACCAAGCATACCTGTTTCTCCAAGGAGATCAAGAACATATTTTCTCTGATTAACGAATATACCTTCCTTGGATCTTGCAAATTCCATTCCGAGGAAATACTTGAGGGCTCCCAGATCCTTAATGTGAAATTCTTTTGCGAGTTTCTCTTTGAGGGCTGCTAACTCTGCTTCATCATTACCAGTTAAAATGATGTCATCAACATAAACAATCAAAATTGCAATTTTACTGTTTTTTGAATGTTTATAAAATATTGTGTGATCTGCTTGACTCTGCGAGAAGCCACAACTGATAACTGCCTTCCCAAAGCGTTCAAACCACGCTCTTGGTGATTGTTTGAGTCCGTATAATGACTTGTTCAATCTGCATACTCTGTCGCTTCCAAGTCTCTGCTCAAATCCCGACGGTAGGCTCATGAACACCTCCTCTTCAAGATCACCATTGAGAAATGCATTTTTAATGTCAAGTTGATGTAGAGGCCAATCTGAATTTACTGCAAGAGATAACAGTACTCTGATGGAATTTATTTTAGCAACAGGAGCAAACGTCTCCTGATAGTCGATCCCATAAGTTTGAGTGAAGCCTTTAGCCACCAGTCTCGCCTTGTATCTCTCAACGCTTCCATCTGCGTTACATTTTATCGTAAACACCCATTTACACCCAACTGTTTTCTTGTCATTGGGTAGATCAACTATCTCCCAAGTACCACTTCTCCTTAAAGCATTCATCTCCTCCATGACTGCTAATTTCCAATTCGGATCATCCAATGCTTCCTGTATATTCCTTGAAACAAACAAGTGTGAAATCCTAGATGTGAAAGCTCTATGGTTTTTAGACAGTCTTTTATAGGAGAGGTAATTTGCAATAGGATGTTTAATGCAATTTCGGACACCTTTCCTAATTGCGATAGGAACATCAAGGTCAGAAATAGAAGGAATAGGATGACCTAAAATTTCGATGCCAGAACTCGGGTGGACATTCGGGTCATTAGGATGGACATTCGGGTCATTATTCCTCAGATGAAATCGCTTCCTAGTATAAACCTGAAGCTCAGGATTTAGATCATTTTGTAGTACTTCTCCCCCTAAACAAGAATCTTCTTGACTAGGCACCATAGAACTTGGTTCTCCTAAGTGATCATTATCAGACAGATGTGGTTTTTGTGTAGGATAAATGACATTGGGGAGCGGGATAGAAATATCCCAAAAACGGTCTTCTACTCCACTTGTCTCCCCCTGAAGAGAAGTGTTGGGGAAATAGGATTTTGTTTCCACAAATGACACATCCATACTCACATGAAATTTCTTGGTTTGAGGATCGAAACACTTATACCCCTTTTTGTTTGAGGAATAACCCAAAAAAACACATTTTATAGCACGGGGGTCAAGTTTTGAACGAAATTGACTTCGGCAAATACTTCGCCAATGGATGGGAGAGGAGGTCTGCCAATAATTCTTCCTCGCACTTCATCGAACTCAATGTTGAGGCCGGCAAGAAACTTGTAAATACGGCTGTCTTCCACAGTTTTCTTGTGGTGGTTGCAGTCGTCAACCGATTTCCATTCGTATGTGTTGAAGATGTCAAGATCCTGCCACAACCTTTTCAACGAATTGAAATATTTGGTGACGGAATCATCTCCTTGACGAATCTCTCCCAACTTCAAAGTTAATTCGAAAACTTGAGATTGATTTCCTAGGTCAGAATACATCTGACTAACATTATCCCACAATTCTTGTGCAGTAGTATAGCACATGTAATTAGAGCTTATATCCTCCTCCATGGAATTGACCAACCATGTCATAACCATGGAGTTTTCAGCGTCCCAACTGTCGAACAGCGGATCATTAACAGCAGGAGCCTTCTTGTCACCAGTGATGTAACCGATCTTTCCTTGCCCACGGATATACATCCGGACAGATTGTGACCAGCGGAGAAAATTATCACCATTTAGGCGAATGGTGGTGATTTGGACAGAGTGAGAGTTGGATGTTTTCACCGGAATGGCAGCGGCAGGGGTTGAAGTGGTTTCGGACGTGACTTCCGACATGGCTATGACGGTTTTAGGGCTGCTGTGTTTTTTGTTGCTCTGATACCAACTTAGAAAATATGAGGAAGAAGAACTCCGAAAATATGAGGAAGAAGGAATATATTTCTGTTATATTCAAAACTTCTTATCTTACAAGACCAAATGGCACTCCTTATATAGGAGATATTACAAACATCATTATAACCCATTATATGCCACTTACATATTATATATTACCACTATCTACCACTATCATATTATATACATGCCACTATCTACCACCAACACCACTATCATATTCTATACATGCCACTATCCTTCACCAACACCACTATCATATTATATACATGCCACTATCTACCACCAACACCACTATCATATTCTATACATGCCACTATCCTTCACCAACACCACTATCATATTATATACATTATCACAAATTTCCAGCAGATTTAATCATCATCACTTTAAATATCACTAGAAAAGGGAGAAAAAAAAAATTTGAAGGGAAAACCCTTCTTTTTGTTCAAAAGTGATTAAATGAATACTATTATTTTAACAAATGAAAAGTTCCTCATGTTGAGTTCAAACTGATAGCAAATTTTTAGTAGCATCTTTTACAGAAAATTCCGTCCCTTCCTTTTTGTTCAGAAGTGATTAAATGAATACTATTATTTTAACAAGTGAAAAGTTCCTCGTGTTGAGTTCAAACTGATAGCAAATTTTTAGTAGAGTATCTTTTACAGAAAATTTTGAAATATATGCTTTTTAAATATTTTGTTTGCTTTACCTGCTTTTTCCCCTTGGCAAAATCTGTTTGTTGTTCTGAGTGAGTTTTATTGAACATACATGTTCCTTAAGTGATTCTAGACCTTGTGATCTTAGGAACCAAGAGAATACATTGGACGGGTTGCCAATTCAACCATCAACACAAAATGTCCTATAAAAACAAAATGTTCTTAGAAAAGCACTTTCTACAGAAAATCCAGTCCAAATGGGGGATGGTCGGAGTCCAGCACTTCAACCCTTGATTTTTTCCAAAATATTGTTTTCCATTCTTTCAACTCAGTCTAATGCTCAGCTATGAAAAGATAAACAATGCTCCTCAACAAGAGGAAATCCGCGATTTAGATGAAAACAAAGCAAGATAATTTGCCAAATCAAGAGAATATACCAAGGTCACTCTCCCACATCCCTACCACTGTTATTGACTCTATAAACTCCAAAACCTTCCTATGTAGAAGCAAAATGCACGTTGTGCGAAGATATTGGCATATGCAAATTTAGCTGGTTTTCTTCAACAGAAATTTCATGTCAATACTTTTCTCTCGAAAACACAAATTAATTTCATGGTCCAAAGCTATTTATAAAACACAAACCAAGGGAATGGATTATGTTAAAACCTATCACCTACTTCACCCACTTAAACCTACTCCACTAAACCTAACCCACTACACCACTACCACCTCACCTACTCCACTAAACCTAACCCACTACACCACTACCACCTCCACTTCACCTACTCCTTACCTACTACACACTCACCCTCTTCTATATATAGGAATCATGAATCATTGTAATATATATATAACATTATATCAATCAATAATACAATTCTCTATTTCTCTTTATACATTAAATTTCTACATGGTATCAGAGCTATAAGATTTAGGCCTATACTCCTTTCTTTCTGGCGGGCAGCCGGCCGGCAACCTTGCCTTCGCTGCCCGCTGGAGTTTTTTCTACACATACATTCACTTTCCTACTGCTGCACCTCCACAACCGGCAGACACCACTGCTGCAACTCCACGACTGAGCTACCATACAGCCTCCAAAGCGTGACCATGCACACATGAACAACTTTTTCTCATCATTCTTCTGGGAGTTCTCATCAATGGTGTCTGAGATCATTGTTACAGTGTAGACCAGCTCTATTTGCAGATCCTTTCTCTGTCCGGTTGTTCTTTCATATCGGCCAAGAGCTTGCCTTATTGGTACAGTTGGGTCAGACTCTTGTGGGGTTGAACATCAAGCACTGCTATGCGCTAAGCAGCAGCATCGTTGATCTGCTTGTGGAGCGCCTATGGCGATGTGTTATGCTCTCGGGATTTGGCATGCAACTCTTTTTTTTTTGCAACTTACCTTCCATAAGGAAGCTGTTGGAAGAACTTTGGCCGCCCAAATGACGGGTCGTTGCTTTCTTCATCGCCATGCTTCCCTGAGAATACAGATACGGGTTCTAGTTCTAGAATTTATTTTCCATTGTCTTTTTCTGTCTCATTGGCAGTTTGTGTTTTAATGTGGCCATGCATCGACATCATGCATCCATATCATGCATAGGCTAAGCTTTTAGTTTTTGAGTCCGTCCACTTTCAGTTTTACCTTTTCTTCCATGGTGTTGAAGCCTCGTGTTCTGCATGTGATGGTTAGGTCCCTGTTTTCCTTGTTGGGGTGGGCTAAGATTCCTTGGATCTCTTTATATTTGGTTTGCTTTTGACAGTTCAAAGTTTGTGGCCTTGTTTTCGGGGGCTTTGGTCCTGGCAGCAGATTCTATTCAGAACAACTTTTGAAAAAAAAAAAAAAAAAAAAAAAAAATCATCTCTCCTCCGTTTGATTTCCAACTCCATTATTTTTATTTATTTTTCTTCAAACCACTTTCCGTCTTTCCCCCATCTTTCATTTTTTATTTTAAATATATTTTTATTATTTTTTCTTTATTTTTTTCTTTCACATTATTTTTAATCTTTTTCCAATTCCATTCATACCATATAGCTTTGCACACCAAACCATATTTTATTCATCTCAGGGATCCACCCCGATCACAATTTTACACACAAAAAAAAAAAAAAAAAAAAGCAACAACAACAAACCACCACACAACACCAACAGCTTTGTTTTCTTTTCTGCAGCCGGCCATCAACCGACCTCACTTCTTCGCCTATTCCGCCGGTCTTTTCTTCTTGCCTCCGTCCTGGGCGGCCCTTGCCGGTGCTGCCTCCGTGTTTCCCACTCCACTGGGCACGATCACTACTCCCTGCTCCTCCACTGCAGCAAATGGCGGCCCTCCAAATCGGAACATAACGGTGGCCTTCCGCTTCAGCTCCTTATTTTCCGCCTTTAGCACACTTATCTCTGCTCGCGCATCCTTATACATGCGCTGGAGCAGAGCCAGTTGGGCGTTTAATTGCTGCACCTCATTTGTCCTGCTCTGCAACCGGTGCGACAAGTTTGTGACCGCAGTCATGGTTTCCACACATGACTTCAGAGTATACTGATTGGCCTCAATATCAGTTTGCACCGCCATTTTTTGCTCCACCGACCGCATCGGAAAGTTCAACGGAGCAAACACAGAGGTGTTTGGTTGAGGTTCACTGGCCACCGCACCAGTTCTCTCTCTTGTTGACTCATTGAGGTCGGGAAAGAGAGTGAGCAGACCACGGGATGAAGAGGCCATATTCTGGGTAGCTGAACGGGAAGAAGAGGCCATGTTTTTTGGGTTGCTGAGTGTTTCAGCGAAGTAGCAATTTCAGACTGATAATGTTCGGAAGGGGAGTGTTTCAAGATTTGCAGCTCTTAGAGGCAATCTCTCAGAAAATGAAGAGTTTTTCAGAAGTTTTTTCCCAGGTTTTTTTGTCTTCGCTTCTGCCTCAAGCACAGCCTCCGCATTGGTTTATATCGACACTAACGACGCGGCCGACACGCCACTCTGTCGCTCACGTGCCTCGCCGCGTCTCCGGCTCACCTTTTGATGGCTCGACGCTTTCTGTCGGGCACGACTTTTGATGAAGTGGGCACGCCTTTTGAGGGCGCAACTTTTGATGGCACGTCTTTTTATGGATTGGGCACGCATTTTGATGGCACGTCTTTTTATGGATTGGGCACGCCTTTTGATGGCACGCCTTTTGAAAGATTGGGCACACCTTTTGAGGGTGCGACTTTTTAGGGGTCCGACAAGACTCTGTAAACTGTCCCGACATTGATTCCGGTTAGCTCCTTCATGGGTTCGACAAGACTCTGTAAACTGTCCCGACATTGATTCCGGTTAGCTCCTTTATGGGTCCGACAAGACTCTGTAAACTGTCCCGACATTAATTCCGATTAGCTCCTTTATGGGTCCGACAAGACTCTGTAAACTGTCCCGACATTGATTCCGGTTAGCTCCTTTATGGGTCCGACAAGACTCTGTAAACTGTCCCGACATTGATTCCGGTTAGTTTCTACAAGGGTCCAGCAAGACTCTGTAAACTGTCACAACATTGTCTGCTACAACGGTCCGACATGACCCCATAAACTGTCTTCTACATCGGTCTGACACCACCATACAGTGTCCTCTACAACGTTATGACACCCCCATACCATGTCCTCTACAACGTTATGACACCACCATCCAGTGTCTTCACCAATGGTCTGACACGACCATACAGTGTCACCTATCCTCTTTTATTTTTATGTATTTTCTTGTTTTGTAACTCTCTCCAAACTCAAGTTGGTTAGTTCCTATCCCCCTTGAGTTTGCGGGGGGCTGTTAAAACCTATCACCTACTTCACCCACTTAAACCTACTCCACTAAACCTAACCCACTACACCACTACCACCTCCACTTCACCTACTCCTTACCTACTACACACTCACCCTCTTCTATATATAGGAATCATGAATCATTGTAATATATATAACATTATATCAATCAATAATACAATTCTCTATTTCTCTTTATACATTAAATTTCTACAGATTCAATACCCACCCTAACCAGAAAATCATGAGAAAAATAAAACATGAAAAGAATGCAAAGAAACCAAAAATATATATTAAAAAAAAAAACTTCTACTTACATTTTTTATCAAGCTAACACTCCCCTTCACATGCAACCCCGTGATACAAAGTATAAGAAGCTCAAGAAAAGCTAAATTCAACGAAGTAACGATATTTGGACATTGACATGATTTTAAAGAGAAACTAATAGGAATCTTATATAATTATATTTCTAGTATTATTAGAATCTTATTTTATGATTATTTTCATGTTTCCTAAAAATTTTATGTAAGGGTATTTTGATAATTTTCATATTTACTGACATGGGCTGTAGGATAGATCATCTTGTGAATCAAGTTATTTAATTACTTTTATTTATAGGTCTTAAATCAGTTTTGGAAATATTTTTAGTAGTTTCCTTTTTTAGTTCTAGTTGGAATGGAAAGTCTCTAAAGTCTATATAAAGCAATGCAATGCTTCTAATTCAATAGAGTTTGACATTTTAACAAATTTTAGGAGCTTTGAAATTTTCTTATGGATTGTGTGATGCAATCAATCAAACCCTAGGTGTGATGCCTAAGGGATTTAAGGAGTAATTTTGATGCAAGACGATTAGGGACAGCGCTAGATTTTGAAAACAGAGGTTATTTGAAGGCCTAAATAGTGAGTAATTTAGAATTTCAAAGGTTAAATTGAAGGCTAGGATTACGGTTGATTTGGGGGTGATTGGATAGAGTTTTGAAGTTAAAGTGCACTTTCAGAGGGCTGTGAATAGTAAATTGAAACAGAAAAGAAGAAGAGAAGATAGGTCTAGGCAACGCACCTAGATTCCGTAGGCATCACACAATCCATAAGAAGCCTCAAAAGCTCTGAAAAATTCTCTAAAATATCAATTCTATTAAATTATAAGCATTACATGGCTTTATTTAGAACTAGGAGACTTCCTAAACAAACTATAATAAAAAAAAAGAAACTATTATAATATCTTTGACATTCACAACTAATCTAAGACCAAATAAGAAACAAAAACAAAAACTAATTAAATAGCTTGACCCACAAGACGACCCATGGATGACCCCTACAACCCATGTTAGCAAATATGAAAATTACCAAAATACCCTTGACATAAAAATCTTATAAAATTTAAACTAATCATAAAATAAGACTCTAAAACATAATTATATAAGATTTCTATCAATGTCTCTATAAAATCATGCCAATGTTCAAGTATCATCACTTCTTTGAATTTAGCTTTCCTTGAGTTTCTTATATTCTGCATTAGATTCCTAGATCTATCTTCTTCTTCTCCTTCTTTCCCTCTTGTATTTTCTGCACTTTAACAGTCCCTAGACAGTGCCAAAATCTCATTTTTTTTCATGCTTAAACTCTAAACCATTTATTAGGGGTGTGCAAAATACCAAGTAAACCAAAGAACCAAACCAACCCGACCTCATTGGGTTGTTTTGATCTAGTTTTCGAGTACATGGATTTGGTTTCGGGTCTTCAAATCATCAACCCAATAGGATTGGGTTAGTTTTTGGTTTAGGCATTGCCTAAACCGGACCAACCTACGAACTAAAACTATATATATTATGTAAAATTCTATATATATATTGACATGTCTTCTCTTAATTGTTGTTGATATGTACCATTCATAGTTGGACTTTACTATACCATTCATAATTGTTGTTGGTTGTGTTTAAGCTCGAGTTGGACTTTACTATACCATTCATAGTTGTTGATATGTATTAAACAATATTTTGTTCTTTATTTGGGCTATGTTTAAATGTTACAGACCTGTGTAGTGAAACTGTGGTACCAACTTGAACCAACCCGAGCTACATTGGGTTCGGTTGCTTCTAGACTTCTAGTGCATAATATGTTTGGTTCCGAGTTGATCATGATTGGGTTGGTTCCGAATTTGGTGCCAACCAGAAGCAAACAGAAGCATGAACACCCTTACCATTTATTACCCTATACAAGCCCTACATGTCCCATATACTTTAATTGCAATTTTAGCCACAAATCTAATTAAAATCAACCCAAAAACCCACTATTGCTTTTGTCCCTAATCATCTTGCATCACCCCGTCTCATACATGGAGAGGCAAATACACTTGGTGAATAAGGTGCACAAAGACAAGCAAAATGAAGTGCATTGGGAATGCCAAGACTTGATAATGCAATCCAAATGCAAATCAAGGATTAAATTGAGGGAGAGAAGACATGCCCCAATTAGCGGTAAAACCCCCAAGGGCTAGTGAGAGAAAACAAGCTCTGCTCCAATCACAATGTCTTTAATCAAAAACTAAGTACAATGGGTATTACATCACCTATTTATAGACTACAACTAAGCTACAACTACTAGGCCATCTAATCATACACTTGAGGCACTTATTCTACTACATCAGTACTCCCCCTTTTTGAAGAAACCTGTCCTCAGGTTATGCAGCGTAAGTAAACTCAATGTAACACTACTCATGTAACCGTAGGTAAGGAACAAGTGATGCATTTCCTTGCTTAAGAATAAACATGATTCTCACAACCTAGCCGTCTACAAATACATTGAACTTCATCCTTGCATCCTTGGCTCAACAACCATAGGTGTGTCCATACCCTCTCGTTAAGACTCGGACGGACCCCCACTTTCAAACCCCGACACCTACAACAGCATACTTGTGCAAAAGAGTACTCATTCTATCGGAATGAGACCAATGGGCTAGTAAATGACATCTTCCAAAGCAAGGCTGAGAAACATTGACACAATGATAGGATGGACGATGCATCCACTAAGCAAAAACACGAGTAGTTGATCACAAGCTGGAATTCGGCATTGCAAGCCTTCTGTCCTTCCTTCAGACACAAATGTGAACTACGCACACAAGAAGCAACCTAGTCAACTCAAAACAGCTTCCTAAAGAGGGCATGAAAGGAGTCCCAACGACTTATCAAAAAATAAAAATTTATGTGAAGTTGTGAAAAAAATCCCGAATGTGCACACAAGAAGCAACCTACTCAACTCAAAACAGCTTCCTAAAGAAGGCATGAAAGGAGTCCCAACGATAAAGCATCAAACAAATTATTTGAAGTAGTGAAAAATATCAATGTCATCTTGCAATGCGACAATTGATTTACTCATTTCTTTCAACTCATCTCTTTGATTATGAGTTGGATTTGGATAGCATCATTGCTCCTTACAATTGAAAACAATTTCCTCAGCTTCTTCACCCAAAGTCAATGCAAAAAACTCTCCTTCCAATAGAGAAATTACCTCAGCTTCTTCACCCAAACTCAATGCAAAAACTCTTCTCAATCACCTCATTATCAAGCAAAACTAAGAGAATGTATCAAGCCAAACCAGTAACACTTCT